>NC_090320.1:240365574-241029723 GCF_040869045.1 Eurosta solidaginis
GGTCTGCGTGTAAAAACTATGACTACGAATCACGTATTTCAAAAATATATGACGAAAACGTAACTATTTAATGAAATTTGATGAATTTTGAAGATTCTAGCCGTAAAAAAGGGGTCAAAATGACCGTTTATATGAAGTATATAATATATATACGACCGATCTCTATGATTTTTTCAGACAACAATATATGCTATATACGAAAGCATTTTGTGAAATTTGAAGCTTCTAACTGTTAAAACGGGGCAGAAATTGCGCAAAGTTTCTTATCTGAACAATCGGTTGTATGAGATATATACTATGTGTACCACCGATCTCAATGATTTTTTCAGACATCAATATATGCTATACACGTAAGCATTTGGTGAAATTTGAACATATTTAAACGATTTTTAAGATGAATATAAAATAAAAAATAGGTAGGTAATCTGTGTGAGGATGCAAAGCTTCACGTTTTTTGTGGTCTGCATGTAAAAACTATGGCTACGAATCACGTGTTTCAAAAATATATGACGAAAACGTAACTATTTAATGAAATTTGATGAATTTTGAAGATTCTAGCCGTAAAAAAGGGGTCAAAATGACTGTTTATATGAAGTATATAATATATATACGACCGATCTCTATGATTTTTTCAGACAACAATATATGCTATATACGAAAGCATTTTGTGAAATTTGAAGCTTCTAACTGTTAAAACGGGGCAGAAATTGCGCAAAGTTTCTTATCTGAACAATCGGTTGTATGAGATATATACTATGTATACCACCGATCTCAATGATTTTTTCAGACATCAATATATGCTATACACGTAAGCAGTTGGTGAAATTTGAAGCTTCTAGCTGTTAAAATGGGGTAGAAATTGCGAAAAGTTTCTTATCTGAACAATCGGTTGTATGAGATATATACTATATATACAACCGATCTCTATGATTTTTTCAGACAACAATATATGCTATATACGTAAGCAATCAGTGAAATTTGAAGCTTATAGCTGTTAAAAGGGGGAAGAAATTGCGAAAAGTTTCTTATCTGAACAATCGGTTGTATGAGATATATACTATATATACAACCGATCTCTATGTTTTTTTCAGACAACAATATATGCTATATAAGTAAATATTCGGTGAAATTTGAAGCTTCTAGCTGTTAAAATGGGGCTAATATATATATAATATATACCACCATATATATACTATATATACCACCGATCTTTATGATTTTTTCAGACAACAACATATGCTATATACGTAAGCATTCGCTGAAATTTGAAGCCTCTAGCTCTTAAAATAGGGCAGTAATTACGAAAAGTTCCTTATTTGAACAATCGGTTGTGGGGGATATATACTATATATACGACCGATCTCATAAATTTTTTCAGGCAACAATATGTGCAATATACGAAAGTATATGGTGAAGTTTGAAGCTTCAATCTGTTAAATTGGGTAAGATATTACAAAAATCCTCTTTTTCTGAAAAATCGGTTGTATGGAGGATATATGCTATAGTGGTCCGATCCGGTCGGTTCCGACAAATGTCTAATCGGACACCCAAATACACCTGCTCACCAAATTTTATCAAGATATCTCAAAAATTGAGGGACTAGTTTGCATACAAACAGACAGACGGACAGACGGACATGGCTAAATCAACTCAGCTCTTCAACCTGATTATTTCGGTATACTTAATGGTGGGTCTATCTATTTTCCTTTAAGGACTTACAATTTTCGGTTTCGTGACGAAATTAATATACCATTTCATTTTCATGAAAGGTATAATTAGCAAAATCGGAGAACTACCACGCCCACTTAAAAAAAATTTTTAAGTCAAATTAAAAAAAAAAAGTTAATATCTTTACAGTATATAAGTAAATTATATCAACATTCAACTCCAGTAATGATATGGTGCAACAAAATACAAAAATAAAAGAAATTTTCAAAATGGGCGTGGCTCCGCCCTTTTTCATTTAATTTGTCTAGGATACTTTTAATGCCCGTCTGTCCTTCCGCTCGGCCGTTAACACGATAACTTGAGCAAAAATCGATAAATCTTTACTAAACTAAGTTCACGTAATTATCTGAAATCACTTTGTATTGGTATAAAAAATGGCCGAAATCAGCCTATGACCACGCCCACTTTTTCGACATCGAAAATTAGGAAAAATGAAAAAAAATGCCATAATTCTATACCAAATACGAAAAAAGGGATGAAACATGGTATTTGGATTGGTTTATTGACGCAAAATATAACTTTAGAAAAAAACGTTGTAAAATGGGTGTGACACCTTCCATATTAAGTAAAATAAAATGAAAAAGTTCTGCAGGGCGAGATCAAAAGCCCTTGGAATCTTGGCAGGAATACTGTTCGTGGTATTACATATATAAATAAATTAACGGTACCCGACAGATGATGGTCTGGGTCACCCTGGTCCACATTTTGGTCGATATCTAGAAAACGCCTTCACATATACAACTACCATCACTCCCTTTTAAAACCCTCATTAATACCTTTAATTTGATACCCATATCGTACAAACACATTATAGAGTCACCCATGGTCCACCTTTATGGCAATATTTCAAAAACGCGTTCACTTATAGAACTAAGGCCCACTCGCTTTTAAAATACTCATTATCACCTTTCGTTGATACCTATATTGTACCAACGCATTCTAGAGTCAACCGTGGTCCACCTTTATAACGATATCCCAAAAAGGCATCCACCTATAGAACAAAGGCCCACTCCCTTTTAAAATTCTCATTAACACCTTTCATTTGATACCCATATTGTACAAACGCATTGCAGAGTTATCCCTGGTCCACCTTTATGGCGATATCTCGAAAAGGTGTCCACCTATAGAACTAAGGCCCACTCCCTTTTAAAATTCTCATTAACACCTTGCATTGTAGAGTTATCCCTGGTCCACCTTTATGGCGATATCTCGAAAAGGCCTCTAGAACTAAGGCCCACGCCCTTTTAAAATACTCATTAATACCTTCCATTTGATACCCATGTAATACAAACAAACACATTCCAGGGTTACCCTAGGTTCATTTTCCTGTGATTTTCCCTTATTTTGTCTCCATAGCTCTCAGCTGAGTATTAAATGTTCGGTTACACCCGAACTTAGCCTTCCTTATTTTTTTTTTTTTTTTTTTTTGTTTTAATTTACATTTATTAAATCAAGTCACTGTAAAAAACCGCAATATAAACCCACACACGGTACTTCTTATTTACAATTTTCTCTTACTTTTATTGCACATTTAAGTTGTTTGTATGTAGAAGAAATGTGGTTTTCTCTTATGAAACCTGAAGCTTGAATCACTTGAGCTGTTGATTTTTTTTGGTGTTGCCGGAGAAGGGATAAAGGTAACCAGGAGATAAAGCTAGCCGTAAGTACTGAAATAACCATCATAGCCGTAACTATAACCATAACCGTAAAGCCATTAGGGTCAACTTAATTTTCATCGGAACAGTAATCCTGACCGTAATCGCCACCAATCGTAGAGTCCTAATCATATTCGTACCCCTAGCCATAGCCATAACCGTAACCATATCTTTAACTGAAACCATAACAACCATGATCGTAATCGCTATCATAACTGCAACTTTTATTATAGTCATAACAATGAACGTAACAGCAGCCAACGAAGCTCTTACCATAACCGTAACAGTACGCTTAAAACCTCCCATAACAGTACCGGAGTGCTTAACTAAAACTGTTAACTTAAACGTAAGACTAGCGAAAAACGTAAGAGCACTTAATAGATATTTAACGGTATTCTTACAGTTGAGAAGTTGGTTTGTGGGGACACTTTGCTGGCCAAATGTACGAGATCAATATCCGGCAAAGGCACATCAACTTCGATAACAGTCCCCAAGACCTTCGGGGAGTGCCTTATTCGCGACAAAGAAAAGAACATTACGAATGCTGATATTGGCTCTGAAATAATGATATTTTTACCTCTTACTGTATCCAGATCGAAGTTGGGACACAGTGGCGCCCATCTGGGTAATATGCTTTGTTCTTTACAATGATTCGGTTTTGGTGTCTGATTACGAAGTTTAGTGGACGTGATCAGCAAAGAAATTTATCGATTCTATGTGGATTGGGCTCAGGGCCTCCACTTTTTATGGCTTCAAGTAGCGCGCCAAAATATTTTCGTAGGTCATGTGACATATCAAACAGCGGATTTGGGGATAAACCAAGAATCTTTCTAATAAATCGTTGTAGCCATCTCCATTTGCGTCATTTCTTTATGATCTCCACCATTATTAGCGTGATTATGACATATTTTGCTTCTCCTTTCTCTTCTACCATCGTCTCTTATTTTAGAATCTTTCTAATAAATCGTTGTAGCCATCTCCATTTGCGTCATTTCTTTATGATCTCCACCATTATTAGCGTGATTATGACATATTTTGCTTCTTCTTTCTCTTCTACCATCGTCTCTTCTTAGTTTTCCATCTTATTTTGCCTGTGTTTTAAATTTCCATTTTCCTGCACTTCCTCTTCTCGTTTTCTTATCCCTATTTTTATTCTTCGTATTCGTCATTCTGATGTGGTTTATGTCGATTCCCTGAGTCTTTCTCTTGTGATGCTTAATTGCGCTCAAATCAACTCCTTCACGTTATTCAACACATTTCTTACGTAACTCGTTACTCGCCACTTACTAATCATACCGTGCGGAAAAATGTTTTCACATAAATAAAAGAACACCACTTGTATACCTTCAAAAGGTTAACAACTTAAATTCACAGACACGAAGGTTCAAGGGGTAAAAAAAATAGTTCCCGAAGTAGTCAAGCTAGTACCACAAAGTGCTAGTACCAGATTCATATGCGGCAAAAGACTTCCCACATCTGTAAAACTTCCCTGACCTAACAAGAATGCTGATACATAATATGGTTCCTTGGTTTGGTCGTCATTCAAACAAATTCCCGTAACAAATCAAACAAATCCCCGACAAATTCAGTTTAGCGAGGTCTTTCCACTATGTGCGGGTTAAAAAAATGTTTTATTTTGTCAATTCTACATGGCTATCACCCGATCGAAAGACATACAACGAGATCGTCCATGTTTCGACAGGCAGATGGCGTGCCTAGAGTGTTTTCGATGTTCGCACGATTCGAGGTCCTTTCATAGAGTCGGATCACTATATCGCCGAAGTTCTCTGAGAGGCGTTACGGGCTGACTGCGAGGAATTCGAGCATCTGGGACGGTAATGAACGCTGGAAAAAAGGACACTGTATACACACCACGATGATATCAAAGAGGGGAGTGTATGTTGCCGTAAGTTGAAGAAGAAAGCGCGGGGTCTATTCAAAAAGAAAAAAATACACGCAAAAAGACGTAGCCACTAGCCAACAGAACAGCGTCCAATTTTACCAGCACAGGGTAAATTCCCAAAGAAAATTGTGACTTGGTATCGCATTTCTAGATAGTGCTTAGATTATGGAGGGACCACGCTTCCCACTTAACCGAAGGCAGCAATGAAGCACCCAGGGAAGAAGCTAATCGCAAGGCTACAATTTGATGAGACATTGCCTGCGGACATACTCAAATATGGCAGCAAACTGCGTTAAAAGTCGCGTAATAAGCCTTCCAACTGATTTGATATGCTTTGTGCGGCATAAGAACTGGTAAATTCGCCATGCAGCAAATTGTCGGAAAAGGACTGTGAACAAAAACGGCGCACATCATCACGTTGTCGATTTTAAAGCTGCCTTCAATAGCACGAAAATTTGTTGCCTAAGTACATATGTGCCGCTTAGTCTAAACCTGGTTTCCACGCAAAACTTATACGGCTTTGCAGAATGACGTTGAGCAACAACGCCAGCTTAGTAAGTATTGGGAGGGATCCTTCAAGCCGTTCGAAATTGCATGAGAATAATATTAGAAATAAAGCGGAGAGTTACGCTGGGTAACAAATTCTACTTTAGAAAAGGTGCACAATTCAGAAAAAAACCATGCACTCGTAAACGAAAATCTGACTCAAAAAGGCACTTTTTCCCTTCCCCTACAAGGTGCGGCGGCTTCTGGGAGTATTCAAAAGAAAAATCCTAAGGGAGATTGGTGGACATTTGCGCGTTTGTAGCAGAGAGTAAGTTGCATGAGCTTTTTAAAGATATCAACAGAGTTCTGCAAATTAAGACACAGCGACTACACTGACTAGGCTATCCCATAAATATATTTTATTCATACAGATGAAGAGGAACACGAAAACACTGAAATTTTATCCGATTAAGAAACAAGCACTGATCTTGCTTACGCATTTTTGTGCCTAACGAGGAGTTTATAGGGCCTGTGTTGTAACGCCTTATCATTCCGCAACGTCGCACGCTGGGGTATTTGATCAATCTAGCTGGCCAAAATTAAAACAGCAGTTATTTCTGTTCAAAAAGTGGTTGTCTCACTTCATTGTTATGAAAGGAAATATTTGACATTAAATTCACAGTGTTCCGCGCAGAATTAGCATGGGGTAATTTTTATACTCAGTTGAGCAGAACTCACAGAGTATATTAACTTTGATTGGATAACGGTTGGTTGTACAGGTATAATGGAATCGAGATAGATATAGAATTCCATATATCAAAATCATCAGTATCGAAAAAAAATTTGATTGAGCTATGTCCGTCCGTCCGTCCGTCTGTCCGTTAACACGATAACTTGAGTAAATTTAGAGGTATCTTGACGAAATTGGGTATGTAAATTCCTGGGCACTCATCTCAGATCGCTATTTAAAATGAACGATATCGGACTATAACCACGCCCACTTTCGAAAAACCGAAAAAGTGCGATAATTCATTACCAAAGACGGATAAAACGATGAAACTTGGTAGGTGAGTTGAACTTATGACGCAGAATAGAAAACTAGTAAAATTTTGGACAACGGGCGTGGCACCGCCCAGTTTTAAAAGAAGGTAATTTAGAAGTTTTGCAAGCTGTAATTTGGCAGTCGTTGAAGATATCATGATGAAATTTGGCAGGAACGTTACTCTTATTACTATATGTCCGCTTCATAAAAATTAGCAAAATCGGAGAACGACCACGCCCACTTTTAAAAAAAAAATTTTTTAAGTCAAATTTTAAAATAAAAGTTAATATCTTTACAGTATATAAGTAAATTATGTCAACATTTAGCTCCAGTAATGATATGTTGCAATAAAATACAAAAATAAAAGAAATTTTCAAAATGGGCGTGGCTCCGCCTTTTTTCATTTAATTTGTCAAGGATACTTTTAATGCCATAAGTCGAACAAAAATTTACCAATCCTTGTGAAATTTGGTAGAGGCTTGGATTCCAGGACGATAACTGTTTTCTGTGAAAAAGAGCGCAATCGTTTGAAGGCACGCCCAGTTTTTATACACAGTCGACCGTCTGTCCTTCCGC
This sequence comes from Eurosta solidaginis, assembly GCF_040869045.1. Lineage (NCBI taxonomy): Eukaryota > Metazoa > Arthropoda > Insecta > Diptera > Tephritidae > Eurosta > Eurosta solidaginis. Next base: position 240,372,965 of record NC_090320.1, read on the forward strand.
TCGGCCGTTAACACGATAACTTGAGCAAAAATTGATATATCTTTACTAAACTCAGTTCACGTACTTATCTGAACTCACTTTGTATTGGTGTAAAAAATGGCCGAAATCCGACTATGACCACGCCCACTTTTTCGATATCGAAAATTACGAAAAATGAAAAAAATTCCATAATTATATACCAAATACCAAAAAAGGGATGAAACATGGTAATTGGATTGGTCTATTGACGCAAAATATAACTTTATAAAAAAAACTTTGTAAAATTGGTGTGACTCCTACCATATTAAGTAGAAGAAAATGAAAACGTTTTGCAGGGCGAAATCAAAAGCCCTTGGAATCTTGGAAGGAATACTATTCGTGGTATTAAATATATAAATAAATTAGCGGTACCCGACAGATGATGTTCTGGATCACCCTGGTCCACATTTTGGTCGATATCTCGAAAACGCCTTCACATATACAACTAAGGGCTACTCCCTTTTAAAACCCTCATTAATACTTTTAATTTGATACCCATATCGTACAAACACATTCTAGAGTCACCCCTGGTCCACCTTTGTGGCGATATCTCGAAAACGCGTCCACCTATAGAACAAAGGCCCACTCCCTTTTAAAATACTCATTATCACCTTTCATTTGACACCCATATCGTACAAACAAATTCTAGAGTCAGCCCTGGTCCACCTTTATGGCGATATCCCTAAACGGCGTCCACCTACAGAACTATGGGCCACTCCCTCTTAAAATACTCTTTAATACCTTCCATTTGATACACATGTCATACAGACACATTCCAGGGTTACCCTAGCTTAATTTAAATTGATCACCACTCAAAAAATAGTGGGTATGCGCAGTCGTGTTTGCTATTTAACTTTGAAACAAACACAAGCTTATGTATTTCCAAAAAATTACTGACATGATATGCCATGAAAAAAAGATATATCTTTTCGTTTGCAAGGTTTTAAAAAAAAATTAATACTGAAAAGTAGTAGTATTACAAGTAGAATAACTCAGTTAAAACATGCGGTATAAAAAATAGAACATATGAATTACAAACACATATACCTGTCCTAAAAGAAAATGTAACTAGATTTGATTAAGGCTAAACAAGTGAACAAGCATTTAGGGTAGAAGGGTATATTGCCAAAAATACAACGAACTACACACAATTTTTATACAACTTTAGATGTGCGCGGTTAGCGCCGTTGATGCTGCAGATGGGTTTTGGGGTATGTATACTATTCAGTGGACATCTAGGAACGCCAGGGAGTATATTAAAAAAAAATGGAATAATGGAAAAATCGACTTTTGGCCGGCTAGATTGATCAAATACCCCACCTTGCGTCGGGAAAGAAAAGTAAAATACAGCTTTCTATTTTAATAAAAATTACGCATAATAAAATTATTTAAATTAAATATAGCAACATTTTTTATGTAAAAAAAAAAAAAGATCTACAAAAAGAATGAAGCCCGCCCGAGCAGGGACTTGAACCCTGGACCCTTGGATTAAAAGTCCAATGCTCTACCGACTGAGCTACCCGGGCACATATGAAATTATTGCCAAATGGCGTATACAAGCGAAAGCAAAGACACGTAATGTTATCAAGAAATTTTCATTACTTTTTATGTGCGCTTATTCGCCTTTCAATTGAAAACCTTTCGTTTGCTTGGAGCGTGTTTTGAGGGATGAAAAAGTATAAATATGTAGATGGCGGAATAAATATGAGCGAATATAATGATAAAGCAATGAGTGTATGAATGTTTATAAGGAGAAAGATATTAATTGTATATACGCATACTTTCGTATGCATATTGGTCGATATATTACTACAGCCAATAACATGCAAAAATTATATAGCTTGTCTATGAGTAAACGATATTTTATTAAAAAAAAAAATATTTAATATTTAATAAAAAAAAAATATTTAAAAATTAATAAATAAAATTTTTTTTTTAATTTTGGTTTTTCAATTTCAAAAAATAGGTTAACCGAAGGTAACTCTCCCAAGGTTCCACCGAGATTTGAACTCGGGTCGCAGGATTCAGAGTCCTGAGTGCTAACCACTACACCATGGAACCGCTGACCATTAATCTGCCAAAAGGCGTTTATAAGCGATTAACATATAATTTATATACATACCTTTGTTTGAATGTGTATGCAATACACACCAGACGACTTTGCATGTGCCAGTCGAACAAGTGTATCTACTGTCGTCATTGGAGGTACAATGGTGCTAAAGGCAACACTTTTTATATGCAAGAGTAAAGTATTCAGTACGCAGGTCACATTTACAGTAAGGTGCCACGAGAGAGCGTACACAGAGAAAAATAAATACAAGGTTTTAATAAAAAACCTGCAAGGACGGGACTGTCTTCGGGTGTGCCGAAGACTTTATACCTTTCATGAGCTGAACAATAATCTTATCCCGTTCGTAATCTCCAAATAATAATACTATACGATTTTTAAGATAAATATAAAATGGCAAAAAACCGCCTTATCTGAACGATCGGTTGTATGGGATATATATTATATATAGCTCCGATCGAAATGATTTTTACAGGAAATCTTCTATAATACATATATTAGAATATATATCACCAAGTTTCACGTTTTTATTTTGGAAATTAAGGGAGAAAATGCCAAAAATCTTTTATCTGAACGATCGGTTGTATTGGATATATACTATATATAGCTCCGATCAGAGTGATTTTTTCAGAAAATCTTCTATGATATATTAAAATATATATCACCGAGTTTCACGTTTAAAAATAAAAAAATTCACGTTTATACTTTCTAAATTAAGGGAGAAATGGTCAAAAATCTTTCTATCTGAACGATCGGTTGTATGGGATATAACTATATATAGCTTCGATCAAAGTGATTTTTTCAGGATATCTTCTATGATATATTAGAATATATATCACCGAGTTTCACGTTTATACTTTCTAAATTGCGGCAGGAGTGACCAAAATCGTCTTATCTGAACGATCGGTTGTATGGGAGATATATGTTATAGTGGTCCGATCCTACCGGATCCGGCAAATGTCTAATATAATACAAAAATACATCCTTGTGCCAAATTTCATTGAGATATCTCAAAATTTGAGGGACTAGTTTGCGTTCAAACAGACAGACGGACGGACAGACGGCCATGGCTATATCAACTCAGTTCGTCACCCTGATCAATTCGGTATACTTAATGGTCTATCTTCTATATTTCTCAACGTTACAAACATTGGACCAAAGTTAATATACCATTTCATGTTCATGAAAGGTGTCAAAATTTATTGATCCAACTATAGAGTGTCTACAAATAACCTATTTGAATGGTCATTATCGAAGGTAATAATTGGAAGAGGCATTGCTTTTTAACGATTTTGGAGTTGTTAGTGAGCTTTTTGAGTGTTGGTGGAGTCACGAACGTATAATTTAAGGTAAATTGCATGACGACCGCTGTGGTGTGGTGGTAGCGTGATCCGCCTACCATACCGAGAATGCTGGCTTCACGCCCCAGGTAGAGCAACATCAAAATACTAGAAACAAGTTCTTTCAATTAGAAGAAAGCTCCTCGGCACTGATTTGGCAAGCACTCCGAGTATTTTTGTGTCATGAAAAGTTTCTCAGTAAAATCTCATCTGCTTTGCAGATGCCGTTCGGGTCGGAGTAAAGCATGCAGGTACCGTCCCAATTATTCGTAGAAAAAAATAAAAAGGAGCAAATTGGAAGGAAAGCTCGGCCTCAAATCTCTTCTCTCTTTGCATTTATTTACTTAAATTGCTTTCAGTTGGTAAAAGCCTAAAATTTCAAATAGATGAGATATAGAAAGATATATATAGTATTTGAAACCTTTTACACAGTTGATAAAATTTATTCCACAATTTGGCTGTTATCAGAACTGCTCAGCCCCTATACACGTCAAGCACTTTTATTTTTGTTTTGTCCTGAATCATTGGCATGGTTACAAATTAACAATTCAAATAAAAAAAAAAAAATTCAAAGCACTTCTGTATGCCCTCCCATATAAATAAAATTCATATGGAAGTTTTTTATTTTCACATGTAAGTGCAAAGCAAAAGCACTTCATATGATGAACGAGCACTTCAGTTAAAAAAAACAAATTAACACTGACAAATTGACAACTAAATATTATTCAAAAATGTTATGGTACTAAAAAAAATTTGTATTCAAAATTAATTCATTAAGAAAATTGAATTTACTCCAGCCATTTAAGGCTTCCACCTCGGAATTTGGGATAAGAGATATGAGATAAGGAACATGCTTACGCCTTTTTTTGACATGACGTTAATGGTATTAAAAGTCATGATAAGTCGCATGTGCTCGTTTTGAGTTGTTCGAGACGCAAAATTTAGTACTTGGCAATTATCTCGCTTCCTATGTCTTGCTCAAGTTTCGCGCTCAGTTCGAAGTTGAACGTCATCAAATTCTTTACAGCCTGAAGTACTTCTTCGTGATCTCAACCATTTCTGAGTTAACGCTCGAGAAATTGCTGAAGCTTTGCATCGACCTAGATTAGATATTAATGAAGAGAACTCATTCAAATATTGTATTTGGACTGACATTTGGATCGCCAGCAACATCGATTCAAAATTTTAAAAAGTGGGCCTGGCTTCGCCTTTTTTATACTCAGTTTTTCAACGCAACACCGAAGCAATAACTCCGGTAATAGTTCGTGTACCGTAAACAATTTGTTGGAAATGATCTGAACGCCATATAAATGGCAATAACAATTGAAATAAACATCAACCGGTGCGGAGTAAAGTTGTTGTGCTGGATTATGAGAATAAAGTTTAATTGCTCTTGAGTATTGTGATGATATAGCGATTTACGGATTGTTTTAAGCAATCGATGTTAAAACTTTTAAGATTTTTGAACATTTAAAAATTTTATTTTTATTTTTTATATACAAAATGTTTCAGTTTATAGACAATTTTGTACATGGATTGCGTTTTGCACTTCAATATAAAAAATTTTGGGCAATACTGCTTTTATATTCAGCTAGACTACAGAAGCTTTATTTCTGTACTTAACCCATTAACACCCAAATAGAAGATGTTTGTTTTCATTTACGTACATATTCATACCATAAGAAAAATTCAAATATATTTACTACCACCAATGAGTCTACTTATATCGCTTTAATAGTAGAATTTATTGAAGTAGGCTGCTTTATGCCAAAAATATATTTATATCATTATATTTACCAAGTTTTGATAATTTTTACAAAAAAAAAAAAAAAAAATGTTTGCAAACAAATCATAATTCCAATAAGAACTGCCATTAACACATAATAATAAAACACAACTATAATAATAATCAAGCCACTCAGACACAAATAAAATCAATATTTAGCATTTGAAGTGGGGTTCTAAGCGTTCCCCAATGCTATCTACATACCGGCAATATATATTCTTGGTTTTATTACGTACAGCTAATGACGATTCTAAGAAATTGGCCATTTGTGCGAAAGTAAGAGAATAATAAAATCAAATGTGCATAGAATACTCAATAATAAATTTTTTTTTCATTGTTTTTTTTTTTTTTGCGAAATTTTACAACTTGTAGTGCATGCAGAGCTGTCGCAATCAACTGCGCAAACGCAAGTACAGTGAAATTCCCCATTACGGACAGTCCTTATAACCGGACAGCTCCAATAACCGGACATATTTTGGGCACACAGGTTTTTCATTAATTTTTTCATACAAATTTCATCCTAATAAATGGACTCTCTAATAACCGGACGAGGGCAAAGTATTTCAAACCATTTTCATAAAAAAATGTCTCATAACCGGACAAAATTCAAAAATATCACAAGCAAACTTTGTTGTTCATTATAAAAATGGAATAGGTGATTCACCTTTTAACATGAATGCACACATTCAAGCCGTGTGTTTCAAATTAAGGGTAGTTTTCCATTTGTTACGTCAGTTGCATGCGAATGGTTGCTATTAAAGAAAAAATGGAAATTATTAATGTTTTCGATAAAGATAAATTATCAATACGTGGAGTTGCAAAAAGGTAAAGTATCGTGAGCCCAAAAATTTAATGGTAGTAGGTACACGTTTCTTTTGCTTCGAAAGGTTCAATATTGGCAAAACATAAGCTGTTGAAATCAATAAAAATAAAGAAAAAATTCCTTATAAATGGGAATCTGAAAATAATGTTCATCAAAAGCGAAGTTTTCTTAAAGAAGGCGGCTCTGAAATAGATAAGATGTGTTTTAATTGGCTCGCTAAGGCTAGAAGTCAAAACATTCCGATTTCTGGTCCCATTTTGAAAGCAAAGGCAATGGAAATTGCAGGCAAACTGGGTGTACCTAATTTTAATGCTTCAGATGGATGGTTAAACAAGCGGCGAATTAGGAATAATGTTGCTTTCAAATGCGTATCTGGTGAAGCTGCAGATGTAAACCAGGATGGTGTCGAACAGTTTAGGACAAAACTACTATCTCTGTTGACCGTTACAAGCCTCAAGACATTTACAAAGCAGACGAAAGTGGCTTTCTCTTTCGTGCCTTATCTGACAAAACCCTCGCTCTTAAATCCGAAAAATGCGTGGGCGGTAAACTACCAAAAGAAATATTCACAATTTTGTTCTGTGTTAGCATGGCTGGAATAAGGAGTGCAATGTACAATGTACTTAATCGATATATGTATATGTATTTATATGTAATAATAAAGTATGCAAATATTCGTTACTTCCAAAAATTTCTTAGATAAACTAGGTGCAATATAATTTACATATATGTGTGGTATATATTTTGTGACTTCATCCCTTATAAGCGAACATCTCCCACAGCCGGACAAAAACCCTGCGGCGGTGAGTGTCCGGTTATAAGGAATTTCACTGTAATTTGCACAGTAATTTGCCTAAGCCATTGCGAATAATGCAGTTGGGGCACTTGCAAACGTAAGTACAAGGCACTTGACCATGCGCATGCGTAGTGTAAATTATGCAGCAACAAGAGGTAAACAACAAATATTCTCAACAGAAAATTGATAAGCGTAATAGCGAGGGGATTGAGTTTGATACTACCGTAATTTCTAGCCCCAACGATTTGTTTATATTCGCACTAAGTCTATGCATATGTGTATGTATGTTTGTACATATAGAATTATATAGGCACGTTTCGACAGCTAAATATTTAATATGCACCATGTAGTCTGCCATGAGAGACACCAACAAACAGCAAATTGGAGCACGTGCAAATTACAAATTGCAAATTGTTTATTACATTTATAAGACACTAGAGAGCTTAACATAAAAAATAACAACAAAAACATTGTATAAATGCAATAAATTCAATGCGCAAACGAAATTTGTGTGCTTTTCTTTATTGCATTTTAAATGTTATTGCTTGTTGAATTGGCAATAAAAACAATTCGCGATTGGAATGCATAAATTTAAATGAGACGTGGATGGGAATACAATTAAAAGAAGTACCTGAGTAAAAATTGTAGATATAAATAAATAAACAAATAATGTTCTTAATTATTCTTAGTAAACACAACTCACTTGAAATATAATTTGAAACATTACTTAATCCATATTTTAACTTACCTGAAAGGAGAAGAAATGAAATTTGTTAGTTTTATTGTTTAAATATAATTATTATTAAATTAACAAATTATTTTACAAATGTCATAGCTCTGCCCACGCTGGCAATATTTTTTTATGGGCATTGTGGCGAATAATAGCAGTTCTATACATCACTTCTGATGCTACTAAATAAATGCACAACAACAATAAAGCAAGCAGCCACACTTATGTACATGAACACATCAAAGCAAGCAGCCACACATACACATAACCAGCAGCTTGAAACAAAGAGATTATTTCACAGACACATATGTATGTAGTCAGCAGATAAGAGGGAAGAAGAAAGAAAAACAATCACACATCACTTATAATCAGCTAAGAGCAGAAGTTGTTATTCGCCAATACACACGCATATAGCTAAATGATACACAAACCAGCGTTGCCATATATTTTTTTCCAAGCCGCCCAAAAAATCGTCAAAAATCGTCATATCTATGGCAACAACCAAAGTCGATTTAGGATGAAATTGGGTTATTACCAGGTGCCGTACGATGAGATCGCCGGTTTCATTCAACAATATTACCTTTAAAAGCGCTTTACTGAAAATTGCCTTTGTCGTTGTTATTTCTTGTTGCCACATATAACATATAAAAGCTTTTTAATTTATTTCGTTTTATTTTATAAATGACAAAAACATCTTAAAAGATAAATTTTACTTACTTACTTAATTGGCGCTTAACCGTCTAAACGGTTATGGCCGTCCAACAAGGCGCGCCAGTCGCTCCTTCGCTCCGCCAACCGGCGCCAATTGGTCACACCAAGGGAGTTTAAATCGTTTTCCACCTGGTCCTTCCAACGGAGTGGGGGCCGCCCTCTACCTCTGCTTCCATAGGCGGGTTCCGATAGAAACACTTTCTTGGCCGGAGCATCATCTTTCATTCGCATAACATGGCCTAGCCAGCGCAGCCGCTGCGTTTTAATTCGCTGGACTATGTTGATGTCTGCGTATAGCTCGCACAGCTCATCATTAAATCTTCTTCGGTACTCGCCATCGCCAACGCGTAGAGGTCCATAAATCTTTCGAAGAACTTTTCTCTCAAACACTCCCAAAGCCGCTTCATCTGCTGTTGTCATGGTCCATGCTTCTGCCCCATATAGCAGGACGGGTACGATAAGTGACTTGTAGAGTATGATTTTCGTTCGCCGAGAGAGGACTTTACTTTTCAATTGCCTACCTAGTCCAAAGTAGCATTTATTGGCAAGATTGATTCTTCGCTGGATTTCAGTGCTGATGGTGTTGCTAGTGTTGATGCTGGTTCCCAAATAAACGAAGTATTTTACTATTTCGAAATTATGGCTGCCAACAGTAGCGTGGTTGCCAAGGCGCATATGCGCTGACTCTTTGCTCGATGACAGCAGGTACTTCGTTTTGTCCTCATTCACCATCAAACCCATCTTTACCGCTTCTTTTTCCAGCTTGGAGTAAGCAGAACTAACAGCGCGGGTGTTTAGGCCGATGATATCAATGTCATCAGCATATGCCAGTAATTGCACGCTTTTATAGTATATTGTTCCAGTGCGGTTAAGTTCTGCAGCTAGTATAATTTTCTCCAGCATCAAATTAAAGAAATCGCACGATAGGGGGTCACCCTGTCTGAAACCTCGTTTAGTTTCGAACGGCTCGGAGAGGTCCTTCCCAATTCTGACTGAGCTGATGGTGTTGCTCAACGTCATTTTGCACAGCCGTATAAGTTTTGTGGGGAAACCAAATTCAGACATAGCGGCATATAGGCAGCTCCTTTTCGTGCTGTCGAAGGCGGCTTTAAAGTCGACGAAGAGGTGATGTGTGTCGATTCTCTTTTCACGGGTTTTTTCCAAGATTTGGCGCATTGTGAAAATCTGGTCGATGGTAGATTTACCAGGTCTGAAGCCGCACTGATAAGGTCCAATCAGCCGGTTCACGGTGGGCTTCAATCTTTCGCACAATACACTTGAAAGGACCTTATATGCGATATTAAGAAGGCTGATTCCACGATAGTTGGTGCATTTTGCAGTATCCCCCTTCTTGTGGACTGGGCAAAGAACACTTAGATTCCAACCGTCGGGCATGCTTTCGTCCGCCCATATTTTGCTAAGAAGCTGCTGCATGCGCCTTACCAACTCCTCGCCGCCGAACTTGAATAGCTCCGCAGGCAATCCATCAGCGCCCACGGCCTTGTTGTTTTTCAATCTGGTTATTGCTATTCTAACTTCGTCATAATCGGGCGGGGGGACATATATTCCATCATCATCGATTGCGGGATCGGGTTCTTCATCTCTGCGCGATGAATTGCTGCCTCCATTTAGGAGAGCAGAGAAGTGTTCCCTCCATAATCTAAGCACTCTCTGGACATCAGTTACAAGGTCGCCGTTTTCATTCCTACAAATTTTGTATTACATATAAAAGGTACTTGTTTTCAGTCTATTTCATTTCTTAGTTAAACATTTTCACGCTAATTTTTTAGCATATTTATTTGCGGTTCAATATTATGACAGGAAAAGTTATTTAATTTTAAATAATCTTGAGCTCCAGGCCTAACAATAATTGTTTTGTCTTATTATTGTTATGATGAATTTTTATACTCAGTTGAGCAGAGCTCACAGAGTATATTAAGTTTGATTGGATAACGGTTGGTTGTACATATATAAAGGAATCGAGATAGATATAGACTTCCATATATCAAAATAATCAGGATCGAAAAAAAATTTGATTGAGCCATGTCCGTCCGTCCGTCCGTCCGTTAACACGATAACTTGAGTAAATTTTGAGGTATCTTGATGAAATTTGGTATGTAGGTTCCTGAGCACTCATCTCAGATCGCTATTTAAAATGAACGATATCGGACTATAACCACGCCCACTTTTTCGATATCGAAAATTTCGAAAAACCGAAAAAGTGCGATAATTCATTACAAAAGACAGATAAAGCGACGAAACTTGGTAGATGAGTTGAACTTATGACGCAAAATAGAAAATTAGTAAAATTTTGGACAATGGGCGTGGCACCGCCCACTTTTAAAAGAAGGTAATTTAAAATTTTGCAAGCTGTAATTTGGCAGTCGTTGAAGATATCATGGTGAAATTTGGCAGGAACGTTACTCTTATTACTATATGTACGCTTAATAAAAATTAGCAAAATCGGAGAAGGACCACGCCCACTTTTAAAAAAAATTTTTTTTAAAGTAAAATTTTAACAAAAAATTTAATATCTTTACAGTATATAAGTAAATTATGTCAAGATTCAACTCCAGTAATGATATGGTGCAACAAAATACAAAAATAAAAGAAAATTTAAAAATGGGCGTGGCTCCGCCCTTTTTCATTTAATTTGTCTAGGATACTTTTAACGCCATAAGTCGAACAAAAATTAACCAATCCTTTTGAAATTTGGTAGGGGCATAGATTTTATGGCGTTAACTGTTTTCTGTGAAAATGGGCGAAATCGGTTGATGTCACGCCCAGTTTTTATACACAGTCGTCCGTCTGTCCTTCCGCATGGCCGTTAACACGATAACTTGAGCAAAAATCGATATATCTTTACTAAACTCAGTTCACGTACTTATCTGAACTCACTTTATCTTGGTATGAAAAATGAACGAAATCCGACTATGACCACGCCCACTTTTTCGATATCGAAAATTACGAAAAATGAAAAAAATGCCATAATTCTATACCAAATACGAAAAAAGGGATGAAATATGGTAAGGTAATTGGATTGTTTTATTGACGCGAAATATAACTTTAGAAAAAACTTTATAAAATGGTTGTGACACCTACCATATTAAGTAGAAGAAAATGAAAAAGTTCTGCAGGACGAAATAAAAAACCCTTAAAATCTTGGCAGGTATTACATGTATAAATAAAGTAGCGGTATCCAACAGATGATGTTCTGGGTCACCCTGGTCCACATTTTGGTCGATATCTGGAAAACGCCTTCACATATACAACTACCACCACTCCCTTTTAAAACTCTCATTAATACCTTTAATTTGATACCCATATCGTACAAACTCATTCTAGAGTCACCCCTGGTCCACCTTTATGGCGATATTTCGAAAAGGCGAACACCTATAGAACGAAGGCCCACTCCCTTTTAAAAATACTCATTAACACCTTTCATTTGATACCCATATCGTACAAACAAAGTCTAGAGTCACCCCTGGTCCAGAAAGGCCCACTCCCTCTTAAAATATTCATTAACTCCTTTCGTTTGATACCCATATTGCACAAACGAATTCTAGAGTCACCCCCGGCCCACCTTTATGGCGATATCTCGAAACGGCGTCCACCTATGGAACTAAGGATTACTCCCTTTTAAAATACTCATTAACACCTTTCATTTGATACCCATATTGCACAAACGAATTCTAGAGTCACCCCTGGTCCACCTTTATGGCGATATCTCGAAAAGGGGTCCACCTATAGAACTAAGCCCCGCGCCCTTTTAAAACAATCATTAACACCTTTCATTTGATACCCATATCATACAAACAAATTCTAAAGTCACCCCTGGTCCACCTTTATGGCGATATCTCGAAAAGGCGAACACCTATAAAACGAAGGCCCACTCCCTTTTAAAAATACTCATTAACACCTTTGATTTGATACCCATATCGTACAAACAAAGTCTAGAGTCACCCCTGGTCCACCTTTATTGCGATACCTCGAAAATACGTCCACCTATAGAACTAAGGCCCACTCCCTCTTAAAATACTCATTAACTCCTTTCGTTTGATACCCATATTGCACAAACGAATTCTAGAGTCACCCCTGGCCCACCTTTATGGCGATATCTCGAAACGGCGTCCACCTATAGAACTAAGGCCCACTCCCTTTTAAAATACTCATTAACACCTTTCGTTTGATGCCCATATTGTGCAAACAAATTCTAGGGTCACCCCTGATCCACCTTTATGGCTATATCCCTAAATGGCGTCCACCTATAGAACGAAGGCCCACTCCCTTTTAAAAATACTCATTAACACCTTTCATTTGATACCCATATCGTACAAACAAAGTCTAGAGTCACCCCTGGTCCAGAAAGGCCCACTCCCTCTTAAAATATTCATTAACTCCTTTCGTTTGATACCCATATTGCACAAACGAATTCTAGAGTCACCCCTGGCCCACCTTTATGGCGATATCTCGAAACGGCGTCCACCTATGGAACTAAGGATTACTCCCTTTTAAAATACTCATTAACACCTTTCATTTGATACCCATATTGCACAAACGAATTCTAGAGTCACCCCTGGCCCACCTTTATGGCGATATCTCGAAACGGCGTCCACCTATGGAACTAAGGATTACTCCCTTTTAAAATGCTCATTAACATCTTTCATTTGATACCCATATCGTACAAACGCATTCTAGAGTTAACCCTGATCCACCTTTATGGCTATATCCCTAAATGGCGTTCACCTATAGAACTATGGCCCATTCCCTCATAAAATACTCTTTAATGCCTTTCATTTGATACACATGTCATACAAACACATTCCAGGGTTTCCCTCGGTTCATTTTCCTACATGGTTATTTTCCCTTATGTTGTCACCATAGCTCTCAACTGAGTATGTAATGTTCGGTTACACCCGAACTTAACCTTCCTTACTTGTTTTTATTTATTCTATTATAATTTAATTTACAATTTTTTTTTCATTTAAGAAAAAGTTTACCATAACAATAATAAGATAAAATAAATATTGTTGGGCCTTGAGCTCGATTCGAACAAGCGACCTTACAAGTCAGTAGGCCGATATAACAACAAAAATTGTAATGTTGAGCCAGCAATATTCCTTTTAATGTATCAGTTTCCAGATGGTTTCTGATTTTTATTTTGTTTAAATTTATTTTAGAAAAATTCGTTTACATTCGCTGATGAGTATGACAAGCACATTACATCTGCAACGAATGCAGCTTATGTCGAGACAGCTCTTTTAGTAGTAGAAATAGTTTTCCAAAAAACTTCTGGGGGAACCTTAGAAATGTCTTCAAAATATGTCTTAAATTCTAAAAACTTCAATTACCTATACTCGCTATCAATATCCTGAACAATTTTCTGATTTATTGTGTGTGAAGAATGTTGCAAGACCAGATGCAAAGAACAACTTCTTTTGGATCCATGAAACTTAAGTTTTGTAGTACAACATTGTTAAAAAAAAAACGCTTTTTAATTTGATCATACAGTTTACTATAAAAATAACACAATCTTGTTTAAATTTTTCTTGCTCGGAAATGTTAGAGGCAGTCTTAAGTCGTAATTTTTCTTTACAAAATCGTCCAAGCGTCATCCTAGTTGAAAATCGTAAATGACGACAACGTCGTCAATCTGTCAACGCTGGATACAACTGTTCTAGAAGGCATGTTCGTGAAAAGCCTATATTTTACGGGAAATATGCGAACGAGGTAATATAGAGTATAAAAGCAGCGCAAGCTCAAGAATAATGAATTAGTTTGATATTACACGCTTTAGTGAACTCCGCGATAATTGTGAAGTACCACTCCCAAAGTAGTCTTAATAAAGAACGTTTTGTTATACTGAATATTTGAGTAATTTAGTCGACAATTCAGAGATTCGAACGTTAACAGAAGCTGCAAAATAATCAGAAACTTCTCAAAACTCTATACAGTATATCAGTTCAACACAGCATAAATCCGCGCCCAATGCCTACTTTGAAAACTAGAAAAACGCCTCGAAATAAATGTATATTTACACCTTTTATGAATATGAAATCTTACCGACAAAGAGATAGACCCACCAAGAAGCATACCGAAATAATCAGGATGACGATCTGAGTTGATTTACCCATATTCTTATGTCTGTTAGAACGCAAACTAATCCCTAAATTTTTGAGCTCTTTTGATGAAATTTTATTAAGCTTGTACATTTGGGTGTCCAATTGATCATTTGTCGGAACAGCCTGTATCACACCACTATATCATATATCCCCCATACAAACGATTTTTTCCAAAAAAGGGGGTTTGTCATTTATTCTTCATTTTAAAAGCTATAAGATTGAAGTTTCCCGTGATGATTACATATAAAGCATACATTGTTGTCTGAAAAAATTGTCAAGATCGATCATATACATACTATATATCCCATACAACCGATTGTTGAGATAAGATGTTTAACGTAATTCCTTCCTCATTTTAACCGCTAGAGCTTAAAATTTTTCCAGATGTTAACAAATATGGCATATATTATTATAGCCTAGGCAATGGTATTTTGAGCAAACTTACATTATTTCACATCATCTCAAAATATTTCAAATCTGTGCCACAGGTGTTGCAGTAAATTATGTGAGCGAGTAGGAAAAAAATACTGTTTCTGTCAATATGCAATTAATTAATTATGGGTAACATGAAATCGACAAACAACGGTACACCCCCGTAAATGCAGCGTTTAACGATTAAGTATCCACTTAAATGCCATAGATAGCAAGTACAAGTAGTTTAAAAAGAATGATAATAATGGAAAACATGAAAACATTAAACAAGTTGGCAAATTGGTAAAAAAAAAAAGTTTGAGGACAATGAATACAAATTAGAAACATACATTTATTGATGTTTAAAACTAAGTAAAATTATAAATTACATACTAATTTTTTATTAAAACTAGAGTTTGCCAAGTAGTTGAAATTCAACCACTGCAGTAGTCACTATGTTTAAAACACAGAACTATTAACATCATAACCTAAGGCTTTCATCCCTTCTTACCTTTCCTTTCTGTTCTTTTTTTACTTTATTTCTCTTAATTCCTTTACTTTCTTATCATTCCTTCCATTTTTTTTTTTATACTCAGATGAGCAGAGCTCACAGGAAATTCATCTCAGATCGCTATTTAAAATGAACGAAATTGGACTATAACCATACCCACTTTTCGATACCGAAAATTTCGAAAAACCGAAAAAGTGGGATAATTAATTACCAAAGACGGATAAAGCGATGAAACTTGGTAAGTGGGTTGATCTTATAACGCAGAATAGAAAATCAGCAAAATTTTGGACAATGGGCGTGCCACCGCACACTTTTAAAAGAAGGTAATTTAAAAGTTTTGCAAGCTGTAATTTGACAGTCGTTGAAGATATCATGATGAAATTTGGCAGAAACGTTACTCCTATTAATATATGCTTTTATTGTGCTTTCTATCAGCACAAGGTAGCTCGAAAAAAGAATGGGCAGCAGTAAATGGAATAATGAAGCGAAACTATAACAAAAAGTCCGACTCGTTTGTGTTAAGTGTGGATGGCGTGGATATATCGGAGACTCTGGTAGTAGCTAATGTACTTAATAATTTTTTTGTAAATCCAAACTGGAAAAAGAAGCGGTAAAGATGGGTTTGATGGTGAATGAGGACAAAACGAAATACCTGCTGTCATCGAGCAAAGAGTCAGCGCATACGCGCCTTGGCAACCACGCTACTGTTGGCAGCCATAATTTCGAAATAGTAAAAGACTACGTTTATTTGTGAACCAGCATCAACACTAGCAACAACATCAGCACTGAAATCCAGCGAGGAATCAATATTGCCAATAAATGCTACTTTTGACTAGGTACGCAATTGAAAAGTAAAGTCCTCTCTCGGCGAACGAAAATCATACTCTACAAGTCACTTATCGTACCCGTCCTGCTATATGGGGCAGAAGCATGGACCATGACAACAGCAGATGAAGCGGCTTTGGGAGTGTTCGAGAGAAAAGTTCTTCGAAAGATTTATGGACCTCTACGCGTTGGCGATGGCGAGTACCGAAGAAGATTTAATGATGAGCTATACGAGCTATACGCAGACATCAACATAGTCCAGCGAATTAAAACGCAGCGGCTGCGCTGGCTAGGCCATGTTATGCGAATGAATGATGATGCTCCGGCCAAGAAAGTGTTTCTACCGGAACCCGCCTATGGAAGCAGAGGTAGAGGGCGGCCCCACTCCGTTAGAAGGACCAGGTGGAAAACGATTTAAACTCCCTTGGTGTGACCAATTGGCGCCGGTTGGCGGAGCGAAGGAGCGACTGGCGCGCCTTGTTGGAAGGCCATAACCGTTCAACGGTTAAGCGCTAATTAAGTAAGTCAGTAAATGTAGGAGCAGCTTCTAATAAAATTCCAAACATTACAGAATTCCGAACTCCTAGTAATAGTTTTTTGTTTGATCCAATTACAGGTTCAGAAATTCTTAAAATAATTCAAACTTTGAGCAAGTCTGATTCAAGTGGCAGTGACAACATTTCAAATAGGACCTTAAAAGCATAGCTTTTAATATCGTTGATATTTAAAAGCATATATTTAATTTAAGTATGACCTCCGGAGTTTTTCCAGAAGATTTAAAATGTGCTACCGTGATACCGTTGTTCAAAAAGGGAGATAAAAAAGACAAGAATAATTACAGGCCTATATCCTTGCTATTATCGTCAATCTCAAAAATCTTTGAAAAGGCATTTAAGGCTAGGGTGTTAACGTATCTCAACAAAATTAAATTTTTTTGTCCAAAGGAATTTGGTTTTATGTCAGGGCTCTCAACTGAATATGCTCTTTTAAACTTTTCTTCCTTTATACATAAGGCGATTGACGAAAAAATGTGTTGCGCTAGTCTGTTTGTAGATATTACTAAAGCATTTGATATGGTGAACCATAATATTCTACTGAGTAAGCTTAGCTCCGCTGGTTTTCGTGGCAACGTTTTTAGTTGGTTTAACTCATACTTAACGAATAGAATTCAAAAAGTTAAGTCGTAGATAATCAAAGTGAACCCAGACCTATTATTTTAGGGGTGTCACAAGGCTCGGTTTTTGGATCAATCTTGTTTCTAATATACATTAACTCACTATTCTCGTTGTCATTTGTTGGTAAGGTAACGGCTTTTTCAGATGACCTTGCCATTGAATATGGATCTACAAATGAATTTAATCTTTTTGCTGATATCAATCACGATATTTTTATGCTGAGGTCTTGGTTTGCTAGCCACAAACTCGTGGTAAGCAACAAGACAAAGTTGATGTATTTTAACCAATGCGGGAAGGAGTTACCTAGAAACGATATTTTCTTTCACGGCTCTAACTGTCTGCGGTTTCGTATGTGTTCAAGTAATTGTACTCATCAAAACTCTGCCAACACCTTTGACGAGACAATAAGTTGTGACAGTAATTGCTTTAAAATTGATGTAGTCCCTAATTTTAAATATTTGGTAGTTATATTCGACCAAGACCTAAGTTGGACATCACATATTTTTGCTTTTAAATCATGTTATCAGCGGTTCGTTCCTTCTTTAACCTAAAAAGGCTGTGCTCAAATCGAGTGTTAGCATTAATATATCATGGGCTAGTCCACTCAAAATTACAATATGGAATCAGTTTCTGGGGTGGAGCGTATGCCAGTAAGTTTAATGCGCTTTTAATCCTACATAAGTGCTTTACCCGAAAAATGTGTTACGGATACCGTCTATCAAACTCTATGGACCTTTTCAAAAAAATAAACATACCTCCCATTCGACACTTGTACTATTTCAAAGTTTTGACAATCTTTTTTATAAGGAGTGGGTATTCACAAAGCCTAAGAAGTAGATCGTTATCAAGTGTAAAAATTCCTCGTTTTCGGACCAAACTTTTCCGTAAGTCTTACACAATCGTGTCATGTAAACTGTATAATAAATCACCTGCTGAAATATTACTCATTAGAAAACTTTCTAAGTTTATGAGGAAAGTGAAACGGTGGCTACTTGGTTTCAATCATGAGGGTGTAGAAATTCTGTTGCGACCCATCGTATAAGTTCCGTTATGTAATATTTATGAAGTTTTTTGCTTTATATGTAAGGACTTTGTCATTTATAGTATTTCTTTTTATTTAATATAGTATTTGTTATATAAAATAGTTATTCTCTGATCTTTACTTTAACTAGGGATTGTAGCAATTATATATTGTGATTATTATGCGCCCCACAAGCATTTATAATTATATTTAAAGGAAATGACATTTCCACTGCTTTTATAATTAGCATTTAATGTCATTAACTATTTTCTTATTTGAATTTGTTATTTTTTATATTGTACTACTTGGAAAATTGTACGTATTTATAAGTAAATAAAGAATATACAATACAATACAATACAATATGTGTTCTAAATAAAAATTAGCAAAATAGGACGACGAAAACGCCCTCTTTTAAAAAATAAAATTTTTAAAGTAAAATTTTAACAAAAAATTGAATATCTTAACAGTATATAAGTAAATTATGTCAACATTCAACTCCAACATTTGCCTCCAAAGCTCTCAGCTCAGTATGTAATGTTCGGTTACACCCGAACTTAGCCTTCCTTACTTGTTTTAATTTTATTTCATTAACTAGAAAAGTAGTACACAACATTGTTGCAATGAATAAAATGAGTAAATACGTAAATACTACAAATTGAATATTCTCCTTTGTTTTCGGTAAATACATTGAATATTAGCATCAAATTTTATGTTCGTATTATTCATATGAATACAGCTGGTTCGTCGAGGTGTTTGTAAGCTACACCTTATACACCATCAGCATCAAATTTACTCACAGTTGCTAACTCTCCCACTAAACTTCCAATACAAACTGTAATATGGCAGTCGTTAAAGATACCATGCTGAAATTTGGCAGGAACATTACTCCTATTACTATATGTGTGCTAAATAAAAATTAACAAAATCGGAAAACGAACACGCTCACTTTTTACAAAAAATAATTTTAAAAGTCTAATTTTAACAAAAAAATTTAATATCTTTACAGTATATAAGTAAATTATTCAACATTCAACTCCAGTAATGATATGGTGCAAAAAAATACAAAAATTAAAGAAAATTTCAAAATCGGCGTGGCTCCGCCCTTTTTTAATTAATTCGGCTAGAATACTTTTAATGCCATAAGTCGAACAAAAATTTACCAATCCTTGTGAAATTTGGTAAGGGCATAGATTCTATGACGATAACTGTTTTCTGTGAAAATGCGCGAAATTGATAGAAGCCAGACCCAGTTTTTATACACAGTAGATCGTCTGTCCTTCCGCTCGGCCGTTAACACGATAACTTGACCAAAAGCGATATATCTTTACTAAACTTAGTTCACGTACTTATCTGAACTCACTTTATCTTGGTATTAAAAATGGGCGAAATCCGACTATGATCACGCCCACTTTTTCGATATCGAAACTTTCGAAAAATGAAAAAAATGCCATAATTCTATACCAAATACGAAAAAAGGGATGAAACATGGTGATTAGATTGGTTTTTTGACGCAAAATATAACTTTAGAAAAAACTTTGTAAAATGGGTGTGACATCTACCATATTAAGCAGAAGAAAATGAAAAAGTTCTGCAGGGCGAAATCAAAAGCCCTTTGGAATCTTGGCAGGAATACAGTTCGTGGTATTACATATATAAATAAATAAATAAACCCCTGGTCCACGTTTATGGCGATTTCTCGAAAAGCCGTCCACCTATAGAACTATGGCCCACTTACTTTTAAAATACTCTTTAATACCTTCCATTTGATAGCCATGTCATACAAACACTTTCCAGGGTTACCCTTGGTTCATTTTCCTACATGGTGATTTTCTCTTATTTTGTCTCCAAAGCTCTCGGCTGAGTATGTAATGTTCGGATACACCCGAACTTAGCCTTCCTTACTTGTTCCACTCTAACTTAATCGGCCCACTCAATTCTACCATCCCTTACATTTTTTCGTAAATCTTCCATCATTTCCTCTTGTTCTTCGTCATCATGCCCATATCTAAGTCTAGCTCTTTTTATTACTCTTTATCTAATCTTAATGTAATTTTTTGTTTCTTCCTGGTAGTCTCTTATATCTCGTTTTTCTAAAAACATTACCCTTACTCTTACTTTTACTATCACTCTCCCTCTTCCTCTTGTTCTCTTCACTTCTCCTACTTCCTCTACTTTTACCCGAAGGTTTTGGGTAGTGTTATCGATGCTGATGGTCCTTTGCTGGTTATTGATCCGGTACGTTCCGATAACAGCCACCATTAAGGTACTAGCCCGGCCATCTCGGCAACGATTTAATATGACAATATTGAAACTTCTCTTTTGTTTTGGGGTTCAAGATTAATGATCATGCTCACAATCACATAGCAAAACAAAATCATTACTCATTTGGGTGAATGCAGTGAATTGGTAGAATTGCAATCAATGAAACAAATACATTCATGGATACAAATTAACCTTAAGCTCACAATCAACCTGTAATTCAACTCCACTAGCTAAATTGGTGTTGTTTTTGTTGTCTGATCATTAGAACGCTTGAACAAACTTTATGGTATTTCTTGTTGTTGTGTTTTTTTTTTTTTGATTCTGAAAAACGATCAACAAACTAAAATATGATCTAAAAATAAACAATTGCAAGAAGGCAAGCAGCTAATGAGTCAAAAGATTTCTAAAAACAAAGTTTTGAATTGAACTAAAAAAGGAAAAACATTATTGTTGGTTGTGACGATCATTTGAAGGGGAAGCCACGAGCACTTCAACAGATGACTTGTATCTTTCTCACTATAATTTTTTTTTTATCGCGCTGTACATAAAAAGCACGTGTTCGACACTGAGATGACAGCAAATGATGATTAATGAAAAGATGTTTATGGAGAAACTGAAAAATTTATAATTGTAATTGTAATGATTACAATGTTGCTTTATTCTTAGTTGGAATAATTGGATTGCCGTGTTTAAATGTCTCGTCTATAAAAGTAGTACCAAAATACTTGGCCCTTAATTCCAGTATTTGAGTGATTTAAAGTATCGAAAGCTTTACGTTTTGGCAGCCAAAAGCGGCCTTAACGTAAACCCTAGTAAAACTGAGCTGATACTATTTACTAACAAGTCCCCAGTTTCGACTGCCCTTTCTAAATGGTACTAGATGCAGCATGAACACAGCACTATCTTAACCCAATGGGTTATAGGGCTTAGAATATACCCGCGGCAGGTATGCCTGTCGTAAGAGGCGACTAAAATACCAAATTGTTTTAAAAGGTTGCCAGCGCAATTTATAACTTCTCCAATCCTGTTTCTTTAACAGCCGAGGCTCTGGAGACCCCAAGTTCCGCATGGATCTAGGGGGTGGGAGGGCGGTATGGCGTAGAAGGTTTCTTGTGGTCGTACCAAATCATTCCCGAGATGGTCGGCCTGGTACCTTATCTATATCGATAACATCTAAGGCCTTCGAGGAGTGTCCTTATCGCTGCAACAACAACAACAGTAGTATCAAAACCAAAACCGGAAAGAACTCGATATAACTTTGAAAATCAAAATCAAAGTCGACCTTGAAATAATTTTGAATAACGAAACCAAAGCCGAAATAATTGTATACAAACCAAAATCGAAACAAGTTGAAAAGCAAAAATAAACCAGATATCAAATAATAATGGAGAAACGCAATCAAAAAAGAAAAAAAAATTGTTTAAAAACAAAAAACCGAAATAATCCGAAATAATTTTGAAGAACAAAACTAATACACTTTGCAACCCCGAGTTTGAAATAATTTTGAAGAACTAAGCTGAAGCAAAGCCGGAGCAATTTTAATGACCCAAACTAAAACCGGAACGATTTGGAAATTCGAAACTAGCACGAGTCCGAAAAATGTTTTAGAGCCAAACCTCAGCCGCAATAACTTGGAGGAACGGAATTAAGACCGAAGTTGAGATGATACTGAAAAAATTTGGAAGCAATCAAAGCCGACACCGGAATGCAAACAGTTTGGTACCGAGAGGTAAATAGCCAACATAAACCGAGATTCGAATTACTTGTAAATTAAGAGGAAACTGCTATTTAAGCCCAATCATTTCCTGTTATAGAAGATATGCAAGAGACCTGCGCACGATAATATGATCAAAGTATCGAAATAGATCGGTCTTTAAACGACAAAGAATTCTTTTCAATGGTTGGATGGACCAATACTTTTTACTTTTGGGTTGTTATAAGAGCTATTTGCCCGGTGGAGGTAAAGAAAAAACGGAGCTTTCCTTTATCCTGATACGCGTTTCGGTATTTTGTATCATCCTCAGGGAGATATTACATTTAGTTTTATCTACACAAAATCATTTAAAATAATTAAGCTATTTCTAAAAATAGCTTGCAATCTGACTGACTGTCATTCCTGTCCAACCCGAGCAAGGCAGTGCGACAACAACAACAATAAGCTCCGCTACGTAAGTTAAGCTAAACCAAATTTTGTTCACCCTGCCTCAACCCTGTGGAAAGTACATGTTTTCTGAACCTACTCTTATATGATCTCGATGGTATCTGCTGTTGTTGTTGTGCCAGTGCTTCCCCCCATATAATAGGTGCGACCGAACCCGAATTGTCATCAATGTCCTCTAACGGGACTCCAAGGAAACTTGCAGTTTCAACAGGGGTGGACCATAGTGAGAGGGATGTTAGCGGCCTTGGATACACATTGCAATCAGGACATAAATTTTGTATGTCGGGGTGGATTCTGGATAGCTAAGAGTTTAACCTGTTACAGTACCCAGATCGAAGTTGAGCTAGACTGACGCGCGTTTCCCTTGGGAGAGTGCGTTCCTTTTCTGCGAGTTCTGGATATTTTTCTTTAAGAACTGGATTCGTCGTGACTGGATGTGTCGACTTAGCAATGTTAAACACAGTTCCTACAATCTAAAATCTCATCCACACATAATCTGCATTATCCTATAAGACGCAGTGAGTTGTATAAAAAAAGTGCTAAACTTTGTATTACTTAAGTGCGAAGTAATATGTTCCATCAATTACATCAATTAGGCGAACTAGCAACACCGAACCAAGAGTCACCAACTTGGGGAGCAAGAAACGAAGATGGAAATTAAGATGAAGAAGAATTTAAATGCAACAGATACAAATGTATCTAATAAATATTTTGTGCTTGACTTGAGCCTAGAATTGCTCAAAATGTTGTGGCATTAATCAAAACTATAGACAGACAACTATGGCGAGGTTGGTAGGTGTTAAGAGAGGATATATAAACGTAAACTCAACGACGACGTTAATGCAGTTAACAAATGTACGAGAAATCAAAACAACAACAACAAACTACTAACTGAAAACAAATGCTGTTGGCGGCAGTCGATAGTTCACCAACAACAATAGCATCCAATAGAATTAGACAAATTGCAAGATATAAGAAACAGCAATCAGCAGCAGCAGCCACAAAAACAGCAACGATCTATCAGATAAAAAAATAACAAACAACAACAAACTAGTATGCGAACCGAGATGAACGCTGGCGGTTGTAAGTCAAGTGTCTGTGGCTGCATTGTGGTGGTTGCTGACGTTGTTGCAATTGTAATTAGTTACAGACGGAATGCATTTTTCAATCGCGTTGAATGGAATGATCAACAACAATATTAACATGGCAACAGTACTTAGAAACATTGTCAGCAACAACTGTTATAGACAGGGGTGCAAATGGCGGTGTCACCCTCTCCACCCCTTAGATTCAATAGATGTTTATAATCAACGTCTCTCTTATAATTTAAAGTTCAAGCTTTTAAATTAGTTCAAAGAGTGCTTGGCGCCGAGCTAGTGGACAAGCAGGATACTATGCGAACTCTATTTTGGGAAGAATTTGGAAAATCTTTTTGAGGCATAAGTAAAGGGCTTTCGAGGTTTCCAAACGGTAGCCTATTTGTTTAACCCGGCTGTACTTTTTTATCTCTTCCAGCTCGTACTTGTGATAAGCTGTCTCAATGTACACTCTTGTGGCGTGACTGCTCTGCTCCCTGGTCAACTGAAATATTCTTGATAACTAAACAAGGAACAGCCAAACGATTCAAGAGGTTCTCATCGCAATTTTTAGCTGCTCCAACCCAATTGTCAGCTCCACCTACCTGTGGCGAATCCTGTTTTTTTAGCATCAGAGGCTCTGCTCCTGATTTCTTAATCGAACTAGGTTGTAGTGGCGGGACAATCTAGTAGGTTAAATGTGGTTGTATTAAGTCGTTCACGAGATGGTCGAGCTTGTACCTTAATAGTGCTTGTTATCGGAACGTATCGGATTCTTATCCGGCAAAGGACCATCCACATCGATAACACTCATAGGAGAGTGTCTTTATCGCTACAACATGACAACAACGGGGTTTCTCATTCAAAACTTACTCAATCTACGAAAAAAAAGAGCTTATAAATAAACCCCTCACCCCACTCTTGATCTAAACTCAACTACGCCCCTTTGTATGTTTTTGTATATTGCGCACATGTTGTCATTGTAGACACATCAAACAAATTTTAGCTTTTGCTGCTTGGCGAATCAATTAACTACGGTTGCCGTTGCTTTTTGATGATTTTGCTTTGTTGTTGTTATATTCGTTGATTTGTGGATGTTGGCGATTAAAATTTATTTAGTGAATGATATAAATAATACAAAATTTGGAAAATGCAGCCAACGTACCTGGAAAAGGGGCTAGCTGATATGAAATGCTAAAAATTGCACGATTAAGCTTTTAATTGATTCATTTAAGAATAAATGATACAAAGTCATGGGTACGACCACCATTTCTTGATGACGACTATGGTAAACGTACTGAGGATTTTGAATTGGGGCCATATAGCTTGACTGTTCGTGTCATGGATAGTGAAGATCTTGGTACCTAAGCGGGAGCCTTCAACATATAGCTAATATTCGTCTACAAACAGCCGTTGGAGTGTGATAATGCAATTAATTGTCACTTCTTTGAACTGCCTGTTCCAGAATTCTAGCATACGATTCGAAAAGCTACATGGTTGTCTTCTGTCGGGAAACTTAGACAGCAAATTGCAAAGGGATAATAAATCGCAGCATCAAGTGGATCTCGATGATGTAAAAAATACGGGTCCAAGATCGCATGATATGTTTGCCGCCATGAAGTTGGTCACCCAGCAGACAACTGATGCATTTTATACTAAGATCTCACAACTGCCCTTAAGAGCAATCTTCGATCGAACAACATATCCAAATAGCGGGAGACGATATCAAACGCTCCTTGGTACAAGTAGCCAATCGGCCTTTGGAGTTTGCAACAGAAACAAAAACTTAGTAAATAGCACTTTTTCCATCGGTGGTAGCATAGGAAGGGCGAGGCCAAACTATGTTGAAAGGGGTGGTCTCAGAATTAAACGTTTTATTGGAGTCAGCTGGAAAGAGAGGCCTTTGTTTTTGATTTTTAGAAATCTTTAATAAATCTGTTATACGAGTAACATCCGACATGAGACGTCAATCACTTAAGGAAGTAATAACGGCTTCGCAGAAATTGATGCGCAGAACTTATTTGCGATTAATGGATTGGCTCTTTGAGAGCTCACCCCGCTGGGTGAGATGAGCAACTTCATCCGGTTTTTCCATTATGTTAGAGGGAAACTAAACATTTTGGATATGTGAGATCCTGACGGACCAACCAGTTCAACCCAGCAGCGTAAGTGAACCCCTCCGATTCCACAAAGATCCAGTTTTACTTACCTAAGAGATTCGGATTAGTGTCACCTTCAGGAAAACTAGTAAGCAAGCTTATCTAGCTCGCCGAGTACATATTCTGTAGGAACTATACTCATATTGATTCAATTCGAGTGTTCGGTTAGTAGAGATCTTTAGTTCTCTTTGACCAAAAGAGCTCTAAAGCGTCACGTTTAATGCAAAACGTACAACACACGAGTTCGGAGCCAACAAATACGTCCAAAGAAAAGAACGATTTTAACTGTAAATTTGTACACTAGTTCGGAGCAATCGAAATAGTGTCAATAAAGAACTAGTTCCAAAGTGGTTTGTCTGGTTCGGAACTAGTGAAAATGTAGTGCAGCAGGGACAACTTCTCCATCGCCTAAGATATCGCCATGGTATATTCGCTAGTTAAAAGAATGTAAACGAGAAAGATGGCGAACTAGTAATGATTTCGGATGCACTAGAAGTGCACTAGTTTTGAACTAGAGATTTTCCCTACAGGGTTAGCACAAATGTATGTATATCCTAAACGTTCGGGATTTTCTAGCTATAGAGGTTCTAAGCTGGACTTATTTACTGAAGGTCCCCGACTAAAACACCCGACATCGAAATACTTGCGACAATTTTTCCAAAAAGTCGTGGAAGTTTCATATAGCTTTGTAGCTCATCGACGAGTATATAGCATGAGTCGGGGCCCTTCGACACTCCTACTAAACTGAAACCATATTGAACTCCTGAAGGAGCTAACTGAAGTTCTTGTGAAATGTGGTGCTATAGTTACAGTGAAGTGAATCAAAATAATGAATTATAACTGTGTTAATTTTATAAGTAGGTAAAATGAAACACAATGTTTAAAATTGCATTGGTTTTTGATTTGTCGATATTTCGGCATCAAACTGAAGACATCTTCAGCACTGTTGGTAAAAGCCCCGACACATAAGCAGTTTTTCATACAGATTAGTTTAACACAAGCTTATGCATTATGAGCAGATTGCACGTATTTTTATGGAGAACGGTAGAATGAGCGACACTGGCGCCATCTGATATTAAAAAGTAGCCATCTCCCAAATTTTGTTCCAAGCAAACCATAAGAAGAAGAATTTGACATTTGCTTTGGCTAAGGGTGTTGGCACACTTTGCAAGTTAAATTATTTTTCCCACTGGTTGGTAAATTTTCTAACATTTTTCGCATATAAAAACTGCAATATAACAATCGAATACGACACAAAATATGTTAGCAAGTATTTTTGTTGTATAGGGAGAATGATTACAAGAGTGCTTCGCGAAATTTTGTATGTGAATGGGCAAGGCGTAATAATCTTCACTTGCCACGTCTTAAGTTCCTTCATATTTATAAACGCAACATCTTGGTTGATTGTGGCGATGTTATTGGAATGCATAAGCTTGTGTTAAACGCATCTATATGAAAAATGTCATTGTGTCACGGCCTTAAACAAATATATAAAGAGGAACATTAGTTTTGGATATATAGAAGAAAAATATGTCGTCATATAACATTATGATTTAGTGATCTTAAATATGTTGCTAGCGGAATAATTGCTGAACGCTGCTTTCGTTCATGTGCGCCGTGCGACTTGCATTTTGTGTTGTTGTTGCTTAAGCAATAAATTGCGATATGGCGCATTGGTCTGTTTCACTTTTATAATTAATTATCTTATCGTTAGGCGTGTTCAGAATGTGGAGCATTTCCACGGTGAAGCGCTTATTATATTGTTTCTCTATGTCCAATATAGTAACATTTTGGAGATCGGGATAGTGGCCCCTATCTTTACAGTGGGCCGTTAAGGCCATTTTATTTTCCGAAGCGATGTTGATAACTTTAATATTGGACTTATAGTCGGAAATCCTTGTCTTTAATTTTAATTTGGTTTTCTCCACATATAACTTCTCGCATAAGTGAGACACGTGACCGTTACTTGGGATTCTGTATATTACGTTGGATATCTCATAATTTGGAATTCTGTCCTTTGTATTGCTTTAAATATGTCTCAATGTATTGTTGTACGTGAACACTATTTTGACCTTTTCTTTGTCATATAAATCCGATTTCTTGATCCTTCATGCAATTCTTGGTACACAGGTTATTGCTTTGTATATTTTGTTATTAGCTTCTTCGGTTTCTTGTTCATTGCGTGCTCTGGTATAGACATTTCGGACCGGTTTATTGACCAATCTACTTGGAAACTCATTTTCCTCTAGAGGTTTTTTGATGATAGTAATATTCTTCTTGTGATACATTCTGTCGCTTGTTGAAAGTACCCGTCTTGTTTTTGCGGTTTTTAATATTGTACTTCTTTCATGTTCTGAATAAAAGTTTTTAGCCTTCCCGAAGCTGTTCGTTTTTTGTACCAGTCAATATATAATTTTTGTTTCTTCTGTTTATTAACGTCCAAGTACGGTAGTTGGCAGTCTTTCTCCGCCTGTATTGTAAATTTAATGCTTCTGGTGTAGCTGTTGAGTTGAGTTAGAACGTTATCAACTTCTTCCGCTTTTACACCGGCAAATAAGTCTTCTACATAATTTGTAAGTTGGCGTGGTTTGCTAGTATTTTCCGGCTCGAATCTTGTTTGCACACTTAAACACATTAAATGAAAATCGGTTCGGATGTATTCATTCAGATAAGATTAAGTTACAACGAAAAAAACTAGTAAACTATTGCCAGCCTTCTTGCTATACAAGGAAGTATTTTTGGAACACCTGTGTTCCATATGTGCGAAAGGGTTAAAAATACGGTCATAATATACACGTATCACTAAACTTATGTGAACTTAATACCACAATTCAACTGTACAAATATAGAAACGAGCAATTAAATTTTCCTTTGGAAAGGAATAGAATATATGTGTTAACTTCATTTTGCTGGAATAAACATAATAACCTTGAATTTGTTATTTTGGTAGAACAAAAGCTATTTGTTTAACTGATTTAGAATTTGTATTACGCTTGACGCATTAAGCACAAAAAATAAAAAAAAATAATAATTAATGCTTGGCGCGATTTATCTCCAAGAAGATTTATACCGAACTTCTCTTCGAGTTTGCGTCTTGCTCTCTTTTGATTTTCCCTTTTATGTGTCAGAAGAGAATCTGTCGTCCGTGTTCATCACCATGCTCGTCGCCTCTGCACATGACGCCTAAAGGTGTCGATGAATGTAGACCTTGTCGCGACTATAGGAAAGCAAATGCAATAACAACTCCAGACAGATATCCTATTCGCCATATTCAAGACATTTCAAATTTTCTTGAAGGGTGTATAACTTTCTCAAAGATAGATATTTGTCGTTCCTATAGCAGAAGAGGACATTCATAAAACAGCAATCATAACCCCCTTCGGCTTGTTCGAATTTCCGACTATGCCTTTTGGTCTGCGAAATTCGGCACAAACATTCCAGCGCTTTATGCACCAAGTAGTTAGAGGTTTTGACTTTGTGTATGTTTATCTTGATGATATTTTGATCTTCAGCAAATATCATGAGGAACACAAGACACATCTTTGTAGTCATTTTAAGCGATTAGTTGAATATGACTTCAGTGTTAAGGCTTCTAAGTCTATTTTTGGAGTTCAAGAACTAATTTTTCTTGGTCATAAAATTACCGTTAATGGTATTAGACCTACTAAAGAAAAAGTGCAAGCTATTACAGAGTTTCCAGCTCCTACATCAATCAAGCAGCTACAAAATTTTTTAGGTATGGTTAATTTCTATCATCGTTTCATTCCAAATATTGCAAGAATTTTGTCTCCCTTATATACACATGTTACAAATTTACAGAAGCTAGGTACAAAGGGTAAGGAGTTTAAATGGTCCCAAGAGTGTGAAACTGCATTCAAATCTGTAAAGTTATCATTGTCAAATGCAACATTATTGGCATTTCCAAAAGCAGACGCCCCAGTTTCTATTAGCACTGATGCTTCAAACACAGCATTAGGGGATGTTTTACAGCAATATGTTAATAACCAGTGGCAGCCTTTGTCATTTTTTACCAAAAAACTGAACCCAGCTCAAATAAAGTATTCCACTTTCGACAAAGAAGTTTTAGCTATGTACGAAGCAATTACACAGTTTCAATATTTTGGTGAGGGCCGAGATTTTTTTGTTCTTACAGAACAAACAACAGCTCTTTTCACATAAACTGAACGATTTCCCAGGCAAGCTCGCCAATTGGGTTTCATTTCGCAATTCACTGGAGATATTCGATACATTAAAGGCTGTGATAATATTGTTGAAGGATCATTATCGGTACCAGGATTAGATTCGGTTAAATTGGATATTCCTTACTTTGAAACTTTAGCTAAAGAGCAAGAACTCGATGAATAGCTTAAACACTTAACAGCCAATCAATCGGAAAGTTCATCTTATCAATTAAGACAAATAGAATTTTCCCCTGGCAAGCTCCTTTGGTGTAATTTGTCTACTAGCATATGCCGACCTTACGTCCCTTCCACTGTTCGAAAGAAAATATTTAATTTAATTTATGATGTTTCCCACCCTAGTATTAGATCAACTCGGAAGAAAGTCACTCATTTATATTTTTGGCCTAAAATTAATAAAGATGTAAATGAATGATCTAAGCAATGTTTACAATGCCAAAAATGTAAAGTTGGCAGACACACGAAATTTCAGTTAGAAAAGATTCCCATACCCCCTGGTCATTTCGAACATATACGTATAGACTTGGTTGGACCTTTACCACCACCCAATGAGTACCGATACATTTTGTCATTAATTGATCGTTTTTCAAGGTAGCCAGAAGCTTATCCTTTAAAGCACATTGAGTCTAAAACTGTTGCTCAATGTTTGGTAAGGGAATATGTCTCTAGATTTGGTGTGCCAACTTGTATCACAACAGATCAAGGCTCTCAGTTTGAGTCCAAGTTGTTTCGCGAACTCTGTAATTTTCTAGGTACAACAAGAACTAGGACATAACCCTACCATCCCCAACAAATGGGATTAGAGGGATTTCATAGGACACCAAAGACTTCCATAAGATGTTCTAACAATTATGTTAAGTGGACAGAACAATTACCGTAAATTTTGCTAAGTCTTAGAACCACGTTCAAAGAGGAAATTTGTGCTACTCCAGCTGAAATAATGTATGGTGAGAATATTAAAGTGCCAGGAGCAAATCGTCCAACCAATCATGGCACCACAAACAGTGATCCATTAAATTTTGTTAACAAAATTCGTGATTATTTTGAAAATATTCGTTCCGAAGAAAAATAACCTATTAAAATTACGGCGTATATTCCTACTGATTTGAAGTCCTGCTCACACGTTTTTATTAGAATAGACATGACGAAAAATGATTGGAACCAACATATGAAAGTCCATTTCCTGTGATTAGACACTTTCGAAAAACATTCTTGGTGCGGAAAAACTATAGTAATATAAATATTTCAATCGATAGGCTAAAGCCAGCTTATATTTTTTCGGAAAACAAAAAGAAGGTTGTAGATTTTAATTTATAAGGTTTTCACTTAAATTTTTTTTTTTTTTGGGCGAGGGGGAGGGGGCGGGGAGCTTTACTCACTTTGTTTGTTAAAACTTTGTTGATTTATTGATATTTGAAATATATAAAAAGTGAGCAAATAGGTGTTAAAAAATATGTTAAAAAAAATTTGTAAAACGAAAATTATTCTACAAGATTTTCTCAACTTTAAAAGTTCAGTTAAATAAATATTTTAAAACAACTAACAAAATTGGTGACTATTTCAATAGCCATCACCAGCAGCCGAACAAGCAACGGCCATCCAGCCATACCACCCCAAAGCGGCGACCACCGAGAGGCTCCCGAGGCAACCAGTGGTCCTTTGACGCCGTTAACAAGCCAGCGCAACACATCTGCACAAAAAAGTATAAGTATCCAAAACAGGCAAAACCGTAAGTAGAAAACAACCCCTCACAGAAAAGTGATAAATTTCATAATTAAAAGTCTCAAAAAAAAAAAAGAAAAATTTTCCCGCCAAAACTTTAAGAAAACTCGCCAAAAATCATACTTCTCAGCTGCAGTATATGTATATTCATAATACACCCCGGCATACAAGAGAAAAACGGTAGATATCCTATATCAAAAAAATAAGTGTTTCGTTGGGAAAAAGTTTGCGTTTGATTTGTGTGTACAACAATCTTCCCTCCTCCCTCTGCACATTCAATTGCTGTGCACACCCATCACATAAATACAGTCCACTACTCCTACTTATTATTTATCAATTTATACATTAAAAATCAATTTACACATACATACCCCTACTGTACTCCGCGGTACGGTTATTCGCAAAATACATACAGTATAGAGTACCAAAAAGAACTTCAGTTGGCACAGTGGGCACGCTTCCCAAATTCTCCACATAAAATATTTTATATAGCCGAAGTCAAACCAACTAACCGTGTTTAGCTGGTCTAATCCTAAAACTTACCGATAATAATACTCCCTCGAAAGATAGTATTAACGAAAAAAAAATATAAATAAATGTAATCAGCTCTCTCTCCCCTTGGTCAAACAAAATTCTCCCTATAAAGAAAAGCAATTCCTTTATTAAAATGTACAGTTCCGTCCAAAATAAGTTCATCTCCTTTTTTTCACTGACTACTTCACTCGGTTCGCTCAACACCCCTACAGGAAAATACCAAGTCAGCACTAGCAGTAAAGGACAAAAACATCGACCTCTTTTGGGCGAGAGTCCAGAGCGCCTATGATGCGAACGATGACCGTCGCAAGATCTCAAATCTTCTGCCTTCGGGAAACAGAGGGCATGCTTAATAGCATATGAGGACACCAAGAGTCAAATCGATGATGAAATGCAGCTCAAGATAATGAGTAATCCCGTCCCCGCTACAATCACCACTCCACAAGGGAGTTCCGGGATGCACCTCAAAGTACCCGCCTGTGACACCGAAGTCTTCTACGCGAGTTATGATCAATGGCCGTCCTTCCCTGACATGTTCACTGCGGTCTATATCAACCACCCAAAACTCTAGAGCGCCTAAAAACTATACCATCTCAGGTACAAGACCCAAGGCAAAGCCGGCCAGATAGTAAAACAATTCCCACTTAGCGATGACAATTTTGCACTGGCATGGGAAGCCCTGAAATCCCGATATGAAAATAAAAGAGTCTTCGTCGCTAATCAGATAAAAATCCTCATGAATCTCAAGGCCATCCAAACTGAAAACAGCGAAGATATCCACCGATTGCAATCTTCAGTGAACAACTGCCTGCAAATTTTAGCAACTCAACAAGTCTCAACTGAGAATTGGGACCCCATACTAATTTATTTGGTAACCTCCAAGCTCCCAAAAAATACTGTTGCGCTTTGGGAACAATCGTTAAGCTCGCGAAGAGACCTCCCGAACTGGCCAAATGAACCAGTTTCTGACCACTCGGTATGAAATAGTGGAACGGGTGGATCAATGGCGTCCAACCAAACCCCAATACAATCCCCCCTCCGCAAGTTTCTCAAGGGCACCTCCCAATCAAAATAAGCCCTCTTTCAGACCAGGTCAGCCCCAGAGCAATAACAGTAACTCCCTCACGCACACAAATTCCCACGCGGCAGAGCAACAAAAGATTTATGTTTGCAAACTGTGCGAACATTCTTCGCACACGCTTCAGAGCTGTTTGCGCTACAAAAAACTGTTGATCCCAGAGCAGAAAATTTGTAAAAGAAAACAATCTGTGCGAGAATTGCTTATCCCAGACGCACCTTCTCCAGGATTGTTCAAGCACAAGAACGTGCCTTCACTGCAAAGGGCGACACAACTCCACCCTTCATGATACCGCAGCCCCTCATCGTACCACTGGACCGAGAAGATTGACATCCAAGTTAACAACCATAGGATCTAGCAGTACCAGCCAACAGGGCATCAAGGAAGCAGCATCTACGGAGGAACTTCCCTCTACCTCAAACGCAGCCCATATCCAGTCATTCCACTCCGAGCAGGACAACAAGATAATACTCCCCACAGCGGTTGTTTCCGTAGAACACAGAGGCGACCTCTTCAAACTTAGGGCATTAATCGACCAAAGCTTCGAACGAAGTTTCGTCTCATCCAAGGCTCAGGCAAAGCTGAGGCGCCCTTACAAACATTCCCTCTATGAAATTTCGGGAATGGGAAGCGGAGTCGTGCAAACCTCCAATAAGCTCTGCTTCCTAACTTTGGTCTCAAGTGATAACAAAGTCAAAATCAAAGCCCAAGCCATAGTGTTACCAAAGCTAACAAGGTTGCTCCCCACTCCAAAATTAAATTACCAACAGAGTTGTAAATGGTCGCATCTAAAATTAGCAGACCAAGATTGTCAAAACCCTTCTCAAATTCATCTCGTATTAAGCAGCTACCTCGTCCCCCAAATAATGCTAGATAGCATCGAGAAAATCTCTCCCACGTTGCTAGCACAAAACACCATATTTGGCTGGATTTTAAGCGGCCAAATCCCCGAAATGGTGGCATCACACTCTACCCAAGCCTGTGAGGTGACTGATGCCCTAGACCAACAGCTCAGACAGTTTTGGGAAATAGAAGAAAGAAGAATGGCCGCCCTGCGACCACATGGAAGAAACTAGTCCGACTGAAGTAGAACGCAAGGGCAAATACTGTAGTGTAAACAGCCAACAATTTCAATGCCAAACGGGTAAACCACTTAATGTGCTACCCTGTGACAAAATGAGTCTAAGCTTTAATCAACACAAAGTGGTGCATTTACTAATTGTTGCTGATAGCGCAATTCCAACGATTTAATACAGATATATGTGCACCGCGCGACCAAACCAAATTCGCACTTAAACCTCAAAACGCACATTTTATATGGCGATCCTGCCTTTGATACTGCTGGCTCCTTTTCAGCCTAAGTTCATTACTGGCAAGGATACTACTGGCTGATTATTCAGCCTAAGCCTTATAAGGAAACGAATTTACCAAACACAATAGTTTTTCTAAATTTACTCATGGATTATTATGAATAAAAATAAACGGAACAGTGCGAGCAGCAGTAGACCGAAAGGAAGAAAGTGAAAGGCCAGGCGGAGAACAACCAGCGGCACCAGCAATATTCCAGCCAAAGGCATTATCTACATAACAACATAATAACGTTTGAATTGGTATACAAAAGGAGTAACAGCAAAGGAAGTTGGTGCTAAACACAAATCTACGTCTTTAGCCAGCCAGAAATGTCCAATGGTGATAAGGTGCTAAATAATTGGGAAGAAATTATTGAAGTCGGTCAGAGCATAAAAAGGGTAGAATTAACAACATGACTGGCAGCATAATACGTATAATTATAATAAGTATAATTAGCTTAATTCTGAAGTCGGCTTGACAATTTAGGCATTATTTTTAAGTAAGAAAATATTAGGGCAACCTAACGGCTGCCTATTGACAAGCAAAAATTTTATATTTTTGCAGTAAAATAAATATATTTTTTCCCCTCTAAATTATTTTCCCAGAAGAGGACATAGAAAACAAAAAAAAAACATTTTTGTTTTTTTTAATAAAAATTAATAAAGAACAAGTAAGGAAGGTTAAGTTCGGGTGTAACCGAACATTACATACTCAGTTGAGAGCTATGGTGACACATAAGGGAAAATAACCATGTAGGAAAATGAACCGAGGGAAACCCTGGAATGTGTATCAAATGAAAGGCATTAAAGAGTATTTTATGAGGGAGTGGGCCATAGTTCTATAGGTGGACGCCATTTAGGGATATAGCTATAAAGGTGGATCAGGGTTGACTCTAGAATGCGTTTGTACGATATGGGTATCAAATGAAAGGTGTTAATGAGTATTTTAAAAGGGAGTAATCCTTAGTTCCATAGGTGGACGCCGTTTCGAGATATCGCCACAAAGGTGGACCAGGGGTGACCCCAGAATTTGTTTGTACAATATGGGCATCAAACGAATGGTGTTAATGAGTATTTTAAAAGGGAGTGGGCCTTAGTTCTATAGGTAGACGCCGTTTCGAAATATCGCCATAAAGGTGGACCAGGGGTGACTCTAGAATGTGTTTGTACGATATGGGTATCAAATTAAAGGTATTAATGAGGGTTTTAAAAGGGAGTGGTGGTTGTTGTATAGGTGGTCGCCTTTTCGAGATATCGCCATAAAGGTGGACCAGGGGTGACTCTAGAATGCGTTTGTACGATATGGGTATCAAATGAAAGGTGTTAATGAGCATTTTAAAAGGGAGTAATCCTTAGTTCCATAGGTGGACGCCGTTTCGAGATATCGCCATAAAGGTGTACCAGGGGTGGCCCTAGAATTTGTTTGTACAATATGGGCATCAAATGAAAGGTGTTAATGCGTATTTTAAAAAGGAGTGGGCCTTAGTTTTATAGGTGGACGCCGTTTCGAAATATCGCCATAAAGGTGGACCAAGGGTGACTCTAGAATATGTTTGTACGATATGGGTATCAAATTAAAGGTATTAATGAGGGTTTTAAAAGGGAGTGGTGGTTGTTGTATAGGTGGTCGCATTTTCGAGATATCGCCATAAAGGTGGACCAGGGGTGACCCTAGAATTTGTTTGTACAATATGGGTATCAAAAGAAAGGTGATAATGAGTATTTTAAAAGGGAGTAATCCTCAGTTCCATAGGTGGACGCCGTTTCGAGATATCGGCATAAAGGTGGAGCAGGGGTGACCCTAGAATTTTTGTACAATATGGGTATCAAAAGAAAGGTGTTAATGAGTATTTTAAAAGGGAGTAATCCTTAGTTCCATATGTGGACGTCGTTTCGAGATATCGCCATAAAGGTGCAGCAGGGGTGACCCTAGAATTTGTTTGCACGATATGGGTATCAAATGAAAGGGGTTAATGAGCATTTTAAAAGGGAGTGGGGCTTAGTTCTATAGGTGGACTTTCGAGATATCGCCATAAAGGTGGACCAGGGGTGACTCTAGAATGAGTTTGTACGATATGGGTATCAAATTAAAAGTATTAATGAGAGTTTTAAAAGGGAGTGGTGTGAAGGCGTTTTCCAGATATCGACCAAAATGTGGACCAGGGTGACCCAGAACATCATCTGTTGGATACCGCTAATTTATTTATATATGTAATACTTGCCAAGATTTTAAGGGTTTTTTATTTCGCCCTGCAGAACTTTTTCATTTTCTTCTACTTAATATGGTAGGTGTCACAACCATTTTATAAAGTTTTTTCTAAAGTTATATTTCGCGTCAATAAAACAATCCAATTACCTTATCATGTTTCAACCCTTTTTTCGTATTTGGTATAGAATTATGGCATTTTTTCATTTTTCGTAATTTTCGATATCGAAAAAGTGGGCGTGGTCATAGTCGGATTTCGTTCATTTTTCATACCAAGATAAAGTGAGTTCAAGTAAGTACGTGAACTAAGTTCATTAAAGATATGTCGATTTTTGCTCAAGTTATCGTGTTAACGGTCACGGGGAAGGACAGACGGACGACTGTGTATAAAAACTGGGCGTGGCATTAACCGATTTCGCCCATTTTCACAGAAAACATTTAATGTCATAAAATCTATGCCCCTACCAAATTTCAAAAGGATTGGTTAATTTTTGTTCGACTTATGGCGTTAAAAGTATCCTAGACAAATTAAATGAAAAAGGGCGGAGCCACGCCCATTTTAAAATTTTCTTTTATTTTTGTATTTTGTTGCACCATATCATTGCTGGGGTTCAGTGTTGACATAATTTACTTATATACTGTAAAGATATTAAATTTTTTGTTAAAATTTAACTTTAAAAAAATTTTTTTTTAAAAGTGGGCGTGGTCCTTCTCCGATTTTGCTGATTTTTATTAAGCGTACATATAGTAATAGGAGTAACGTTCCTGCCAAATTTCATCATAATATCTTCAACGACTGCCAAATTACAGCTTGCAAAATTTTAAATTACCTTCTTTTAAAAGTGGGCGGTGCCACGCCCATTGTCCAAAATTTTACTAATTTTCTATTTCGCGTCATAAGTTCAACTCATCTACCAAGTTTCGTCGCTTTAGCTGTCTTTTGTAATGAATTATCGCACTTTTTCGGTTTTTCGAAATTTTCGATATCGAAAAAGTGGGCGTGGTTATAGTCCGATATCGTTCATTTTAAATAGCGATCTGAGATGAGTACTCAGGAACCTACATACCAAATTTCATCAATATACCTCAAAATTTACTCAAGTTATCGTGTTAACGGACGGACGGACATGGCTCAATCAAATTTTTTTTCGATCCTGATTATTTTGATATATGGAAGTCTATATCTATCTCGATTCCTTTATATATGTACAACCAACCATTATCCAATCAAACTTAATATACTCTGTGAGCTCTGCTCAACTGAGTATAAAAAATTTAAATAAAAGTAACTAACTACGATGAAAAATAGAATAGAACAAAGGCAGATTAAAAAAAAATGAAAAACAGGTTTAAAGCACAAAATACATAAAAAACAAGTAAGGAAGGCTAAGTTCGGGTGTAACCGAACATAACATACTCAGTTGAGAGCTATGGAGACAAAATAAGGAAAATCAATCTGGGGTAACCCTGGAATGTGGTTGTATAACATGTGTATCAAATGAAAGGTATTAAAGAGTATTTTAAGAGAGAATAGGCCATAGTTCTATGGATGAACGCCATTTAGGGATATCGCCATAAAGGTAGACCAGGGCTGACTCTAGAATTTGTTTGTACGATATGGGTATCAAATGAAAGGTGTTACTGAGCATTTTAAGAGGGAGTGGGCCTTAGGTCTATCGGTGGACGCCTTTTCGAGATGTCCCCATTAAGGTGGACCAGGGGTGATTCTATAATGTGTTTGTACGATATGGGTATCAAATGAAAGCTGTTAATGAGTATTTTGAAAAGGAGTGATCCTTAGTTCCATAGGTGGACGCCGTTTCGAGATATCGCCATAAAGGTGGACCAGGGGTGTCTCTAGAATGTGTTTGTACGATATGGGAATCAAATGAAAGGTGTTACTGAGCATTTTAAGAGGGAGTGGGCATTAGGTCTATAGGTGGACGCCCTTTCGAGATATCGCCATTAGGGTGGGCCAGGGGTGACTCTAGAATGTTTGTACGATATGGGTATCAAACGAAAGGTGTTACTGAGCATTTTAAGAGGGAGTGGGCATTAGGTCTATAGGTGGACGCCTTTTCGAGATATCGCCATTAGGGTGGGCCAGGGGTGACTCTAGAATGTGTTTGTACGATATGGGTATCAAATGAAAGGTGGTAAGGAGTATTTTAAAAGGGAGTAATCCTTAGTTCTATAGGTGGACGCCTTTTCGAGATATCGCCATAAAGGTGGACCAAGGGTGACTCTAGAATGTTTGTACGATATGGGTATCAAACGAAAGGTGTTACTGAGCATTTTAAGAGGGAGTGGGCATTAGGTATATAGGTGGACGCTTTTTCGAGATATCGCCATTAGGGTGGGCCAGGGTGACTCTAGAATGTGTTTGTAC
This sequence comes from Eurosta solidaginis, assembly GCF_040869045.1. Taxonomy (NCBI): domain Eukaryota; kingdom Metazoa; phylum Arthropoda; class Insecta; order Diptera; family Tephritidae; genus Eurosta; species Eurosta solidaginis. The sequence continues at coordinate 240,412,440 of NC_090320.1, forward strand.
GATATGGGTATCAAATGAAAGGTGGTAATGAGTATTTTAAAAGGGAGTAATCCTTAGTTCTATAGGTGGACGCCTTTTCGAGATATCGCCATAAAGCTGGACCAAGGGTGACTCTAGAATGTTTGTACGGTATGGGTATCAAACGAAAGGTGTTACTGAGCATTTTAAGAGGGAGTGGGCATTAGGTCTATAGGTGGACGCCTTTTCGAGATATTGCCATTAGGGTGGGCCAGGGGTGACTCTAGAATGTTTGTACGATATTGGTATCAAACGAAAGGTGTTGCTGAGCATTTTAAGAGGGAGTGGACACTAGGTCTATAGGTGGACGCCTTTTCGAGATATCGCCATTAGGGTGGGCCAGGGGTTACTCTAGAATGTTTGTACGATATGGGTATCAAACGAAAGGTGTTACTGAGCATTTTAAGAGAGAGGGGGCATTAGTTCTATAGGTGGACGCCTTTTCGAGATATCGCCATTAGGGTGGGACAGGGGTGACTCTGGTATGTTTTTGTACGATATGGATATCAAATTAAAGGTATTAATGAGGGTTTTAAAAGCGAGTGGCCCTTAGATGTATATGTGAAGGCGTTCTCGTGATATCCACCAAAATGTGGACCAGGTGATCCAGAAAATCATCTGTCGGGTACTGCTAATTTATTTATATATGCAATACCACTAACAGTATTCCTGCCAAGATTCCAAGGGCTGTTGATTTCGCCTTGTAGAACTTTTTCATTTTCTTCTACTTAATATGGTAGGTGTCACACCCATTTTACAAAGATTTTTCCAAAGTTATATTTTGCGTCAACAAACCAATCCAGTTACCATGTTTCATCCCTTTTTTCGTATTTGGTATAGAATTATGGCATTTTTTTCATTTTTCGTAATTTTCGATATCGATAAAGTGGGCGTGGTTATGGTCAGATTTCGCCCATTTTTTATACCAAGAAAAAGTGAGCTCAGGTAAGTACGTGGGCTAAGTTTAGTAAAGATATATCGGATTTTGCTCAAGTTATTGTGTTAATGGCCGAGCGGAAGGACAGACGGTGGACTGTGTATAAAAACTGGGCGTGGCTTCCACAGATTTCGCCCATTTTCACAGAGAACAGTTACCGTCATACAATCTATGCTCCTACCAAATTTGAGAAGGATTGGTAAATTTTTGTTCGACTTATGGCAATAAAAGTATTCTAGACAAACTAAATGAAAATGGGCGGAGCCACGCCCATTTTGAAATTTTCTTTTATTTTTGTATTTTGTTGCATCATATCATTACTGGAGTTGAATTTTGACTTAATTTACTTATATACAGTAAAGATATTAAATTTTTTGTTAAAATTTGAATTAAAAAAAATTTTTTTTTAAAAAGTGGGCGTGTTCTTAATCCAATTTTGCTAATTTTTATTTAGCACATATAGAGTAATAGTAGTAACGTTCCTGCCAAATTTCATCATGATATCTTCAACGACTGCCAAATTACAGCTTGCAAAACTTTTAAATTACCTTCTTGTAAAAGTGGGCGGGGCCACGCCCATTGTCCAAAATCTTACTAATTTTCTATTCTGCGTCATAACGTCAACCCATCTACCAAGTTTCGTCGCTTTATCTGTCTTTTGTAATGAGTTATCGCACTTTTTCGGTTTTTCGAAATTTTCGATATCGAAAAAGTGGGCGTGGTTATAGTCCGATATCGTTCATTTTAAATAGCGATCTGAGATGAGTGCTTAGGAGCCTACATACCAAATTTCATCAAGATACCTCAAAATTTACTCAAGTTATCGTGTTAACGGACGGACGGACGGACGGACGGACGGACATGGCTCAATCAAATTTTTTTTCGATCCTGATTATTTTGATATATGGAAGTCTATATCTATCTCGATTCCTTTATATATGTACAACCAACCGTTATCCAATCAAACTTAATATACTCTGTGAGCTCTGCTCAACTGAGTATAAAAATTGCATAGAAATTATTTTAAACTAGAAGACCCGGCAGACGTTGTCCTGCCCTAAATTTGGCCTATCTGCATACATTTTAATAAGCTTTTTCCGTCTATCTATATCTTCGTCTCATTCTATCTCTTCCTCAATATCCTTTTCTCTTTTCTCTTCTCTCAATTCCTTCTCATTCTTCTGCATCCCTTATTGCCTGTCCCAGAGCGTGGTATGTATTTTATTCCAGTCCCACTCCGAGTCTCAGTCCCAGTCCAAATCCCAGTCCCAGTCCGTCTCTGAATAATATATTACTCTGTACTAAAGCACTCAGCAACAGCTTTCATTGATATCCATATTGTATAAACACTGTCTAGGCATTCACTGGCCCACGTTTTGGCCAATATCTCGAGACCTTAGTCACCCAGGGCTATGAAAATTACCCTCTGCACAACTAAAGACTCTCTTGAATTAAAAAAAATGTCATAGTACCTCTAAATCGCGGGCTGAGAGCTTTAAAGTAATTTTCATTGTGATATTCGATTTAGTTGCATCAACCTGGCAAAACTGATAAATATGCATGCGACGCCGAAATAAAGACATGAATTAATAATACCCACATACCTATTTACATACGGCCCATTCGATTTGCCTTAAATTTGGTATAAAAATTTGCCTATATTAGTATTTATGATGCTTTTTTCCGGGAGGTAGACCAGAGACGGACGGGGACTGGTATTAGGACTATGACTGGGACTGAGACTGAGACTCGGAGTGGGACTGGGACTGAGACTTGGAATGGGACTGGAACAAAACACATACCACCCTCTGGGACTGGCAATAAGATATGAAGAAGAATGAGAAAAACTTGAGAGAAGAGAAAAGAGCGAAGGAGAAGGAGACTGAGTAAGAGATAGAATTAGACGAAGATGGAGATAGATGAAGCGAAAAAGACGGAGGGAGGAGTGAATAAAATGATTAGGAAAAAGTGTAGAGGGGCAAGGGCAGAGTAAGACGGAAAATACTTATTAAAATGTATACAGATAGACCAAATTTAGGGCAGAATAATTCTTATATGAACAGGAAATTTCTTGCTTTCACATTACGATAGCCATAGCTGGTTATGAGATAGGAAAAGAAAACTCAGGAAATTCGGAAATCAAGGTATCAGAGAACCGAATAATTAAACATGAGCCACCAGTTGAAGAAGAAACCAATAACATCCAAAACATCCCCGACGTTTGGTTAATCGTTTTATTTTTCGCATTCATACTATTGATCATTGCAATAGCTATGATGCTCAAAAATTATTTAGACAGCTAAAAAGCATTCAAGAGCGTGTTTAAAAACAAAAACCTTATTACCTTAATATTAGAAACCCATTTCCAAACAATAACCCTCAAAATGCTTCAATTAACAGTATATTTTCTTGAGACAGCTTTATCAGCACCGTCTAAGTTCGATAGCAAACCAAAAATTTGAATAATCTTTTTGGATGCTCATGACATCTTTGCAAAAGTTTTGATGGACAATTTTTTAAAAATGCATGTACTTAATCTAGTATATAAAATTCTTCTGCCACGGTTTTAGAGGCTGAACTCCTCCGAAACGGCTGATCCGATTCTCATTAAATTTTGTGAGCATATTAGGTAGGTCTGAGAATCGGCCAACGTCTACCTTTTTTTTCGCTACGCGCATAGGGTCTTGAGATTAAAACGTGAACCCGGGTACCCCTAGAATGTGTTTATACAATATGGATATCAAATGAAAGCTGTTGATGAGTGCTATAGTACAGGATAATTTTCATACAACTGGAGGATAGGGTTTCCAGATATAGGCCAAAACGTCGACCCGGGTACCCCTAGAATGTGTTTATACAATATGGATATCAAATGAAAACTGTTGATGAGTGCTATAGTACAGGATAATTTTCATACAACTGGGAGGCTAGGGTCTCGAGATATAGCCCAAAACGTGGACCCGGGTACCCCTAGAATGTGTTTATACAAATGAAAGCTGTTGATGAGTGCTATCGTACAGGATAATTTTCATACAACTGGGAGGCTAGGGTCTCGAGATATAGCCCAAAACGTGGACCCGGGTACCCCTAGAATGTGTTTATACAAATGAAAGCTGTTGATGAGTGCTATCGTACAGGATAATTTTCATACAACTAGGAGGCTACGGTCTCGAGATATAGCCCAAAACGTGGACCCGGGTACCCCTAGAATGTGTTTATATAAATGAAAGCTGTTGATGAGTGCTATAGTACAGGATAATTTTCATACAACTGGGAGGATAGGGTCTCGAGATATAGCCCAAAACGTGTACCCGGGTACCCCTAGAATGTGTTTATACAGTATGGATATCAAATGAAAGCTGTTGATGAGTGCTATCGTACAGGATAATTTTCATAAAACTGGGAGGATAGGGTCTCGAGATATAGCCCAAAACGTGGACCAGGGTACCCCTAGAATGTGTTTATACAATATGGATATCAAATGAAAGCTGTTGAGGAGTGCTATAGTACAGGATAATTTTCATAAAACTGGGAGGATAGGGTCTCGAGATATAGCCCAAAACGTGGACCAGGGTACCCCTAGAATGTGTTTATACAATATGGATATCAAATGAAAGCTGTTGAGGAGTGCTATAGTACAGGATAATTTTCATAAAACTGGGAGGATAGGGTCTCGAGATATAGCCCAAAACGTGGACCAGGGTACCCCTAGAATGTGTTTATACAATATGGATATCAAATGAAAACTGTTGATGAGTGCTATAGTACAGGATAATTTTCATACAACTGGGAGGCTAGGGTCTCGAGATATAGCCCAAAACGTGGACCCGGGTACCCCTAGAATGTGTTTATACAAATGAAAGCTGTTGATGAGTGCTATCGTACAGGATAATTTTCATACAACTAGGAAGCTAGGGTCTCGAGATATAGCCCAAAACGTGGACCCGGGTACCCCTAGAATATGTTTATACAATATGGGCATCAAATGAAAGCTGTTGATGAGTGCTATAGTACAGGATAATTTTCATACAACTGGGAGGCTAGGGTCTCGATATATAGCCCAAAACGTGGACCCGGGTACCCCTAGAATGTATTTATACAATATGGATATCAAATGAAAACTGTTGATGAGTGCTATAGTACAGGATAATTTTCATACAACTGGGAGGATAGGGTCTCGAGATATAGCCCAAAACGTGGACCCGGGTACCCCTAGAATGTGTTTATATAATATGGATATCAAATGAAAGCTGTTGAGGAGTGCTATAGTACAAGATAATTTTCATACAACTGGGAGGCTGGGGTCTCGAGATATAGCCCAAAACGTGTACCCGGGTACCCCTATAATGTGTTTATACAGTATGGATATCAAATGAAAGCTGTTGATGAGTGCTATAGTACAGGATAATTTTCATACAACTGGGAGGATAGGGTCTCGAGATATAGCCCAAAACGTGGACCAGGGTACCCCTAGAATGTGTTTATACAATATGGATATCAAATGAAAACTGTTGATGAGTGCTATAGTACAGGATAATTTTCATACAACTGGGAGGATAGGGTCTCGAGATATAGCCCAAAACGTGGACCCGGGTACCCCTAGAATGTATTTATACAATATGGATATCAAATGAAAACTGTTGATGAGTGCTATAGTACAGGATAATTTTCATATAACTGGGAGGCTGGGGTCTCGAGATATAGCCCAAAACGTGTACCCGGGTACCCCTAGAATGTGTTTATACAGTATGGATATCAAATGAAAGCTGTTGATGAGTGCTATAGTACAGGATAATTTTCATAAAACTGGGAGGATAGGGTCTCGAGATATAGCCCAAAACGTCGACCAGGGTACCCCTAGAATGTGTTTATACAATATGGATATCAAATGAAAACTATTGATGAGTGCTATAGTACAGGATAATTTTCATACAACTGGGAGGCTAGGGTCTCGAGATATAGCCCAAAACGTGGACCCGTGTACCCCTAGAATGTGTTTATACAAATGAAAGCTGTTGATGAGTGCTATCGTACAGGATAATTTTCATAAAACTAGGAAGCTAGGGTCTCGAGATATAGCCCAAAACGTGGACCCGGGTACCCCTAGAATATGTTTATACAATATGGACATCAAATGAAAGCTGTTGATGAGTGCTATAGTACAGGGTAATTTTCGTACAACTGGGAGGCTAGGGTCTCGAGATATAGCCCAAAACGTGGACCCGGGTACCCCTAGAATGTATTTATACAATATGGATATCAAATGAAAACTGTTGATGAGTGCTATAGTACAGGCAGGATAATTTTCATACAACAGGGAGGCTAGGGTCTCGAGATATAGAAACGTGGACCCGGGTACCCCTAGAATGTGTTTATACAATATGGATATCAAATGAAAGCTGTTGATGAGTGCTATAGTACAGGATAATTTTCATACCCCTGGGTGTCTAGGGTCTCGAGATATAGCCCAAAACGTGGACCAGGGTACCCCAAGAATGTGTTTATATAATATGGATAACAAATGAAAGCTGTTGATGAGTGATTTAGTAGAGGATAATTTTCATACCCCTGGGTGAGTAGGGTCTGGAGGTATAGGCCAAACGTGGGCCCGTGAACGCCTAGACAATGTTTTTACATTTATATACGGGTATCAAATTGAAGCTGTTGATGAGTGCTTTAGTACAGAGTAAGTTTTATGCCGCCCGGTGACTAGGGTCTCGAGATGTAGGCCAAAACGTGGATCAGGGTAGCAGTAGGATGTGTTTTTACATTATGGGTATCAAATTGAAGCTGTTGATGTGTGCTTTAGTACAGAGTAAGTTTTATGCCGCCGGGTGACTAGGGTCTCGAGATGTAGGCCAAAACGTGGACCCGGATACACCTAGAATGTGTTTTTACATTATGGGTATCAAATTGAAGCTGTTGATGTATGCTTTATTACAGAGTAAGTTTTACACCGCTGGGCGACTACGGTCTCGAGATATAGGCCAAAACATGGACCCGGATACACCTAGATTGTGTTTTTATACTCAGTTGAGCATAGTTCACAGAGTATATTAACTTTGATTGGATAACGGTTGTTTGTACATATATAAAGGAATCGAGATAGATATAGACTTCTATATATCAAAATTTGATTGAGCCATGTCCGTCCGTCCGTCCGTCTGTTCGTTAACACGATAACTTGAGTAAATTTTGAAGTATCTTGATGAAATTTGGTATGTAGGTTCCTGGACACTCGCCTCAGATCGCTATTTAAAATGAACGATATCGCACTATAACCGCGCCCACTTTTTCGATATCGAAAATTTCGAAAAACCGAAAAAGTGCGATAATTCATTACCAAAGGCGGAGAAAGCGATGAAACTTCGTAGGTGAGTTGAACTTATGACGCACAATAGAAAATTAGTAAAATCTTGGACAATGGGCGTGGCACCGCCCACTTTTAAAAGAAGGTAATTTAAAGGTTTAGCAAGCTGTAATTTGGCAGTCGTTGAAGATACCATGATGAAATTTGGCAAGAACGTTACTCCTATTACCATATGAATGCCTAATAAAAATTAGCAACATCGGAGACCGACCACGCCCACTTAAAAAAAAAAATTTTTTTTAAGTCTAATTTTAACAAAAAATTGAATATCTTTACAGTATATAAGTAAATTATGTCAACATTCAACTCCAGTAATGATATGGTGCAACAAAGTACAAAAATAAAAGAAAATTTCAAAATCGGCGTGGCTTCGCCCTTTTTCATTTAATTTGTCTAGTGTTGTTCTGTGAAAAAGGGCGAAATCGGTTGAAGCCACGCCCAGTTTTTAAACATAGTCCACCGTCTGTCCTTTCGCTCGGCCGTTAACACGATAACTTGAGCAAAAATCGATATACCTTTACTAAACTCAGTTCACGTACTTATCTGAACTCACTTTGTATTGGTATAAAAAATGGTCGAAATCCGATATCGAAAATTAAGAAAAATTTAAAAAATGCTATAATTCTATACCAAATACGAAAAAAGGGATGAAACATGGTAATTGGATTGGGTTATTGACGCAAAATATAACTTTAGAAAAAAACTTTGTAAAATGGGTGTCACACCTACCATATTAAGTAGAAGAAAATGAAAAAGTTATGCAGGGCGAAATCAAACCCCTTGGAATCTTCGCAGGAATACTGTTCGTGGTATTACATATATAAATAAATGGGCGGTATCCGACAGATGATGTTCTGGGTCGCCCTGGTCCACATCTTGGTCGATATCTCGAAAACGCCGTCACATATACAACTAGGGCCACTCCCTTTTAAAACCCTCATTAATACCTTTAATTTGATACCCATATCGTACAATCAAATTCTAGAGTCACCCCTGGTCCACCTTTATGGCGATATCTCGAAAAGGCGTCCACCTATAGAATTAAGGCCCACTCCCTTTTCAAAAACTCATTAACACCTTTCATTTGATACCCATATCGTACAAACAAATTCTAGAGTCACCCCTGGTCCACCTTTATGGCGATATCTCGAAAAGACGTCCACCTATAGAACTAAGGCCCAAGCCCTTTTAAAATGCTCATAAACACCTTTCATTTGATACCCATATCTTACAACCAAATTCTAGAGTCACTCCTGGTCCACCTTTATGGCCCTTTTAAAATGCTCATAAACACTTTTAATTTGATATCCATATCGTACAATCAAATTCTAGAGTCACCCCAGGTCCACCTTTATGGCGATATCTCGAAAAGGCGTCCACCTATAGAATTAAGGCCCACTCCCTTTTCAAAAACTCATTAACGCCTTTCATTTGATACCCATATCGTACAAACAAATTCTAGAGTAACCCCTGGTCCACCTTTATGGCGATATCTCGAAAAGGCGTCCACCTATAGAAATAAGGTCATTCCCTTTTAAAATACTCATTAACACCTTTCATTTGATACCCATATCGTACAAATAAATTCCAGAGTCACCCCTGGTCCACCTTTATGGACATATCTCGAAAAGGCGTCCACCTATAGAACTAAAGCCCACTCCCTTTTAAAATACTCATTAACACCTTTCATTTGATACCCATATCGTACAAACGCATTCTAGAGTCATCCCTGGTCCACCTTTATGGCGATATCTCGAAAAGGCGTCCACCCATAGAACTAAGGCCCACTCCATTTTAAAATACTCATTAACACCTTTCGTTTGATACCCACATTGTACAAACGCATTCTAGAGTCACCCTGGTCCACCTTTATGGCGATATGTCGAAAAGACGTCCACCTATAGCCCTAATGCCCACTCCCTCTTAAAATGCTCAGTAACACCTTTCGTTTGATAGCCATATCGTACAAGCACATTCCAGGGTTACCCTAGGTTCATTTTCCTACATGGTGATTTTCCCTAATTTTGTCTCCATAGGTCTCAGCTGAGTATGTAATGTTCGGTTAACTAATTGTTATATTATGGGTATCAAATTGAAGCTGTTGATGTGTGCTATAATACAGAGTAAATTTTACACCGCTGAGTGACTAGGGTCTCGAGATATAGGCCAAAACATGGACCCGGGTACACCTAGAATGTGTGTGTATTATGGATATCAAATGAAAGCTGTTGCTGAGAGCTCTAAAGTTCATTGTGATATTCGATTTAGTGGCATCAACCTGGCAAAACTGATAAATATGCATAAGAAGCCGAAATAAAGACAAAAATTAATAATACCCACATACCTATTTACATACGGCCTATTCGATTTGCCTGAAATTTCGTATATAAATTTGCCTATATTAGTATTTACGATTTTTCCGGGAAGTATACCAGAGACGGACTGGGACTGGGATTAGGACTAGGACTGGGACTGGGACTGAGACTCGGAATGGGACTGGAACAAAATACATACCACTCTCTGGGACTGGCAGTAACAGACGAAGAAGAAGGAGAAAAACTTGAGAGAAGAGAAAAGAGAGAAGGAGACTGAGAAAGAGATAGAATGAGACGAAGATGGAGATGAAACGAAAAAGACGGAGGGAGGAATGAATAAAAAGATTAGGAAAAAGTGTAGAGGGGTATGGCAGAGTTAGATGGAAAAAGCTTATTAAAATGTATGCAGATAGACCAAATTTAGGGCAGAACAATGTCTGCCGGGTCTGCTAGTATTCTTCTAAATAATTACATACCCATTATAAAAATAAGGAATTTGAAATAAGTATCACAATAAATGCTTCAAAGAGTACATAGCTAGAAAGGAAAATGTCAGTGGAAGCATGCAAAACTCTAAAAGAAAAAAAAAACTAGCCAATAACATTATTACCAACAGTAATGAAGAAACTAAGAGTCACAAAGAAACCCTTATTATAAATAAAGCGCTTAATAAATAAATAAATTTGCAATTAGACATGTCGCGCTCATTTTCATCCAAAAGGATAGAAAATTTTAGCATAATAAATACAAGCAACCGGGTTGTTGAGGAAGTTATAGACTTAGGATAATATTCGACCAGGCTGAAAAGTGCCGGCAATCTAGGACTTGTAAAATAAAAACACAGTTGTCCTTAGGGTCAAAGTTATTGTTAATGAATAGTAATACTCGAGTAAGCAAGTTTAAATAATATAAAATAGGTACCCAAGTTCTCTAAGATCTAATATTTGCATTAACCCCAAAAGTTATGCATGTGACAAATGTCGACAAAAATGAAAGAAATTCTTCAAAAATATCATGATGATCCCATCTGGGAAGGCCACCCAAAAACCGCATGACACATAAGATCTAATAAAAATATTGCTGGAAAATATGAAAAATGGTATAAGAAAAGATATGAAAAATTTTTGCATCCACTGTACCCATTGGTATAACCACTTATCACTATATAACTACTCCTTGCTCTAGCAGCAACTGAATCTACCCAATCTACTGTATATCATACATGTTAAATTCCAATTAGAATTAGCAATTGATGCAATTGGTTTATATTCTCTAATTCATTAAACATTTAGAAATAGTTCAACTAATTCCCATTAAATCACTGAAACTTTTATTCTAATTGTAAATCTAATTGCAATTATTTGCCATTAGCAAAAAAAATTGGGTTGCCTCTAAAATTAGAAATCTAATTGACTTCTGCTAATGCAATTAGATCTTCAATTAGCTCGAATTAGAATCAATTATTTATATTTATTTACATCATTATTCGTTCACTTCAATAATTCTTTGAAAAAAATTTATTTTTATCAAAATAATTGATTCTAATTCGAGCTAATTGAATATCTAATTGCATTAGCAGAAGTCAATTAGATTTCTAATTTTAAAGGTAAACCAATTTTTTTTGCTAATGGCAACTAATTGCAATTAGATTTACCATTAGAATAAAAATTTCAATTATCTAATGGGACTTAGTTGAATTAATTCTAATTATTTAATGAATTAGAGAATTTCGCAAATGAAGGTCAATTAGCAATCATTAGCGTTATCTAATCATTACTTAACATCTATGCTGTATATAATACGCTCGGAGAACCCGTTTTAGAACAATGTCAATTTTCAACATATATTCTATACATTTTAATTTGAAATGAACTACCAATACAAAAGCTTTGTTTGACTTTTTTCATCTAGAAAAACCTTGCCTTTTAGAGAGGTCATAATTTTAGATAACAGGATTCTTTGTATCCAGTTAATTTAGAGAGTATATAAGTTAACACAAGCTAATGCTTCTCAATAATTCTGTCCGCGCATGGCCTGTGTCAGCGAATATCCATTCTCACGCTGACGGATAAACCACAACGATTGCGTAACATGAGCAGTGCTATGAAACAACAATTTGCGCGCATGGCCTGTATCAGCGAATACCAGTTAACACAAGCGAATGCTTCTCAATAATTCTGTCCGCGCATGGCCTGTGTCAGCGAATATCCATTCTCACGCTGACGGATAAGCCACAACGATTGCATAACATGAGCAGTACTATGAAACAGCAATTTGGCCTGTGTCAGCGAATATCCATTCTCACGCTAGCAGGTGCAGCTCAACGCTGGCAGCGATTAAGAACGCAAGCGTCTGTGTCGCTTTGGCTGCCTTCAAGACTAAGGTGCAGGGTTTTTAAGTAGGCACTTTAGAATGTAAGTTCAGTTAGTTTTTGGCATGACAATGAATAAAACGTATTATTGTAATAAACTCTAAATTGCAAATGACTTTTAATGGATTACCATGAAACGGTAAAACTGGCGCTCAACAACGGGAGAAAAAACGGATAACACCAAGCAGCAGTATCAACAAACATTTTTATCATTTTTATTTTAAATTAAGTGGAGCAGAAAACAAAACCAAGCATAAGATGAAGAGAGTATTACCAATAGTTGTAAAACAGATGTAAGTAGGTAGAGTGTTGCCAAACAACGAAATATGTGTCAATGTTTATAGTGTTATCAATGTTTATAAACAAAAAACTTGTGTTTATTAAAATTTTTTTTTAAAAACGACCCTCTAAAAAAAAAAAAAAAAAATTAAATTTTCTTTTAAAGCATCAAATTATCTGTAAATCTTTGCACGGGTTGAGTAGAATTAGATGTGTTGTGCACCAAATTTATTGGAATAAAATCAGGTAACCTGTTTCAGTTGTGCTGCAGGCCTATGAGTGACCAAGAATTAGATCGGCTATTTGAGAACATAGTGGTAAACAGAAGACAGCGTAACAGTGGTCAGGATAATTGGTGGACGAATAATAGGGTAACGACTAAGGAACGAAAAATGGCTATAGAAGCAGATCAATTGAAAGCTCTTGTCGACACTGCAGTGGCTCATGCACTTTCAGTGCAAAGAGAAAGTTTCGAACAGAGACTGGTGACCATAAACCAGCGTCTAAACGACGTTAGCATTAGTGCACCCACAATAGAAACATATTCTGAAGCACAAATTGTCCCAGGTATCAAATGTGAGGAACCCCTTGACATCGTTAAATCTCTACCAGATTTCGATGGTAAACAAGAAAACTACGTATCATGGAGACAGGCAGCACACACCGCCTACAAAGTTTTTCAGGAATACGAAGGCAGCAGCAAACATTTCCAAGCTGTCGCCATCATTAGAAATAAAGTAAAGGGTCCAGCCGACATGGTTTTGTTCTCATTTAACACCGTTTTGAACTTCAAAGCGATAATTAACCGCCTTGACTTTAGTTATTCCGATAAACGACCAATTTACTTGATCGAGCAAGAAATGTCAACCCTCCGCCAGGGAAATTTATCTCTTCTCCAATACTACGACGAAGTAGAGAAGAAATTGACGCTTCTGACCAACAAAACCATAATGACTTACGAAAAGTCAATAGCTGCTTCACTTAATGAGAAATACATATTGGACGCATTGCGCGTATTTATATCAGGGACCCAGAAACCGCTTAGCGATGTACTATTCTCAGCCCGGCCTAAAGATCTGCCTTCGGCCTTAGCACTGGCACAGGAGGTTGAATCGAACCATGAGAGATACCGATTCGCAAGCACCTATGCCAGGAGCCTAGAAGATAAGACCCAAAAGCTAGACTCAAAACCACAATCTGGGGAGAAAGTTACAGGGGGAAGATACCAAACAAACGATATGTATCACTCAAAAAACCCTTACTTTAACAGAACTCGGGACTTCAACAACAAGAGTCCCCAGAAACTGGATAAGGTAGAACCGATGGATGTCGACACGTCACAACGCTTCCGTCAACCTACTGCAAGGCAGGAAAACACTGGCTCTTATCGATACCAAAGTAATCCAAATCAAAAATATCCGCAGGCAGTGAAAAGGCCAAACAATGGCTCTGGAAAATTTACAGGACCAAAGCAACAACGAATAAACTGCCTTTCAAGCGGAAATTCCACTTCTAATCTGGAAGATTCCACCTATAGCGATGTGGCAAACGCGGAAACATCAGCAATCGAGGGCGACCTTAACGATCCCGACCAGATAAATTTTTTAGACAGAACTCCCTGCTACCGTTCATTGAAAGAATAGTTGCAGGGAAGAAAATAAAATTACTAATAGATACGGGTGCATCTAAAAATTATATAAAACCCTTAAAATTCCTTAGGCACATTACACCGGTCGAAAAGTCTTTCTTGGTAAAATCAATTCATGGTTTTACTAACATTAAAGAAAAATGCGCGATAAACCTTTTTAACATAAATAGTACCTTCTTTATTCTTCCTTCTCTTTCAACGTTCGACGGAATAATAGGTCTGGATTTGCTTACGCAGGCAGACACGACTATAGATTTAAAGTCAAAAAAAATAATAACCAATGTTGGTTCAGAGGGTATAAAATTTTTAAAGTGTGCTAATGTAAATTTCACACGAGTAGAGGACATAGAGGTTCCTGAAATTGTGAGGGTGAAATTTCAAAGAATGGTAAAAAATTTATTGAAAGTTTTCTCTGACCCCAACGAGGCACTCCCATTTAACACAAACATAGTCGCCACTATTCGCACCGAGAGTGACGATCCGGTTTATTCCAAGCTATACCCCTATCCTATGGGCGTAGCAGAATTCGTGAATACTGAAATTCGCGATTTACTGAAGAACGGTATCATCAGACCGTCTCGGTCACCATATAACAACCCAATCTGGGTTGTTGATAAAAAAGGAACGGACGCACAAGGAAATGTAAAAAAACGACTTGTCATAGACTTCAGAAAACTGAACAAAAAAACTATCGACGACAAATATCCCATCCCGAACGTAACGGTTATACTATCAAATCTAGGAAAGGCCAGGTATTTTACAACGCTTGACCTAAAATCAGGATTTCATCAAATAACGTTGGCGGAATCCGATAGGGAAAAGACCGCTTTCTCAGTAAGTAATGGGAAATATGAGTTCTGCAGGCTTCCCTTCGGTCTGAAGAATGCACCCAGCATTTTTCAAAGGGCGATCGACGACGTACTAAGGGAACAAATAGGGAAATACTGCTACGTTTAAGTCGATGACGTTATTATATTTTCAGAAACCGAAGAGGAGCATGTCGAACATATTGAGTGGGTCTTAAAAAGGTTACTTGAGGCTAATATAAGGGTTTCTCGCGAAAAATCGCAATTTTTTAAAGAGGACGTTGAATACTTGGGCTTCGTAGTATCTAGAGGAGGCATTAAAACAAGCCCTAGCAAGATAGATGCTATTCACAAATATGAGAAACCCTCCACTCTTTTCAACGTTAGATCATTTCTGGGTCTGGCAAGCTATTACCGTTGCTTTATAAAGGATTTTGCTTCAATAGCGAAACCACTAACGGATATGCTGAAAGGAGACAATGGCAAGGTTAGTGCCACTCAATCAAAAAAAATAAAAGTGGAATTAGACGAAAAACAATCACAAGCTTTTAATAAATTAAAAGAGGTCCTTACATCAGAGGACGTCATGTTACTCTACCCAGATTTCAGGAGGCCATTTGATCTAACGACGGATGCCTCGTCTTTGGGTTTGGGGGCAGTGCTCTCACAGGACGGTAAGCCAATTACCTTTATTTACCGAACTCTGAAAGATCGTGAACAAAACTTCGCAACTAACGAGCGCGAGCTACTCGCGATAGTCTGGGCCTTAAAAAGTCTTAGAAATTATCTCTATGGCGTAAAGAATTTAAATATTTTTACAGATCATCAGCCACTGACATTTGCGGTTTCAGACCGAAACCCAAATGCGAAAATTAAACGATGGAAAGCGTTTATCGACGAGCACAACGCTCAAATCTTTTACAAACCCGGTAGAGAAAACCATGTTGCCGATGCTCTGTCACGACAGAACATCCACACTCTAGAAGAGGAAGGTCAATCAGATTTAGCTACAGTTCATAGCGAAATATCGCTATCTTATACGGTGGAAGCATCCGAAAAACCGCTAAATTGTTTCCGAAACCAAATTGTTTTGGAGGAAGCCAACTTGAACCTAAAACGGAATTTTATATATTTCGGCGAGAAAACTCGTCATGTTATTCAATTCATAAATAAAGATAATCTCATTGAAGAAATTAAAACAGCTGTGAACCCAAATGTGGTAAACGCCATACATTGCGCTTTGCCAATACTGGCCAGCATACAACATGAACTTATAAGGTGCTTTCCGGCAACAAAGTTCTGGCACTGTAAAAATATGGTGACCGACATTGTAAATAAAGACGAACAGAGGGAGATTGTTCTTGCCGAACATAATCGAGCTCACAGAGCTGCCCAGGAGAATGTCAAGCAAATCCTTCGTGATTATTACTTCCCAAAAATTACCAAACTGGCAAACGAAGTGGTCGCGAATTGTAAGATCTGCAGTAAGGCCAAATACGATAGGCACCCACGAAAGCAGGAGTATGGTGTAACACCGGTCCCATCCTATACCGGAGAAATTTTGCACATTGACATATTCTCAACAGATAAAAATACTTTTTGACATGTCTCGACAAGTTTTCGAAATTTGCTGTGGTACAGCCTATACCATCTCGAACAATCTCAGATATAAAATACCCAATTATTCAACTAATGAATATATTCCCAGGGACAAAGACTGTTTATTGTGATAACGAGGCCTCTTTAAATTCTGAAACGATAACCTCGTTACTAAAAAATAGCTTCAATGTTGACATCGTCAACGCGCCACCTCTTCATAGCACCTCGAATGGGCAGGTTGAACGCCTCCATAGTACACTTTTGGAGATAGCCAGATGTCTGATATTGGACAGAAAAATCTGCGAGACGACAGACCTTATATTACTGGCAACAATTGAATACAACCGAACGATTCATTCGGTGACCAATGAAAAACCGATTAATATAGTTCACGCTACACCAACCGACATGAAAAATGAGATAACCATGAAAATAACGAAAGCACAACAAGCACAATTGGAAAGAAATAATCCTTCCAGACAGAATAGGGTGTTCGACGTAGGGGAACGCGTACTAGTAAAGACGAATAGACGACTGGGAAATAAACTGTCCCCTTTATATGTCGAAGAAAGGGTTGAGGCAGATCTAGGAAGCACGGTTCTCATAAAAGGGAGGGTGGTCCATAAGGACAACCTGAGATGAAAACCGTGGAATATCTTTCAATATTATAAGGTAAATTAAAAGAAGGTTATTTTCCCCCATCTTTCAGGATCCCCATTATGATGCTCTCCATCCAAACGGCAATAGCAAAATTGACGGACTACTCGACTTCCGATTATATACCGATCCAGGATGGCGACGTAATAGTTTGGACACACTTCGGCTATCTTAAGCATAGCACCAATCTTACGGTATATAAAGAAATAGCATAAGAAACGAAAGGACTAACAACGCATTTCCCCTTATCCCATATGAGAATGCTACTCGACTCAGACATTTCACACATAAAAGTTCTTTTAACAACACTGGACATTCACCATAGACAGGCTAGGAGTATTAACATTTTAGGTACTGCTCTAAAGGTGATTGCAGGAACACCCGACTTCGAAGACTTTGAAAACTTAAAATTTCGGCAGCAAGAGCTAATAGAATCAGAGGGACATCAGATAGAAATAAACACAAGGATACAGGAAAAATTAAACCAGCTAACGGAAACAGTTAACAAAATTATTAAAAACGCAAAGGCTGTACAGATCGATACTCATCATTTGTACGAGACGCTGCTTGCGCGAAATAGAATCCTTGTAACCGAAATCGAGACTTTAATTTCAACCATAACCCTTGCAAAGATAGGAATCATAAATCCCCTGATGCTAAACTCGGAAGATGTAAAAAATATTTTTGAGGCACGCTCTACAAATACAACAATTACTGACCTAATGGAGGTATCATATATCAAAGCCCTTTTAGATGGGAGCCTTCTGCATTTCATAATAAAGTATCCTAAACCTACATTAGTTTGTAAGAAAATTAGTATTTTCCCTGTTCAACACAATGGAACTATCCTGCACCTTGGGAACAACAACAACGTTGCTGACTGTGGGAATCAAAATTTGGCGATTGGGAACTGCAACACAACATTCACAACAACTTTTTGCAAAAGATTGCAGCATCCCACATACGCACAACAGCTGTATTCGAATAATGTTGCTCACTGCAGTACTTGCCCTAGCAACCTTGAACCTATTACTGTGGTTGACGATGGCATTATCATTATAAACGATAACACCGCTTTGATCAAAACTGGCGAAGACTCCGAAAAAACAATAAGGGGAACTTATTTACTTTCCTTCGACGATGAAGTTTACGTTAACGGATCTAACTTTGTAAACCGAAACGGCATGTTAAAGAAATTACCAGGGCCAGCGGCGACCGTTCTCCTTAATATCACCAACCATCAAGAAGTATTGAGTCTTCCATACCTTCACAGGATAAGTATGGAAAATCTGCGCTTTATCGCAAAAATTGAATCAAGAACTATGACGGGGCCAACAATATCAGGCTTCGCTAGCATTATATTGATTATCGTTTGTTACACTCTAGTTAAAATATGGCAGAGGAGAAGGAAAAGCCGCTAATGCCAAGACCTTCAGCATGTCATTGATAACTTTAAGAAGTCCGTGGACGGCCTTCACTTAGAAGGGGAGGAGTTAACACAAGCTAATGCTTCTCAATAATTCTGCCCGCGCATGGCCTGTGTCAGCGAATATCCATTCTCACGCTGACGGATAAACCACAACGATTGCGTAACATGAGCAGTGCTATGAAACAACAATTTGCGCGCATGGCCTGTATCAGCGAATACCAGTTAACACAAGCGAATGCTTCTCAATAATTCTGTCCGCGCATGGCCTGTGTCAGCGAATATCCATTCTCACGCTGACGGATAAGCCACAACGATTGCATAACATGAGCAGTACTATGAAACAGCAATTTGGCCTGTGTCAGCGAATATCCATTCTCACGCTAGCAGGTGCAGCTCAACGCTGGCAGCGATTAAGAGCGCAAGCGTCTGTGTCGCTTTGGCTGCCTTCAAGACTAAGGTGCAGGGTTTTTAAGTAGGCACTTTAGAATGTAAGTTCAGTTAGTTTTTGGCATGACAATGAATAAAACGTATTATTGTAATAAACTCTAAATTGCAAATGACTTTTAATGGATTACCATGAAACGGTAAAACTTATATGGGATCCCGCAAAGTAGACAAAGTTGATAAGAAAATTAATCTTACATTAATTCCTTTTAGACTACAAAACATTGATAGGAAAAAATTAGTTAACATAGCAATGTAAGCCTTTAAAGTAGTAATTATCAATAAAAAAATATTTTTACATTTAATCCTTATAAATTAGCACATATGGATAAGGAAAATATTTTCAATTTAACCCCGTAGAGAAAAATATAAATAAGAAAAATAATCTTACATTAATTCCCCTTAGAATAGAAAAATCGATAGGAAAAGTAACTACACATAACTAACGTAACGTAACTACACATACTATAAATTTAAATATTAAAATAATTTCAAAAACCTAATTACAATAGCACACTCTTAAATAAATAAAAGCATTCCACTTTACTCATACTCTCCATTAAATACTCACAAATATGTAAAAAAAACAAAAGCAAATGTAAAAGAAATCACAAAACGCAAAAGAGAAAAACAAATGTAAACTATATTTTGAAATCGAGTTAAAATTATGTCATAAAATACAAAATATAGAATTAATTTATTTAACTAAATAAAAATATAATGCTCATGCATTCGCCAAATGCACAATCATTCTGAAAAAAGGGAGATGTAGTGTAAACAGCCAACAATTTCAATGCCAAACGGGTAAACCACTTAATGTGCTACGCTGTGACAAAATGAGTCTAAGCTTTAATCAACACAAAGCGGTGTATTTACTAATTGTTGCTGATAGCGCAATTCCCACGATTTAATACAGATGTGTGCGCACCGCGCGACCAAACCATATTCGCACTTAAACTTCAAAACGCACATTTTATAATACTACTCCTTTTACCTCCCACACCACGCGGTCGTTAAGCCCGAAAAGAAAACAACAAATAACGGTCCACTCAAGGACTTCAAGTTAAAAACGGGCAACTACGCGCCCTTCTTGGCCATCAGAACTCTGCACGAGCTCGCTAAAGATGTTGCCAACTCCCACCCAAGCGCAGCCGCCATACTGAAAACCGAAACTTATGTTGGCGATATCCTATCAGGTAGTCATGATCTTCAGTTAGCCGAGCAGTCCCTTTCTGAAGTAATATTTTGCTCTCAACTCTACCGGCTTCCCCTTAAAAAAGATAACGGCAAATCATCCCGACATCCTCCAAAAAATACCGAAAACTGATTCGCTTGAAACCAACTTTCTCGAGTTCGAAAAGACTAGTACCGCCAAGACCCTGGGCATCCAGTGGAACGCCCTAACGGATACATTATCTTATACAGTCGACTCAGATCAGTCATCAACTGCAGCCACGAAGCGGCAAATCCTCCGCCATTGCAAAACTTTTCGACCCCGCAAGGTGGCTGACGTCCATTATGATCCAAGCAAAAATCTTGATGCAAGGGCTATGCCTAGACGGGACTGACTGGGATGAGCCAGTGAAATCCCTCCATTTTATTAAGTGGGCGCAGTTCGCCGAATATCTCCCAACGATCTCGGAGATTCAAATACCACGTTGAATAAATTACCATCCCGATCAACCAGTGGAGCTCCATGGCTTCTGCGACGCCTCGGAAAAGGCATATTGCGCGACCCTCTATGTAAGAACCACCATAGGCACACAAGTCTTCACTCACCTGTTAGTCTCTAAAGGGAAAGTGGCCCCCCACAAAACAATAAGTTTGCCTCACAGTGTTTCGACTGTATGGAGTTAGGTGGAAAAAAGTGAAAACCATTATAGTTGTGCTCCTATATTAACTTAACCACTGAAATTGGATTATACAGAAGCCTTACGATTCTAACACTAAAAATTTGAGAGTGTATGTGTGTGTCTACATATACATTAGGGTGCTTAAAAATTTTTTTTTTCCCAACTCTTACCCTTTTAAATCCTTTTTATTGTAAAGATAATTATACTTTGTTCCGGATTTGCTCAGCAGTCGTTTGTTTAATAAAAATACAACTACAACATACTTCTATATAAGGTTATTATTGACTTACGTATTTACTGTAAATAAATATTTCAAAACTATTAATCGTCTCTGACTTTTTTACACAGATAACACCTTTAATATTTAACACATACAGTTGTGTTCAAGAAAATAGTAGAAAAATTCTTTTTTTATTTTATTTTATTTTATTTAAATAATTTTTGATTCAAGGTACTTACTATTCCAAAAACAAAATACAAATTTTCAAATTTAGAAAAATTAAAAAATAACAATAATTATCATTAGAAAAAAATTATTGTTCTGGCCTTGAGCTCGATTCGAACATTGAATGATTTATCAATAGGCCGATAAAAACAAAAACAATTGTAAATAATTTCTGTTCAAAATATAGTGGAATCGTAAATAGAAACCACATAATAAAAACTTTTAAAGTTCTAGAAACTTAATCGAGCTTCAAAAAAATGTCAACAAAATTTTCAACTTTTTTCGGAGTTTTTAGAAAATTTTCGAATGCAGTTTTGTGCCCCATCCAATTTTAGACAGTGTAATGTAAGTTTCACATATGTAGAGTTGCATTCACTTCTACCACAAATAGTTATATTTAGCTTGAAAAAGTTCCTCGAACAACAAAAGCGGTATTTGTATATACATATATTTTTTAACACACGTTTTAATCTGTAGACATATCCTGTGTTTCCGTTGAATCAGGACAATGGACATCCCCGCTACTTATCATACCTGAATGGTGATCCCCAGAAGATAGTGATGGCGGGTCGGGTGAAACTAGTAAGTTCCTAACTTCAGGCGAAAGTGGTTTAGTTCTAGTTTCAATGTTGTTTCTGTATTGATTGATCTTTGGATCAGATGAGATCAGCAGCATTGTAAGCAAGTCTGTATTCGTGGCGTAGTGGGAACAATAACACCAAGTATTGAATTCGCGAAATTTTCGACAATCTTTATTCCGGGCTTCTTGCGCTTCCTCTGACAAATTCCATATAATACCACGAATAAAGATTGAGATATAACGCTGCTGTTTCCTCCGCAAAGATTTTAAATTGGTCTGTTTTAATTTGATACCCAGACGCCAGCGCGGTAAATAATATATGAAATTTGTGTATTAGATTTTCATCAAGGCCAGTAATTACAGCCGTTTTTTCATAGTTGTCGAAACCCCTTCTGGCAGTATTGCCATCATTGGTTGTACCGAACCCAGGTTTAACTCCATCTAGGTTAATTCCTAGCAAAGGGAAACATAGTCCAGGGACTAATAAAGAAAGAGAACGGGGAATGGTCACGTAATAGTGAGGAATCCCTTGAGGTGCTTCTCGATACACATTTCCCATCGGGAGACGGTTTAGAAGAGCCAACAGACATCACTCACACTTCGATCACGAAGCTAGTAGTGCCGGGCTTGGTGACCGATACCAAGATCGAGTGGGCAGTGAAGACGTTTTCTAAGTTTAAATCGCCGGGCCCAGATGGTATATTCCCGGCCATGCTACAAGTCTCAAGTAGGGCGGTCGTGGAATGGCTGAAAATAATATTCGATCAGTGCATAAGACTGAATCATGTACCGCACTCTTGGAGAACTGCTCGTTTAGCTTTTCTACCAAAGGTGGGGAAGATCGGTCACGTGTATCCCAAAGACTATAGACCCATTAGCTTAACATCATTTCTGCTCAAAACCTTTGAGAGGCTGATAGATGTGTACATAAAGTCCAACGTGGATGAAAAGCTGCCCTCCACAACACAGCATGCGTACACCAAAGGCAAGTCGGTAGACACCGCATTGCATAGGGTGGTAATAAGCATAGAGAAATCCCTGGAATATAAGGAGTATGCTCTAGGAGTATTCTTGGACATTGCCGGGGCTTTCAATAATGTTGCAAAATGGGCGATTATGGATGGTCTTAATTACATTAAAGTACATCCTGCCTTAATCAGATGGATCGGCTGCATGTTAAATTGCAGAAAGATTACATCACAATGGGGATTGTACGCGGCCACGAAATCAGTGGACAGGGCCACGCCGCAGGGAGGGGTTCTATCACCTCTGCTGTGGACGCTGGTCATCAACCAACTGCTCAGGCAATTCGCTGAGGAACCCGTAAAACCTGCGGCTTACGCAGATGACGTTGCAAATGCCATAAGTGGAAAGTGCCTTCCAACGATTAGTTCTTTGATGGATCGGGCGCTACGGGATATTCATACCTGGGCATCTAATGTCGGGTTGAAAGTCAATGCGGAGAAGACGGATATGGTCTTGTTTACAAAGAGGTACAAGGTCTCAAATTGATCAGGCCCAAGTTAGGAGGGGTGACCTTACAGGAGCAACCTTGCACAAAATATCTAGGAATCATCCTAGACAGTAAGCTGTCATGGAAGCTCAAGGTGGAGGAGAGGGTCAAGAAGGCCTCAACGGCACTCTATGCCTGTAAAAGAATGCCTAATGGGGCCTATCGCCCTCTCTTTCTCATTGGGTTTTTACAGCGATTGTAAGCCCTATTCTATGTTAAGGCCTAGTTCAGATATAAACTTTTGCTTGATTTTTTGGCTTTTTCTTTCATTAAAAATGCTTTGGTTTTTTCCTCGTATTTGCCAAACTTTTAGGGGCAATCTATATATGTAATAAACATACGAATGTTTTTATCAGCGCATGGAGTATAGACAACCCATAATCATAATTTTCAGTCTTTGCAATGTAAGAAGCAACTGGTATGTTCATTTGACTAGGTTTGGCACCGCAAATGTAACAATTTTGGTTACCCTTCCTCCCTGAGAGTATGTTACATATTTTTCCATCAAGAGGAGAGTATGTTTCACTACGAAATTTTTACAATCAGTTGGCCTCAATTGATTAATTTGAGCCTTTATACTATCTGTTTCGCGTTTCACTAAATCTGGTGTTTCTTTTTGAAAAATAAACTTGATTGGACGACAATATCGTGTTGATGAGGGCTTGGAATTTATCCAAATTGGAGTATCGTGGTCATCATTTAACACAAGCTTTAAAGGCGTGAAACAAATTAAAAATAAGTACGCGTCAGTTGCAGCAGCATTTTCAAACTTTCGCTTGTACAGGCTATGCCCTGAACTCCCATCTAATACTATTTTCGCACACACGGCTTATTGAATAATAAAGGCAGTTTTCTACATTACATCAATCTTCCATACAAGATTCGATCTATAATTATTTCATTAGTGACTAATCGAATGCCTAATGAAATCAAAAGCCCACTGCAACTCTGTTGGGAGCATTCAGTTTCTTAGTTTTTGGTGTGTTCAGTGCTTAAAAATGTCATTTGTCAAAGTAAATATCATTGTCTGTCACATAGCATTGTCATTTTATTCGCTTGACATTTCCTCCTTCATACTAATCGAGCAGTTACTGCTGTGTGAAAGCAAAAATTGACGATTTCATTAGAAGGTGAAATGAGATCATTAAGTTTCTGTGTGAAAACAGTATAAGCCCCATTTTCAAATAAGTGTTGCTGATTGGACTTTGTCAGCTCCAGAAAGGGGCAAAGTGTCTAAGACGCGCTTAGTGATTATGTCTAGCAAAGACTGCAATGTAAAACTAGCAGAAATCTCATCCACATGACTGCATGGAAAGCATATTTTCTTAGATTTCGTTAAACTATAGAACGATAGAAAGACATCGTGCTCTACACCCAGAGCTGTATTTCTCAATAATTTATAGCTACTGGTAGTTAATTCCAACCATTGCTCATACTTAGCAGAGAACCGCTCAATCAGTTTACCAGCGAAATTCCACTTCTTATCAATTTTCAATATCAACAATTTTATGTTTCTTTTTAGTTCATCTTTTGCATTATCGGATATACAAAGGTTAATCTTTGTAAGTATGTTACTATATATTTTTTCAAGTCTTTCAATTTTAGGGTAGCTTTGCCACAATTGGAAAAATTCTTTTCGTGAAATTATATAAAATGAAACTGAAAATCGAAAAATTTAAAAAATAAAAAATTACACATTTTTGCCAGACCGTGCGCTAAAATCGGCTTAATGAGCAGAAACTAGATAAAATTCCCTACAGTATGAATCTTCCTTGTTGCTTGTTTTAGAAAAAAAAACACCAAAATCCAAAATTAGTGATAAATATTTTACCTGGTTTATCCATGACTCGTACTGAATAGATATCGTTTAAAAAATTACGGTTTATATTAATTTTATTACCTCTAAACGCACTTAAACCGATTAACCAATATCACCCGGATTTCACAAATTCCCACACAAAAGCACCGTTTGTTGAAGATCGGCGGCAGCTAATTACCCGAAATTTTGCGTACACGACTTTTAGTAATTGTCCTCTAACATAAACACATTTTCGCATTTATATGTCACTATGACATTTTTCCACCTGCCGCCTTATAGTCGAAACACTGTGCGCCGCTGTGCTGTCTTACTAGCAAAGTTAGTCGCAGTAGTCCAACCCCATCTCGGCCTCGATAAACGCAAACTAACTCTGTGGTCCGACGACGAAATTGTTTTGGCCTGGCTTGAGAAGTCACCTCATTCCTGGAAAACCTATGTCTCCAATCCAACTGCGCAGTTCATCGACCTCATCGGCAGTACCACTTGGCGACATGTGGGCAGCAAGGATAACCCGGCAGACATGGACACCAGAGGATACACCCCGCTGGATCTAGCCAGGTCATCGCTGGTGGACGGGCCTGAGTGGCTTTCAAGACTCCCAGAGGATTGCCCAAAATCCCACACGCCCCACACGCCGTCGACGAAACGGATGCTATATTAGACCGATTCTCCTCTTATCCCCGTGCTATATGTGTAATAGAGTATGTGTTAAAGTTTATCAATAGACCAAAGGCCGCAATAAGTGGCAACCGTGCCCCAAACGATTCCATATTGTCGCATGCTGACCTAACTTGCGCTAAACACCGCCTGATTATCTTGACGCAAACTAGAAATTTCGCCTCAGAAAGAGCTTGTTTAGAGAATTCGAAACCAATCGGGAGGCGGAGTCCCTTGCTGGTAACTCATCCCTTCCTGGACCAAAGCGGTGTTCTTCGTGTCAATGGGCGTGTCTCGGCTCTCCCTCCTGTGTCTACGTCGTTTTCTTCATGTTGTTGCTTCATGCGGACGTCCGCCTCATGCAACAAGTTATAAGGCAAGAATTCTACATTGCCTTTTGAAACCCCTGCTCAAGAAGTGCATCTCTCAATGAAAAATCTGCACGATTCACAAGCAGAACACCCGTTCCCAAATAATGGCAGCCTTACCTCCCGAACGCTGCACCTTCTCACCCCCTTTACTATCACTGGCGTGGACTCCGCTGGCCCGTTCCAACTAAAAGCCTCTGGCCGTCTTTGTCTGCTTCGCCACTAAAGCCGTCCATCTAGAACTATGCTCCGATCTCACCAGCAAAGTATTTCTCACTGCCTTTGCCCACTTCGTGTGCCGTGCTACTAAAGAGTTCATGACATTCCAGAAGGAAGCCTCATCGGACGTCGTCCAGAAACATGCACCGCAAGGCATCAATTGGAAGTTCATGCGGCACCATGCGCTATCGACGTGCCCATTGTTTACGGCCATGCAACCCCAACAACGTGCCTTGATTGCCAGGGCGCATAACTACTGCACGAATTGCCTGGCATAGTCACACCACACACGCGTGTGAACATCCCGCGAGCGCTGTCACGTCTGTGGGTTTCATCAACACACACTACTGCATCGTGACACCGTGATTCGCCAACCCCAGTATGTAGCATCACAGCCGGTGCGCCACCGTCGTTAGTCGCGCCGCCGCGAACCGCCAAATCGCAGCACTATGCATGGTGAGCCATACCAACAACCACCGGCAGCAGGAGTGTCCATCGCACCATCCGATGCACCGCCACCGGTTTGCGCACCGCCACCTATAAGGGCAAAATTGGAAGGCTCCTCATCGAGGAAGCCCAACGAGCTCTGCGGGAGCTGCGACAAACGATATTATTGGCAAGTGCTCACTATCATGTCGCCTAGATGGGCAAAATTCTGCCACACCCGCATATCAGGGACGCATCCAGCGCAACACCAGAGGAACCACTGCTCAAAACGATGCCATCACCAGCAGCCGAACAAGCAACGGCCATCCAGCCATACCACCCCAAAGCGGCGATCACCGAGAGGCTCCCGAGGTAACCAGTGTGAAAGGGGTAAAAATACGGTCATAATGTACACGTATCACTTAACCTATGTGAACTTAATATCACAATTTAACTGTGCAAATATAGAAACGAGCAATTAAGTACAAATATATTTTCCTTTGGAAAAGAATAGCATATACGTGTCAATTTCATTTTGCTGGAATAAACATAATAACCTTGAATTTGTTATTTTGGTAGAACAAAAGCTACTTGTTTAAATGATTTAGAATTTGTATTACGCTTGACGCATTAACCATAAAAAATAAAAGAAAATATAATTAATGCTTGCTCCAAGAAGATTTGGGCCGAACTTCTCTTAGAATTTGCGTCTTGCTGCCTTTTGATTTTCGCTACAAATTGGTAGATGGGACATATACATATGTTTTATGCCCATTCCAAACGGAAGCTGGTGCAAGGAAGTTGCGTTTTCACTGAAAAGCTTTTCATAGTAGAAATACGCTTGGAGTGTACTCGTATGCCAAATCACTGCCGAGAGGCGACCGCGCCAATTTCCAATTGAAAAACTTGTTCTGAATTTTTCATGTTGCTTTGACCAGCACTTGAACTCAGGACCTTCGGTGTCGTATGTGAAGCACGCTCCCACCACACGATGGCGCCGCTTTTTATCAATAAGTGGTTTGAGATTTTGGCAAGCACACGGTAAAAATTTTTAGCCTAAATCTGAAACATTTTGGACATATGTTCAAACCAAATTTTGTTTAAATATAGATTATAACGGTCTTCGTGAAAGTGAATGCATAGAACTGGGTTTCAATTTGAAACTGGAGAAATCTACACTTAAATTTATAAAAAAAAAAATAGTGGGCGGTTCCCTGAAATCTTTCAGTCAGTAACTAGTGATAAACATTTCTGGTTCGGAACTAGACCTAAATTGCCAAATAAGTACCTACTAGTTCGGTACTAACAAGATTATACCCATTTATAAAATCGACAGCTTGGGTTCTTATTTTTCATATTTAATTTGAGAAATATGTTATCTACAAAAAACTGCTACCAGCTTTAATTAACTCGACTATGAGTATGATTTCTTTTTCCAAACTTTCCCACTGGCCGGAGGTACCGATAAATGCTTTAATATCGTACCAGAAGCAGCATTTAGAATTTCTCTTCAGTTCGGAACCAACGAAATAGTAACAAGAAAACTAGTAAGCTGTCATTTTAACACTAGTTTGGAACTACCGAAATAGCTCCAATAAACCAACTAGTTCCAAAGTGGAAATAAGTATCTAGTTCGGAACTATTAAAAAGTTAATGCAACTCAAACAAAGTAGGACATCGCCATGTTAAATTTGTCAGTTGGAAGCATGTAAAAGTTATATAGGGCGAGCTAATAGAGGTTCCGAATGTACTAAACGCACCAGTTTTGAACTAGAGATTTTTCCTACAGCGTTGCTCTACCCAGTGTATAAGAAATCATTTCATAACACCTTATATGTATAAAAAAATTTGTTTAAAAAGATTCGGTAAATTTGTTATTTTTGAATTTTCAGCACCAAATTTAAATTCGTAAGGCAGGTTTTAAAACAAGACGTTTCTATTCCAGTTTCCATTTTTAGGTCTTTGAAACCTTTTACTTTTGTTTCAAGTCCAGAAGTGAATACAAGTTTGTATTTTTAGATTTTTTGAAACTTTTTTGGTTTTGTTTTAAAACAGTCTTAATATTTTTAACTTATTGTTTAAACAAGTTTTAAATTGAAATTGATTGAAAATAAAAAAGGCAATATTAAATTGAGAGGTTTCCAATGAAATGTTTCAAAATGTGTTTAAAGCGATTAATGGTTAAAAAATTAGGTTCAGATTTCTAACCGTGCATTTGCACCCGAAAATTCAAAAAAAAAAATTTAAATAAAAAATAAAGCTCCACTACTGTATATAAATAGCGCCCCCAAAACTTTTCTGGCTTTAGTTTCTTTATACTAAACTAGCAGCGCAAAACGTCAGGAACTAGTAAAATGAATTTCCACAAACATATCGCGATCTTGGTTATAGTACTAAGCGGACTTTTTACCCGTATAAATTCGGAAAATGGCGAATATTTGGTAAATATATTTTATGCGGGAGGGTATGTATGCGGGAGGGTATGTATGCGGGGGTTCATTGGTCTCTTGGCAAATTGTGGTCACAGCTGCGGCATGCCTGGACAGCTCAGATTCAAATTTCATATACGTTTCACTTAGTCCAAAAGCTTTTTGCGGACCAGCTCGCAAAATGAGGAGTTTATGTCATCAAAATATTTGTTCAGAATGCAGAAATGGCGTTAATGATATTGCTGGAATTGTACTGCATGCACCCTTTGAAAGGTCTGATGGAGCGGAACCAATACCACTTTGCACAACTGGTCTTTCGGTGGGCAACACGATGGAAATTAGAGAATGGACTCAACCTACAACAGAACGTGATGAATCTCTAGTGACATATGAGGTAACTATAGTAGCAACAGGTGGATGTAGGAATTACCCCGTAGGCAAAAATATGTATTGTGCAGAAGTTAACGGATATTTGTGGGATGGATAAGCTGGAGCACCGGGCGTCGTGGATCGACGACTTTGTGCGGTGGGAATATATTCGGAGTGCGAAGAAAATCCGAGACGTTATATAAATGTAACTGATCCACAAATTCAGAGTTTCATAACAGATTTGATTATGGGTGAATTATTACTCCATCTCGGCTGAACTCTCCACTTCAGATTTATTTCATAAACGTCTCAGCTCACGTTAAAATATATTGAATTTAAACTGATATAGGGCATTTTGGAATAAAATCTGAAGGGAGGTTCCATGAGAAAGTGAACTGTGGTGCGAGTAAAATGTATCTTGTATACAAAAAAAATAAATTTAACCTTTAAACAATTTTCAACTTCTTTTCTTCTTTTAAAATAGAACGTGGATTTAACTTTTTCAATAGCGTTGAAATAGTATGTTCTTTCATACGATTTGTTGTGTTTTTTTCTGGGATCGTTTGATGTACCACCAGTTGGTCCAATTATTATATTTGCGTTTGATGGTTTGCTACACCTTATGGGTGTTTCCATTCTTTTGGTGTGCTCTCCGTTTCAAAAATTTTAGTAATTTTTATTGCCTTATAATTTTATGTTGCGTTAATTTTATGACGCGTTAAAGGCCGTAGGTAAAATAAAACACAATGTTTAAAATTGCATTGGTTTTTAATTTGTCGATATTTCGGCATCAATTTGAAGCCATTTTCAGGACTGTTGTAAAAAAATATATAAAGAGGAACGTTAGTTTTGGATATATAGAAGAAAAGTATGTCGTCATATAACATTATGACTTGGTGATCTTAAATATGCTGCTAGCGGAATAATTGCTGAACGCTGCTTTCTTTCATGTGGGCCGTGCGACTTGCATTTTGTGTTGTTGCTACTTAAGCAATAAGTTGCAATATCCATATGCGCATCGGTCTGTGTCACTTCTAAAATTAATTCTCTTATCGTTAGGCGTATTCAGAATGTGGAGCATTTCCATGGTGAAGCGCTTATTATATTGTTTCTCTATGTCCAATATAGTAACATCTTGGAGATCGGGATAGTGGCCCGTATCTTTACAGTGGGTCGTTAAGGCCGTTTTATTTTCCGAAGCGTTGTTGCTAAGTTTAATATTGGACTTATAGCCGGAAATCCTTGTCTTTAATTTTAATTTGGTTGTCCCCTTCTCACATGAGAGTGACCCTTCACCGTTGCATGGGATTCTGTATATTACGTTGGATTATCATCCTTTGGAACTCTGTCCTTTGTATTGTTTTAAATATGCCTCAATGTATTGTTGTACGTGAACGCTATTTTGACCTTTTCCTTTCCATATAAATCCGATCTCTTGATCCTCTTTGCAATTCTTGGGACATAGGTTATCGCTTTTTATATTTTTTTATACTCAGTTGAGCAGAGCTCACAGAGTATATTAAGTTTGATTGGATAACGGTTGGGTGTACATATATAAAGGAATCGAGATAGATATAGACTTCCATATATCAAAATAATCAGGATCGAAACAAAATTTGATTGAGCCATGTCCGTCCGTCCGTCCGTTAACACGATAACTTGAGTAAATTTTGAGGTATCTTGATGAAATTTGGTATGTAGGTTCCTGAGCGCTCATCTCAGATCGCTATTTAAAATGAACGATATCGGACTATAACCAGGCCCACTTTTTCAATATCGAAAATTTCGAAAAACCGAAAAAGTGCGATAATTCATTACAAAAGACAGCTAAAGCGAGGAAACTTGGTAGATGAGTTGAACTTATGACGCAGAATGGAAAATTAGTAAAATTTTGACAATGGGCGTGGCACCGCCCACTTTTAAAAGAAGGTAATTTAAAACTTTTGCAAGCTGTAATTTGGCAGTCGTTGAAGATATCATGATGAAATTTGGCAGGAACGTTACTCCTGTTACTATATGTACGCTTAATAAAAATTAGCAAAATCGGAGAAGGACCACGCCCACTTTAAAAAAAAAATTTTTTAAAGTAAAATTTTAACAAAAAATTTAATATCTTTACAGTATATAAGTAAATTATGTCAACATTCAACTCCAGTAATGATATGGCGCAACAAAATACAAAAATAAAAGAAAATTTCAAAATGGGCGTGGCTCCGCCCTTTTTCATTTAATTTGTCTAGGATACTTTTAGCGCCATAAGTCGAACAAAAATTAAACAATCCTTTTGAAATTTGGTAGGGGCATACATTTTATGACGTTAACTGTTTTCTGTGAAAATGGGCGAAATAGGTTGATGCCACGCCCAGTTTTTATACACAGTCGTCCGTCTGTCCTTCCGCATGGCCGTTAACATGATAACTTGAGCAAAAATCGACGTATCTTTAATGAACTTAGTTCACGTGCCTACCTGAACTCACTTTATCTTGGTATGAAAAATGAACGAAATCCGACGTGGTCATAGTCCACTTTTTCGATATCGAAAATTACGAAAAATGAAAAAATGCCATAATTTTATACCAAATACGAAAAAAGGGATGAAAAATGGTAAGGTAATTGGATTGTTTTATTGACGCGAAATATAACTTTAGAAAAAACTTTATAAAATGGTTGTGACACCTACCATATTAAGTAGAAGAAAATGAAAAAGTTCTGCAGGGCGAAATAAAAAACCCTTAAAATCTTGGCAGCTATTACATATATAAATAAATTAGCGGTACCCAACAGATGATGTTCTGGGTCACCCTGGTCCACATTTTGGTCGATATCTGGAAAACGCCTTCACACCACTCCCTTTTAAAACTCTCATTAATACCTTTAATTTGATACCCATATCGTACAAACTCATTCTAGAGTCACCCCTGGTCCACCTTTATGGAGATATCTCGAAAAGACGTCCACCTATAGAACTAAGACCCACGCCATTTTAAAATACTCATTAACGCCTTTCATTTGACACCCATATCGTACAAACTCATTCTAGAGTCACCCCTGGTCCACCTTTATAGCGATATCTCGAAAAGGCGTCCACCTATAGAACGAAGGTCCACTCCCTTTTAAAATGACTCATTAACACCTTTCATTTGATACCCATATCGTACAAACAAAGCCTAGAGTCACCCCTGGTCCACCTTTATTGCGATACCTCGAAAAACGTCCACCTATAGAACTAAGGCCCACTCCCTTTTAAAATACTCATTAACTCCTTTCGTTTGATGCCCATATTGTACAAACAAATTCTAGGGTCACCCCTGGTCCACCTTTATGGCGATATCTCGAAACGGCGTCCACCTATGGAACTAAGGATTACTCCCTTTTAAAATACTCATTAACACCTTTCATTTGATACCCATATCGTACAAACGCTTTCTAGAGTCACCCCTGGTCAACCTTTATGGCGATATCTCGAAAAGGCGACCACCTATACAACAACCACCATTCCCTTTTAAAACCCTCATTAATACCTTTAATTTGATACCTATATCGTACAAACGCTTTCTAGAGTCACCCCTGGTCCACCTTTATGGCGATATTTCGAAACGCCATCCACTTATAGAACTAAGGCCCACTCCCTTTTAAAATACTCATTAACACCATTCGTTTGATGCCCATATTGTACAAACAAATTCTAGGGTCACCCCTGGTCCACCTTTGTGGCGATATCTCGTAACGGCGTCCACCTATGGAACTAAGGATTACTCCCTTTTAAAATACTCATTAACACCTTTCATTTGATACCCATATCGTTCAAACGCATTCTAGAGTCAACCCTGATCCACCTTTATGGCTATATCCCTAAATGGCGTCCACCTATAGAACTATGGCCCACTCCCTCATAAAATACTCTTTAAGGCCTTTCATTTGATACACGTTCCAGGGTTTCCCTCTGTTCATTTTCCTACATGGTTATTTTCCCTTATGTTGTCACCATAGCTCTCAACTGAGTACGTAATGTTCGGTTACACCCGAACTTAACCTTCCTTACTTGTTTTTATTTGGTTTTTCGGTTTCTCCTTCATTACGTGCTCTGGTATAGAAATTTTGGACCAGTTTATTGACCAATATTTGGTAATTTTCTTTTTGTGATACATTCTGTCGCTTATTGTAAGTATCCGTCTTATGAAGCCTTTGGCGGTATTAAATATTGTACTTTTTTTAATTTTTTGAATAAAAGTTAATTTCTCTTTCCGAAGCTGTAGGTTTTCTTTTTTTTAACAGTCAATGTATAATTTATTGTTTCTCCTGTTGATTAACGTCCAAATACGGTAGTTGACAGTCTTTCTCCACCTCTATTGTAAATTTAGTGCTTCTACTGTAGCTGTTGATTTGAGTGAGAACGTTTTAAATTTCTTCCATTTTTCCAATGGTAAATAAGTCACCTACATACTTTGTAAGTAGGCGTGGTTTGCTGATAGCGTCCGTCTCGAATCTAGTTAGCAGCTCCTCCATGACATTGTCAGCTATGACCTGGGGGGGGGGGGGGGGGGGGGGGCTGGTGAGCCCATGGGTCTTCCTGTACGCTGTTCATATATCCTTTTATTGTATTTAAAATATCGATTCTCCTTTATGCAAAAAAATCACCATACAATAAAAAAAAAAGTTGCTAATGTCCGCCCCTAAATTTAAAGATTATGAATACAGTCAGACTCTGACTTCTGACTTTTCACCTCGTATAACAGCTGTTATACTAAATTTCTCAAAAAAAGAATCCAGCCCTTCTAATAAGGGAAAAGGGCGGACCACGCCCACATTTTTACTTTTTCAATTTGCTGAACGCGTTAACAAAAATATAAAATAAAATTTCGAAATGTAGAATTTCGAACTTCAAACTTCGTAAACCGATATCTATTTTTTGGAGGCTAAGTTCCAAAAACGGTACTTTGTTTACTTAAGCCTCAATCTCTACGAAAAGGTGGGTTTTGTCCAATACCTACCCAGAAAAAAAGTTGATTTTGTCGCATAGTGTTATTATTATAAATACGAAACAACAGGTTTGACTCACTTATTTACTTTGACTTCCCCTATTCATGATATTTGGCATATCTGTATTAACTTTTCAATGCAAACCCTGCAATTTTTCCTCGAAAAATATCATGAGTTTCAGGTCTAAGCATAGCAGTTGCAATAAGTATTGAAAGTGCTATAACTTCTTTGTTTATTATTTTAGTAATATCGTTTCAAAGCAATATTTTCTTGAATTTTTAAGTACTTTCGTTTGGTAAGGAAAAAAGGAAACATTAGGGGTGGGGGTAAAATTTTGTTAGCTGATCTAATCCTGTTAAAACGACTTCACAGCTTAAAAGGACATTAAACGGAAATGTGAAGCTTCTCAAGGCCAAAATAATGACATATCAATTTTAAAAATCGGAAGTCAAATAACCAAGTTACAAGGAAAAAACCTTTTCGGCTGTATTTCGAAGGATCAAATAAAATTAAAAAAAATTTTCCGAAACTCTCTCAACATAATCTTTAAATTTAGGGACGGACATTAGCAACTTTTTTTTTTTCCACCTAATGTATATTATTTTATGTCATCCCACTTCGCAGATATGATTTCAATGGATAAATCAACCGGGATGCTTGGAAACAAGGAGACTACGTAAAATGAAACAAGGCTTTCGTCATCATAAATATATGCGCCATTGGCCTTTCTCTTAAATTCTGTTGAGTCCTTGACGTTGTATTTAGAAGAAATAGTGATATTTTTGAGTATTCTCACGACATATTTACATTATTTATTGTCCGTAATGTTTATACCAGAGCACGTAATGAACGAGAAAGAAGAAGCTAATAACAAAATATACAAAGCGATAATCTATGTCCCAAGAATAGCAGAGAGGATCAAGAGATCGGATTTATATGACAAAGAAAAGGTTAAAATAGCGTTTACATACAACAATACATTGAGACATATTTACAGCAATGCAAAGGACAGAATCCCAAACAACGGTCACGGGTCTCACTTATGCGAGAAGGTATATGTGGGGACAACCAAATTAAAATTAAAGACAAGGATTTCCGGCTATAAGTCCAATATTAAATTTACCAACAGCGCTTCGGAAAATAAAATGGCCTTAACGGCCCAATGTAAAGATACGTGCCACTATCCCGATTTCCAAAATTTTACTATATTGGACATAGAGAAACAATATAATAAGCACTTACCATGGAAATGCTCCACATTATGAACACGCCTAACGGTAAGAGAATTACTTTTAAAAGTGACACTGACCAATGCGCATACATATATATATCGCAATTTATTGCTTAAGCAACAACCACACACAATGCCTTCAGAAATTATTCCGCTAGCAGCATATTGTAACCAATTTACTGCAATTTCCCTTATTTGCAGCCTTCTGCCAACGTTCGAATCACTAAACTGTTGAATAAATAACTCCACTATTCAATAATGCAAAATGGTCTTTATTAAAGTACTTCAGAATAACACTACTATTGATCGACAGATATCGTCTTAAATCAAACTGATTGTCGTGCCTCTACTGTTGCTGCCTTTTATATTGTCTGTTTTCCTCGTTGCATATTTCTAGGCGTTTCTATTTCCAGAACTTACTAATTAGTTATCAGCTATAAAATTACTCAGCTGTAACTACAGATGCATTAGTTTTATAGCTTCTCTCAAACCTCATGCGCTTGTATGTGTGAGCGACGCTTGCACAACCATTGCATACTTTCGGGAGTATCTCAGATTTATGCATGTGGTTGTGCGTTGCTTCTCCGCTGCGTGTACGTACATATGTGTAGACATAATGATTGAATTATTGATGTGCATACAAGTCACTGCTTAGCATCGGCTTAGAGATGATACTATCCCTTAGTGCTGATAATATTCGTCACACTGCCCTCCACTTAAGTCTGATCGTCCCGATCAGAAACATCTCTCTATCTAAACGCTGCCAGCCTTTCCAAATGAACCACTTTCATTTTGGTTCGTGGTTTGCCAATGGTTTGTATACGGTAAACTACATCGTTGATCCGTTTTACAACTTTGTATGGGCCTTCCCAATTACACTGCAATTTCTGGGACAAACCTTTTTTTCGTTGTGGGTTGTATAATAGCACCAAATCTCCTTCCTGAAACCCTTCCGAATTAATTGCTTTATCGTATATGGCTTTCACCTTGTACTCATAATCTTTGCTCGTTGCCTTACTAGATCGTGTACCTCTCTCAGCTCTTCTTCCAAGACACCAGTGAATTTCTTGTCATTTCTCTCCGCATCGGCATCTATCCCATACTTCAAATCAGCTGGCAGTCGAAGGTCATTGCCAAAAATTACCTTTGCAGGAGTTTGGCCCGTTGTCTCGTGTACTGCCGATCGGTAAGCCATGAAGAATAATGATAAGTGTTTATCCCACTCCTTATGGTACTTGTCTACTACTTTCCTTAAAAGCTCCTCCGATGTTCTATTGGAACGTTCCAACATGAGGATGCAATGCCGATGTCCGTATTTATCGAATGCCCAACTTCCTACACATTTCTTGGAACACAGCCGATTCAAAATTCCTGCCTTGGTCAGAAAGTAACTCCATTGGTACACCATACCTTGCAACGTTTGTTACCACTTCTGCTACTGTTTCCGCTTCTTGATTTGGGATTGAGTATACCTCTGGCCATTTACTGAAATAATCCATAACCACCAGTACGTATTTGTTTCCGCGGTTGCACCCGAAATATACTGCTTCATTTGCCCATGACTTTGTGTTTTGGGCTCTTTCGCTATGTTGCAAACCTCGCAGTTGGTAATCCACTCGGTGACCGACTGACGGCAACCAACCCAATAGAATCTCTGTTTAATTTTCTCGAGCGTCTTAGTGATTCCAAGATGACCTCCACTTGGACCATTATGCAGCTCGCTGAGCACCTCAGGAATCCTCCTTCTGGGAACAACTATCAGTTTCTTCTTGCATTGACCATCCTCACTCTCCCATACTCGATGAAGGCAACCGGATATCAATTCTAAACTGTTCCACTGTGCCCAATATGTCTTCGCAATGGGACTCTGCTGACATCTCCTCTCTGTTTGGTCTTTCGTTTTGTTCGAGCCCTTGCATAACATGTGACAGATCTGTATCTTCTAGCTGACGCTTCCTTAGCTGTTCCTTGCCCCATTCATATGTACATGTTATAGTCATTAGCCGGACATATATAATGTCTTCTTTAGCCTCGGCCTTTGAACAGTGCTTGCATTCCAAACTACATGGTTTTCGTGACATTGCATCAGCATTTCCATGGGTACTACCTTTTCGATGCTCAATGGAAAAGTCAAAGCTTTGTAGTCGCTCGATCCACCGAGCCAATTGTCCTTCCGGATTACGGAACTGCAGAAGCCATTTCAACGCTGCGTGATTTGTCCTGACGCGGAATCGCTGGCCGTAGAGGTATTTGTGAAAATTTTTGATGCACTCTACCAATGCCAACAGATCTCTCCGTGTAACGCAATAGTTCCTCTCTGGTTTTCCAATCGAACGGATTTAATATGCAACTACCTTCTCCTGTCCATCGACCAGTTGTGATAAAACGCCTCCTATAGCATATCCGCACGCATCTGTATCTAGAATAATCGTTGCTCCTGGAATCGGATATGCTAAATTTGGGGCAGTGCACAAACGCTCTTCCAATGTTTGGAAATCTACTTCTTGCTCCTTCTCAATTCATGCATATTCTGTGGTCTTGGCCAATCCTTCACTGGTTCTATCTTTTCATTCGCGGTGCAGATGCCCTCCGTCGTTACTTTATGACCCAAGTAACTAACTTGCTTCTTGAACAGAGAACAATTTTTGGGACTAAGTTTCATACCAGCACCAGCTATTCTTTGGAAAACCTCCTCCAAGTTCTTCAGATGTTCTTCGAAGTTCTTTCCCAATACGATGATGTCGTCTAGGTACACTAAGCAAGTTTTCCAATGTAGTCCTTTCAGTTCCGGATCCATGAGTCTTTCAAAAGTAGCTGGTGCATTACGTAGTCTAAAAGGCATCACTGTAAATTGCCAAAGACCATCAACGACACTGAAGGCTGTTTTCTCTTTGTCTTCCTCCTTCACTTCCACTTGCCAGTAGCCGCTTTTCAAGTCCAGTGTGGAAACCCATTTCGTACCAGAGAGCGAGTAAAGAGTGTCGTCAATTCTTGGCAATGGGTAGCTATTCTTTTTCGTAACGTCATTCAACTTCCGGTAGTCCACGCCAAACCTCATTTTTCCAACCTTCTTCTTTACAAGTACTACCGGTGAGCTCCATGGACTAGCTGATGGTTCGATGATGTCGCTGTCACTCATTTCTTGTATGATTTGACTCACAACTTCCCGCTTCGCCAGTGGAACACTACATGGAGCTTGACGGATCGGCCTCGCATCTCAAGTGTAGATTTGATGCTTCACAGCGTTGGTGAGGCCTGGTTTGGAGCCATCTTGGTCAAATATGTTCCCGTACTTTAGAAGCAGTTGTTTTGCCTTACTCTGATAGTCTTCCTCTAGTCCCTCCGTCCATGCCATGATGTCATCTGAAAGATCAATATTGCTAGTTGAAACCTCTTCCTGAAGCTGTTCACAATTGATTATTACTTCAGCCTCTTGGCATCTTCCCAAAATAGCTCCTCTGGTCAGTTTGAGTGGTGACTTGAACTCATTGAGTACTCTTACCGGGATACGTCCATCGTGTTTTGTTATAGCCAGGGTTTTCCTACAAGTATTTTTGGTGTTGATTTGTTTGCTGCCTCGACAACCCACAATTTGTTTGTCCCACAATCTCCATCAACCTTTGCCCAGATGACTGCTTCGGATTTTGGTGGTATTTGCTGACTTTCTTCCACCAGCACTCGTTTACTGCTGTACCCTCTCTCGTAGCCGAAATTAAGTGGCACATCCATGTTCTTATATCGCATCGTCTTTCTTTGCATATCGATCTTGATGCCTTGGTCGATTAAGAAGTCCACTCCAATTATGATTTCATCAACAATCTCTTCCACTATAAAATTGTGTAGTACCGTGACGTTCCCAATTGCTACTTCACATGCTACTTCTCCAATTACCTGGGTGTCCTCTCCCGTGGCTGTACGTAATTTTGCTCCAAGCAAAGGCCTTATCTTCTTGTTGACTAAATCTGATCGAATGATGGAATGAGAATCACCCGTATCTACAGTCAGTAAACGTTCCTTTCCATCCACATGTCCTCCGACAGTAAGATTGCTTGTCCTTCTTCCAATTTGCGAGATAGAGATTATGGGGCATTCAATTGAAGGAGCCAGCTGTCGCCCCTTGCGGCTGA
Source organism: Eurosta solidaginis (assembly GCF_040869045.1). NCBI lineage: Eukaryota > Metazoa > Arthropoda > Insecta > Diptera > Tephritidae > Eurosta > Eurosta solidaginis. The sequence continues at coordinate 240,452,329 of NC_090320.1, forward strand.
CTCGCTTTAGTTTAACGATTGGGTGTATTTAGAGATTTGCTCAGCTCCAAATCGGATGACCAACACGCCCAATTTAAAAAAAAATTTTAGAAGTAAAATTTTAATAAAAAATTTAATATCTTTACCATGATACAAAAAATGGAGGTAGTTCCATTCAGTGTGACATTAGCCACTTGACTTTTGCGGGGACAATGACAATTTCAGCAAAAACAAGCTACCAGATTGAAAAATGTGACGAATTTTTATAATGTTGATGGATTTCATATTAACGAATACGACTAAATTACTTTCATAGTTATTTTGAATAAAAAAACAATTATATCAGCCTGAAAATTGTTTTGGTGGAAGAAACATGTATCGAAATATAATAAGCAAGGGAATATAGCCCGTAAGTTTGCTTAGAATATTTTGACAAAACATACACGTTTATCAATTGCTTGCTCAAAGGAGGTCCTTATAAACCGACACCGCAATTTCTTGATAAATTGGCTACAGTTCCACATTTTATTTTTTTGTATTTATTGTATAATTCAAGCGTAGCCCTTGAGGAAGGAATTGTTGAACCATTTTTTAAGGAGTTACGAGTGTTTTTGCCCGTTGTACCAGGGGTCACCTTGGGGCAGCCCCGCCTATACACATTCTGTACCCTTTTAGCATTGACATAGATGTGCAGACTTTGTAGGTACACTTTTTCTCAACATGCCTTGAGAAATGTTCACTGTAGGGGCATGATAATAGGGCCATGCTAGAACGGCAGGATTTTTCGTGTATTTTTTTCTTTCTAGGGGTAAAGCTGCCATAAAGATATGAGTGATTATACACTATTTTTCAATAAAATTACATGTTTTACTGTATTCTCAATCGATATGTATGCACATAAATCGTGCTAAAGCATATTATTATTGTCTCAATTGCCCATTGCGTTTTCATCCTAAAGAAAATTTCTTTCCTAAAAAACCGCAATTTCGCCTTAAACAGTAACGATATGGCAACGCTTCTGGCAAAACAACAAACATTATGAACTTCAAAAATCCCCAAATACGTCAAAAAATTTTGAGTGGAACTACCTTCTTTTTTGTATCATGATCTTTACAGTATATAAGTAAATTATGTCAACATTCAACGCCAGTAATGATATGGTGCAACAAAATACAAAAATAAAATAAAATTTTAAAATGGGCGTCGTCCCGCCCTTTTTCATTTAATTTGTCTAGAATACTTAAGTCGAACAAAAATTCACCAATCCTTGTGAAATTTGGTGAGGGCATAGCTTCTATGACGATAACTGTGTTCTGTGAAAATAGGTGAAATCGGTTGAAGCCAAGCCCAGTTTTTATACACAGTCGACCGTCTATCCCTCCGCTCGGCCGCTAACACAATAAATTGAGCAAAATTCGATATATCCTTACTAAACTTAGTTCACGTATTTACCTGAACTCACTTTATCTTGGTATTAAAATTGGGCAAAATCCGGCGTGGTCATGCCTGTGGCGGTTTACTAACTAGCCTTTTTACAATAGTCAATGAGAGTCATTTTACTTCGCGACACGATTCACATGTCATTCAATGATAAATGTCAAAATGAGTTTTATACTCTTTCTTACTTTGTTCTTTGTTCGAGCGGCCGTGACAAGCGCACGCATTCATCATAAATTTGTAAAAACTAAATCGCAAACACTGTGGTTCATCCGCGAATAAAATCAAGAAATATTTATATAAAGTTATACAGTGTGTTTCCTTGATTCGGCAGCGATAAAGCGTTTCATTAGAAACCATCATTTGTTGGAATAATTCTGCCGACAAAGAAGCCCACATGCCCACTAATTAGAAGAAAATGAAAAAGTTCTGCAGGCCAAATCAGAAGCCCTTGGAATCATGGCAGGAATACTGTTCGTGGTATTACATATATAAATAAATTAGCGGTACACGACAGATGATGATCTGGGTCACCCTGGTCCACATTTTGGTCGATATCTCGAAAACGCCTTCACATATACAACTAAGGGACACTCCCTTTTAAAACCCTCATTAATACCTTTAATTTGCTACCCATATCGTACAAACACATTCTAGAGTCACCCCTGGTCCAGCTTTATGGCGATATCTCGAAAAGGCGTCCACCTATAGAACTATGGCCTACTCCCTTTTAAAATAATCTTACATAGAGAAACAATATAATAAGCACTTCACCATGGAAATGCTCCACATTCTGAACACGCCTAACCATAAGAGAATTAATTTTAGAAGTAACACAGACCGATGCGCATATGGATATTGCAATTTATTGCTTAAGCAACAACAACACAAAATGCAAGTCGCACGGCGCACATGAAAGAAAGCAGCGTTCAGCAATTATTCCGCTAGCAGCATATTTAAGATCACCGAATCAAAATGTTGGAGGGTGGAGCCGTGTGTAGAAGTCCACGAAAGTGGGAAAAGCTTCTGACCGCCATTCACCTGGGAATGGGCAGAGCGATTCTTTTGCATGCGGTTCAAGCAGCTCACTACTGCCGGTCGCTTGCGGCCAAGTATCCTCTGACGGCGACAACCTGGCTAGGGCACTCTGACATAATCGGTTTAAGGGCTAGCCGGGGAAGATCTCATCGGCAGCGTCTGTACACCTCTAGGTGTGGCTGCAAGCGGGCGTCTGTCTTGGAGCAAGCGGCTCGCTATATAAACGTGCCAAGTAATATTTTCACCCCCGCTGAGCGGGTTGTGCGCTGGGCTTGGGACCCGCCACGTAAAATCATACTCCAATGAAATATAACAACAAGCCTCGGATAAATACACTCTCTATTGATGACGACGGCCACCGTGGTGTGATGGTAGCGTGCTCCGCCTACCACACCGTATGCCCTGGGTTCGCACCCCGGACAAAGCAACATCAAAATTTTAGAAATAAGGTTTTTAAATTAGAAGAAAATTTTTCTAAGCCGGGTCGCCCTCGGCAGTGATTGGCAAGCGCTCCGGGTGTATTTCTGCCATGAAAAGCTCTCAGTGAAAACTCATCTGCCTTGCAGATGCCGTTCAGAGTCGGCATAAAACATGTAGGTCCTGTCCGGCCAATTTGTAGGGAAAATCAAGAGGAGCACGACGCAAATTGGAAGAGAAGCTTGGCCTTAGATCTCTTCGGAGGTTATCGCGCCTTACATTTTTTTTTTTCTATTGATGACGACCAAGGCAAACGTTTGAAAGACAATGAATTGAGGGCATGCACCTGAAACGTCCGATCCCTGAATGGGATTGGTGCAGATGCCCGGCTGGTTGATGTCCTCATCAAAGCAAAATCTGACATCACCGCCATCCAACAAATGCGTTGGACGAAGCAAGGAAGAAAGAAGATCAAAAATTGAGACATCTATTGGAGTGGCCATACGAATAAGCGCAGTTTCGGCGTCGGATTTGTGGTGGGAGAGAGACTTTGTCGCCAAGTTCTGGCGTTCACACCTGTGGACGAACGTCTCGCCGCTATCCGAATAAAAGCAAAATTTTTTAATATATCATTCATTTGCGCCCATGCGCCGACAGAGGGGAAAGACGATGAGATGAAGGACACTTTTTAAGAACAATTAGAACGCACATACGAGCGCTGCCCCCGTCACGATATAAAAGTCGTGCTTGGTGACTTTAACGCCAGGGTGGGCAAAGAAGGTGTTTTTGGCCCTACAGTCGGATAGTTCAGCCTACACAATGAAACTTCTCCTAACGGACTGAGGCTGATTGACTTTGCCGGTGCTCGAAACATTGTCATATCCAGCACGAGGTTCATGTATAAAGGATACATCAAGCTACATGGCTGTCTCCTGATCGAAATACTCGCAATCAGATCGATCACGTTGTGATAGACGGACGGCATGCCTCCAGTGTTTTAGATGTGCGCACGATCCGAGGACCTAACATCGACTCGGACCATTATTCGTTGCACCCAAAATACGCACCGGCCTCAACGCGGCTAAAACCAAGGAACAAAAAACACAAGGAAAGCTAGACGTCGAAAAGCTTCAATCACAACAGACTGCCAATGATTTCGCAACTCGACTCTCACAGCTGCGCTCTGAGAGCACAACTCATCCTGAAGGAATACAGAAGAGGGGGAGCATATTTCCAAAGCACTTCGTACTGCCGCCGAGGAAAAAATTTGTTAACGGCGACCACGAAAAAACAACTGGTACGATGAAGAATGCCGCGTTGCAACTGAAAGAAAAGACGCCGCCTACAGGACTACGTTAAAAGCGAGCGCGACAAGAGGAATGTGTGAACGCTATCGTGAGTTGAAAAAGGAAGCGAGACGCCTTTTCAGGAAGAAAAAAGGCAGAAGCAGAAAGGCGTGAGTGCGAGGAGCTTGAGCTGCTAGCCACCAGGAATAACGCCCGAAAATTTTACCAAAAAATACGGCGACAGACGGAAGGTTTTAAGACCGGGGCAAACTCCTGTAGGAACGAAAACGGCGACCTTGTAACTGATGTCCAGAGAGTGCTTAGATTGTGGATGGAACACTTATCTGTTCTTCTAAATGGAGGCAGCAATTCACCGCGCAGAGATGAAGAACCCGATCCCGCAATCGATGATGATGGAATATATGCCCCCGTCCGATTATGACGAAGTTAGAATAGCAATAACCAGATTGAAAAACAACAAGGCCTTGGGCGCTGATGGATTGCCTGCGGAGCTATTCAAGTACGGCGGCGAGAAGTTGGTAAGGCGCATGCAACAGCTTCTTAGCAAAATATGGGCGGAAGAGTGCATGCCCGACGGTTGGATTCTAAGTGTTCTTTGCCCAGTCCACAAGAAGGGGGATACTGCAAAATGCACCAACTATCGTGGAATCAGCCTTCTTAATATCGCATATAAGGTCCTTTCAAGTGTATTGTGCGAAAGATTGAAGCCCACCGTGAACCGGCTGATTGGACCTTATCAGTGCGGCTCCAGACCTGATAAATCTACCATCGACCAGATTTTCACAATGCGCCAAATCTTGGAAAAAACCCGTGAAAAAAGAATCGACACACATCACCGTCGACTTTAAAGCCGCCTTCGACAGCACGAAAAGGAACTGCCTATATGCCGCTATGTCTGAATTTGGTTTCCCCGCAAAACTTATACGGCTGTGCAAAATGACGTTGAGCAACGCCATCAGCTCAGTCAGAATTGGGAAGGACCTCTCCGAGACGTTCGAAACTAAACGAGGTTTCAGACAGGGTGACCCCCTATCGTGCGATTTCTTTAATTTAATGCTGGAGAAAATTATACTAGCTGCAGAACTTAACCGCACTGGAAAAATATACTATAAAAGCACGCAATTACTGGCATATGCTGATGACATTGATATCTAAACACCCGCGCTGTTAGTTCTGCTTACTCCAAACTGGAAAAAGAAGCGGTAAAGATGGGTTCGGTGGTGAATGAGGACAAAACGAAGTACCTGCTGTCATTGAGCAAAGAGTCAGCGCATATGCGCCTTGGCAACCACGCTACTGTTGGCAGCCATAATTTCGAAATAGTAAAAGACTTCGTTTATTTGGGAACCAGCATCAACACTAGCAACAACATCAGCACTGAAATACAGCGAAGAATCAATCTTGCAAATAAAAGCTACTTTGGATAGGTAGGCAATTGAAAAGTAAAGTCCTCTCTCGGCGAACGAAAATCATACTCTACAAGTCACTTATCGTACCCGTCCTGCTATATGGGACAAAAGCATGGACCATGACAACAGCAGATGGAGCGGCTTTGGGAGTGTTCGAGAGAAATGTTCTTCGAAAGATTTATGGACCTCTACGCGTTGGCGATGGCGAGTACCGAAGAAGATTTAATGATGAGCTGTACGAGCTATACGCAGACATCAACATAGTCCAGCGAATTAAAACGCAGCGGCTGCGCTGGCTAGGCCATGTTATGCGAATGAAAGATGATGCTCCGGCCAAGAAAGTGTTTCTATCGGAACCCGCCTATGGAAGCAGAGGTAGAGGGCGGCCCCCACTCCGTTGGAAGGACCAGGTGGAAAAGCATTTAAACTCCCTTGGCCTGACCAATTGGCGCCGGTTGGCGGAGGGAAGGAGCGACTGGCGCGCCTTGTTGGACGGCCATAACCGTTTAGACGGTTAAGCGCCAATTAAGTAAGTAAATCATAATGTTATATGACAACATATTTTTCTTCTATATATCCAAAACAAATCTTCGTCTTTATATATTTGTTTACAAAAGTCCTGAAGATGGCTTCAAATTGATGCCGAAATATCGACAAATTAAAAACCAATGCAATTTTAAACATTGTGTTTTATTTTACCTACGACCGTTAGCGCGTCATAAAATTAACGCAACATAAAATTATAAGGCAATAAAAATTACTAAAATTTTTGAAACGGAGAGCACACCAAAAGAATGGAAACACCCATAAGGTGTAGCAAACCATCAAACGCAAATATAATAATTGGACCAACTGGTACATCAAATGATCCCAGCAAAAAGCACAACAAATCGTATGAAAGAACATAATATTTCAACCCTATTGAAAAAGTTAAATCCACATTCTATTTTAAAAGAAGAAAAGAAGTTGAAAATTGTTTAAAGGTTAAATTTATTTTTTTGTATACAAGATACATTTTACTCGCACCACAGTTCACTTTCTCATGGAACCTCCCTTCAAATTTTATTCCAAAATGCCCTATATCAGTTTAAATTCAATATATTTTAACGTGAGCTGAGACGTTTATGAAATAAATCTGAAGTGGAGAGTTCAGCCGAGATGGAGTAACAATTCACCCATAATCAAATCTGTTATGAAACTCTGAATTTGTGGATCAGTTACATTTATATAACGTCTCGGATTTTCTTCGCACTCCGAATATATTCCCACCGCACAAAGTCGTCGATCCACTACGCCCGGTGCTCCAGCATATCCATCCCACAAATATCCGTTAACTTCTGCACAATACATATTTGTTCCTACGGGGTAATTCCTACATCCACCTGTTGCTACTATAGTTACCTCATATGTTACTAGAGATTCATCACGTTCTGTTGTAGGTTGAGTCCATTCTCTAATTTTCATCGTGTTGCCCACCGAAAGTCCAGTTGTGCAAAGTGGTATTGGTTCCGCTCCATCAGAACTTTCAAAGGGTGCATGCAGTAAAATTCCAGCAATATCATTAACGCCATTTCTGCATTCTGAACCAATATTTTGATGATATACACTCCTCATTTTGCGAGCTCGTCCGGTAAAAGCTTTTGGATTAAGTGAAACGTATATTAAATTTGAATCTGACTTGTCCAGGCATGCCGCAGCTGTGACCACAATTTGCCAAGAGACCAATGAACCCCCGCATACATACCCTGCCGCATAAAATATATGTACCAAATATTCGCCATTTTGCGAATTTATACGGGTCAAAAGACCGCTAAGTACTATAACCAAGATCACGATATGTTTGTGGAAATTCATTTTACTAGTTCCTGACGTTTTGCGCAGCTCGTTAATTATAAAGTAACTAAAGCAAGTTTTGTGGGCGCTATTTATATACAGTGGTGGAGTTATATATATATATATATATTTTTTTTTTTTTTTTGAATTTTCGGGTGCAAATGCACGGTTAGAAATCTGAACCTAATTTTTTAACCATTAATCGCTTTAAACACATTTTGAAACATTTCATTGGAAACCTCTCAATTTAATATTACCTTTTTTAATTTCATTCAATTTCAATTTAAAACTTTTTTAAACAATAAGTTAAAAATATTAAGACTGTTTTAAAACAGAACCAAAAAATCTTCAAAAAATCTAAAAATACAAACTTGTATTCACTTCTGGCCTTGAAATAAAATTAAAAGGTTTCAAAGACCTAAAAATGGAAACTGGAATAGAAACGTCTTGTTTTAAAACCTGCCTTACGAATTTAAATTTGGTGCTGAAAATTCAAAAATAACAAATTTACCGAATCTTTTTAAACAAATTTTTTTATACATATAAGGTGTTATGAAATGATTTCTTATACACTGGGTAGAGCAACGCTGTAGGAAAAATCTCTAGTTCAAAACTGGTGCGTTTCTAGTACATTCGGAACCTCTATTAGCTCGCCCTATATATCTTTTACATGCTTCCAACTGGCGAATTTAACATGGCGATGATCTACTTTGTTTGAATTGCATTAACCTTTCAATAGTTCCGAACTAGATACTTATCTCCACTTTGGAACTAGTTCTTTTTTTGGAGCTATTTCCGTAGTTCCAAACTAGTGTTAAAATTACAGCTTACTAGTTTTCTGGGTACTATTTCGTTGGTTCCGAACCGAAGAGAAATTCTAAATGCTGCTTCTTGTACGATATTAAAGCATTTATCGGTACCTCCGAGCCAGTGGGAAAGTTTGGGAAAAGAAATCATACTCATAGTCGAGTTAATTAAAGCTGGTAGCAGTTTTTTGGTAGATGACATATTTCTCAAGTTAAATATGAAAAATAAGAACCCAAGCTGTCGATTTTATAACTGAGTATAATCTTGTTAGTACCGAACTAGTAGGTACTTATTTGGCAATTTAGGTCTAGTTCCGAACCAGAAATGTGTATCACTAGTTGCTGACTGAAAGGATGTCAGGGAACCGCCCACTATTTTTTTTTAAGTTTAAGTGTAGACTTCTCCAGTTTCAAATTGAAACCCAGTTCTATGCATTCACTTTCAGGAAGACCGTTATAATCTATATTTAAACAAAATTTGGTTTGAACATACGTCCAAAATGTTTCAGATTTAGGCTCAAAATTTTTACCGTGTGCTTGCCAAAATCTCAAACCACTTATTGATAAAAAGCCGCCGCCGTCGTGTGGTGGGAGCGTGCTTCGCATACCGCACCGAAGGTCCTGAGTTCAAGTGCCGGCCAAAGCAACATGAACAAGAAAGGAAGGTTAAGTTCGGGTGTAACCGAACATTACATACTCAGTTGAGAGCTATGGTGACAACATAAGGGAATATAATCATGTAGGAAAATGAACCGAGGGAAACCCTGGAATGTGTTTGTATGACATGTGTATCAAGTGAAAGGCATTAAAGAGTATTTTATGAGGGAGTGGGCCATAGTTATACAGGTGGACGCCATTTAGGGATATCGCCATAAAGGTGGATCAGGGTTGACTCTAGAATTTGTTTGTACGATATGGGTATCAAATGAAAGGTGTTAATGGGTATTTTAAAAGGGAGTAATCCTTAGTTCCATAGGTGGACGCCGTTTCGAGATATCTCCATAAAGGTGGAACAGGGGTGACCCTAGAATTTGCTTGTACAATATGGGTATCAAAAAAAAGGTGCTAATGAGTATTTTAAAAGGGAGTGATCCTTAGTTCCATAGGTGGACGCCGTTTCGAGATATCGCCATAAAGGTGGACCAGGAGTGACCCTAGAATTTGTTTGTACGATATGGGTATCAAATTAAAGGTATTAATGAGGGTTTTAAAAGGGAGTGGTGGTAGTTGTATAGGTGGTCGCTTTTTCGAGATATCGCCATAAAGGTGGACCAGGGGTGACTCTAGAATGCGTTTGTACAATATGGGTATCAAACGAAAGGTGTTAATGAATATTTTAAAAGAGAGTGGGCCTTAGTTCTATAGGTGGACGCCTTTTCGAGACATCGCCATAAAGGTAGACTAGGGGTGACTCTAGAATATGTTTGTACGATATGGGTATCAAATGAAAGGTGTGAATGAGTATTTTAAAAGGGCGTGGGGCTTAGTTCTATAGGTGGACGCCTTTTCGAGATATCGCCATAAAGGTGGACCAGGGGTGACTCTAGAATGTGTTTGTACGATATTGGTATCAAATGAAAGGTGTTAATGAGTACTTTTAAATGAGAGTGGGCCTTCGTTCTATAGGTGGTCGCCTTTTCGAGATATCGCCATAAAGGTGGACTAGGGGTGACTCTAGAATATGTTTGTACGATATGGGTATCAAATGAAAGGTGTGAATGAGTATTTTAAAAGGGCGTGGGGCTTAGTTCTATAGGTGGACGCCTTTTCGAGATATCGCCATAAAGGTGGACCAGGGGTGACTCTAGAATGTGTTTGTACGATATTGGTATCAAATTAAAGGTATTGATGAGAGTTTTAAAAGGGAGTAGTGGTAGTTGTATATGCGAAGGCGTTTACCAGATATCGACCAAAATGTGGACCAGGGTGACCCAGAACATCATCTGTTGGATACCGTTAATTTATTTATATATGTAATACCTGCAAAGATTTCAAGGGTTTTTTATTTCGCCCTGCAGAACTTTTTCATTTTCTTCTACTTAATATGGTAGGTGTCACAACCATTTTACAGAGTTTTTTCTAAAGTTATATTTCGCGTCAATAAACCAATCCAATTACCATTTTTCATCCCTTTTTTCGTATTTGGTATAGAATTATGGCATTTTTTTCATTTTTCGTAATTTTCGATATCGAAAAAGTGGGCGTGGTCATAGTCTGATTTCGTAAATTTTTTATACCAAGATAAAGTGAGTTCAGATAAGTACGTGAACTAAGTGCAGTAAAGATATGTCGATTTTTGCTCAAGTTATCGTGTTAACGGCCATGCGGAAGGGCAGACGGACGACTGTGTATAAAAACTGGGCGTGGCTTCAACCGATTTCGCCCATTTTCACAGAAAACAGTTAGCGTCATAAAATCTATGCCCCTACCAAATTTCAAAAGGATTGGTAAATTTTTGTTCGACTTATGGCATTAAAAGTATCCTAGACAAATTAATTGAAAAAGGGCGGAGCCACGCCCATTTTGAAATTTTCTTTTATTTTTGTATTTTGTTGCACCATATCATTACTGGAGTTGAATGTTGACATAATTTACTTATATAATGTAAATATATTAAATTTTTTGTTAAAATTTTACTTTAAAAAAATTTTTTTTTAAAAGTGGGCGTGGTCCTTCTCCTATTTTGCTAATTTTTATTAAGCCTACATATAGTAATAGGAGTAACGTTCCTGCCAAATTTCATCATGATATCTTCAACGACTGCCAAATTACAGCTTGCAAAAATTTTAAATTACCTTTCTTTAAAAGTGGGCGGTGCTACGCCCATTGTCCAAAATTTTACTAATTTTCTATTCTGCGTCATAAGTTCAACCCACGTACCAAGTTTCATCGCTGTATCCGTCTTTGGTAATTAATTATGGCATTTTTTCGATTTTTCGAAATTTTCGATATCGAAAAAGTGGGCGTGGTTATATTCCGATATCGTTCATTTTAAATAGCGATCTGAGATGAGTGCTCAGGAACCTACATACCAAATTTCATCAAGATACCTCAAAATTTACTCAAGTTATCGTGTTAACGGACGGACGGACGGACGGACATGGCTCAATCAAATTTTTTTCGATCCTGATGATTTTGATATATGGAAGTCTATATCTATCTCGATTCCTTTATACCTGTACAACCAACCGTTATGCAATCAAACTTAATATACTCTGTGAGCTCTGCTCAACTGAGTATAAAAATTCAGAACTAGTTTTTCAATTGGAAATTGGCGCGGTCGCTTCTCGGCAGTGATTTGGCATACGAGTACACTCCAAGCGTATTTCGACTATGAAAAGCTTTTCAGTGAAAACGCAACTTCCTTGCATCAGCATCCGTTTGGAATGGGCATAAAACATATATGTGGCCCAAATCTTCTTGGAGATAAATCGCACCATGCATTAATTACACTGGTCAACAACATTTTTGTACATGGGTCGTGCGTACATTTTTTTGATTGCTTTTGCACCCAGAAATAAGAATATGAATATAAAAAAGTTTGTTGATTTGGCTTTGTTCGAAAAAAATGAGAAAAACGAAAAACATGAAAATTCATCAAAATTTGACATAGGTAGATTTGATTTATTCTAGTATAGTAAAAATCAATTTAAGATTTATTCTTATAAATTTAGTTTTAGAATACAGTTTAATTGTTTAAAAATGCTTTTTCCTGCTTTTCCTGCCATATTCGGTAACATTTTCTCTTATTAATGTCCAAATATAGTCCCCCATCATGCTTTCCGTATACTGGCCTTGGTAGCGTTTCTCAAACTCCATTATATCTTGATGGAATCGCTCCCCGTGTTCTTCTGAATAAGCTCCCATATTATCTTTGAATTTATCCAGATGTGAATGTAACATGTGCATCTATAGCGACATTCTACATCCGATGGCGGAAAAATTCGTAATCATGCCAGTTATCAGCTCATCATAATTTTCATCCCTATGATTTCCAAGAAAGCCATGAACTACTGCCTTAAAACTGTTCCACGCTAGTTTCTCCTCATTGCTAAGTAGGTCCGGGAAAATATCGCAGTTCATAATTTTTTTTATTTGAGGGCCAACAAAGACTCCAGCTTTATTTTTCGCCTCTGACAGCTTTGGAAAAGTGTCTGCAAATATTTGAAAGCTTTAGACTCAATTTTAAGAGCCTCACAAATTGTTTAATAAGGCCCAATTTAATATGCAATGGCGGCATCAATATATTTTTAGGATCGACAATTGCTTCATGTTTAATATTAAATCTTCCCACTCCATACTCAGTACGTTCAGGCCAATGTTTTTGGCGATAGTGGGCGGCATCATTTCTGCCATAGGCAAAGATAACAGGAGTGTTTGGTATATCCACCTTGCATTCCAGTAAAAAAACAAACCATCTTGAAGTCTCCAATAACTTCCCACTTGTATTCCGTATATTAGATTGCAGTTAATAGCATTTTAATACTGTCATAATTTTCTTTGAGATGTATGGAATGTGCCAGTGGAATAGATGGAAATTTGTTCCCATTGTGTAGTAGAACTGCTTTTAGACTTTTTGTTGAGCTGTCGATAAAGAGGCGCCATTCATTTGTATTACAAGGAATACCAACTGCTTCAAATAAACCTTTCACGTCATAGCAAAAACAGAGTACATCTTCCTTACTGTAGAAACAAGAAAATTCTTCAAGACGCTTTCTTTGCCGAGATATTCGAACATCAGAAGTAAGTAAATTTCGTTGTTTAAGCCGCGATGCTAATAACTCTGCTTTGTCTTTTGATAGATTTAAGTCTCTTATTAAGTCATTGAGATCTTCAGAGTTGATGAGATGTGGTATTCCTGGTTCATATTGAGAAACAAATTCGGAATGTACGGATGCAGATGAACTCGGTGTTTGATAGCTGTCTTGAGGGAATAGTTGCTTTTCCAACACAGGTGGATCAGGTACAGGACTTTGTTCCGAATGTGGTACTGGAGCGGATGTCGATGGTAGTTCCGGATGTATTGTTTTCCTTAAACGTTTCCCTTTCAGTGGTTTCACTACACAAAAATAGCAATCCGTGTCATGATAACTCGGTTCCATCCAAATCCTCGGCACTGCGAACTTCATGGCTCTATTCTCACCCTGGTACCAAACTATAGTAAAACGTAAAGCATTTCATAACAATTTCAGTTATTATTATTCAATTATATATATGTAGATATATGTATATATGTATATATATGAAACATTTAGTACAGTAAAAAAGAGAAAATATACTTACGCTCCAGAATGCTTCTGCAAGAGTTACATGAAACATGTGGAGCCCATTTTTTGTACTAGTTTTTAACAGGTAGACCGAAGTAGGCTAGGTAGGTCTCGCAAATCCTTGTGTTTTTAGTTAAATCAAACTTTTTTTGTCTTCTTTTAATACATTCGCCACATATATAGCAAAACGAAGTAGCCGCTCGTTTACAACTTCTCGAAGACATCATTCCTCTGTGATATGCAAAAACATTGTGTCGGCCACAACGAGTGACCCAAGAAACTACAGCTTCTTAAAAAATTTTATTTACTTACAAAAACGCTATCAGGTAGCTGGCATGCTCTATTGCTAGGCCTGCCAATCCGTCAGTAAAAGTTTCGATGAGTTTCTTTATATGTACTTAACGAAATGCCAAATCTACCTAAAATCATGTGTATCTGGGACCTTTTATCTCCTTTTTACTGTTTCTCAGCCACATTTTTTTGGTTTTTTTTAAGATGAGTATGTTGTGCTTTAAGTAGACCTTTTCTCGATGCATCGCTGCATCAGGTAGCTACCCGCCGCCTTCTATCGACCGAAATAGCGCGAAAGGACCTACATTAGCCTGTTGCAAAAATGCAAAATTTTCAAATCGCTATAACTTCTACAAAACCAAATATTTTTGATTCGTAATTGCATTTTTTTTTTTAAAGAATTGAACATAGAATCCGAATATATAGGGCAAAACCCATGCACAAAAAAAAAATTTTTTTTTTGTTGACCTGTGTTATTATTATTTTTATTTTATATGGTTAATGAGCCAAGGGTAATACAAATTCTAAATCAGTTGAACAAATATCTTTTGTTCTACCAAAATAACAAATTCAAGGTTATTATGTTTATTCCAGCAATATGAAATTAACACGTATATTCTATTCTTTTGCAAAGGAAAATATATTTGTACTTAATTGCTCGTTTCTATATTTGCACAGTTGAATTGTTTATTAAGTTAACATGAGTTAAGTGATACGTGTTCATTATGACCGTATTTTTAACCCTTTCACACTGGTTACCCCGGAAGCCTCTTGGTGGTCGCCACTTTAGGGTGACATGGCTGGATGGTCGTTGCTTGTTCGGCTGCTGGTGATGGCCTCGCTTTGAGCAGTGGTTCCTCTGGTGTTGCGCCGGATGAGTCCCTGATATGCGGGTATGGCAGAATTTTGCCCGTCTAGGCGACGTCATAGTCAGCACTTGCCAATAATATCGTCACAAACCGATCTACTCTTTAAGTTCGCGCTCAGTATCACGGACTTTACCTTCAAACTGTTACTTTATATTCTTACCGATTGAATAAATTCCGAACGATTTTCAAAGATACGTATTAACATTTTTATTGGCGCAGAAAAAAGAAAGGATTTGGTGGTTTGTACAATTGGTATAATCAAAGAAATATCTTGTGGTTGTTGGCCTTGTCACTTGTGATGCCAAGGAGAGGGGCGGTTTTTCATCTGCGAACGAGACAGGAAAAATAAAAGACTTTAGTCACTCATCATGTTCGGAATGGAGTGTTAGTAAGGTGTTCGCGGGATTTGTGTCGATTCTTCCATAGCGTGTATGTAGTGGACTGTAGTAATTTTGAGGGGGGGGGGGGGTGTTAGTGAGCCGCGAGGGCTCAAATCAGGTTCAGGATTCGGCAGAAAACATAGTTTTGTGATTGGCCTGGTGAGGACGCCACTCTTGGTGCTTACGGCGACTACTTGGATGTGTCCGTCTTTCCCGAGATGTGTGTCTTCCACGCGTCCGAGCCGCCACCCGGTAGGTCTTCTTTGATGATTACCAGGTCGCCCTTTCGAGGCGGAGTTTGGCTCATCTTCCATCGATATCGCTTTTGGAGATCCATGAGATAGTCGTCATTCCAGTGTTTGCTGAACTGGTGGTGCACCGGTAAGGAAATGACCCGGCGTGATGGCAGTGAGGTCGTTGGGATCTTGAGACAGCTGGGAGATGTGGCGAGTATTTAAGATGACTTCTATTCGGATTAGGAGAGTCGAGAATTTTTCGAAGGTAAATATATGGGTCCCAGCAACCATTTTGAAGTGGGTTGCAAAACTTTTCACCGCGGACTCCCACAAGCAGCCGATGTGCATAGCGCTGTGAGGGGGAGGGGGGAGGTATGAACTTCTAATTGATGCCTTGCGGTGCATGTTTCTGGACGACGTCCGATGAGACTTCTTTCAGGAATGTCATGAACTCCTTCTCAGTAGCACGTTTGGCTCCCACAAAGGTTGGATCGTTGTCGCTCATCATTTGGCTGGGTTATCCTCACGGCCCACGAAGCGGGCAAAGGCAGCGAGAAATGCTTTGCTGGTGAGATCGGAGCATAGTTCCTGTTGGACGGCTTTAGTGGCGAAGCAGACAAAGACGGCCACGTAGCCTTTCACCAGCGTGGGGGATCGGAGCATGGAGGCTTTTAGTTGGAACGGGCCAGCGAAGTCCACGCCAGTGATAGTAAAGGGAGGTGAGAAGGTACAGCGTTCGGGGGGTAAGGCTGCCATTATTTGGGAACGGGTGATCTGCTTGGGAATTGTGCCGGTTTTACATTGAGAGATGCACTTCTTGAACAGGGGTTTCAGACGGGCAATGTAGAATTCTTGCCTTTTAACTTGTTGCATGAGACGGACGTACGCATAAAACAACAACTCATGAAGAAAGCGTAGACACAGGAGGGAGAGCCGAGATTTCTCAGGGAGAATGATGGGGTGACGTTCCTTATAGGGGATATTGGCGTGTGCAAGTCGCCCATTGACACGAAGAACACCGCTTTGGTCCAGGAAGGGGTGAAGTACCAGCAAGGGACTCCGCCCCCCGATTGGTTTCGAATTCTCTAAACAAGCTCTTTCTGAGGCGAATTTGCGGTGTTTAGCACAAGTTAGGTCAGCATGCGAAAATGTGGGATCGTTTGGGGCACGGTTGCCGCTTATTACGGCCTTTAGTCTATTGAAAAGAGGATAAGAGTACAATCGGTACCCAGCGGGATAGGGGGTCAGAATATACCCGCGGTAGGTATGCCTGTCGTAAGAAGCGACTAAAATACCAGATTCAAGGGGCTGTGTAGCGCAACCGTTCAGGTTGCCAGCGCAATATACAGCTTCTCCAAACCCAATTGTCAACCTCACCTATCCGCGGCGAATCCTGTGGGGAGGGAGGGGATGGCCTGAAGGTTTAATTTGGCCACATAAATCGTTCCCGGGATGGTCGGGCTAGCACCTTAATGGTGCTGTGGTACCGGAGCGTACCGGATCTGTATCCGGCAAATAACCATCACATCGATAACATTCCCCAAAGCCTTCGGGGAGCAACCTTATCGCAACAACAACAACAACAACTCGAAGAGAAGTTCGGCCTAAATCTTCTTGAAGATAAATCTCACCTAGCACTATTATTATTTTTTTCTTTTAAATATTTTATGGTTAACGCGTCAAGCGTAATACAAATTTTAAATCAGTTAAACAAATAGCTTTTGTTCTACGAAAACAACAAATTCAAGTTTGTTATCTTTATTCCAGCAAAATGAAATTAGTGCGTAGATTCTATTATTTTTCAAAGAAAAATTTAAGTGCTCGTTTCTATATTTGTACAGTTGAATTGTGGTATTAAATTCACATAGGTTAAGTCATACGTGTACAATATGACCGTATTTTTAATCCTTTCACGCATATGGGTTACAGGTGTTCCAAAAATATTTCCTTCTATAGCAAGAAGGTTAGTAATATTTTATTAGTTTTTTCGTTGTAAGTTACTTAATCTTATATGGATGTATACATCCGAACCGATTTTCATTTATCGTGTCTAGCTTTTCAATGAAACTGCATCTTCTTTGCATCAGCTTCCGTTTCGAATCGGCATAAAACATATATGTCCCATCTGCCAATTTGTAGGAAAAATCAAAAGGGAGCAAACGCGAACTCGAAGAGAACTTTGGCCTAAATCTTCTTGGAGATAAATCGCGCCAAGCACTAATAATAATTTTTTTGTTTTCAATTTTTTATGGTTAATGCGTCAAGCGTAATACAAATTTTAAATTAGTTAAACAAATAGCTTTTGTTCTACCAAAACAACAAATTCAAGTTTGTTATCTTTATTCCAGCAAAGTGAAATTAGTGCGTAGATTCTATTATTTTTCAAATGAAAATTTAAGTGCTCGTTTCTATATTTGTACAGTTGAATTGTGGTATTAAATTCACATAGGTTAAGTGATACGTGTACAATATGACCGTATTTTTAACCCTTGCACGCATATGGGACACAGGTGTTCAAAAATACTTCCTTGTATAGCGAGAAGGCTAGCAATGTTTTACTAATTTTTTCGTTGTTACTTAATGTTATCTGGATTTATACATCCGAACCGATTTTCATTTATCGTGCCTATTTGTGTGTATTTCTACTATAAAAAGCTTTTCAATGAAAATGCATCTTCTTTGCAACAGCTTCCGTTTCGAATCGGCATAAAACATGTATGTCCCATCTGCCAATTTGTAGGAAAAATCAAAAGGGAACAACACGCAAACTCGAAGAGAAGTTCGGCCTAACTCTTCTTGGAGATAAATCGCGCCAATCATTAATTACTATTTTTAACACGCTTTTATTAGCTTGGCTTGTAGCTATGTATGTAACGGAATATTTGAGGTTAATTTTCACCGGTTTCTAGAAGTCTGATTAATTTGAAACTTTGCATACGTATCAAGGACCGATGACAACGCATTAATGTCAACAGCCATAAGGCCAATTGGCCTTATTACCACTTTGAATGGCCATAAGTTTAATTGAAAATTTGCACACGTATCAAGGCTCGATGACGATGCATTAATGTGATGGTGCGGTGACATAAGGTCAACGGCCATAAGATAAATTGGCCTTATTACCACTTTGAATGGCCATAAATGTGATTGAAACTTTGCACACGTATCACGGCTCGATGACAATGCATTAATGTGATGGTGTGGTGACATAAGTCAAGGGCCATAAGGTCAATTGGCCTTATTACCACTTTGAATGGCCATACGTTTAATTGAAACTTTGCACACTTATCAGGGCTCGATGACAATGCATTAATATGATGGTGCGGTGACATAAGGTCAACGCCCATAACGTCAATTGGCCTTATTAACACTTTGAATGGCCATAAGTTTGATTGAAACTTTGCACACGTATCAAGGCTCGATGACAGTGCATTAATGTGATGGTGTGGTGACATAAGGTCAACGGCCATAAGGTCAATTGGCTTTTTACCACTTTGAATGGCCATAAGGTTGATTGAAACTTTGCACACGTATCAAGGCTCGATGATAATGCAATAACGTGATGGTGGGGTGACATAAGGTTAACGGACATAAGGTCAATTGAACTTATGACCACCCCAAATAGCCATAGATTTGAAACCTTGCACATAATGCGAAAAACGCATTCCTTTGTTAATGATGGAAGTGGGTGCATGGCACATCTACGAAAGAGCATACTGGAGCCCTTTTTAACACGCTTTTATTAGCTTCGCCTGCATCTATATATGTATCTATGTATCCATGTATGTATGTAACGGAATCTGGAGTGGAGCCGAGAGCCCCGGTAATGCAGAGCTCCGAACTCCGTTGCACCTTTTGAGGCATTTTGAGATAGGTACTTTTAGCTAGTGCAGGCCACCAGACCAAGGCACCATAAAGAAGAATCGGGCGCACAATGGCTGTGTAAATCCAGTAGGTCACCTTAGGGGAGAATCCCCAGGAGGTGCCAATTGCTCTCTTGCAGGTGAACAGCTCTGCTGCTGCCTTCTTGGATCGCTCCACTATATGGTCACTCCATAATAGCTTCCTATCCAGAATGACTCCCAAATACTTGACTTGATCGCTAAACGCTAAGAACGTACCCCCAATTCTTGGCGGTGTAAGATTTGGTACTTTATACCTCCTCGTGAAGAGGACAAGCTCGGTTTTATCCGGGTTGACTTCCAAACCTGTGGCGGTTTGTACTCCTGGAGCACCTCCTGGATATCAGCTGGGTCCGTTGGCGTCACTGGAACCCAGGCTCTAGCCCTTGGTCGTGAGGGGATATCACGCGCCTCCACTACTGTGAGGCGCGCGCCCGGATATACCACCCCTATCAGCGTGACGGTGGCCCTATAGAGGTTTACAGACCTGGCGTCGTCACAGGCAATTAGCTTGAAATTGCCCTGGAACCACCCTGCATCGGTGTAAGATGGCGTGGACCAGGGTTGTCTTTCTTAACCTTAACGGCCACCGTACAGAGCGCGGACTCGATCCACTTCCACTGTTGTTTCGGGATCCTGCCATCTTTGCTGCTCGCGTCTATAATGTCAATGATCTGCCGACCCTTGGCAATTTCGGCGAAAGACCGCGTCCAGCCTCCCTGCGTCTTGGCCCTTTTCGGTGCCGTGGGGTTGGATTCATCCATGGACCGCTGGCGTTTCGAGGTTTCATCACTCTCGACTAAAACTTTTAAAATTACTTGAACTAAAAAATTAAAAATAAATAATAGTTTAAAAAAACTAAAAAAACGCGCTTTTATAGCTAACCGAACTAAAAAATAGAAAACAATTTTCAATTAAAAAGAGTTTATATAACAGTAGTAGAAGGTCAAACAATCATTTATAGTTAATCACCTCAAAATAAAAGTATAATTTAATTCACAGTAAAAAGCGTGGGGTGCTTGATATTGAATGTTACAATCATTCTATTGGCAACTATCTGAGAGGAAAGATATGAAATGTAGTCAAATGCACCCCACGCTTTTTACTCTGAACTAAATTATTCTGTTAATAAATTAAATTGTATTATAATTTTATTTTGAGGTGATTAACTATAAACGATTGTTTGACCTTCTACTACTGTTTTAATTGAAAATTATTTCCTATTTTTTAGTTCGGTTAGCTATAAAAGCGTGTTTTTTTTTAGTTTTTTAAACTATTATTTATTTTCTTTTTAATTTTTTATGGTTAACTAGCTGTACCCTGACACGCTTTGCTGTGGCCCACTCCCTACTATATGCTTTCGAAATGAAAAACGACACAAAGTTTACTTTTAAAATAAATTTAATTGTGCAATACTTGTGTGTACACAATATATTTGGTTTGTCCATTTTCTGTGAACACATAAAGATTATCAGGTTTACCGACGCGGGAACACGCAACATACACTTGCCCATGTGAGAAGCACCCCCCTTACAAGGATTGTCCCTGGGCTTTGTTTATCGTCATTGCGAACGCCAGTCGAATTGGAAATTGCAATCTTTTAAATTTGCATATAGCTTCTGTGGCAATGATTGAAATTCGGGGGATCAGAACATCTTTACCTTTGAAAGGCCCCGTTAAAATTGTTGCTTCTATGACGTTCATACTCAATTTCTTAACTGCTAGTCGCGTTCCATTGCAAAGCTTTGGCTGATTAATATTCCGCAGCATAATTATTGGAACACCAGTTTTCAACTTCAATATATGTGGAGGCATTCCTGGTAGATCAAGCGAGTTCAAAACTTCCGTTGGATAATGAACTGCTTCATCTCTGTAACAGTGTTTATGGACATGTATGTTATTTCCTCGGCAGTGTCTGGCAAGCGCTCCGATTGTATTTCTGCCATGAAAGGCTCTCAGTGAAAACTCATCTGCCTTGCAGATGCCGTTCGGAGTCGGCATAAAACATGTAGGTCCCGTCCGGCCAATTTGTAGGGAAAAATCAAGAGGAGCACGACGCAAATTGGAAGAGAAGCTCGGCCTTAGATCTCTTCGGAGGTTATCGCGCCTTACATTTATTTTTTTTTTTTATGTTATTTCCTCACAATCAATTTTGGATTGAATAAAATTATTAAGTTGATACTCATCTTTATTCTTAGCCGCAAGAATAGCTAGTTCACTGCGCCAATCGTGATTTTTTTAAATTTATTGGTACATTTGGAAACACTTTTTCAATTAATTCTTCTTTTGATGTTACTAAGTTACAACAATCATCCGGAAATGATATTCGTTTAGAATCTTGATCGACTGCAATCTTACGATTCCCAATTGCTTAAAAACTCTCTAGTGCTTTAGGTTTTTTGTATATTTACTTAGGTAGCAATTTAGGCAAACTCGTACACAGCCTAAAGCTTGCATTCCTTATTATTAAATTTGAAGTATGATATTGTCACGAATATTAGCAGCACTAAGGGATTCTATCATCTCTAAGCCGATGATAAGCAGTGATTCAAGTCACATCAATAATTCAATCATTATGACTACACATATGTACGTATACGCAGGGAGAAGCAACGCACAAACACCTGCAGATATCTTATCTGAGATATGCAATATAATTGTGGAAGTGTCGCTCACAAACACACGCGCATATGATAGCTATACCTGTACATCTGTAGTTACAATATTTACTTGCTCGCATTATTTTTATACTCAGCTGAGCAGAGCTCACAAAGTATATTAACTTTGTTCGCATAACGGTAATCCGTAACGGCATAACCCTTTCGCCCCTACTGGGACAATACGACCCAGCATACTTCAAACATCTGTATAACATTTAATTTTTATCCAATTACGCATTGAAATGCGCCCAGTAAAACCTTGAAGCCTTTTTTGATGATCAGTAACCGCATTCCGTTATTATTGACATCAATTTCCCGTTACGCAATATTTTGCACAAACATGTCGCGAATTTTCATCAGTAACGCGTTGTATTTCAGTGTGAAACATCTATCTGGTACCGTTTTCATTCGTAATATACCGCTTGCTGCAAAATTTGGGTGTGAATAAATATTATTCCTTCGAAATTGGAAAGAAATTGTAATGAAAAAAGTTGGTTTTTTATATTTATAACTGCATTGCGACATATAATCCCAATAATGCATTTGTTTGGGATAATAATATCCCAATATTTGTTTATACCTTCGAATGTGTAAAATTTTTTGACCCTTTTGGTATTATTGGGACTTATGCATCCCACCTATAAATGTTATTGGGATTATATATCCCAGGATAACGGTAAGGATTCAGGTATGCCCAACGTCTTATATTTTAGCCATATTACAATATTTGCTGTCGTAATGATGAAAACCCCGCCTGATTTCGAAAAAAAATCAGGGGTGAAAGGGATAAACTAATCGAGATAGATATAGACTTCTATATATCAAAATGATCTGGGTGAAAAAAGAAATTCATTTAGCCATGTCCGTCCGTCTGTCCGTGCGTCTGTAAACACGTAAACTTGAGTAAATTTTGAGGTATCGTGATGAAATTTGGTACGTAGGTTCCTGGGCGCTCATCTCAGATCGCTATTTAAAATGAACGAAATCGGAATACAACCACGCCCACTTTTTCGATATCGAAAATTTCGAAATTCCGAAAAAGTGCGATAATTCATTACCAAAGCCCGATAAAGCGATGAAACTTGGTAGGTGCGTTGACCTTATGACGCAAAATAGAAAATTAGAAAAACTTTGGACAATGGGCGTGGCACCGCCCACTTTTAAAAGTTTTGCAATCTGTAATTTGGCAGTCGTTGAAGATATCATGATGAAATTTGATAGGCACGTTACTCCTATTACTATATGTGTGCTAAATAAAAATTTGCGAAATCGGATGACGAACACGCCCACGTTAAAAAAAATTTTTTTTTTAAGTCAAATTTTAACAAAAAATGTAAGTATAAAAGTAAATGATGTCAACATTCGACTCCAGTAATGATATGCTTTTAATGCCGTAAGTCGAACAAAAATTTACAAATACTTGTGAAATTTGGTAGGGACATAGTTTTCTGTGAAAATGGGCGAAATCGATTGAAGCCACGCCTAGTTTTTATACACAGTCGACCGCCTGTCTTTCCGCTCGGCCGTTAACACAATAACTTGCGCAAAAAACGATATATCTTAACTAAACTTAGTTCACGTGCTTATCTGAAGTCACTTTATCTTGATATAAAATATGGCCGAAATCCGACTATGACCACGCCCACTTTTCCGATATCGAAAATTACGAAAAATGAAAAAATGCCATAATTCTGTACCAAATATGAAAAAAGAGATGAAACATGGTTATTGGATTGGTTTATTGACGCAAAATATAACTTTAGAAAAAACTTTACAAAATGGGTGTGACAGCTACCATATTAAGTAGAAGAAAATGAAAAAGTTCTGCAGGGCGAAATCAAAAGCCCTTGAAATCTTGGCAGGAATACTGTTCGTGGTATTACATATATAAATAAATTAGCGATACACGACAGATGATGATCTGGGTCACCCTGGTCCACATTTTGGTCGATATCTCGAAAACGCCTTCCCATATACAACTAAGGGCCACTCCCTTTTAAAACCCTCATTAAAAACTTTAATTTGATACCCATATCGTACAAACACATTATAGAGTCACCCCTGGTCCACCTTTATGGCGATATCTCGAAAAGGCGTCCACCTATAGAACTAAGGCCCACTCCGTTTTAAAATAATCTTTAACACCTTCCATTTGATACCCATGTCATACAAACACATTCCAAGGTTACCCTAGGGTCATTTTCCTACATTTTCCCTTATTTTGTCTCTAAAGCGCTCAGCTGAGTGTGTGTAATTTTCGGTTACACCCGAACTTAGTCTTCCTTACTTGTTTTAATTTTGTTTTATTTTATTATATTATACTAGCAGACCCCGAAGATGTCCTAACTTTGATCTATCTGCTCTCTTACTCTCCCTTCCCCTCTTTCCCCCTTTTCCTTTTGTTCACTCCTTCTGCCTTCCGTCCGTCCGTCTGTCCGTTAACACGATAACTTGAATAAATTTTGAGGTATCTTGATGAAATTTGGTATGTAGGTTCCTGGGCACTCTTCTCAGATCGCTATTTAAAATGAACGATATCAGACTATAACCACGCCCACTTTTTCGATATCGAAAATTTCGAAAACCAGAAAAAATGCGATAATTCATTGCCAAAGACAGACAAGGCGATGAAACTTGGTAGATGTGTTAACCTTATGACGCAGAATAGAAAATTAGTAAAATTTTGGACAATGGGCGTGGCACCGCCCACTTTTAAAGAAGGTTATTTAAATGTTTTGCAAGCTGTAATTTGGCAGTCGTTGAAGATATCATGATTAAATTTGGCAGGAACGTTACTCCTATTATTATATGTATGCTTAATAAAAACAAGTAAGGACGGGACTGTCTTCGGCTATGCCGAAGACTTCATACCTTTCATGAATGGGGCTGAACAATAATCTTATCCCGCTCGTAATCTCCGAATAATCGGATGTATAAGATAAGAAATATCTAGTGAACAGATCTACATACCTAAACGATTTTTAAGATAAATATAAAATAAAAAATATGTAGGTACTTTGTGTGAGGATGCAAAGTTTCAGGTTTTTTGTGGTCTGCGTGTAAAAACTATGACTACGAATCACGTATTTCAACAATATATGACGTAAACGTAACTATTTGATGAAATGTTTTGAATTTTGAAGCTTCTAGCCGTAAAAAAGGGGCAAAAAAATACAGTTTATATGGGGTATATAATATATGTACCACCGAACTCTATGATTTTTTCAGACAACAAATCGCAAAAAAAAAATATATATATACTATATATACCATCATATATATATTATATATATCACCGATCTCTATGATTTTTTGACACAACAATATATACTATATACGTAAGCAATCGGTGAAATTTGAAGCTTATAGCTGTTAAAATGGGGTAGAAATTGCGAAAAGTTTCTTATCTGAACAATCGGTTGTATGAGATATATACTATATATACAACCGATTTCTATGATTTTTTCAGACAACAATATATGCCATATACGTAAGCGTTCGGTGAAATTTGAAGCTTCTAACTGTTAAAATGGGGCTAAAATTGCGAAAATATATATATACTATATATATATACTATATATATACTATATATACTATATATATATACTATATATACCACCATATATATACTATATATACCACCGATCTGTATGATTTTTTCAGACAACAATATATGCTATATACGTAAGCATTCGTTGAAATTTGAAGCCTCTAGCTCTTAAAATAGGGCAGTAATTACGAAAAGTTTCTTATCTGAACAATCGGTTGTGGGGGATATATACTATATATACGACCGATCTCATCAATTTTTTCAGGCAACAATATGTGTAATATACGAAAGTATACGGTGAAGTTTGAAGCTTCAATCTGTTAAATTGAGTAAGATATTACAAAAATCCTCTTTTTTCTGAAAAATCGGTTGTATGGAGGATAATGCTATAGTGGTCCGATCTGGCTGGTTCCGACAAATGTCTAATCGGACACCCAAATACACCTGCTCACCAAATTTTATCAAGATATCTCAAAAATTGAGGGATTGTTTGCATACAAACAGACAGACAGACAGACGAACAGACGGACAGACAGACAGACGGACATGGCTAAATCAACTCAGCTCTTCATTCTGATTATTTCGGTATACTTAATGTTGGGTCTATCTATTTGCCTTTAAGGACGTACAATTTTGGATTTCGTGACGAAATTAATATACCATTTCCTTTTCATGAAAGGTATAATTAGCGATATCGGAGAAAGACCACGCCACTTTAAAAAAAATTTTTTTTAAGTCAAATTTTAACAAAAAATTCAATATCTTTACAGTATATAGGAAATTATGCCAACATTCGACTCTAGTAATGATATTGTGCAATAAAATACAAAAATAAAAGAAAATTTCAAAATGGGCGTGGCTCCGCCCTTTTTCATTTAATTTGTCTAGGATACTTTTATTTTTTTGACCTGAGGTAGAAAAAACACTTAATGCATTAAATTTGTTTGACAATAATATTAAATTTACAATAGAACTTCAAAACGATGAAAGATTACCGTATTTAGACGCCATCGTGCTAAAACGCGGAAATCAATTAAAAACAAAGTGGTATCAAAAACCAACATCATCAGGACGAATCATTAACTTCAATTCAAAACACCCGAAGTCTATGATAATTAATACAGCGAAAGGCTGCATACGAAGAATGTTGGATATATCAGATAAAAGTTACCACAAGGAAACCAAAAAAGAAATTTTCACGTTATTGAAGAAAAATGATTTTCCCGAAAATCTTATATAGACATTAATAAGAAATATAGATAACAGCAATCAACAAAACGAAACAAAAAAACCTACAAATTTCAAGTCTGTAACCTACGTTTCCAATCTTTCATAGCGTTTAGCAAAGTCTGACTGCTACAATAAAAATACATATAAAATAGCTCATAAACCGAAAAATACATTAAGACATATTTTTAACAATACGAAAGCTAAAATACCTCACACGGAAAAGAGCAATGTGGTGTATGAAATACCATGTAATGGCAAGGACGGTGAATCATGTGATCGCGTCTATGTAGGGACGACGAAGTCAAAATTAAAAACAAGACTAGCACAGCACAAGTCAGACTTTAAATAAAATCCACAGGCAAATACTTATAAAACAGCTTTAATGGCCCATTGTGCGAGTAGCGTTCACTCTCCCAATTTAAACAATGCAACTATTCTCCAGCAAGCGTCAAACTATAGCAAGCGCCTCACATTGGAAATGCTGCATATAATTAACACACCACTTAACATACGACTAAATTACAAAACAGATGTTGACGGCTCCGCCTACATATTTAGACAATTATTAACTAACAAATCGACAGTAGAAAGCTCCGCGTCAAAGAGAACGGACGTGTAAAACAAAATGTATGTTATTATTTTATTGTCAATAGTATAAGTTATATTATGTCATATTTGTTATAGTTCCCTTGAAGATGATTACGGAAGGTTGTAATCGAAATATATTGGAACACAAAACTAAAACTTTGTTGTTTTTATTATAAAATCCACATTCGACCTCGAGCCGGCAAAACCATCTCTGAGTTATTAAATAAAGGTCGCCAAAATAATTATTATGTCGGAAAATATCTTTTCTATTTTTTCCTTATCATATAACATTAATGATCGCCATTCGCTGTTATGAATTTCAATGGAATTCTTGTGAAATGGAAAAGTTTTAAGTAAGGGAACAATCGTTGTCATTTGACTAGATTGAATATTTTTTGCATCAAAATATTCCAAAATGTGTAATTTTTCGTCTTCGAAATGGAATCGTTTCTTAATTTCCTTACAAAGGCAAATGTGGGTAGATTTTTGGGCTTTGGTGTTAGAAGTGGTAGAAAATGAAAATGGGCTAAAAAGTTGGTAGATCTACCAAGAAAGTGGTAAAGTCCGTGCACTGTTCCTAGCCCAGTGCCAGTGTCAGTCCCAGTCCCAGTTCCAGTCCCAATTCCAATTCCAGTCCAAGTCCAAGTCTCAGTCAAGTATAGACAGAATGCAAAAACTCCAAAATAAAGCTATGCGATCTATTCTTAAATGTAGTGTAATGACATCGATTTCAACGCTTCTTGAAACGTTGAAATGGATGTCTGTAAATCAGCGTGTTATTCTTAGCGCGTTATGCTTTATGTTTAAAATTAAATATAATATTTTGCCAAGATATTTAACGTCCGAGGTATACTATGTAGTTGATATACAACCATATCCCCTTATGAACAATATTGATCTTGGAAGACCACCTCTAATGTCAAGTGCGACACAAAATAGTTTGTTTTATAGAGGAACTAGCTTATTTAATTCATTGCCGATGGAAATAAAGTCTGAATCTAATATGTATATACTATGTAGCTGATATACAACCATATCCCCTTATGAACAATATTGATCTTGGAAGACCACCTCTAATGTCAAGTGCGACACAAAATAGTTTGTTTTATACAGGAACTAGCTTATTTAATTCATTGCCGATGGAAATAAAGTCTGAATCTAATATGTATATATTTAAGAGAAAAGTGATTGAAATTGTTAAAGTTAATTATGATTAAGATTTGAAACGTAATTATGAATTACTACATTTAATTTATTTAAATAAACTCTACTACTACTACTACAATAAATGATTCAAATGCGGGAAGCCAGGTCACATCGCACGTCATTGCGATCTTGGTCCTAGTGGTTTCAACAGCATGGGTGGTTTTCAGAACAAAGTTGGAGGAGGTGAGCAAGAGCGAGTCATATGTAAAGATCGAGAGCTAGCTCCAGCTACTGAATGTCCTGTGATATCTGTATCGCAAATCGGAAGGAAATCGAGCAGTCTTACCGCCAAAGGATATGTGGATGGCAAGGAGCGTGTACTGACTGTAGATACGGGCGCATCTCATTCCTTAATCCGATCTGACTTGCTCAACAGGAGAGTAAAACCGTTACCTGGAGCAAGATTGCGTACGGTCACTGGCAAGTATAAGCAAGTCCAAGGAGAGGTGGTTTGTGAGGTCTTAATCGGAAATGTCACGGTTCTACACAAATTCATTGTGGCAGAGATCGTTGATGAAGTCATATTGGGAGTGAACTTCTTAGTTGACTATGACATCAGGATCGACATGCAAAGAAGGTATATGCGCTATAAGAACCAGGTGGTATATCACTTAACTTCAGTTTGGAGAAATGGTTCAGCAGTAAGCGAGTGCTGGTGGAGGAGATTCAACAGAGACCATAAGAGTCAAAGAAAGTAAATCGGGCAAAGGTTGATGGAATGAATGGGCTAAACAAATCAAAACCGAAGGTACCCGCAAGAAAAACACTGGCATTGAAAACCCCTAATGGATGCACTAAAACGAACGAAAGTATGCAAGGGTGGTTTCAAGTCAGCTACTGTTGTGAAGCGTCGGAACGATACTGATTATGCGAAGCCAATCCGTCAAGCGCAAGCTCTACGAAGTAGTTCATTAGCCAAACAACGGAGTGTGAGGGAACGTTCCAGGATAATGAGTAGTAGGATGAAACACAGGTAGGACAAGAACAGTAATTCGGAAGGTTTCCTGGAGGGAGATTTGGTACTGCTATACAACCCTCACCGACGGAAAGGTGTTCAATGTGTGTTTTGGTGCAGTTGGGAAGCCCCGTACAGAGTTGTGAAGAGGATCAGTGATATCATCTACCGCATACAAACAATTGGGAAACCACGAAATAGAAGGGTGGCTCATTTGGAGAGGCTAGCCGCGGTTAGATGAAGAGATTTGTCTGATCGGGACGATCAGACTTAGGTGGAGGGCAGTGTGACGAATATTACCATCTCTAAGCTGTTACTAAGTAACTGCACAAAAACAAAGACATTAAAGCAAGCTACATAAACACATTAGTCATCATTTACACATGCATATACAGGGTAGCAGAGAGATACCATCAGCCAAAGTAGTGCTCACATATACACACGCATAAGGCTAAGCGAGAGACTATAAACTATAAATATACATCTTTATAACTTTAAACGTGCATTTCTTGATTGTTTGTATAGCCGAACAACCTAGGGAACGGCTTCACCGATTTAAATGAAATTTGGCACAGAAATGATGTATCACCTTCTAAGACATTCTACCTAGGTGTTGCCACTCAGAATTTTTCATAAGGTTGCCACCTATTCGAAATTTAAAAAAAATTGCATGAGGTATGCCGATATGCGTATCAAACGAAAGGTATTTCACTCCGCATTACAATAGGGACATTTTTGAGTAGGGTTGCCATTTAGAGTTGCCAACTAAAATATATATATATATAATAAAAAAAAATTGCTTGAGATATGCCGATATGGGTATCAAACGAAAGGTATAGGGTTGCCACCTATTCGAAATTAAAAAAATGCATGGGATATGCCGATATGGGTACTAAACGAAAGGTATTTCACTCCGCATTACAATAGGGATATTTTTGAGTAGGGTTGCCATTTCGGGTTGCCATTTTGGGTTGCCACCTATTCGAAATAAAAAAAAATTGCATAAGATATGCCGATATGGGTATCAAACAAAAGGTATAGGGTTACCACCTATTCGAAATTAAAAAAAAAAATGCATGGGATATGCCCATATGTTTTATATATATTTTTTTTTTCTTTTTACAAGGAGATATAAGATACCCGACTTCAGAACTCCTTCGATTGGAGGGGTACCGTTGGTACTTACTGACAGGGTTAAAATTTGGAAATTGTTCTGGACAAGAAGCTGTCCTGGAGGCCCAATGTGGAAGATAGGGCCAGCAAGGCTGCGGTTGCCTTGTACTGCTGCAGGGGGGCTATCGAAAAGAGATGGGGGATCTCGCCAGGAGTAGTACACTGGCTTTATGAGATGGTGGTCAAACCGATTCTGCTATATGGGGTACTGGTCTGGTGGATAGCACTGGACACGGTGAGAACCTCCAAAATGTTAGTCTCAGTGCAACGGACGGCGCTTATTGGTATCAGCGGCGCTCTGAGAACAACACCTACCTTGGCACTGAATGTCATGCTGAATATACATCCAGTAGATATTGCGGGAAAGGCAGCTGCGGCCCGGTCGTTGGTCAGGCTTCGTGATATGGGTTATATGTTTTCTTATTTCGGACATTCTAGCCTTCTTACTAGTTTCGATTTTATCCCGGACAGGACGGACTATTGCATGCCGATAGCCGCTCCCTATGCAACCTTCACCCCAGTCATTCCCCCGAGCGAGGAGTGGGGAAGAGGAATTATCTGGGGCATGGGACCAGTTAACTTGTTCACGGATGAAGATGGCTGTAGGTCCATATCTGGGCCTCGAGTCAGCTCAGCAAACGTTGGGCGGACACTACGTCTTGCAGGGTAGCAAGATCTTTCTGGCCGAAAGTGGATGGCAGGAGGTCTGCTGAAATAATTGGGTTCACTAAGGCTCACCTATCAATGGTCATTGGGGTTTTGAAAGGGCACTGTCCCATGGGTACCCATGCGGTACGTCTCAATATATTGGAAACTCCATCCTGCTGCAGCTGTATGGAGGATGATGAGGTGGAATCACCAAATCCCTATATGCTTGATTGCCCAGCTTTTTCCAGAACTAGGCGAAAGTACTTCGGTCGTGACTCACTTGGATCTCCCGAGGAGCTATCCAAGGTTGAGATCAGGATCATTCGGAACTTTACCGTTGCTACCCACTGACTCTCTAAGTAGTTATATCTACGCCACCGTTAGTTTAGTTTATTATATGTGGTACCACAACGGACCGTCATGTTGTCCAAGTGAGCTTCCTCTATCAGGGAAGCTACCACCCAACCTAACCTAACCTATGCCGATATGGGTACTAAGCGAAAGGTATTTCACTCCGCATTACAATAGGGACATTTTTGAGTAGGGTTGCCATTTAAAGTTGCCACCTATTCGAAATTAAAAAAAAGAAACGTTGCCAGCACAACGAAACGTTGCCGAGCAAAGCTCGGTCGCTCAGGTACTGTATATTTATGGCTCGCAACCAAACATGAAATTCGCGAAGTGACTAGACCTTAGGAGAAATGGATGAACGAGAAAACAGAGAGTATAAAAACAGCATAAGCTGAGTAATCAGTAATCAGTTTGATTAAAGCACGCTATAGGTTGTGAAGTATAAGTGTTATTGTGAATTACATTCAAAGTAGTCTAATAAAGGCCATTTTGCATTATTGAATATTAGAGTTATTTATTCAACAGTTTAGCAATTCGAACGGTAGCAGAAGGTTGCAAGTAAGCAGAATTTCCCTAAATTCGTTACAATATTTTCCCATTTCTAAGTCTAAGTCTATGTCGCTTACCAACCTAACGTTGTGAACTTAGTTTTGCTCACAAAGCTCTTAGTTCCAGCATTATGTTTTTGATTGCAATGAAATAAAATGTTAGTGCAGTTAGATTTTAGTAAGGAACGGTTAAAAAATTTGCGTTCTGGAGTTGCTGAACTATGTGGAAAACTAAGCAATTTTGTTAGTGCTATTTTTATAGATGCTTACTTTTTCTCGTTCGTTTAAACTTTATATCATAGCCTAGATTCAGTATGTGTGAGTTGGGTTGCCAGCACCTACGGTGATAATTTTTTTAAATTTATTTATCAGAAGATTATAACAATAAAATGAAATGTATTTTAAATGACTTGACAACATACAGAATCCAAAGAGAAGATCCGACATCGCGATTACAAACCAAAAACAACACTTTAGTCGAAAAACTCTTTAAAATGGAAATTATCACAAAAGCGGAGAAAAAGAAACTTAGCACAAACACGGCATTGCCCCCTAGAATCTATGGTCTCCCTAAAATACATAAGGAAGGAACACCACTGAGACCAATTTGTTCTGCTGTCGGATCACCTGCGTATGGATTATGCAAATCAATTGTGTAAGTGGTATTATGTTTAGGGTTTGAAAATTGTTTACATGTTAACTAATTGTTGTTTTTGTCCACAGTTCCTGAGGATGATCTCAGAATGAGATCGAAATATCGACCAAATAAAATTGAAATATAAACATTTAAACTGTGTTTCAATTTTTTAAACTGCCTCGAGCTCATCAAAATTTAATAAATTATAATATTTGAAGGCAAATAAAAATATTTTTAAAATATTGCAGAAATATTGAAAAACACAACGGCGGCTTCAGTATATAACGTAAAAAACACATTAGAGTTTAAAGAACGAGTAAACGACACAAACATATTTGATAATGAAACGTTAATTTCCTTTGATGTGGTTTCATTATTTCCCAGTATACCGATACAACTAGCACTTGACGTAATACAAGAAAAATGGACAACGATAAAAGAATTTACGAAGATACCCAAATTATTATTTATGGAAATTGTTCAATTTTGTATTAAAGATACCAGATATTTTAAGTTTAATGACAATGTATATATGCAGTTAAAAGGACTGCCAATGGGATCGCCTACCTCCCCAGTGATAGCGGATATAGTCATGGAAAAATTATTGGAAAAAAATATGGATAAATTGGAGCACAAACCAAGATTACTTACGAAGTATGTTGATGATTTATTTGCTATCGTAGAAGAAAATGAGGTTGAAAATGTACTTAACACATTGAAGTCTTTCGACAAAAATTTAAAATTTACAGTGGAACTCGAAAAGGATGGAAAATTGGCTTATTTAGATGCAATAGTAAATAGATTAAACAATAAATTAAAGTTAAAGTGGTATAAAAAACCAACATTATTGGGGAGAATTATTAATTATAATTCAAAGCATCTAAAATCAATGATATTAAATACAGCAATGGGCTGTATAAAGCGGATGTTACACACTTCGGATCAAATTTACCACAATGAAATCAAGAAAGAAATATTTTCAACTTTAAAGAACAACGATTTTCCAACACACACAATTAAAAAATTATTAAGTAGAGTAAACCATGCTATTAGTCAACAAAAACCACAAAAGTCAGTCATTTTCAAATCTCTCACGTACGTACCTCAACTCTCCGAGGAAAAAATAAAAATTGCCCATAGACCGACTAATACTTTAAAATATTTATTTAATAATACAAAGTCAAAAATACCACAAAACGAAAAAAGCAATGTTGTGTACCAAATTCCGTGTAAAGGAAGTGACAGAGAGCCGTGCAAGAGTGCCTATGTAGGTACATCAAAATTAAAATTTAAATCCAGACTTTCAAAACATAAATCGGATTTCAAATATTGTCATACAACTGATAACCCAAAAATAGCACTAATGGCCCACTGTTCATCTAGTGGGCAGAACAAAATTACAATAAGAGATTTACATTGGAGATGTTACATATAGTAAACACATCGTCGGATATAAGACTGAATCTTAAGAGTAATAGCTCCGACTGCGCGCATATAAGTTAAGCAAGTCATATTGCTTATTCCAAATAAAACACAAACTTTATTTTATATTAGTTAATCACTTTTATTTAATAAATTAAATTGGTTGCTTTGCAACCTTACTTTACTTCCAAAGAAGAACTGCCTTTGAAGGGCGATGATACCGCCTTAAATACCCTTGTTATCAGCGGTATTCACCTGTTGATGTTGTTGTGCAGAAAAAGGTCGTTATGATGCTATTGCTAGCAACCTAGCAACAGAATTGTATTGTTTCGGACGTGCATCAGTCATATCAAGGCATAACCTGTTGTACCGCTGGCCTACCTACCAAGCTCGTCAACCAAACGTTGCTTGCTATGCAGCGGCTGGTAAAGCGGGCAATGCTTATGTGCTGTATGCCCATCATGTTGTTATGCAGAATAGGTCGCTTTGATGTTATTGCTAGCGACCTAGCGACCTAGAAGCACATTACTTCATATCGCGGCATAGGCTGCTGGCCTACCTGACAAGCTTGTCAACCAAGCTTTGCTTGCTATGCAGTGGGTGGTAAAGCAGGCAATGCTTATGTGCTGCATGCCCAGCCTGCTGTTGCTAAGATAAGTGCAAGCGGAGATCACCCTTTGTTGTGATAATAAACGAGCTCACGCATATGATGTTGCTATGCTGATTATAATATCATATCTGGTTTGTTAGGCAAAGGCAGGTAGCGGGTTGTGGGTTGCTGTTGGGCTGCGTACCCAACTCGTGCAATTGTTGTTGCTATACTGTGATGTCAGGCATTTAGGCAAGTTATGTTTCTAATGTAGTTGGATTGTTGGTAAGCTGCATCAACTGACTATTGTCACTTTAGTTTTCTGGTCCCTGGTATTGCCTATTTCTGCAGCAGGTTATATGCAAGGAAATGCCTTTGTTATGTAGGTGGTGGTATCATACCTTAACTCCTCCCCTTCTTAAGTTCGGAGCGTCCCTGATACGATGAAATTATAAATACATACAGCTTAATCTAAAACTTATAACTATATCTTAATTGATTTTTTTGCAAGTGAATAAGTTTACTAATGACTTGTGGAAATGAATATTTTGGTATCAGATCGAAGTATTTTAAATCTTTTGGTTTGACATTTTGAGCAATATTAAGCTTAATATTTTAGCTTTTGTTACTAAATTAAATAATAAACATATCTTTACAACAATTGTAATTAGTATTTTTAAGGAAAATTTCAGATTTTAGGTTTTTTTTTTTTAATTACAATATTCGGAGTTTTTTTTTTTTTTTTTTTGTTACTAAATCAAAAATAAAAGCATACGAATATTCCTGTAAAAAAAATTGTTTTCTTTTATAGTTAGCCTTTTAAGTACAATTAAAAATGAGTGTTTTATTTATATTCTTCATAGTAAACATTTAAGTAAAAAAAATTCATTTTTTATAATTAGCGTTTTTTAAGGACAATTCTAAACTTGTTTTTTAATTACATTATTTATAATTTTTTTTTTACTAAATTACACATAAGTACATATAAACATATCTGTGCGAAAATTTTATTGAGAAAAAGAAGTGTAGTTGTTTGGTTTTTATATTAGCGTTTTTAATGACAATTCAAAAGTTGTGTTTTAATCTATGTTTAATATCTAATAATATCGAATTATCAAAAAAAAAATTGTTTTTATAACTATATATTTATAGTTTTTTTTCACTTAATTAAATATATAGAGAAAAAAAATTAGTTGTTTAGTTTTTATAATTATAATTCAAAATTTGTTTTGTAATTATTTTATTAATTCTTGAATTAAATATAATTGTAAAAAATTTTAATTAGCGTTTTTGAGAACAATTCAAAATTTGTTTGTTTTTTTTTTATTATTTATAGTTTTGTTACTACCTTAAATATATGAACGTACGAAAATTTCAATAAAAGAAATGTATTTTTTATAATTAGCTTTTTAAGGACTACTCAGAATTTGGTTTTTAATTATATTACCAGAGCTTACACGTTCGCGTTGTTCTTGTACTTATTAAATATGACAACGGCAAAAGCCACGCTTGAACAAAAATGTATTAAGTGAAAATGTTTAACTTTTCATATATTTTTTTTTTACAAAGCTATTTATATTCGGCCAACAATATTCTGCCGTAATTTGCTTTAATTAGCATATTTAACACATTTTTGGGTCACTTAGGATATGTTAACAAAATTATACGTGTCGTATGCATATGTACGATTTTTTTGGCTAATAAATACTTTTAATTAATAATTTAATAATAATGATTTGTAAAAATCCGGTGCTTAGTAAAAATCTCTTTTTTTCATTTTTTTAATAATGAATAAATTTTGGGCAATAAAAGAGATTTTTAAATATGATTTATTAAATTAATTGCATGGTTTCTAAATTTTATTAATCAATGTTAGGGAAATTAAAGTGCCGTGTGCACACGTACGTTTGTTTATATAATAATTTTCTCCCCTATTAAAAAAATGTGATTTTTCAAACTTTTCAAATTATTCTAGCATAAATCTCAATTACTAGTAAAAAAATGTTATGGCAAAATTATAATGAAATATGTTTAAATCGAAATTGATTAACACGAGCTTTAGTGCGAACAGTAGAAGTCGTTGGAAAAAATTTTGTTTTTAACAGTTGGCATTTTGTGATAAAATTTTACCTTAAATTATCTTTATGGACTTGTTTGACATTTATTAGGACAGTTGTACCCAAATCTTTTTGAACTGTATTTTCAACGTACACCTTATTTAACTTATTCCCTAAACGTTTATTGCGGCGAACATATACTTTTTCACCTTCTTGGAATATTTTCTGATAGTGACTTCCTTTTTTAACGATATTATCTTGGGCAGTAGTAAGTGCTGCTTTAACTAAGTCAAGGTGATCTTTGGTGAAATCATTAATAATATCAATTGGTTTTGAATTTACAGTAGAATGTATGGAATTGTTATATTTATATGTTGCAAGTAAGATTACTTCTTTAATATCTGTTATATTTTGTTCGGCTTTTATGCATCGAGCGATTTCTGTTTGCGTTGAATGCACTCTTTCGATGTGGCCATTACTTTTACTGTGTAAGGGTGGTATGAAAAATTTTTCAATATTGAAATGATATTTTAACATATTAGATATTGTATTCGAATGAAGAGATTTTTCATTATCGGACACGATTGTTTTGGTTTTTTTGGACTTATTCAATATTATTAATAAAGCCGTTTTAATATCAGTCGTTGATCTGGTTTCAATGGGAATCGTAATTGCAAATTTGGAAAATTTATCTATGCAGGTAAAGAAGTGAAATTTCTCAACAGAGAAAATATCTATTGGGTGTCTATTATATTTATTTTCCAGGCATGTTTTACAGTTTTTAGCTATTGTTAATAAAGTTTTCTTTATATCTGGGAAAAAATATTCAGATATCAATTGTTTATAGTTTTCTTGGATTGAGCGATGTGCTCTGTTGTGCTCCATAGTAGCAGCTTCGATTTGGTCTTCCTTTTTTGTTAGGTCTATTACCAATTTATCTGTGTGGATGAATCTTACACCTGGGAAGTTTGACAGGAGTAACGACTGGACTCTTGCTAAGGTTTCGAGATCGCAACAGATTCCGTTTACTACATTTGGGTTAACTTTTTCCCGTATTGTTTGTAGAAGATATTCCGCAGTTTTAAAGTGTATGGTGTGTCTAAGGAGTTTTTGGAAAAAAATTTTGGTGGACTTGCTGTTAACCTCGGATGGTAACAGCACCAATTGGGCTCTAAATTGATTGACAGGGTTTTTGATTGATTTAATTGTATGAGAAAGGGAAATTTCACTATGAACTGTATCATCTGTGTCGTCAAGGTTATGAATATATTGACGCGAAAGTGCATCAGCTACTTTGTTGTCTTTTCCGGGCTTATAAAAATATTTCGGCGCGAATGAGTTTATGAATGCAGTCCATCTTTTGATTTTGGAATTTGGATTTTTATCCGACATGGCAAATGTGAGGGGCTCATGATCAGTGAAGATATGTATATTTTTAATACCGTATAGGTAATGCCTTAACTTTTGGAATGCCCAAACTATAGCTAAAGGTTCGCGTTCGTTTGTAGCATAATTCTCCTCAGCCTTAGACAGTGTACGAGATATCATCGTAATAGGTTTGCCGCTTTGTGAAAGTACAGCTCCTAGGGCTACAGATGAGGCATCGGTTGTTATCTCAAATGGCTTAGAGTAGTCTGGGTGCTGAAGAAGGACGTCTTCCGAGGCCGGAATAGTTTTTAATTTATTGAAGGCCTTGACTGCTTCGTCATCAAAGGAGATGTTAACTTTTTTAGACTGTCGACTGCTAACGTGGCCATTATCTCCTC
The DNA here is from genome assembly GCF_040869045.1 of Eurosta solidaginis. NCBI lineage: Eukaryota > Metazoa > Arthropoda > Insecta > Diptera > Tephritidae > Eurosta > Eurosta solidaginis. The sequence continues at coordinate 240,490,880 of NC_090320.1, forward strand.
TTAAATATTTTGTGAGGGGTTTTGATATATGCGCATAGTCTTTTATAAATCTGCGGTAATAGCCGGAAAGACCCAAAAGGACCGCTCAACGACTTTGGCTGTTGGTAATTAAGGATGGCATCTACTTTGATAGGACATGTTTGGATTCCTCTGTGTAAGACTGTGAAACCCAAAAACTCGACTTCACTTTTAAAAAATTTAGATTTTTCTAACGATACCCGCATTCCCGCTTGTTCAATTTTTTTCAATATGGTATTGACATGCTTGTAATGAGAGCTTTCATCGGGTGAAAAAATGATGATATCATCAACGTAAACGTGACATATTTTCCCGATGTCATCGCGCAAAATGTCGTCAATTGTCCTTTGAAATATGCTCACTGCATTTTTTAAACCAAAGGGCAAACGACAAAACTCATATTTGCCGTTGTTTACGCTGAATGCAGTTTTGCACCTGTCTTTCTCTGAAAGAAAAATCTGGTGAAATCCAGACTTAAGGTCCAGTGTTGTAAATAGTTTTGACTTGCCCAGATTTGAAAGTATTACTGTAGTATCGGGAATAGGATATTTGTCAGATGTAGTGTATTCATTTAGTTTCCGGAAATCGATAACCATTCTTAAATTTAGATTTCCGTCGTCGTCTAAACCTTTCTTTGAAACTACATGGACAGGGGAATTATAGGGTGAATAGGATTTTCTTATTATGCCGTCTTTAAGCAGAGATTCAATTTCATTGTTAACAAAATTTCCTACCGAGATTGGGTAAGGGTAGCTTCTTGAATAAATTGGCTTATCAGTTAAAGTGTCTATTGTTGCAATAACATTTGTGTTATATGGGAGAGCTCTATTGGGATTCGCAAACGCATTCGAATTACGCTGCTTCAATATTTTGATACTACAGGGTTCGTCAAGAGTTTTAGTTTGGGCCATGTTTACTTCTTGGCATTGAAAAAAGTTAAGTTTCTCTTTTCCGTTTTTTTGGAAAATGAGACCAACTTTAGAGTTAATATTTAGAGTTAATATTTGCCTCGATATCTTTTAACAAATCATACCCAATGATTCCATCAAAAGTATCTAATTGGGGAAGTATAAAAAATATTGCAGTCGATCCCAGGATATTTACTTTACATTTCTCAGAAATTTTATTTACGCCATTAATAGATCTCAATTGAAAGGGATAATTTATTGGGGTTATACCTTTCAAGAAGTTATATCTTTTTATGTAATTTTTCGCTATTCCCGTATCTACTAAAATGTTAAGAACTTGTCCATTTGGAAACGTTCGGGCAATGAAGGGCAAGTTGAACCTTAGCCTAAAAAATTGATCTCATCTGGTGATTGGGTGTCTCCTATTTCGGAGCAGTAGGGTTCATCCAGAAATGGGTCTTCATATTCGTCCAATTCGGGAGAATATGGCTCGTTTCCCATAGCGTTGATACGCTGAAGTTTTTGGGCAGGAACCTGAGTGGAGGTCCTATTAGTATAAGGTCTCTTACACTGTTGTTGTGGTTGAGCGAAGTTGTTGGCTTGTTGCCGTTGCAAGGATGCCTGATTGGATATGTTATTAGCATAAGGTCTCCTATGCTGTTGTTGTGATGGGGAAGTGTTGGCTTGTTGACGCGACCGCTGTTGATAAGAATTTTTATAATTTAAACTATTTCCCTGGTGGAATGCTCGTTGATGGTTGAATGGCTCAGAGTTATTAGTTCTTGTTTAAGGATTTTGCCTGAAACAAGAGGATCCCTGATCTATTTCCATCGGGGCAGGATATTGTACTGAATTGTTTGATCGATTCGGTTGGGGCCAAGTGTTAGACAATGGAGCCCTTTGATACAATTGTGGTAATCTTCCCGAGGCATATGTATGTGCGAACTCATATCGTTCACGATTATGTTGCAACTCTTTCGCTGCGGCAAGTGCACTGGGAAGGTCAGGTGGGTTTGCAGAAAAAAGGGTATCGCAAAGTGGGCGCTTGAGACCAGAAATAAAAACCCTTAAAGCATTTTCCCTTGCCTTTACATTAAATGCATGAGCGAGTTGCTAATTGCTGCTATAGGTCATTATATTTTTATTCAAAATCAATGTCAGTTGTCTATCAACTGCATCATAATATTCACTAATAGACATTTTACCCTGCCTCAAGGTGTTGAGTAGATTCTCTAATATGTGGAGTGGTCTTTTATCCGCATATAACTGGTCCAACTTTGTTATGATAGCTTTAAAATTTAGTGGGGTGTTAAAGGCGCTAAGATTTTCATTAGCAGCTGAAGTTATTTTGTTACGCAAAATACCCACGGCAATATAATAAGGCTCCGAGCCCTCAGTATAATAACTTATCGCGAATCTAGCTGCTTCTCTCTATGCTGGGTATTCAGAAATTTTTCCCCTAAATTCCGGTAGAGACTTAACTAAATTAAGGTCCGTGTGGGTAGTTCGCACACCTTGGACAATAGTTACGGGCCTGAGCACTTCTATTTGTTGGGGCAAAATACTCTGAAATTCCCGTTTTAATTCTGCCAACTGTTCCCTAAAATTCTGTTCAACTACTTCTACTATCGATTCTAATAAACTAGTCACTGCACTTCTATCCATTTTTAATTTTTAGTTATTACAGTTTTTATTTTTAGAAACCAAAATATAAATCTTTTAGTTAATTTTTAATCGCCTAGTTACTCTAAATATTTTTCTGCAATACACTTAAAAAAATGATTTTTAAACATAAATTTTTTCTTACATATGTACATATGCTGCTAGAATTTCTGGTTCTTTCCTCTCTCGTTCGATAAATTTGGGTTTGGCCGCTTCCACATCCCATTGTTAGTTTAATATAGTTAATATTGCTTAGGTTTTCATCACTTGTGTATAATTTTCAAAATTTTGCTTTGTTTTTAGTTGTTTTTAACGCAAATGTTTCTATTGGGTACACATTTATTTTTGTGTCGAACACTTCGCAATTCGTTTTTCTTATGATCCTCTTAAAAGGATTTAAAATTTTCTTAACGAATTTTTTGCAGTCACAATTTAATTCCTTATTCTTTTACGACTTGTATCTTTAATTAAATTCTATTCAATTTATCGAATTCGAAAATAAAAATTCTAACTTCCATAAGGATATTTTTCAAATATGCTTCCGCACACATTCACTATTTTATCCTTTTATTCGAAAGGATATTTTTTAGCTAGTTATTGTTAATTTATTATTTTTGTTACACTTTTCCACTTTTCAAAATTTAATAGTTTTTCCTCTTTATAAGGATAATTTATGAATAGTTACGTTTTTAATTTTTTACACTTCCTTTTGTAAGGATATCAAATTTTATTTTCTGTTAAGTCACTATCTTTTTTTAAGGACATTTATTTTTTCACAGGACACTTGGTTCTTTTCCTAGTTGGGCGCCAGTTAAGCAAGTCATATTGCTTATTCCAAATAAAACACAAACTTTATTTTATATTAGTTAATCACTTGTATTTAATAAATTAAATTGGTTGCTTTGCAACCTTACTTTACTTCCAAAGAAGAACTGCCTTTGAAGGGCGATGATACCGCCTTAAATACCCTTGTTATCAGCGGTATTCACTTGTTGATGTTGTTGTGCGGAAAAAGGTCGTTATGATGCTATTGCTAGCAACCTAGCAACAGAATTGTATTGTTTCGGGCGTGCATCAGTCATATCAAGGCATAACCTGTTGTACCGCTGGCCTACCTACCAAGCTCGTCAACCAAACGTTGCTTGCTATGCAGTGGGTGGTAAAGCGGGCAATGCTTATGTGCTGTATGCCCATCATATTGTTATGCAGAATAGGTCGCTTTGATGTTATTGCTAGCGACCTAGCAACAGAGTTGTGCTGATCAGACGCACATTACTTCATATCGCGGCGTAGGCTGCTGGCCTACCTGACAAGCTTGTCAACCAAGCTTTGCTTGCTATGCAGTGGGTGGTAAAGCAGGCAATGCTTATGTGCTGCATGCCCAGCCTGCTGTTGCTAAGATAAGTGCAAGCGGCGATCACCCTTTGTTGTGATAATAAACGAGCTCACGCATATGATGTTGCTATGCTGATTATAATATCATATCTGGTTTGTTAGGCAAAGGCAGGTAGCGGGTTGTGGGTTGCTGTTGGGCTGCGTACCCAAGTCGTGCAATTGTTGTTGCTATACTGTGATGTCACGCATTTAGGCAAGTTATGTTTCTAATGTAGTTGGATTGTTGGTAAGCTGCATCAACTGACTATTGACGCTTTAGTTTTCTGGGTCCCTGGTATTGCCTATTTCTGCAGCAGGTTATATGCAAGGAAATGCCTTTGTTATGTAGGTGGTGGTATCATACCTTAACTTACATAAGCACTTATTAACTAATAAACAGTACCAAACTCCGCGTCACACAGGGTAGACGTGAAAATTATGGTATGTGGAAAAATAATGTATTTTTATACTCAGTTTAGCAGAGCTCACATACTATATTAACTTTGATTGGATAACGGTTGGTTCTACAGGTATAAAGGAATCGAGATAGATATAGACTTCCATATATCAAAATCATCAGAATCGAAAAAAAATTTGATTGAGCCATGTCCGTCCGTCTGTCCGTCTGTCCGTTAACACGATAACTTGAGTAAATATTGAGATATCTTGATGAAATTTAGTACGTAGATCACTCATCTCAGAGCACTATTTAAAATGAACAATATCGGAATATAACCACGCCCACTTTTTCGATATCGAAAATTTCGAAAAACCGAAAAAGTGCGATAATTCATTACAAAAGACAGATAAAGCGACGAAACTTGGTAGGTGAGTTGAACTGATGACGCTGTATAGAAAATTAGTAAAATTTTGGACAATGGGCGTGGCACCGCCCACTTTTAAAAGAAGGTAATTAGAACTTTTGCAAGCTGTAATTTGGCAGTCGTTGAAGATATCATGATGAAATTTGGCAGGAACGTTACTCCTATTACTGTATGCTTAATAAAAATTAGCAAAATCGGAGAACGAACACGCCCACTTTGAAAAAAAAATTTTTTTAAAGTCAAATTTTAACAAAAAATTTAATATCTTTACAATATATAAGTAAATTATGTCAACATTCAACTCCAGTAATGACATGGCGCAACAAAATGCAAAAATAAAAGAAAATTTCAAAATGGGCGTGGCTCCTCCCTTTTTCATTTAATTTGTCTAGGATACTTTTAATACCATAAGTCGAACAAAAATCTAGCAATCCTTGTGAAATTTGGTAGGGGCTTAGATTCTGGGACAATAACTTATTTCTGTGAAAAAGGGCGAAATCGGTTGAAGCCACGCCCAGTTTTTATACACAGTCGACCGTCTGTCCTTCCGCTCGGCCGTTAGCACGATAGCTTGAGCAAAAATCGATATATCTTTACTAAACTCAGTTCACGTACTTATCTGAACTCACTTTGTATTGGTATAAAAAATGGCCGAAATCCGACTATGACCACGCCCACTTTTTCGATATCGAAAATTACCAAAAACGAAAAAAATGCCATAATTCTATATCAAATACGAAAAAAGGGATAAAACATGGTATTTGGATTAGTTTATTGATGCAAAATATAACTTTAGACAAAAACTTTGTAAAATGGGTGTATTAAGTAGAATGAAATGAAAAGGTTCTGCAGGGCGAAATAAAAAACCCTTGAAATCTTGGCAGGAATACTGTTCGTGGTATTATATATATAAATAAATTAGCGGTATCCAACAGATGAGGTTCTGGGTCACCCTGGTCCACATTTCGGTCGATATCTGGAAAATGCCTTCACATATATAACTACCACCACTCCCTTTTAAAAGCCTCATTAATACCTTTAATTTGATACCCATATCGTACAAACACATTCTAGAGTCACCCCTGGTCCACCTTTATGGCGAAATATCGAAAAGGCGACCACCTATAAAACTAAGGCCCACTCCCTTTTAAAAAGACTCATTAACACCTTTCATTTGATACCCATATCGTACAAACAAAGTCTAGAGCCACCCCTGGTCCACCTTTATGGTGATATCTCGAAAAGGCGACCACCTATACAACTACCACCACTCCCTTTTAAAACCCTCATTAATGCCTTTAATTTGATATCATTATCGAAACACATTCTAGAGTCACCCCTGGTCCACCTTTATGGCAATATCTCGAAAAGGCTTCCACCTATAGAACTAAGCCCCACGCTCTTTTGAAATACTCATTAACAACTCTCGTTTGATACCCATATTGTACAAACGCATTCTAGAGTCACCCCTGGTCCACCTTTATGGCGATATTTCGAAAAGGCGTCCACGTGTAGAACTAAGGCCCACTCCCTTTTAAAATACTCATTAACCCTTTCATTTGATGCCCATATCGTACAAACAAATTCTAGGGTCAACCGTGGTCCACCTTTATGGCGATATCTCGAAACGGCGTCCAACTATGGAACTAAGGATCACTCCCTTTTAAAATACTCATTAACACCTTTCATTTGATACCCATATCGTACAAACAAATTCTAGAGTCATCCCTGGTCCACCTTTATGCCGATATCTCGAAAGGCGACCACCTATACAACTACCACCACTCCCTTTTAAAACCCTCACTAATACCTTTAATTTGATACCCATATCGTACAAACACATTCTAGACTCACCCCTGGTCCACCTTTATGGCGATATCTCGAAAAGGCGTCCACCTATAGAACTAAGCCCCACGCCCTTTTAAAATACTCATTAACACCTGGTGCACCTTTATGCCGAAATCTCGAAAAGGCGACCACCTATACAACTACAACCACCCCCTTTTAAAACCCTCATTAATACCTTTAATTTGATACCCATATGGTACAAACACATTCTAGAGTCACCCCTGGTCCACCTTTATGCCGATATCTCGAAAAGGCGACCACCTATACAACTACCACCACTCCCTTTTAAAACACTCATTAATACCCTTAATTTGATACCCATATCGTAAGCACACATCCTAGAGTCACCGCTGGTCCACCTTTATGGCGATATCTCGAAAAGGCGTCCACCTATAGAACTAAGACCCACGCCCTTTTAAAATGCTCATTAACACCTTTCGTTTGATAACCATATTGTACAAACGCATTCTAGAGTCACCCCTGGTCCACCTTTATGCCGATATCTCGAAAAGGCGACCACCTATACAACTACCACCACTCCCTTTTAAAACCATCATTAATACCTTTAATTTGATACCCATATCGTACAAACACATTCTAGAGTCACCCCTGGTCCACCTTAATGGCGATATCTCGAAAAGGCGTCCACCTATAGAACTAAACCCCACGCCCTTTTGAAATACTCATTAACACCTTTCGTTTGATACCCATATTGTACCAACGCATTCTAGAGTCACCCCTGGTCCACCTTTATGGCGATATCTCGAAAAGGCGTCCACCTATAAAACTAATTTCTTGTAAAAATTTTGAAAGTATTAGGCTAACGGCAGAGTGCTCGCTATTAGCTAAGCTAGGCGGGAAGCAACTTTTATTTTCATTTTACAAGCTGGAAACGTTTCTGGCACTGTCACAGAGTCACTTTTACAATTTTCCGTAAAAATTCATTTTAATAGCTTTATATATTTATATTACAGCAAAGCTTATCGCTTCCACACTGTCGCCAGCCTTAATTTTTGTTTGGCACGTTGATATAGTTATTGCTTCACAAACTCTCAATATCTCTCGGTATGCTTGAATTAAGTCAGTGGCAAGTAAACTTAATATAAAACAAATTAGATTCATTCTTTTACTTAGTTTTCAATTCATTAAACTCCACGCTTCATCAGTGGCAAACCCTGTAAAATTTCTTAGAGGCGCACGTGCATTTGAAGTACATATGTACTTTTAGCTCGAATCGTGACAAAAGCTCTTCACTAAGTTTTTAATAACCAATCGAAATATCCAGCCATTATTATTTTAAAACCAGAGTTTTTTTTATAAGTCGGTTGTTTCATCAACAATTAACGACAGTGTGGTTGCCAACACTTTTCTTTTTAATGCCTCGCCTAAATTATTTCCTAGATTAAATGTCACTGGTCTAGTATATTTCATTGACTGAGCAATTTTTTGTGGTGAGAAATCCATTGAAGTAAATTCAAAATTATATGTGGGTTAACGAATGTGCTGCAAATTTTTTCAGCAATATTTTTAATTTTCACCTGATTGAAAAAGAAAGAAAAGTACCAAAATCGCGCCAATTGCCCAAAAAGAACAAAATTGTAGAAAAGGGATTAGCGGACCAAATGAGGTTGCAAGGGACCATTTTTGGCCCAAATGGACGAAAGTGGCGACCATGAATATTAGCATCAAATTTACTCACAGTTGCTCTCCCACTAAAATTCCAACAAAACAACTATGTACCTACACACTCTTCGTACATTTGCTCACGAGATCAAATCGGAGTTCGTTTGCATGGCCTACTAGTTTTCTCAACACAACAACATCCAACACAAGCGTTAAGGGTTAAACTGATTAAGCACAAATGAATGGTGTAAAAACGTATCACGTCAGACGTTTTACAGTGACGATACTTCAAAAAATCAGAGCATTTAGATTTAGCTTAAAAAAAAGTAAAAAAAAAAGTATGTGGCTTATCAGATCTTTATTTCAAACAGCTATGTCTAACCCTGTTAACCTTTAGAACAACATGAAATACTCCGTGCATTATGATCAAACTTTTTCTATCTATCTACTTTCCTCTCATCTGTCTCACATTCTTCCGTAAATCTTCCATCATTTCCTCTTCCTCAGCATGCCCATGTCTAAGTCTAGCTCTTTTTATTACTCTTTATCTTATCTTAATGTTATTTTTGCTGTTCCTGGTTATCTCTTATTTCTCCTTTTTCTAAAACCATTCCCTCATTCCTACTTTTACTATCTATCACTCTCCCTCTTCCTCTTGTTCTTCTCCTATGATTTTGCTTGTCCATTTTCTTGTTGCTTTTGTTATAGCCATAAAGGAATAACCCGAATGTTTTGGGTAGTGTTATCGATGTTGATGGTCCTTTGCTGGATATATATCCGGTACGTTCCGATAACAACCACAATTAAGGTACTAGCCCGACCTTCTCGGTAACGATTTAATGTGACCACTTTGAAACTTCTCTTTTGTTTTAGGGGTTCAAGATTAATGATCATGCTCACAATCACACAGCAAAACAAGTAAGGAAGTCTAAGTTCGGGTGAAACCGAACATTACATACCCGTTGCTGTACACTTGAAATGCTGTTGTTGTTTGTTTTGTTAGCTTAATAGTGTTACAAGGCTGCGCAATAATACATACTACATATGGTTCTATTCTGAACTAACTTTTCTTCGAGTTATGGCTCCTGAAGCGTAGAAAAGTGCTTAGTAATAAAAGGGGCGGTGCCACGCCCATTTTTTAAATTTTAAGTTTTTCCTATTTGTTGTTATAAATCCACTTGGGAAATGAAATACCATTGATATAAAGCTCTTTTTTGCAAACATATATCTTATTTTATTCGTCCACGACCATTTTAAAAATCTTTTATAAAAAAGTGGACGTGGCCCTTAACCGATTTCGTAAATTTTTCTTCAAAGCATTCCTTATAGTAAAGGCAACCCCTCTGCCGAATTTTGTTACGATAGGTTTAACGATTTTTATTTATGATTAATAATATTTGTAAAATTGATTTAATCACAAGTGGGCGGTGCCACACCCTTTTAAAAATTCTTTTTTGAAATTTTTATTTAGAGTCTCAATATCAGTCCACACGTCTAATTTCAACATTCTAGGTGTATTATTTACAAAATAATCAGGTTTTTTGTGTTTTTCAAAATGTTATATATGTATATAAAAAGTGGGCGTGGTTATCATCCGATTTCGCTAATTTTCAGTACCAATCTATTATGGATCCAGATAAGCTCGTGCACCAAATTTGGTGAAGATATCTCAATATTTACTCAAGTTATCGTGTTAACGGGCAGACGAACGGGGTTATAATACCCTGTGTACAAGTACAGCTGGGTATAAAAAAGAATCATTACTAATTTGGGTGAATACAGTGCATTAGTAGAATTGCTATCAATGAAACAAATACATTCATGGATACAAATTAACTTTAAGCTCACAATCAACCTGTACTTCAACTGCACTTGCTAAATTGGTTTTGTTTTTGTTGCATGATCATTAGAACGCTTGTACAAACTTTATGGTATTTTTTGTTGTTGTTTTTTTTTTGGATTTTGACAAACGATGAACAAACTGAAAAATGATCTAATCATAAACAGTTGCACGAAGGCAAGCAGCTAATGAGTCAAAAGATTTCTAAAAACAAAGTTTTGAATTGAACTAAAAAATGAAAAAAACAAGTAAAGGTGTAACTGAACATTATATCGGGTGTAACCGAACATTATATACTCAGCGTGAGCTTCAATTGTACATTTCATTTCAGGTAAATTACTTTTCTACATAACACGTGGCACCGCCCGTTTAAAAAAAATGCCTCCCCATTTCTTTTTACAATTAGAGCTTACGATTTCTTCTCGAACACAAGCGACATTTCGAGACCCGAGAAATCGAGAATTCTCGCGAGCTTCTCGACATTCTTACCTAATCGCTGTATGACAGTATTTATACACTTCGTTTTTTATACTTGTGACTTTTTTGTTGATTATATTGCTTCAATGACATTTAACTGAAAACATTTCTATTATACATATTGTAACGAATTTACTTGCAAATCCTCTTATTTGTAACCCTCTGCTAAGTTCGAATCACTAAACTGTTGAATAAATAACTCCAATATTGAATAATGGAAAAAATGGCCTTTATTAAAGTACTTCACAATAACACTTATACTTTGCAACTAGCTTGCTTAACAACCAAACTGACTGATAGCTCAAATGAAACTCACTCTTCGCCACTACTGTCCTGCCTTTTATACTTTTTGATTTCTCATTGCCTACTTCCAGGCTTTTCCATTCCAGAACTTACTAGTTAGTTTCAGCTACAAAATCGCCAGCCACAACTACGTTTATAACTTCTCATTTGAGTAATACTTGCACAAATTATTGTCCTCTCTTGTGAGCAATTCAGATAAAATATATGCAGGTGTTTGTGCATTGATTCTCCGCTGCTCGTATACGTACATGGTACATATGTGCAGACGCAATTATTGTTTCGTTTATGTAGATACATAATGATTGATCTATGGATGTGCATGATATCACTGCTTAGCATCGGCTTAGAGATAGCAGTACCCCTTAGTTTTGCTAATATTCGTAACAATATCATTTTGTTCGCAATATTCTATTTTTCAACGAGACATCAAGAACACGGCTTCTCGCGAGATTCTCGAATCTCAAATTACTCGTAATACTCGCGATCTTCTCGACTTTCAATTCAGTCGCTGCATTGGCAATATTCTATACATTTCGGGATTTTTTACTTGTGGTTTTGCGGATATTTTGGCTTGTGCTCAAGAAGAAATCGTAAGCTCTATATAAAACAGCCAATGAATCGATTAAGTTGAATGTCGGGAAGATCTCGAGCCTTACCAGTATTCGAGATTCGAGAATCTCACGAGCCTTACGAGTAATTCGAGATTCGAAAATCTCGCGAGAAGGCAAGACTCGCGAGAAATCTCTTCTCGAACATGTTCGAGAGATCGTAAGCTCTACTTACAATAAAACTTTATAAGTGAAATATCATTGATGCAAAACTACTTCTTGCTAAGTTATAGCTTATTATTATAGCCTACGATTCTTTTAAACTTGTTTTATATCTAAGTCGCCGTGGTCTTTAACCAATCCCGTCCCGTACTAGAAATATAATATGTGTACACAATTTCATTACGATATGTTAATTTTTCTTCGAGTTATGTCCCCCGAAACATAGACAATTGCTTAGTCATAAAAGGGGCGGTGCCACGCCCATTTTCTAAAATTTGAAGTTTTTCCTATTTGTTGTTATAAATCTACTAGGGAAATGAAATACCATTGTTATAAAGCTCTTTTTTGCAAAGATATAGCCTATTTTATTCGTCCACGACCCTTTTAAAAATCTTGTATATAAAAGTGGGTGTGTTCCTTAATCGATTTCGTTAATTTTTCTTCAATGCATTCCTTATGGTAAAGGCAACCTCCCTGCCGAATTTTGTTACGATGGGTTTAACGATTTTTGATTTATGATTAATAATATTTGTAAAATTAATTTTATCACAAGTGTGGTTATCATCCGATAAGCTCGTCTACCAAATTTGGTTAAGATATCTCAATATTTACTCAAGTTATCGTGTTAACGGACAGACGGACGGATGGACATGACTCAATCAAATTTTTTGCGTTACTGATGATTTTGATATATGGAAGTCTATATCTATCTCGATTTCTTTATACCTATACAACCAACCGTTATCCAATCAAAGTTAATATACTCTGTGTTCAAAGCACGCTGAGTATAACTATTGAGGGTTGTGACGCGCATTTGAAGGGGAAGCCACGAGCACTTCAACAGAAGATTTGTATCTTTCCCACTATAATTTTTTTTTGTATCGCGCTGCACATAAAAAGCACGTGTTCGACACTGAGATGACAGCAAATGATGACTAATGAAAAGATGTTTATTGAGAAACTGAAAAAAAAATAATGTAATTGTAATGATTACAATGTTGTTTTATTCTTAGTTGGAATAATTGAATTGCAGTGTCTAAATGCCTCGGCTATAAAATTAGTACCAAAATACATGGCTCTTAATTCCAATAGTTCATTAATTTAAAGTATCGAAGGCTTTACGTTTGGACAATCAAAGACGGCCTTAACGTAAACCCTAGCTAAACAAAATAAATTTACTAACAAGACCACTGTTTCGACTGCCCTTTCTAAATGGTACTGCCCGCACCCTGTCTACGAGATTCAAGTATCTGTGCGTCGAGATAGACAGCAAGCATAGCTGGAAATCGAACGTAGGGTCGAAAAGGCTTACATAACCTTTATTCGTATAAAAGAATCGTCAGCAGAAACTTTGATCTAAACCCCTTAACACGCGATGTGTCCTACATCAGACCTACTAACATATGAAGCCATAGCATTAGAAATCCACGGACAAACAGTACAACACTTAAAGGTTGAATAGAGTACAGCGGACAACCCTCGGAAGGGTAGGAGGAGCACTAAGATCGCGTCCAAATGACGCACTAAATGTACTTCTACACCAGCTATCTTTGGACCTTCACATACGTGAATCTGCTACATTTTCGGCAGTAAGACTTCGTGAGTCTAACTGTTGAAGCTTGAGGCAGCATAAATACAGTAGTAACCTAACTCAGTAGTAACTCACGCATTAAGTTATTCATTCATTTGTACAAACATATATTTCAATCCGTTTTGGAATGTCTTAAAATATATTGACTCTTACATACATATTCATACAATTGTACATACGTATATTTTGGCTCGCTTTGGTACGGCATGAGATTCTATTGACACATTCATTCATTTGTACAAAGATATATTTTGTACACCGTGCATCATGTGGTAACCTGAGCCTTGGTATGACACTGTTTAGAGCTTGCTCGCGACAAGCCTTTACCTGTAGACAAATTATTAACATGATTCATTTATGCTTGCGTTGCACATTCCACAGCCAATTTTAATTATGCTTAGAATGCAGTTCCCAGGGAACTGAATTGAATGTATATGTGTGTTATACTTAGTTTTTAAGTATTAGTGTAAGTAAGTATTTTAGCTCATTGTTTAAGCGACTTAAACTATGAGTTTTTTTCTTTCGTTTGTTTCATAAGCCCTGAAATTCTCATCCGGCTTACGAAATATTCTAAAGACATAGTTTTAGTTTTTAATTTAAAATGGAGGTTCTTCGAGTCTCCAAATAGAAGATGAGGTGGCTCATTAGAGTGAAACCACCGAGTTCCCTATGCTCGCCCCAAATTAAATAAATAAAGGTGTACCAGTGCTTTTTGCATCCTCCCATGTCTTAAGTACACCATAAATAAAATTAAAAATAATAAACTTAATAAATTGAATACATTAAAATAAAGATATTATAAAGGTGTATCGATGCTTTGCATCGTCCCGTGTTTTAAATACACCATAAACTAAATACGTAAAGGTGTACCAGTACTTTGCACCATCCCGTTGTTTAGGTACACCATAAACTAAATGAAAATAAAATACAGTCTTTATAAAATTAAATACATTAAAATAAAAAAAATAATAAATTTAAAAAAAATGCTTGGTGGCAGTGGGCTTTGGGCCCGCAACCCCAAACGTTTGAGTCGGGTACGTCATCCACTGTGCCACGACTCATACGCCTACAACCACATCAAATTACTCCCTTATAACTCACATTAAACTGCTCGCCCTTAACTGCCCCACGCTTAGCTACTCATAGAAATTTTGTATAAAAGAAAACAACTTTTGAATAAAGAACAGAATTCAACCTGGTGCCGTTTCAATTGGCAGTAAATTCTATCTGGTGCCGCTAACTGGGCACTGCAACCTAGACTTCGATTTTCTCTTATCCGCAAACATTACAATACACGCGACAGGTATGCCTTTCCTAAGAGGCGACTAAAATACCAAATTGTTTCAAGGGGTTGTATAGCGCAACCTTATCAAGGGGTTGTTAGCGCAATTTATAGCTTCTCCAACCAATTTGTCAAACTTACCTACCAGTGGCCAATCCTGTTTTTTTTAACAGCTGAGGCTCTGGCGACTCCAAGTTCCTCATGGATGTAGGGGGTGGGAGGGTGGTATGGCGTAGAAGATTTCATGTGGTCGTACCAAATCGTTCCCGAGATGGTCGGCTAGTACCTTATTGGTGCTTGTTACCGGAACGTACCGGATCAGCATCCGAAAAAGGGCGACCTATATAGATAACACTTCCTAAAGCCTTCGGGGAGTGTCCCTATCGATGCAACAACAACAACTGTAGTATCAAAACCACAACCGGAAAGAACTCGATATAGCTTTGAAAATCGAAATTGAAAACGACCTTGAAATAATTTTGAATAACGAAAGAAAAGCCCAAATAATTTTATACAAACCAAAATCGAAACAACTTGAAAAGCAAAAATAAACCAGATATCAAATAATAATTGAGAAACGCAGACAAAACAGAACACAATTTTTTTAAAACCAAACCCGAAATAATTTTGAAGAACAAAACTAACACAATTTGCAAAAGCGAGTTTGAAATATTTTGAAAAACGAAACCGAAGCAAAGCCGAAGCAATTTTAAGGACCCAAACCAAAGCCGTACCGATTTTAAAAATCGAAACTAGTACGAGTCCGAAAAATGTTTTGAGCCAAACGTAAGCCGCAATAACCGGAGGGACGGAATTAAGGCCGAAGTTGAGACGATGCTGAAAAAATTTGGAAGCAATCAAAGCCGACACCGGCACGCAAACAGCGAGAGATAAATAGCCAACATTAATCGAGACTATTTTTGAATTACTTGTACGTTAAGAAGAAACTGCTGTCTAAGCCCAATCATTTCCTGTTATAGAAGATATGCCCGAGACCTGCGCACGATAATATGTCCCAAGCAACGAAATAGGTCGGGTTTTAAACGACAAATACTTCTTTTCAATGGTTTGATGGACCAATGTTTTTTACCTTTGGGTTGTTATAAGAGTTATTTGGCTGGTGGTGGTAAAGAAAAAATGGAGTTTTCCTTTATCCTCCTACGCGTTTCGGTACATTTTGTATCGTCCTCAGGGAGATATTACATTTAGTTTTATATACACAAAATCATTTAAAATAATTAAGCTCTTCCTAAAAATAGCCTGCGTCCTGACTGACTATCGTTTCTGTCTAACCCGAGCAAGGCAGTGCGACAACAACAATACGCTCGGCTACGTAAGTTAAGCTCAGCCAAATTTTGTTCATCCTGCTTCAACCCCCGTGGCATCTGCTATTGTTGTTGTGCCAGTGCTTCCCCCCATACAATAGGTGCGACCGTTCACAAATTGTCATCAATGTCCTCTAACGGGATTCCAAGGAAACTTGCAGTTTCAACAGGGGTGGACCATAGTGAGAGGGGTGTTAAAGGCGTTGGATAAACATTGCAAGCAGGACATACATTTTGTATGTCGGGGTTGGTTCTGGATAGGAAAGAGTTTAACCTGTTACAGTACTCAGATCGAAGTTGGGCTAGACTGACGCGCGTTTCCCTTGGGAGAGTGCGTTCCTCTTCTGCGAGTTATGGGTATTTTGCTTTAAGAACTGGATTCGTCATGACTGGATCTGTCGACTTAGCAATGTTAAACACAGTTCCTACAATCTAAAATCTCATCAACACATATCTGCATTATCCTATAAGACGCAGTGAGTTGTGTAAAAAAATTGCTAAATTTTTATACTCAGTTGAGCAGAGCTCACAGAGTATATTAACTTTGATTGCATAACGGTTGGTTGTACAGGTATAAAATAATCGAGATAGATATAGACTTCCATATATCAAAATCATCAGTATCGAAAAAAAATTCGATTGAGCCATGTCCGTCCGTCCGTCCATCCGTCTGTCCGTTAACACGATAACTTGAGTAGATTTTGAGGTATCTTGATGAAATTTGGTATGCGGGTTCCTGGGCACTCATCTCAGATCGGTATTTAAAATGAACGATATCGGACAATAACCACGCCCACTTTTTCGATATAGAAAATTTCGAAAAATCGAAAAAGTGCGATAATTCATTACCAAATACGCATTAAGCGATGAAACTCGGTAGGTGATTTAAGCGTATGACGCAGAATAGAAAACTAGTACAATTTTGGACAATGGGCGTGGCACCGCCCACTTTTAAATGAAGGTAATTTAGAAGTTTTGCAAGCTGTAATTTGGCAGTCGTTGAAGATATCATGATGAAATTTGGCAGGAACGTTACTCTTATTACTTTGTGTCTGCTTAATAAAAATTAGCAAAATCGGAGAACGACCACGCCCACTTTTTAAAAAAATTTTTTTTTTAATTCAAATTTTAAAAAAATGCTTTGCATGTCGATCTTGATGCCTTGGTCGATTAAGAAGTCCACTCCAATTATGATATCATCAACAATCTCTGCCACTATAAAATTGTGTATTACCGTGACGTTCCCAACTGCGACTTCACATGATACTTCTCCTAGAACCGTGGTGTCTTCCCCAGTGGGGAATGCAATGGTCTTATTTTCTTCTTTTCAATCCAAAATTGATTGTGAGGAAATAACATACATGTCCATAAACACTGTTACAGAGGTGAAGCAGTTCATTATCCAACGGAAGTTTTGAACTCGCTTGATCTACCAGGAATGCCTCCACATATATTGAAGTTGACAACTGGTGTTCCAATTATTATGCTGCGGAATTATTAGCCAAAGCTTTGCAACGGAACGCGACTAGCAGTTAAGAAATTGAGTATGAATGTTATCGAAGCAACAATTTTAACGGGGCCTTTCAAAGGTGAATATGTTCTCATCCCTCAAATTTCAATCATTGGCACAGAAGCTATATGCAAATTTAAAAGATTGCAATTTCCCATTCGACTGGCGTTCGCAATGACGATAAACAAAGCCCAGGGGCAATCCTTGCAAGAGGAGTGCTTCTCACATGGGCAACTGTATGTTGCGTGTTCCCGCGTCGGTAAACCTGATAATCTTTATGTGTTCACAGAAAATGGACAAACCAAATATATTGTGTACACACAAGTATTGCACAATCAAATTTATTTTAAAAGTAAACTTTGTGTCGTTTTTCATTACGAAAGCATATAGTAGAGAGTGGGCCACAGCAAAGCGCGTCAGGGTACAGCTACCCACTCAGCATTTAGATGATTAAATTTTCAATTTCCCTACATATAAATACAATTTGATTACTCTTTCTGACTAAATAATGAGTTATCATACAATTGAACAAAAGAAATAATCAAATATGAATACTTTTGATGATCAAAAACTGAAAAGCATTTTTCGATCACTTTTTGGAATCAATTTTGAAGTCCTTTGATGATTAAATTTTAATATTTCATTAAAACCAACAAAAAAATAATCAAATATGCTTACCTTTGATGATCAAAAACTGAATATAGTTTTTCAATCACATTTTGGAATCATATTTGAATCAAAGGTGTTTACTTTAGGTGATCAAAAATTTATAATCATTTTTAATTTACCTTTCTGAATCTTTTCTGACTATATTTGTTGACTGAATAATGAGTTTTATACTTGTTAAAATTTTACTTTTTATTGAAAATCTTATTTTTTTTCACATACACACATTTTTCAATCATGAAGTTCAGAAAAAATATGTATATAAAATTTTTATTATTAAGACATTCTTCAAGACAATGCAATGCAAATGCTGCTCGTGCCCGAAGATTTCCCCAACCATTTCTTCACATTCGGCTTCCCAGAAAATACATAATAGTTGGAAAATATAAAAGTTGTGAGCTTTTATAACATTACCATTACATTTACATTGATGTATTAAGTGCAATTTGTCCTATAAAAAGGATTATTATGTGACTTCTATGTATGTATATACAACTGCAAATCTCGAGTTATGTAAATCAACTAGGAGTATGTGTTAACATACATATTTACATACTTATATATACATGAACTAATATACATACATTACATTAAGGCCATCCTCCCATACAACCCCCAAAACTAGTTCGCCCCGCAAACACACCTTCGTTGCGACCGACAGCTGTATTTACGGGGCGAAGAAATTTCAAAGGCTATACGAGAGAAAGGCCCCATATTTGCTTAGGATCTAAGAGGCAAGTCTAAGGGGTGCAGTCTTTGCAGCCGTCGTGTTTCTTCGCCGTTGTCTAGCAAGTTAATGGCTTGTGGGTTTGGATGGTTGTGTAGCCTCTCGATATATCGTGTGCTATATCTTTTTATTTCGTCTATAACCATTTGAGCTATTTGACCAGGTAAGTGAAACTCTCTTGAGATATGTACCTGGATATGTCTTCAAAATCCCGTACCGTATCGTGTTTTAAGATGTTGACGATCATAGCTGATGCTGGATGTTGTAGTCGCAGGTGTATATCGATCAAGTTTATTTGCGAGTGACCTGTGGTTGAAATAGCTCACTTCCGCATGCTTTCTTCCCCTGATGAAATAAAAGTATTATGTAGTATCTTATTTTGAATGAGATATGAAGAATAAATGCATCATAATCGCATTCAAAAATGATTCAAATATCTCAACCAAAACGATTATTCAAGAATGATCATATTTATGGTACATTTTTCTCCCGACGTTACGTAAATTTTCGAACAGAAAATGCTTTTAAATTTGAACGTTTTTAATCATCTTGGGTATGATATTTAAATATTTTTTGATCAAAATTTTCAAAAAATGCTGGCTGGGTAGTTAACCATAAAAAATTAAAAAGAAAATAAATAATAGTTTAAAAAAAACTAAAAACAAGTAAGGAAGGTTAAGTTCGGGTGTACCCGAACATTACATACTCAGTTGAGAGCTATGGTGACAACATAAGGGAAAATAACCATGTAGGAAAATGAACCGAGGGAAACCCTGGAATGTGTTTGTATGACATGTGTATCAAATGAAAGGCATTAAAGAGTATTTTATGAGGGAGTGGGCCATAGTTCTATAGGTGGACGCCATTTAGGGATATCGCCATAAAGGTGGATCAGAGTTGACTCTAGAATTTGTTTGTACGATATGGGTATCAAATGAAAGGTGTTAATGAGTATATTAAAAGGGAGTAATCCTTAGTTCCATAGGTGGATGCCGTTTCGAGATATCTCCATAAAGGTGGACCAGGGTGACCCTAGAATTTGTTTGTACAATATGGGTATCAAACGAAAGGTGTTAATGAGTATTTTAAAAGGGAGTGGGCCTTAGTTCTATAGGTGGACGCCGTCTCGAAATATCGCCATAAAGGTGCACCAGGGGTGACTATAGAATGTGTTTGTACGATATGGGTATCAAATTTAAGGTATTAATGAGGGATTTAAAAGTGAGCGGGCCTTAGTTCTATAGGTGGATGCCTTTTCGAGGCATCGCCATTAAGGTGGACCAGGGGTGACTCTAGAATACGTTTGTATAATATGGGTATCTAACGAAAGGTGTTAATGAGTCTTTTAAAAGGGAGTGGGCCTTAGTTCTATAGGTGGACGCCTTTTCGAGGTATCGCAATAAAGGTGGACCAGGGGTGACTCTAGACTTTGTTTGTACGATATGGGTATCAAACGAAAGGTCTTAATGAGTATTTTTAAAAGGGAGTGGGCCCTCGTTTTATAGGTGGTCGCCTTTTCGAGATATCGCCATAAAGGTGGACCAGGGGTGACCCTAGAATTTGTTTGTTCAATATAAGTATTAAAAGAAAGGTGTTAATAAGTATTTTAAAAGGGAGTAATCCTTAGTCCCATAGGTTGGCGCCGTTTCGAGATATCGCCATTAGGGTGGACCAGGGGTGACTCTAGAATTTGTTTGTACAATATGGGTATCGAAGGAAAGGTGTTAATGAGTATTTTAAAAGGGAGTAATCCTTAGTTCCATAGGTGGACGCCGTTTCGAGATATCGTCATAAAGGTGGGCCAGGGGTGACTCTAGAATTCGTTTGTGCAATATGGGTATCAAAAGAAAGGTGTTAATGAGTATTTTAAAAGGGAGTAATCCTCAGTTCCATAGGTGGACGCCGTTTCGAGATATCGCCATAAAGGTGGGCCAGAGGTGACTCTAGAATTCGTTTGTGCAATATGGGTATCAAACGAAAGGAGTTAATGAGTATTTTAAGAGGGAGTGGCCTTAGTTCTATAGGTGGACGCCTTTTCGAGATATCGCCATAAAGGTGGACCAGGGGTGACTCTAGAATGAGTTTGTACGATATGGGTATCAAATTAAAGGTATTAATGAGAGTTTTAAAAGGGAGTGGTGGTAGTTGTATATGTGAAGGCGTTTTCCAGATATCGACCAAAATGTGGACCAGGGTGACCCAGAACATCATCTGTTGGATACCGCTACTTTATTTATATATGTAATACCTGCCAAGATTTTAAGGGTTTTTTATTTCGCCCTGCAGAACTTTTTCATTTTCTTCTACTTAATATGGTAGGTGTCACAACCATTTTATAAAGTTTTTTCTAAAGTTATATTTCGCTTCAATAAAACAATCCAATTACCTTAGCATGTTTCATCCCTTTTTACGTATTTGGTATAGAATTATGGCATTTTTTTCATTTTTCATAATTTTCGATATCGAAAAAGTGGGCGTGGTCATAGTCGGATTTCGTTCATTTTTCATACCAAGATAAAGTGAGTTCAAGTAAGCACGTGAACTAAGTTCTTTAAAGATATGTCGATTTTTGCTCAAGTTATCGTGTTAACGGCCATGCGGAAGGACAGACGGACGACTGTGTATAAAAACTGGGCGTGGCATCAACCGATTTCGCCCATTTTCACAGAAAAGAGTTAACGTCATAAAATCTATGCCCCTACCAAATTTCAAAAGGATTGGTTAATTTTTGTTCGACTTATGGCGTTAAAAGTATCCTAGACAAATTAAATGAAAAAGGGCGGAGCCACGCCCATTTTGAAATTTTATTTTATTTTTGTATTTTGTTGCACTATATCATTACTGGAGTTGAATGTTGACATAATTTACTTATATACTGTAAAGATATTAAATTTTTTGTTAAAATTTTACTTTAAAAAAATTTTTTTTTTTTTAAAGTGGGCGTGGTCCTTCTCCGATTTTGCTAATTTTTATTAAGCGTATATATAGTAATAGGTGTAATGTTCCTGCCAAATTTCATCATGATATCTTCAACGACTGCCAAATTACAGCTTGCAAAATTTTAAATTACCTTCTTTTAAAAGTGGGCGGTGCCACGCCCGTTGTCCAAAATTTTACTAATTTTCTATCCTGCGTTATAAGTTCAACTCATCTACCAAGTTTCGTCGCTTTATCTCTCTTTTGTAATGAATTATCGCAATATTTCGGTTTTTCGAAATTTTCGATATCGAAAAAGTGGGCGTGGTTATAGTCCGATATCGTTCATTTTAAATAGCGATCTGAGATGAGTGCCCAGGAACCTACATACCAAATTTCATCAAGATACCTCAAAATTTACTCAAGTTATCGTGTTAACGGACGGACGGACGGACGGGCATGGCTCAATCAAATTTTTTTTCGATCCTCATTATTTTGATATATGGAAGTCTATATCTATCTCGATTCCTTTATATATGTACAACCAACCGTTATCCAATCAAAGTTAATATACTCTGTGAGCTCTGCTCAACTGAGTATAAAAACACGCTTTTATAGCTAACCGAACTAAAAAATAGAAAATAATTTTCAATTAAAAAGATTTTATATAACAGTAGTAGAAGGTCAAACAATCATTTATAGTTAATCACCTCAAAATAAAATTATAATAAAATTTAAGTTATTAACAGAATAATTTAATTCAGATTAAAAAGCGTTTTTTTAGTTTTTTTAAACTATTATTTATTTTTAATTTTTTAGTTCAAGTAATTTTACAAGTTTTAGTCGAGAGTGATGAAACCTCGAAACGCCAGCGGTCCATGGATGAATCCAACCCCACGGCACCGAAAAGGGCCAAGACGCAGGGAGGCTGGACGCGGCCTTCGCCGAAATTGCCAAGGGTCGGCAGATCATTGACATTATAGACGAGAGCAGCAAAGATGGCAGGATCAAGAAACAACAGTGGAAGTGAATCGAGGTCGCGCTCGCTACGGTGGCCGTTAAGGTTAATAAAGACAGCCCTGGTCCACCGCCATCTTACACCGATACAGGGTGGTTTCAGGGCAATGTCAAGCTAATTGCCTGTGACGACGCCAGGTCGGTAAACCTCTATAGGGCCGCCGTCACGCTGATAGGGGTGGTATATCCGGGCGCGCGCCTCAAGGTAGTCGAGGCGCGTGATATCCCCTCACGACCAAGGGCTAGAGCTTGGGTTCCAGTGACGCCAACGGACCCAGCTGACATCCTGGAGCTGCCGCAGGAGTACAAACCGCCACAGGTTTGGAAGTCAACCCGGATAAAACCGAGCTTGTCCTCTTCACGAGGAGGTACAAAGTACCAAATCTTACACCGCCAAGAATTGGGGGTACGTTCTTAGCGTTTAGCGATCAAGTCAAGTATTTGGGAGTCATTCTGGATAGGAAGCTATTATGGAGTGACCATATAGTGGAGCGATCCAAGAAGGCATCAGCAGAGCTGTTCACCTGCAAGAGGGCAATTGGCACCACAGCCATTGCGCGCCCGACTCTTATTTATGGTGCCTTGGTCTGGTCGCCAGCACTAGCTAAAAGTACCTATCTTAAAATGCTTCAAAAGGTGCAACGGAGTTCGGAGCTCTGCATTACTGGGGCTCTTGGCTCCACTCCAGATTCCGTTACATACATACATGGATACATAGATAGATACAAGCCAAGCTAATAAAAGCGTGTTAAAAAGGGCTCCAGTATGCTCTTTCGTAGATGTGCCATGCATCCACTTCGATCATTAATAAAGGAATTCGCTTTTCGCATTATGTGCAAGGTTTCAAATCTATGGCCATTTGGGTTGGTCATAAGTTCAATTGACCTTATGTCCGTTAACCTTATGTCACCCCACCATCATCTTTCGTAGATGTGCCATGCATCCACTTCTATCATTAATAAAGGAATGTCTTTTTCGCATTATGTGCAAGGTTTCAAATCTATGGCCATTTGGGG
Source organism: Eurosta solidaginis (assembly GCF_040869045.1). Taxonomy (NCBI): domain Eukaryota; kingdom Metazoa; phylum Arthropoda; class Insecta; order Diptera; family Tephritidae; genus Eurosta; species Eurosta solidaginis. The sequence goes on from NC_090320.1 coordinate 240,514,577, forward strand.
TGGTCATAAGTTCAATTGGCCTTATGTCCGTTAACCTTATGTCACCCCACCATCACGTTATTGCATTATCATCGAGCCTTGATACGTGTGCAAAGTTTCAATCAAACTTATGGTCATTCAAAGTGGTAATAAGGCCAATTGACCTTATGGCCGTTGACCTTATGTCACCACACCATCGCATTCATGCACTGTCATTGAGCCTTGATACGTGTGCAAAGTTTCAAACAAACTTATGGCCATTCAAAGTGTTAATAAGGCCAATTGACCTTATGGCCGTTGACTTTATGTCACCGCACCATCACATTAATGCATTGTCATCGAGCCTTGATACGTGTGCAAAGTTTCAATCAAACTTATGACCATTCAAAGTGGTAATAAGGCCAATTGACCTTATGGCCGTTGACCTTATGTCACCATACCATCACATTAATGCATTGTCTACGAGCCTTGATACGTGTGCAAAGTTTCAATCACACTTATGGCCATTCAAAGTGGTAATAAGGCCAATTGACCTTATGGCCGTTGACCTTATGTCACCACACCATCACATTAATGCATTGTCATCGAGCCATGATCCGTGTGCAAAGTTTCAATCACACTTATGGCCATTCAAAGTGGTAATAAGGCCAATTTATCTTATGGCCGTTGACCTTATGTCACCGCACCATCACATTAATGCATCGTCATCGAGCCTTGATACGTGTGCAAATTTTCAATTAAACTTATGGTCATTCAAAGTGGTAATAAGGCCAATTGGCCTTATGGCTGTTGACATTAATGCGTTGTCATCGGTCCTTGATACGTATGCAAAGTTTCAAATTAATCAGACTTCTAGAAACCGGTGAAAATTAAGCTCAAATATTCCGTTACATACATAGCTACAAGCCAAGCTAATAAAAGCGTGTTAAAAATAGTAATTAATGATTGGCGCGATTTATCTCCAAGAAGAGTTAGGCCGAACTTCTCTTCGAGTTTGCGTGTTGTTCCCTTTTGATTTTTCCTACAAATTGGCAGATGGGACATACATGTTTTATGCCGATTCGAAACGGAAGCTGATGCAAAGAAGATGCATTTTCATTGAAAAGCTTTTTATAGTAGAAATACACACAAATAGGCACGATAAATGAAAATCGGTTCGGATGTATAAATCCAGATAACATTAAGTAACAACGAAAAAATTAGTAAAACATTGCTAGCCTTCTCGCTATACAAGGAAGTATTTTTGAACACCTGTGTCCCATATGCGTGCAAGGGTTAAAAATACGGTCATATTGTACACGTATCACTTAACCTATGTGAATTTAATACCACAATTCAACTGTACAAATATAGAAACGAGCACTTAAATTTTTCTTTGAAAAATAATAGAATCTACGCACTAATTTCATTTTGTTAGAATAAACCTAACAACCTTGAATTTGTTGTTTTGGTAGAACAAAACCTATTTGTTTAACATATTTAGAATTTGTATTACGCTTGACGCATTAACCGTAAAAAATTTAAAAGAAAAAAATAATAATTAGTGCTTGGCGAGATTTATCTTCAAGAAGATTTAGGCCGAACTGCTCTTCGTGTTTGCTTTAATTTTTCCTTTTTTTTGTTTTGATTTTTCCTTTTTTTCTTTCATTTCTCTAGGGTAGCTTTGCCACAATTGGAAAAATTCTTTTCGTGAAATTATATAAGGTGAAATTGAAAATCGAAAAATTTAAAAAATTAAAAATTACACATTTTTGCAAAACCGTGCGCTAAAATCGGCTTATATGAGCAGATACTAGATAAAATTCTCTACAATATGAATCTACTTTTATTGAGTTACTAAGGGGTACTCACTTTTTTTTTGCTACTAATCTAAAAAATTTACAATTCCTTGTTGTTTTTTAAGAAAAAACATGTAAGGACGGGACTGTCTTCGGCTATGCCGAAGACTTCATACCTTTCATGAATGGGTCTGAACAATAATCTTATCCCGTTCGTAATCTCCGAATAATCGGATGTATAAGATAAGAAATATATAGTGAACAAATCTACATACCTAAACGATTTTTAAGATAAATATAAAATAAAAAATAGGTAGGTACTTTGTGTGAGGATGCATAGTTTCAGGTCTTTTGTGGTCTGCGTGTAAAAAATATGACTACGAATCACGTATTTCAACAATATATGACGTAAACGTAACTATTTGATGAAATGTTATGAATTTTGAAGCTTCTAGCCGTAAAAAAGGGGCAAAAATATACAGTTTATATGGGGTATATAATATATATACCACCGATCTCTATGATTTTTTCAGACAACAATATATGCTATATACGTAAGCATTTGGTGAAATTTGAAGCTTCTAGCTGTTAAAACGGGGCAGAAATTGCACAAAGTTTCTTATCTGAACAATCGGTTGTATGAGATATATACTATATATACCACCGATCTCAATGATTTTTTTCAGACAACAATATATACTATACACGTAAGCATTTGGTGAAATTTGAACATATCTAAACGATTTTAAGATAAATATAAAATAAAAAATTGGTAGGTACTTTGTGTGAGGATGCAAATTTTCAGGTCTTTTGTGGTCTGCGTGTAAAAACTATGACTACGAATCACGAATTTCAAAAATATATGAAGTAAACGTAACTATTTGATGAAATTTGATGAATTTTGAAGCTTCTATCCATACAAAAGGGGCAAAAATTACCGTTTATATGAAGTATAAAATATATATATCACCGATCTCAATGATTTTTTCAGACATCAATATATGCTATATACGTAAGCATTCGTTGAAATTTGAAGCCTGTAGCTCTTAAAATAGGGCAGTAATTACGAAAAGTTTCTTATCTGAACAATCGGTTGTGGGTGATATATACTATATATACGACCGATCTCATCAATTTTTTCAGGCAACAATATGTGCAATATACGAAAGTATATTGTGAAGTTTGAAGCTTCAATCTGTTAAATTGAGTAAGATATTACAAAAATTCTCTTTTTCTGAAAAATCGGTTGTATGGAGGATATATGCTATAGTGGTCCGATCCGGCCGATTCCGACAAATGTCTAATCGGGCACCCAAATACACCCACTCACCAAATTTTATCAAGATATCTCAAAAATTGAGGGACTAGTTTACATACAAACAGACAGACGGACAGACGGACATGGCTAAATCAACTCAGCTCTTCAACCTGATTTTGGGTTTCGTGACGAAATTAATATACCATTTCATTTTCATGAAAGGTATAAAAAACACCAAAATCCAAAATTAATGATAAATGTTTTACCTGGATTATCCATAACTCGTACTGAATAGATATCGTTTACAAAATTACGGTTTATATTAAATTTATTACCTCTAAACGCACTTAAACCGATTAACCAATATCACCCGGATTTCGAAAATTTCCACACAAATGCACCGTTTGTTGAAAATTGGCGGCAGCTAATTACCCGAAATTTTGCGTACACGACTTTTAGTAATTGCCCTCTAACATAAACACATTTTCGCATTTTCTGTCACTATGACTTTTTTCTACCTGCTGCCTTATAGTCGAAACACTGTGCGCCTGGAGCTGTGCGGTGCTGTCTTACTAGCAAAGTTAGTCGCAGTAGTCCAACCCCATCTCGGCCTCGATAAACGCAAACTAACTCTGTGGTCCGACTCTGAAATTGTTTTAGCCTGGCTTGGGAAGCCCCCTCATTCCTGGAAAACCTATGTCTCCAATCGAACTGCGCAGTTCATCGACCTCATCGGCAGTACCACCTGGCGACATGTGCGCAGCAAGGATAACCCGGCAGACATGGGCACCAGAGGATGCATCCCCTGGATCTAGCTAGGTCATCGCTAGTGGAACGGGCCTGAGTGGCTTTCCAGACCCCCCAAGGATTTGACAAAATCCACGGTCAGAAGCGTCGAACTCCCGAGCTACGACGAGTCGAAGCCCTACACGCCGTCGACGAAACGGATGCTATATTAGACCGATTCTCCTGTTGTTGTTGTTGTAGCGATAAGGTTGCTCCCCGAAGGCTTTGGGGAGTGTTATCGATGGGATGGTCCTTTGCCGGATACATATCCGGTACACTCCGGTGCCACAGCACCATTAAGGTGCTAGCCCGACCATCTCGCGAACAATTTATATGGCCACACTAAACCTTCAGGCCATCTCCTCCCTCCCCACCCCCAAGTTCCATGAGGAGCTTGGGCACCAGAGCCTCGTCTGTTAGTGAAACAAGATTCGCCGCGGATAGGCGAGGTTGACAATTGGGTTTGGAGAAGCTGTATATTGAGCTGGCAACCTGAAGGATTGCGCTACACAGCCCCTTGAATCTGGTATTTTAGTCGCCTCTTACGACAGGCATACCTACCGCGGGTATATTCTGACCCCCTAACCGGCTGGGGTGCCGATTCTCCTCTTATCCTCTTATCAATAGACTAAAGGCCGTAATAAGCGGCAACCGTGCCCCAAACGATCCCACATTGTCGCATGCTGACCTAACTTGTGCTAAACACCGCCTGATTATCTTGACGCAAACTAAAATTTTCGCCTCAGAAAGAGATTGTTTAGAGAATTCGAAACTAATCGGGAGGCGGAGTCCCTTGCTGGTACTTCATCCCTTCCTGGACCAACGCGGTGTTCTTCGTGTCAATGGGCTACTTGCATACGCCAATATCCCCTATAAGGAACGTCACCCCATCATTCTCCCCGAGAAATCTCGGCTCTCCATCCTGTGTCTACGTTTTCTTCATGAGTTGTTGCTTCATGCGGGCGTCCGCCTCATGCAACAAGTTATAAGGCAAGAATTCTACATTGCCCGTCTGAAACCCCTGTTCAAGAAGTGCATCTCTCAATGTAAAACCAGCACAATTCCCAAGCAGAGCACCCGTTCCCAAATAATGGCAGCCTTACCCCCCGAACGCTGTACATTCTCACCCCCTTTTACTATCACTGGCGTGGACTTCGCTTGCCCGTTCCAACTAAAAGCGTCCATGCTCCGATCCCCCACGCTGGTGAAAGGCTACGTGGCCGTCTTTGTCTGCTTCGCCACTAAAGCCGTCCATCAGGAACTATGCTCCGATCTCACCAGCAAAGCATTCCTCGCTGCCTCTTCCCGATTCGTGGGCCGTGAGGATACCCTAGCCAAATGATGAGCGACAACGATCCAACCTTTGTGGGAGCCAAACGTGCTACTGAGAAGGAGTTCATGACATTCCTGAAAGAAGTCTCATCGGACGTCGTCCAGAAACATGCACCGCAAGGCATCAATTAGAAGTTCATACCTCCCCCCCTCCCCCTCACAGCGCTATGCACATCGGCTGCTTGTGGGAGTCCGCGGTGAAAAGTTTTGCAACCCACTTCAAAATGGTTGCTGGGACCCATATATTTACCTTCGAAAAATTCTCGACTCTCCTAATCCGAATAGAAGTCATCTTAAATACTCGCCACATCTCCCAGCTGTCTCAAGATCCCAACGACCTCACTGCCATCACGCCGGGTCATTTCCTTACCGGTGCACCACCAGTTCAGCAAACACTGGAATGACGACTATCTCATGGATCTCCAAAAGCGATATCGATGGAAGATGAGCCAAACTCCGCCTCGAAAGGGCGACCTGGTAATCATCAAAGAAGACCTACCGGGTGGCGGCTCGGACGCGTGGAAGACACACATCTCGGGAAAGACGGACACATCCAAGTAGTCGCCGTAAGCACCAAGAGTGGCGTCCTCACCAGGCCAATCACAAAACTATGTTTTCTGCCGAATCCTGAACCTGATTTGAGCCCTCGCGGCTCACTAACACCCCCCCCTAAATTACTACAGTCCACTACATACACGCTATGGAAGAATCGACACAAATCCCGCGAACACCTTACTAACACTCCATTCCGAACATGATGAGTGACTAAAGTCTTTTATTTTTCCTGTCTCGTTCGCAGATGAAAAACCGCCCCTCTCCTTGGCATCACAAGTGACAAGGCCAACAACCACAAGATATTTCTTTGATTATACCAATTGTACAAACCACCAAATCCTTTCTTTTTTCTGCGCCAATAAAAATGTTAATACGTATCTTTGAAAATCGTTCGGAATTTATTCAATCGGTAAGAATATAAAGTAACAGTTTGAAGGTAAAGTCCGTGATACTGAGCGCGAACTTAAAGAGTAGATCGGTTTGTGACGATATTATTGGCAAGTGCTGACTATCACGTCGCCTAGACGGGCAAAATTCTGCCATACCCGCATATCAGGGACTCATCCGGCGCAACACCAGAGGAACCACTGCTCATCCAGCCATGTCACCCTAAAGTGGCGACCACCAAGAGGCTTCCGGGGTAACCAGTGTGAAAGGGTTAAAAATACGGTCATAATGAACACGTATCACTTAACTCATGTTAACTTAATAAACAATTCAACTGTGCAAATATAGAAACGAGCAATTAAGTACAAATATATTTTCCTTTGCAAAAGAATAGAATATACGTGTTAATTTCATATTGCTGGAATAAACATAATAACCTTGAATTTGTTATTTTGGTAGAACAAAAGATATTTGTTCAACTGATTTAGAATTTGTATTACCCTTGGCTCATTAACCATATAAAATAAAAATAATAATAACACAGGTCAACAAAAAAAAAGTTTTTTTTTTGTGCATGGGTTTTGCCCTATATATTCGGATTCTATGTTCAATTCTTTAAAAAAAAAAATGCAATTACGAATCAAAAATATTTGGTTTTGTAGAAGTTATAGCGATTTGAAAATTTTGCATTTTTGCAACAGGCTAATGTAGGTCCTTTCGCGCTATTTCGGTCGATAGAAGGCGGCGGGTAGCTACCTGATGCAGCGATGCATCGAGAAAAGGTCTACTTAAAGCACAACATACTCATCTTAAAAAAAACCAAAAAAATGTGGCTGAGAAACAGTAAAAAGGAGATAAAAGGTCCCAGATACACATGATTTTAGGTAGATTTGGCATTTCGTTAAGTACATATAAAGAAACTCATCGAAACTTTTACTGACGGATTGGCAGGCCTAGCAATAGAGCATGCCAGCTACCTGATAGCGTTTTTGTAAGTAAATAAAATTTTTTAAGAAGCTGTAGTTTCTTGGGTCACTCGTTGTGGCCGACACAATGTTTTTGCATATCACAGAGGAATGATGTCTTCGAGAAGTTGTAAACGAGCGGCTACTTCGTTTTGCTATATATGTGGCGAATGTATTAAAAGAAGACAAAAAAAGTTTGATTTAACTAAAAACACAAGGATTTGCGAGACCTACCTAGCCTACTTCGGTCTACCTGTTAAAAACCAGTACAAAAAATGGGCTCCACATGTTTCATGTAACTCTTGCAGAAGCATTCTGGAGCGTAAGTATATTTTCTCTTTTTTACTGTACTAAATGTTTCATATATACATATATACATATATCTACATATATATAATTGTATTATTCAATAACTGAAATTGTTATGAAATGCTTTACGTTTTACTATAGTTTGGTACCAGGGTGAGAATAGAGCCATGAAGTTCGCAGTGCCGAGGATTTGGAGGGAACCGAGTTATCATGACACGGATTGCTATTTTTGTGTAGTGAAACCACTGAAAGGGAAACGTTTAAGGAAAACAATACATCCGGAACTACCATCGACATCCGCTCCAGTACCACATTCGGAACAAAGTCCTGTACCTGATCCACCTGTGTTGGAAAAGCAACTATTCCCTCAAGACAGCTATCAAACACCGAGTTCATCTGCATCCGTACATTCCGAATTTGTTTCTCAATATGAACCAGGAATACCACATCTCATCAACTCTGAAGATCTCAATGACTTAATAAGAGACTTAAATCTATCAAAAGACAAAGCAGAGTTATTAGCATCGCGGCTTAAACAACGAAATTTACTTACTTCTGATGTTCGAATATCTCGGCAAAGAAAGCGTCTTGAAGAATTTTCTTGTTTCTACAGTAAGGAAGATGTACTCTGTTTTTGCTATGACGTGAAAGGTTTATTTGAAGCAGTTGGTATTCCTTGTAATACAAATGAATGGCGCCTCTTTATCGACAGCTCAACAAAAAGTCTAAAAGCAGTTCTACTACACAATGGGAACAAATTTCCATCTATTCCACTGGCACATTCCATACATCTCAAAGAAAATTATGACAGTATTAAAATGCTATTAACTGCAATCTAATATACGGAATACAAGTGGGAAGTTATTGGAGACTTCAAGATGGTTTGTTTTTTTACTGGAATGCAAGGTGGATATACCAAACACTCCTGTTATCTTTGCCTATGGCAGAAATGATGCCGCCCACTATCGCCAAAAACATTGGCCTGAACGTACTGAGTATGGAGTGGGAAGATTTAATATTAAACATGAAGCAATTGTCAATCCTAAAAATATATTGATGCCGCCATTGCATATTAAATTGGGCCTTATTAAACAATTTGTGAGGCTCTTAAAATTGAGTCTAAAGCTTTCAAATATTTGCAGACACTTTTCCAAAGCTGTCAGAGGCGAAAAATAAAGCTGGAGTCTTTGTTGGCCCTCAAATAAAAAAAATTATGAACTGCGATATTTTCCCGGACCTACTTAGCAATGAGGAGAAACTAGCGTGGAACAGTTTTAAGGCAGTAGTTCATGGCTTTCTTGGAAATCATAGGGATGAAAATTATGATGAGCTGATAACTGGCATGATTACGAATTTTTCCGCCATCGGATGTAGAATGTCGCTATAGGTGCACATGTTACATTCACATCTGGATAAATTCAAAGATAATATGGGAGCTTATTCAGAAGAACACGGGGAGCGATTCCATCAAGATATAATGGAGTTTGAGAAACGCTACCAAGGCCAGTATACGGAAAGCATGATGGGGGACTATATTTGGACATTAATAAGAGAAAATGTTACCGAATATGGCAGGAAAAGCAGGAAAAAGCATTTTTAAACAATTAAACTGTATTCTAAAACTAAATTTATAAGAATAAATCTTAAATTGATTTTTACTATACTAGAATAAATCAAATCTACCTATGTCAAATTTTGATGAATTTTCATGTTTTTCGTTTTTCTCATTTTTTTCGAACAAAACCAAATCAACAAACTTTTTTATATTCATATTCTTATTTCTGGGTGCAAAAGCAATCAAAAAAATGTACGCACGACCCATGTACAAAAATGTTGTTGACCAGTGTAATTAATGCATGGTGCGATTTATCTCCAAGAAGATTTGGGCCGGACTTCTCTTAGAATTTGCGTCTTGCTGCCTTTTGATTTTCGCTACAAATTGGCAGATGGGACATATATGTTTTATGCCCATTCCAAACGGATGCTGATGCAAGGAAGTTGCGTTTTCACTGAAAAGCTTTTCATAGTCGAAATACGCTTGGAGTGTACTCGTATGCCAAATCACTGCCGAGAAGCGACCGCGCCAATTTCCAATTGAAAAACTAGTTCTGAATTTTTATACTCAGTTGAGCAGAGCTCACAGAGTATATTAAGTTTGATTGCATAACGGTTGGTTGTACAGGTATAAAGGAATCGAGATAGATATAGACTTCCATATATCAAAATCATCAGGATCGAAAAAAATTTGATTGAGCCATGTCCGTCCGTCCGTCCGTCCGTTAACACGATAACTTGAGTAAATTTTGAGGTATCTTGATGAAATTTGGTATGTAGGTTCCTGAGCACTCATCTCAGATCGCTATTTAAAATGAACGATATCGGAATATAACCACGCCCACTTTTTCGATATCGAAAATTTCGAAAAATCGAAAAAATGCCATAATTAATTACCAAAGACGGATACAGCGATGAAACTTGGTACGTGGGTTGAACTTATGACGCAGAATAGAAAATTAGTAAAATTTTGGACAATGGGCGTAGCACCGCCCACTTTTAAAGAAAGGTAATTTAAAATTTTTGCAAGCTGTAATTTGGCAGTCGTTGAAGATATCATGATGAAATTTGGCAGGAACGTTACTCCTATTACTATATGTAGGCTTAATAAAAATTAGCAAAATAGGAGAAGGACCACGCCCACTTTTAAAAAAAAAATTTTTTTAAAGTAAAATTTTAACAAAAAATTTAATATATTTACATTATATAAGTAAATTATGTCAACATTCAACTCCAGTAATGATATGGTGCAACAAAATACAAAAATAAAAGAAAATTTCAAAATGGGCGTGGCTCCGCCCTTTTTCAATTAATTTGTCTAGGATACTTTTAATGCCATAAGTCGAACAAAAATTTACCAATCCTTTTGAAATTTGGTAGGGGCATAGATTTTATGACGCTAACTGTTTTCTGTGAAAATGGGCGAAATCGGTTGAAGCCACGCCCAGTTTTTATACACAGTCGTCCGTCTGCCCTTCCGCATGGCCGTTAACACGATAACTTGAGCAAAAATCGACATATCTTTACTGCACTTAGTTCACGTACTTATCTGAACTCACTTTATCTTGGTATAAAAAATTAACGAAATCAGACTATGACCACGCCCACTTTTTCGATATCGAAAATTACGAAAAATGAAAAAAATGCCATAATTCTATACCAAATACGAAAAAAGGGATGAAAAATGGTAATTGGATTGGTTTATTGACGCGAAATATAACTTTAGAAAAAACTCTGTAAAATGGTTGTGACACCTACCATATTAAGTAGAAGAAAATGAAAAAGTTCTGCAGGGCGAAATAAAAAACCCTTGAAATCTTTGCAGGTATTACATATATAAATAAATTAACGGTATCCAACAGATGATGTTCTGGGTCACCCTGGTCCACATTTTGGTCGATATCTGGTAAACGCCTTCGCATATACAACTACCACTACTCCCTTTTAAAACTCTCATTAATACCTTTAATTTGATACCAATATCGTACAAACACATTCTAGAGTCACCCCTGGTCCACCTTTATGGCGATATCTCGAAAAGGCGTCCACCTATAGAACTAAGCCCCACGCCCTTTTAAAATACTCATTCACACCTTTCATTTGATACCCATATCGTACAAACATATTCTAGAGTCACCCCTAGTCCACCTTTATGGCGATATCTCGAAAAGGCGACCACCTATAGAACGAAGGCCCACTCTCATTTAAAAGTACTCATTAACACCTTTCATTTGATACCAATATCGTACAAACACATTCTAGAGTCACCCCTGGTCCACCTTTATGGCGATATCTCGAAAAGGCGTCCACCTATAGAACTAAGCCCCACGCCCTTTTAAAATACTCATTCACACCTTTCATTTGATACCCATATCGTACAAACATATTCTAGAGTCACCCCTAGTCTACCTTTATGGCGATGTCTCGAAAAGGCGTCCACCTATAGAACTAAGGCCCACTCTCTTTTAAAATACTCATTAGCACCTTTCGTTTGATACCCATATTGTACAAACGCATTCTAGAGTCACCCCTGGTCCACCTTTATGGCGATATCTCGAAAAAGCGACCACCTATACAACTACCACCACTCCCTTTTAAAACCCTCATTAATACCTTTAATTTGATACCCATATCGTACAAACAAATTCTAGGGTCACTCCTGGTCCACCTTTATGGCGATATCTCGAAACGGCGTCCACCTATGGAACTAAGGATCACTCCCTTTTAAAATACTCATTAGCACCTTTTTTTTGATACCCATATTGTACAAGCAAATTCTAGGGTCACCCCTGGTCCACCTTTATGGAGATATCTCGAAACGGCGTCCACCTATGGAACTAAGGATTACTCCCTTTTAAAATACCCATTAACACCTTTCATTTGATACCCATATCGTACAAACAAATTCTAGAGTCAACCCTGATCCACCTTTATGGCGATATCCCTAAATGGCGTCCACCTGTATAACTATGGCCCACTCCCTCATAAAATACTCTTTAATGCCTTTCACTTGATACACATGTCATACAAACACATTCCAGGGTTTCCCTCGGTTCATTTTCCTACATGATTATTTTCCCTTATGTTGTCACCATAGCTCTCAACTGAGTATGTAATGTTCGGTTACACCCGAACTTAACCTTCCTTTCTTGTTCATGTTGCTTTGGCCGGCACTTGAACTCAGGACCTTCGGTGCGGTATGCGAAGCACGCTCCCACCACACGACGGCGGCGGCTTTTTATCAATAAGTGGTTTGAGATTTTGGCAAGCACACGGTAAACATTTTGAGCCTAAATCTGAAACATTTTGGACGTATGTTCAAACCAAATTTTGTTTAAATATAGATTATAACGGTCTTCCTGAAAGTGAATGCATAGAACTGGGTTTCAATTTGAAACTGGAGAAGTCTACACTTAAACTTAAAAAAAAATAGTGGGCGGTTCCCTGACATCCTTTCAGTCAGCAACTAGTGATACACATTTCTGGTTCGGAACTAGACCTAAATTGCCAAATAAATACCTACTAGTTCGGTACTAACAAGATTATACCCAGTTATAAAATCGACAGCTTGGGTTCTTATTTTTCATATTTAATTTGAGAAATATGTCATCTACAAAGAAACTGCTACCAGCTTTAATTAACTCGACTATGAGTATGATTTCTTTTCCCAATCTTTCCCACTGGCTCGGAGGTACTGATAAATGCTTTAATATCGTACAAGAAGCAGCATTTAGAATTTCTCTTCGGTTCGGAACCAACGAAATAGTACCCAGAAAACTAGTAAGCTGTAATTTTAACACTAGTTTGGAACTACGGAAATAGCTCCAAAAAAAGAACTAGTTCCAAAGTGGAGATAAGTATCTAGTTCGGAACTATTGAAAGGTTAATGCAATTCAAACAAAGTAGATCATCGCCATGTTAAATTCGCCAGTTGGAAGCATGTAAAAGATATATAGGGCGAGCTAATAGAGGTTCCGAATGTACTAGAAACGCACCAGTTTTGAACTAGAGATTTTTCCTACAGCGTTGCTCTACCCAGTGTATAAGAAATCATTTCATAACACCTTATTATACAAAATTTGTTTAAAAAGATTCGGTAAATTTGTTATTTTTGAATTTTCAACACCAAATTTAAATTCTTAAGGCAAGTTTTAAAGCCAGACGTTTCTATTCCAGTTTCCATTTGTAGGTCTTTGAAACCTTTTGTTTCAAGCCCAGAAGTGACTACAAGTTTGTATTCTTAGATTTATTGAAACTTTTTTGCTTTTGTTTTAAAACAGTCTTAATATTTTTAACTTATTGTTTAAACAAGTTTTCAAATGAAATTTAATGAAATTAAAAAAGACAATATTAAATTGAGAGGTTTCCACTGAAATGTTTCAAAATGTGTTTAAAGCGAAAAATGGCTAAAAAAATTAGGTTCAGATTTCTGCATTTGCACCCGAAAATTCAAAAAAAAAAAAAAAAAAAAAAAATACAAATAAAAAATAAAGCTCCACCGCTGTATATAAATAGCGAACACAAAACTTTCCTTGCTTTAGTTACTTTATACTTAAATACTTAACGAGCAGCGCAAAACGTCAGGAACTAGTAAAATGAATTTCCACAAACATATCGTGATCTTGGTTATAGTACTTAGCGGTCTTTTGACCAGTATAAATTCCCAAAATGGCGATTATTTGGTACATTTGTTTAGACACTCATCGTATTTATGCGGGGGTTCATTGGTCTCTTGGCAAATAGTGGTCACAGCTGCGGCATGCGTGGACGATACAAGTTCACCTTTCATGTTCGTTGCACGTGATCCAAAACCTTATTGCGGACCAGCTCGCCACATGAGGAGTGTATCTCATCAAACTATTGGTTCAGAATGCAGAAATGGTCCTAATGATATAGCTGGAATTGTACTGCAGACACCCTTTGAAAGTTCTGATGGAGTGGAACCAATACCACTTTGCACAACTGGACTTTCGGTGGGCAAAACGATGGAGATTAGAGAAATGACTCAAAATATGGTAGGACAACAAGAATGTACAGTCGTAACATATGAGGTAACTATAGTAGCACCAGGTGGATGTAGGAATTACCCCATAGGAAAAAATATGTATTGTGCAAAAGTTTACGGATATTTGTGGCAAGGATATGGTGGATCACCGGGCGTCGATAATGGACAACTTTGTGCGGTGGGAATATTTTCGGGGTACGAAAGAAATCCGAAACTTTATATAAATGTAACTGATCCACCAATTCACGATTTCATAAAAGATCTGATTAAAGAGTATAATGAGTGAATTATTACTCTATCTCGGCTGAACGCTCCATTTCAGATTTATTTCATAAACATCTCAGCTCACGTTAAAATATATTGAATTTAAACTAATATAGGGCATTTTGGTATAAAATCTGAAGGGAGGTTCCATGAGAAAGTGAACTGTGGTGCGAGTAAAATGTATCTTATATAAAAATAATAAATTTAACCTTTAAACAATTTTCAATTTCTTTTATTCTTTTTAAAATAAAATGTGGATTTAACTTTTTCAATAGGGTTGAAATAGTATGTTCTATCATACGATATGTTGTGTTTTTTGCTGGTATCGTTTGATGTACTTGTTGGTCCAATTATTATATTTGCGTTTGATGGTTTGCTACACCTTATGGGTGTTTCCATTCTTTTGGTGTGCTCTCCGTTTCAAAAATTTTAGTAATTGTTTAAAATTGCATTGGTTTTTAATTTGTCGCTATTTCGGCATCAATCTAAAGCAATCTTCAGGAACATTAATTTTGGATATATGGTCATTAAAAATTATTTATGCAACTAGGTATACATATAAACCAAACACAACTAGCATATGTGATAATGCTAGATCGACTAACCATATTGTCTAAAACAAAAGTAAAATAAACATCAATAAAAATAAAACAATTTTAAGCAATTCCTTTATATAAATGGACAAAAATTAGTGAAAAATTTCTCCTTGCATAAAGAAATATTCTTGCTAAACTTTGATTTTTAAATTTTGACATAGAAATTGCAAAAATATTTATGAGAAGTAAAAATATAAAAGTGGAGCGCACATTACTTGGATTGGAAAGGAGATATTATTAGACAATCAATTGCGCTCCACCTTTCTATTTTTACTTCTCATAAATATTTTTGCAATTTCTATGTCAAAATTTAAAAATTAAAATTTAGCAAGAATATGTCTATATATAAGGAGAAATTTTTAGCTAATTTTTGTCCATTTATATCAGGCATGCTTAACCAACGAACCGATATCATTTCGTTACGATAATTAACGTTAATAAACGAAACAAAGTCATTTCGTTTCGTTTATTAACGTTAAGAACGTCAAATTAACGAAATGATTTTGTTTCGTTTTCTGCCATATCAAAACGAAATCAAATCGTTTATGTTGATTATTAATTTCAAACTATGCTGGCAAAGCTGATTGATGGCGGAGTCATTAAAGGTGAAAGCATTAGCCCAGCTGATTGCAACTTTTCTCATGAATCTTGACAATACGAACATTTCTCAGAGTATTTTTGACATTACCACCACACAAACAAATTACATGGAATTTGTGTGTGTATGTCCGCTCGCTGTTACCACCTTACGGCTGCACCATGGCTATAGCATTGCCAGCACAATTCAAACATAAAGTATCACGTTTTTGTTAACGTTTTTAACGTTAACGAAGGCTTTTCGTTTCGGTTAAAAACGAGATACAATTTATCTTGATAATTTCTTTATCGATAATATTTCGAAGTGTTTCAACGGAAACGGTGGAAATTTTTTGATAAACGATTAGCTTAACGTTAAGGTGCATCCCTGATTTATATAAAGCAAGTGCTTATAATTTTTTTTTTTTATTTTTTTTTTCTCCTTTTCTTACATTTTCTCGGCGTATTATCTTATCTGTGAAGTTTTACAGTTGTAGCTCAATGAGAATTTACATAAAAATCAATCCCAAAATTCCCTCCGTTTCGCACGATTATTCTAAATATGTCATCCCGTGCACCCCCTAATGAATCTTTTTGTATCGTTTCATCGGCTGTCATCGACCTCTGAAGTAAGTTCGAAATTTCAAGTCTCTAGCTCATCGAGAAGTTACTTAAAAGCTGGTTTGAAAAGTTTCAAATTCTTATCTAATTATTTCAATACGTGCGCCACCTAACGGATTTTTTTCCAGTTGTTGCATTGTCACGGTGTTATAACCTATGTGTAAAGTTTCACGTTTGTAGCTCAATGAGAAGTTACTTAAAAATCGATTGCAAGATTTGTATGAAAAGCGGACAAACATCGGATCGAAATATATAAAAAAATCGTATTTGTGGTCCGATTTGGTCCATATTTGGAACACATAATGCATACATGAATAGAAGGCGACCTATGATGCCCAATTTGGAACAAATATTACATACAGCCCGATAGAAATGACATCAAAATATCTGGAGTTGGAGGAGGGACAAGCATACGTGGCGCAGAGTCGAGTAAAGGAAGGAAGGATTATGTATTGAGCAATTAGATTGTAACAAATTGTCAGGAAAGTCCTTGCAGTAATGAGTCACTAAATGAACTAAATAGATTGAGAAATAATAGGCAATGAAATAAATACTAAAAACTTGAAAATAAAATAATTTAAAAAAATTGTTAAGTTAGACGGTTTTATTGAAAACAACACTTATATGAAGTAATAATAATACTAAAAGCTAGAAAATAATTAGGTAGGTGCTGGGTACTAGTCATCACGCTCCTCATCAATCTAGGGCGTTGATCAGACAATTAAATAAAAGCTTTGGGTGCGTGAAATTTCTAAAAATGTGAGGCGTATCATAACCTTATTAAGGTTCAGTTGGCCTTATATATGACTATCAATAGAAATTTGACGCGTCCAACTCTTTTATTTAATTGTCTGATCAACACCCTAGATTGATGAGGAGTGTGATGACCAGTACCTAGGACCTATTATTTTCTAGCTTTTGGTATTATTATTACTTCATGTAAGTATTGCTTTCAATAAAACCATTTAGCTTAAACATTTTTTTTAAATTATTTTATTTACATCTATACACGTTTACGCTTAAACTTTATATGGACTGCTAAGCGTCAAACTTTAAATACCCCTCTGAAATTGCTGCGCATAAAATTTGTACTGTCTACTAAATTTCAATACGCATTATAATCAGATGTAACTGAAATATGTGTCTACGTTCACCTATACACTAATTCTATGTATCACCTCTTAAAATGCTGCGTGTCCACTATTCATCGCAACTGATTCAGCTATATGTTATACATTATGGCCACCAGAGGTTTGTGTCTCCGATTATATGTACACTCTGTTCTGTAGCTAGTTATTTAACCACTGCTGCTTGATGGGTATCCTAAGCATTATCTAAGCGAGGATAAGCGTTTTTTTACGCACAAACGTAAAGTTATGCGCTTCTAAAAAAACACGACTAATGTTGGATGACCACATATTTTAGTTCTTTTGTTCCTATCCTATATATTTGTTTGTGCATATTTTTGTTTACAATGGTGGTACCTTAAATTGTATACATTTTTTATGTTTATTGTACTCAGCTGAGCAGAGCTCACAGAGTATATCAATTTTATTCGCATGATCTGGGCGTAAAAAAAAATTCATTTAGCCATGTCCGTCCGTCCTTGATATAACTTGAGTAAATTTTGAGGTATCTTAATGAAATTTGGCACGCAAGTTCCTGGACACTCATCTCAGATCGCTGTTTAAAATGAACGAAATCGGACTATAACCACGCCCACTTTTTCGATATCGAAATTTTCGAAAAACCGAAAAAATGCGATAATTCCTTACCAAAACGGCTAAAGCGATGAAACTTGGTAGGTTGGTTGAACTTATGACGCAGAATAGAAAATATGTACAATTTTGGACAATGGACGTGGCACCGCCCACTTTTAATAGAAGGTAATTTAAAAGTTTTGCAAGCTGTAATCTGCCAGTCGTTGAAGATATCATGATGAAATTTGACAAGAACGTTACTCCTGTTACTATATATGTTTTAAATAAGATTTAGCAAAATCGGATAACGAAGACTCTCACATAAAAAAAAAAATTTAAGTCACATCTTACCAAAAAATAGAATATCTTTACAGTATATAAGTAAATTATGTCAACATTCAACTCCAGTAATGATCTGGTGCAAAAAAATCCAAAAAAAAAAAAAAATTTCAAAATGGGCGTGGCTCCGCCCTTTTTCACTTAATTTGTCTATAATACTTTTAATGCCACGAATCGAACAAAAATTTACCAATCCTTGTGAAATTTGGTAGGGGCGTAGCTTCTATGGCGATAATGGGCGAAATCGGTTGAAGCCACGCCCAGTTTTTATACACAGTCGACCGGCTGTCCTACCGCTTGGCCTTTAACATGATAACTTCAGCAAAAATCGATATATCTTTACTAAACTTAGTTCACGTACTTATCTGAACTCACTTTATCTTGGTATGAAAAATGGCCGAAATCCGACTATGATCGCGCCCACTTTTTCGATATCGACAAATGAGAAAAATGCCATAATTCTATACCAAATAAGAAGAAAGGGATGAATAATGGCGATTGGATTGGTTTTTGACGCAAAATATAACTTCAGAAAAAACTTTGTAAAATGGGTGTGACATCTACCATATTAAGTAGAAGAAAATGAATGGTTATAGCAGCGGCGCCTAAACGTTGCCGATGAAGGAATTTAGCAGTTCCCGAAATGGATCTATACAACGAGCTTTGGCAGTTGTCTAAATTTTTTCTTTCTTCTATTCTAATTTAAAAATTTTTTCAATTAAGAAAAAATGTATCATAACAATAATAATGATAAAAAATTATTGTTAGGCCTTGAGCTCGATTCGAACCCGCGATCTTAAAATCAGTAGGCCGATATAACAACAAAAATTGTTAATACATCCCAGAGCACGGGGAAAAAGTGTCAATAAAATATGACACTATGGCGGCATTGCCAACAAACAAGTCCAATTTTCACAGCCATCCTGCAACAGATGTCGCAGTGTTGTGAATATCAATTGGCACGAAACAGAATAGAAGTAGGATTAATGAAGACAAACAAAAAACCGCTGTGATGGCTGAATGGTTATAGCAGCGGCGCCTAAACGTTGCCGATGAAGGAATTTAGCAGTTCCCGAAATGGATCTATACAACGAGCTTTGGCAGTTGTCTAAATTTTTTCTTTCTTCTATTCTAATTTAAAAATTTTTTCAATTAAGAAAAAATGTATCATAACAATAATAATGATAAAAAATTATTGTTAGGCCTTGAGCTCGATTCGAACCCGCGATCGTAGAAGAAAATGAAAAAGCTCTGCAAGGCGACATCAAAAGCCCTTGAAATCTTGGCAGGAATACTGTTCGTGGTATTACATATATAAATAGCGGTACCCGATAGATGATGTCCTGGGTCACCCTGTTCCCCATTTTGGTCGATATCTCGAAAACGCCTCACATATAAAACTAAGGTCTACTCCCTCTTAAAACCTTTCATTTGATACCCATGTCATACAAACACACTTCAGGGTTACCCTAGATTCATTTTCCTACATGGTGATTTTCCCTTATTTGACAAAGGATGAAGGAAAATCGTTCCAAAAACGGCACCCTTGATCTACAATTTGGTCGATATTTCCCAAACGTATGTGATATGGAATTAAAAACCACTTATAAACCATCTACGAAATCAACGCAGCTATAATTATACTCAGATGAGCAGAGCTCACAGGGTATATTATGACGAATATTAGCAACGCTAAGGGATACTTTCATCTCTAAGCCAATACTAAGCAGTAACTTGTATGCACATCAACAAATCAATCATTATGTCTATACAAATGTCCATACAGTCAGCTGGTAAACGAGTAGTAAATTCTAGAAATAGAAACGCCTAGAAGTATGCGAACGAGATATTACAGAATATAAAAGGAGCTAAAGCGGAGTAAGCAGTAATAAGTTTAATTTAAGCACGCTATCTGTTGGGAAGTAGAAGTGTTATTGTGAAGTACTTTAATAAAGGCCATTTTGCAATATTGAATATTGGAGTTATTTATTCAACAGTTTAGTGATTCGAATGTTAGCAGAAGGTTGCAAATAAGCGAAATTGCCCTAAATTCGTTACAATATAAATTTTGTTAAAGAAAATAATTAAGAGCGCTTCGAAAATATTTCAGGGGTGATAAAGAAATGCCAAATTTTCATATTTAAAAAAAAAATATTCAAATAAAACGAATTGATAGCTGAAGAAGGATAGCAAAGGCAACTTGCTTCACTTTTTATACCTTTCATGAAAATGAATTGGTTATTAACTTCGTCACGAATCCCAAAATCGTAAGTTGTTAAGTATACGGAAATAATCAGGATGAAGAGCTGAGTTGATTTAGCCTTGTCCGTCTGTCTGTTTGTATGCAAACTAGTCCCTCAATTTTTGAGATATCTTCATAAAATTTTGTGAGCGAGTGTATTTAGGTGTCCGATTAGACATTTGTCGGAATGGGCCGGATCGGACCACTATAGCATATATCTTCCATACATGCAATTTTTCCTCAATTTATCAGAATGAAGCTTCAAACTTCACCATATGCTTTCGTATATTGCACATATTGTTGTCTGAAAAATTGCCTGAGATCGGTCGTATATATAGCATAATCCCCCACAACTGATTGGTCAGATAAGAAACCTTTCGTAACTACTGCCCTATTTTAGGAGCTAGAGGCTTCAAATTTCACCAATTGCTTACGAATATAGCATATATTGTTGTCTGAAAAAATCATAGAGATCGATATATATCTATACCCCATATAAACTGTAATTTTTGCCCCTTTTTTACGGCTAGAAGCTTCAAATTTCATCAAATACTTACGTTTACGTCATATATTGTCAAAAAACGTGAAATTTGGCATCCTCACACAAAGTACCTACCTATTTTTTATACTCGGTTGAGCAGAGCTCACAGAGTATATTAACTTTGATTGGATAACTGTTGGTTGTACAGGTATAAAGGAATCGAGATAGATATAGACTTCCATATATCAAAATCATCAGTATCGAAAAAAAATTTGATTGAGCCATGTCCTTCCGTCTGTCCGTTAACACGATAACTTGAGTAAATTTTGAGGTATCTTGATGAAATTTGGTATGTAGGTTCCTGGGCACTCATCACAGATCGCTATTTAAAATGAACAAATAAACGAAATAGAACCATAACCACGCCCACTTTTTCGATATCGAAAATTTCGAAAAACCGAAAAAGTGCGATAATTCATTACCAAAGACGGATAAAGGGACGAAGCTTGGTAGGTGGGTTGAATTTATGACGCTGAATAGAAAATTAGTAAAATTTTGGACAATGGGTGTGGCACCGCCCACTTTTAAAAGAAGGTAATTTCAAAGTTTTGCAAGCTGTAATTTGGCGTCGTTGAAGATATCATGAAGAAATTTGGCAGGAACGTTACTCCTATTACTTTATGTGTACTAAATAAAAATTAGCAAAATTGGTGTACGAACACGCCCACTTTAAAAAAAAAAAATTGTTTTAAAAGTCAAATTTTAACAAAAAATTTAATATCTTTACAGTATATAAGTAAATTATGTCAACATTCAACTCCAGTAATGATATGGTTCAACAAAATAAAAATATAAAAGAAAATTTCAAAATGGGCGTGGCTCCGTCTTTTTTCATTTAATTTGTCTAGAATACTTTTAATGCCATAAGTCGAACAAAAATTTACCAATCCTTCTGAAATTTGGTAGGGGCATAGATTCTATGACGATAACTGTTTTCTACGAAAATGGGCGAAATCGGTTCAAGCCACGCCCAGTTTTTATACACAGTCGACCGTCTGTCCTTAGGCTCGGCCACTGATACGATAACTTGAGCAAAAATCGATATATCTATACTAAGCTTAGTACACGTACTTATCTGAACTCGCTTTATCTTGGTATAAAAAATGACCGAAATCCGACTATGACCACGCCCAATTTTTCGATATGGAAAATTACGAAAAATGAAAAAAATACCATAATTCTCTACCAAATATGAAAAAGGGATGAAACATGGTAATTGGATTGGTTTACTGACGCAAAAGATAACTTTAGAAAAAACTTTGTAAAATGTGTGTGACACCTACCATATTAAGTAGAAGAAAATGAAAAAGTTCTGCAGGGCGAAATCAAAAGCCCTCGGAATCTTGGTAGGAATACTGTTCGTGGTATTATATATATAAATAAATTAGCGGTACCCGACAGATGCTGTTCTGGGTCACTCTGGTCCACATTTCCGTCGATATCTCGAAAACGCCTTCACATATAAACTTAAGGACCATTTCCTTTTAAAACCCTCATTAGCACCTTTCATACCCATATCGTACAAACGAAATCTAGAGTCACCCCTGGTCCACCTTTATGGCGATATCTCGAAAAGGCGTCCACCTATAGAACTAAGACCCACTCCCTTTTAAAATACTCATTAGCACCTTTCATTTGATACCCATATCGTACAAACACATTCTAGAGTCACCCCTGGTCCACCTCTATGGCGATATCTTGAAAAGGCGTCCACCTATACAACTAAGGCCCACTCCTTTTAAAAGACTCATTAACACCTTTCATTTTCTACCCATATCGTAAAAACACATTCTAGAGTCACCCCTGGTCCACCTTTATGGCGATATAGGTGGAACAGGGGCGTCCACCTTTAAAACTAAGTCCCACACCCTTTTAAATAATCATTAACCCACTTTATTTGATACCCATATCGTACAAACGCATTCTACAGTCATCCTTTGTCCACCTTTATGGCGATATCTCGAAAAGACGTCCACCTATAGAACTAAGGATCCGTCCCTTTTAAAATACACATTACCACCTTTCATTTGATACCCATATCGTATAAACACATTCTAGAGTCACGCCTGGTCCACCTTTGTGGAGATATCCCGAAATGGCGTCCACCTATAGATTTATGGCCCACTCACTTTTAAAATACTCTTTAATACCTTCCATTTGATACCCATGTCATACAAACATATTCCAGGGTTACCCTAGGTTCACTTTCCTACATGGTGATTTTCCCTTTTTTGTCTCCATAGCTATCAACTGAGTATGTAATGTTCGGTTACACCCGAACTTAGCCTTCCATACTTATTTTACCTCTATATTAAGTCGCTTTCATGTTTTCATTTCCATACGAATTTTTGACCCACGTAAAAGTCTTTTTCGGTAACTTCCCGTTGAGCTAGACACTTGATACTTAGAACATAGTTCAGATCTGAGAGACATTACAATGCAAGTGAAAAAAATCCGCTAGGTGGCGCACGGATCGAGATATAAAGAAAATTTATTTTAAAATGGAAATTTTGCGATCGACTTTTAACTAACTTCTCGGTTACCTAGAGACTTGAAACTTGGCACACAGTTCGAGGCTTGGTGACAATACAATTTACAGAAAACAAAATTCCGCTAAATGGCGCGCTAAGTGAGATAACTAAAAATCCTTGAAAAACGAGGGGAATTTTGCAATCGATTTTTGAGTAACTTCCCGGTGAGCTGGAGATATGAAACTTGAGCCGTAAGTTAGACCCGGTGACAATGCAACATTTGATAAAAAAAATTCCGCTAGGTGGCGCATGGATCGAGATATTAGGAAAATTAATTTTAATTTGGGAATCTTTCAATCCATTTTTAACTAACTTCCCGGTTACCTAGAAACTTGTAACTTAACACATTGTTCGAGACCCGGTGGTAATACAATTTATAGAAAACAAAGTTCCGCTAGGTTGCGTGCTAATTGAGATAACTACAAATCACTGAAAAACGAGGGGAATCTTGCGATCGATTTTTGAGTAACTTGCCGGTGAGCTAGAGACTTGAAACTTGCGCCGTTGGTCAGAACCCGGTGACAATGCAACATTTGATCAAAAAAAAATTCGCTAGGTGGCACGCGGATCGAGATATTAAGAAAACAAATTTTAATTTGGGAATCTTTCAATCCATTTTTAACTAACTTCCCGGTTATGTAAAGTCTTGAAACTTGGCACTGAGAGGCCTGGTGAAAATACAACTTATAGAAAACAAAGTTCCGCTAGGTGGCGCGCTAGTCAAGATAACTGCAAATCCTTTAAAAACGGTGGGAATCTTGCGGCCGATTTTCGAATAACTTCCCGATGAGCTAGAGACATGAAACTTGGGCCGTAAGTCAGAACCCTGTAGCAATGCATTACTTTATCAAAAAAATTCCGCTAGGTGGCGCACGGATCGAAATATTGAGAAAACTAGTTTTAAATTAGGAATCCTGCAATCGACTTTTAACTAACTTACTGGATAACTAGAGACTTGGAACCTGAAATATAGTTTAAAACTCGGTGACAGTGCAATGTTTGATCAAAAAATTTGAGCTACGTAACGCACAAGTTGAGCTATGTATTTAGAAGATTAGGCCATACCTTCATGGCTAGCCTCCTGAGTGTTGCAGGCGTTGTAGAATTCCACCTCGTTGAAGGCACAACTCAATGCACGTCCTTGCATACTTTTAGGCGTACGCGACTTTCACCACGATTCTTTTAGACTTTCAGGCGTATGCGAATTACACCACGATTTTCACTGTGCAAATTAAGTAGCTGACAAACGACTTGGAATCAGGGATGCACCTTAACGTTAAGCTAATCGTTTATCAAAAAATTTCTACCGTTTCCGTTGAAACACTTCGAAATATTATCGATAAAGAAATTATCAAGATAAATTGTATCTCGTTTTTAACCGAAACGAAAAGCCTTCGTTAACGTTAAAAACGTTAACAAAAACGTGATACTTTATGTTTGAATTGTGCTGGCAATGCTATAGCCATGGTGCAGCCGTAAGGTGGTAACAGCGAGCGGACATACACACACAAATTCCATGTAATTTGTTTGTGTGGTGGTAATGTCAAAAATGCTTTGAGAAATGTTCGTATTGTCAAGATTCATGAGAAAAGTTGCAATCAGCTGGGCTAATGCTTTCACCTTTAATGACTCCGCCATCAATCAGCTTTGCCAGCATAGTTTGAAATTAATAATCAACATAAACGATTTGATTTCGTTTTGATATGGCAGAAAACGAAACAAAATCATTTCGTTAATTTGACGTTCTTAACGTTAATAAACGAAACGAAATGACTTTGTTTCGTTTATTAACGTTAATTATCGTAACGAAATGATATCGGTTCGTTGGTTAAGCATGCCTGCTTGGAATTCTCTTGTTATGTTGCGAGGTGGAATTCTGTTGTTTTCGCTAGTGTTGTCAGCGAAAATACCACTAATTTTGTTAAATCTTGCTATTTTGAACAAATAAGAATTTTCACTTAGGAATTACTTAAATTACTAATCAAAGTTGCAATTCTCTTTTTGTAGGTAGTACAAAAAAATTCAAAAAAATATGATAAAAAAAATTTTAAGGACTACCTTTATATAAATGGAAGAAAAAATAGAAGGAAATTTTTCCTTTAATACAGACATAGTCTTGTTGAATTCTGACTAAAAAACTTTAACAGTAGCTCTTGCAAAAGAATTTTGGTATTTAAAATTATAAAGGTGGAGTGCGTGATTAAATTTTAAATAATCAATTAGTTAATCCCAAGTACATGGTTTGCCTTAAATTGAAAGATTGCGCTCCACCTTTATAGTTTAAATCCCAAAATTCTTACAAGAGCTATTGTTAAAGTTTTTTAGTCAAAATTCAACAAGACTATGTCTGTATTAAAGTAAAAATTGCCTTCTATTTTTTGGTCCATTTATATAAAGGTAGTCCTTAAAATTTTTTTATCATCTTTTTATTTTATTTTATATTTATCCTAAAAATCGTTTAGGTATGTATGTGCATCTGTTCACTATTTATTTTTTATCTTATACATCCTATTATTTGGAGATTACGAATGGGATAAGATTATTGTTCAGCCACATTCATGAAAGGTATGAAGACAGTCCCGTCCTTACTTGTCTTTATATTTTATTTTACCCATTTCATCGCTATTTTTAATTGCTTCTTTAGATTGGCTACATTTATTAGTGCCATTTGTACCCACTCTCTGTAGGGAGTAATTTTTTTGCAGGATCCTATGTGGATGTGACTTCCAACTCTTCTATGAAGCTTTCTTCAAAGACTGTCCGTTTGGAGATGACGTCACTCGGAACTTGAAAGTTTGAGATGCTTTTCTCAGTATATCCGTGTACCCCCGCATAAGTGGAGGATTGTCTCCAAAGTCTACATGTTGCACTTGCACCTGGTCCCTGTTATGCAGAAACACGCCAGAATTTGAGGATAAGGAGATATCTCTTAAGGTCTTAGAAGTGTCAGTGCATCCACGGAAGCTAGGATCTAAGTTTTCTTTCGTAGGACTCAGACTCGATTTTGAAAAGTTTTTGTAGAGAATGACCACTTTCATCGATTTGCTCCAAATTTTCTTCAAAATGCACAGAGTTCACATCGTGTCATCATGTATGTATTTGATAAATTTCAAACCATAAAAAAATTATTTTTAAATTGGATTAGATTTTCAACTTCACGCAACAATAATTGATTTGTGCATCGAAATAATGATGCGTTGATTTAACGAAATGCACAAAAACTCTGCCACACAAAAGTAAGCATAATTAGGTTTCCAAAAATAATGCACTTCAAATTGAATAAGATTATAAATTTTTTAGTATTTGCGGCTAACCAATTCGAAAGACGGAGAGGCGTGAAATCGGACACTGTGGCGAACTCTTCATTATTGGAATGGAATTCTTGTTGATTGAATGGTGACACGGTGCTGGTGGTGGCGGTGCAACAGAAAAAAATTGGTTCTATACTTGCAACAGACGTGTAAACACTTACTACATACATCTGCGCATCATCATTTGAGCGTGGAAGAGGTATGCAGCAAGGCAAAAGCACGCAGCAGCACTGCACGATCTCTACTGTACTCAATCGAACACTTGGTCGGCATCCTGTGGAGCGGTGGCTGTAGCGGAGACTGCAGCTGTGTTAGGAGCACCCTACTATCGCACTTTATGAGCGTCGAGCTTATCGGTGCGGGTGTTGATGGAAATACAACATGCGTGCCACACAAGCTCTACTACAATTTCATTATATTGCAATGTAGCAGTTGTAAGTAGAACAGCAGACGTGCTGCAATATTTCAAAATTTGTTCAACGTTGCTCATAATAGGGATGATACAAATCGTATCGATGCATTTTGGTGTTTAGTGGGTCAACGTGAAAGACCCCGCAAACCTGTGATCCCGCACAATTGTATCTATTCGAGTTTTCTTCCCGAAGTTTATCCCATCATTGGATGTAGAATTCTATTATGGTGATCTCTAGGATAGAGACCACAGATTAACGCCATGTAGGAATTGGCAATTGATCTCTCATTTCTAGTATCCAACATACATCATCGCGTTTCGTGTTGACGGAAAGCCTCGGAACCAGACGGTATTCCAGCAGCAGCCATTAAGTAATATCGGACATTATGAATGCTTGATACAGCATGACAATTTTTTTAAAGGCTCTTCGAAACTTGTATTGTAGCCGTCATGTAACAAGCAAATAACTTTCATTCAGGTAGTGCGGCCTTAGACCTTGAAAATGCAATTTAGTCGAAATCGAACTTTTTTCACTAGCGTGGATTTAACTTAGCGAGGTAAGTTTTCGTCCTACTTCTTCTTGTAGCGGTAAAAATACTTCCGAAAGGTCGATCGCAACGATTTGATATGACGACGAGAACATTTAAGATCTGTGTATTTAAGTTGCCTCTTACGGCAGGGATGCCGACAGCGGGAATATTCTAAACTCCTTAATCTCCTGCGAGCAGTTCTCCGCCTCAAAGGCATAGCTAGACGAAACATTTTTAATAGCGCGAAATGAACAGAAATGCCACCTACTTGGAGCAACGATTCCAAATCTTAGTATATAACCAACACCACGTTACCAGAAGCTATCTTACAGATCGCATCATCATATACGAAACCTAAAAGAACCCAAGGATTATAAAATTAAGATGTAAATCAGGTCGAGAAACAATTCTCGGGTATAAGCTATGGAACGTCAGCAACAATAAAGTCTTCAGTTCTGAAATACTGGATGATAAATTCTGATCCGGATGCACAGGCGATATTGCCGCTAATTTTACCTTCCATCACCCTCTTATCGGCACAGGTTTGGTCACCGGGGAAGCCCCTTCGGCATCTGGACATATCGGTGTGCGAAAACTAAAACAATGCGCTATTTAAATCAATGCGCTAACACAAAGCACTAGCATAATCTTTATTTTGCGCCAATGTATTAGCGCATAAAAATATTGCGCCATTACCCAGGGCAACACCACGAACGATATCTTATTTACGTATATACAGCTGCTAACAGGAAAATAGTACTGCTCATTTTTTTTGCGAATTTCATCAGTTATACATATATCCTTTTTTTATTTTCAATGAATGAATTGTGGAACTGAAACTAAGTCAAACAAAAGTTTTCGAAAATTTTCGAAAAATCATGAAGTTTTCATCAAATTTTGCAAAAAAGTGCATGAAAAACGTTATCGGAGATTTTCGAAAATTCGGAAAATTTTCGTGAAAATTTCGAATAATCTTTCTCGAATTTTTAGTTGAATTATCAGCAGAACTAAAACACCCTTCGGAAAAAAAAGATTTCCAAAGCAATGGGAATTTTAAGGAACTTATAATTTGACCTGGTTGGAGTAAAATTGATTGTGCTACAAAACTGCATACTCAAAAAAATTGCGAAAATTCTAAATAGAAAATTCGAAACTTTCACGAATTTCCGAAACTTTCTGCAAACGTTTTAAAGGTTGGCTTGCAAAGTTCCCAGTAACAAAATTCAACAGCCTTTTTGGAAATTCCAAATTTTTATGAAAACTTCTACAATTTTGGAATTGTTTTGAAAATTTTTTTGAGATTGGTTTGCATAAGTTTTGCTACACAATTCATGTTATATTTTTGAAATTCGAAATTTTGATGAAAACTTCTTGAATTTTCGAATTAAGTTTTTGAGATTGGCTTGCATAGTTGCAGTTACACAATTCATGAAATTTTGTCGAAGTTCGAAATGCTTGTTGAAACCTCTCGAATTTGCGAAAATTTTCCAAAACGTTTTTGAGATTAATTTACATAGTTGCAGTTACATGATACATGAAATTTTTTCGATGTTCGAAATGCTTATGGAAACTTATCGAATTTTAGAAAATTTTCGTTTTTTAGATTTGTTAGCATATTTTAAGTTAGAATTAAAAAAAGAATACAACCGAAGAAAGTTGCCAAAAACTGTCACTGCTATTTTCGTGTTCGCAACTGTAGATAAAAAATAGTTCAAATTTAAGTACTTATCAATTTTCACGCATTTCAACCGAACCGGTGGTGGCGAAGTGCATGCATCATTGGAAATACAGTTGTGCCGTGCAGTGAAAAAATTAAGAAAACCTCAATTTTCCTTTGATCTAAACATTTTAGTTGCGGCTTTTCGTGTGGCCGCATGAAAATTCCTACAAAACTTTTAGAATTTTTTTTTTGTAGTTTTCTTGCCAAAAATACTTAAGGAAAAGTGAAGTAAATGTGCCGTGACATGGAGAACGGTGATAGTTGAGCAGGCGCAGGAGGGTGTAGTGCATACCGTAATAGAGGCGGCAAAGCGCGCAATTATTTAACAAGGGTGACTGAACTTATTTTCACTTTCATTCAATGAATTTCGCATTGCCTTGGCTGGTGCGCACTATTAAAGTTCAATGTTGTTGTTGTTCGTGTGTCTGATGATGCTGTAGTGCGGTAGTAAAATTGGTTGCTATTATAGATACGTACTCGTAAGTGCACTTAAAGTGCTTTTAAGTTGGCACAAGTTATAAAAATAAATTAGCTACTGCCAAATAGCTTTTCGAAATTTTTTCAGTTCGAAAATATTCAATAAACAAAGTGTTGCATTGATCTTTCTTTTATTTTTATTTTTCAATTAGAAAATGAACTCGCGACGAAATGTCAAACTGCAAATATTTAACTAAATGTGGCCAAGTCAGAAAAAAATTTATCAAGCATAAATTATTTTCCCAGTAAAACATGATTCAATCACAAGAGGTTTGTTCCTCAATGATTACAGATCTTTGACACTCCCAAATTGAAAAATGTGGACGGGTTGCTTTTATGAAATAAGGAAAACGGGGAATAATTCAATCCCCTTCAGTGAAATTGTAGTAGAAAAGTATCTTTGGTAGTATATTAGTAGTCATAATAAATTTGTAAATGCCAAAAGTTTTTGGGGAAATAATTCATTTTCTACTAAATATTTCGTGAATTGATAAAGTTATAATTTTATTCAAAAATGCACTATCTCAAAATTTGTTTCCAAAACTCCCTACATGAGCATACGTTCAATGCATTTTGTCATAAGAGGGAGTTAATGAAAATCATTCTGAGATGAAGCGTTCTTCAATCTAACTCTAATATAGGGCCAAATCCTGAATTGGGAAATTTTTAAAAAATATAGATGGCATGATTTTGAACAGGCAGCCAACATGGGGTGATACTCTACTCAGCAATGAGCTGACAAAAAAAAAAAAAATACAAGAAAATGGCTTATTGTCTTAGAGCTTTATATTCCGGCCTTGACTTTGACAGAAGATTTAAGCTTTCGTGCGGTCCTGCTACACAGGGAGTATGCACCTTTTTATTCTGAAATTTCGGAAAGCTCTTTTTCGTAAAGTATTCATGAAAGCGTTCCGGATAAACCGTTAATTTAGATTATTCGGAATACGTTCATTTGATACTACCTCACGAGGTCCGAATATGCATAATATTCCAAATATAAACCGATTCTCCAAATTCTTAAATGGAGACGAATGTTCCGAACATACGGAATTAATAGAAGGTCGACTTTTAATACGTGCCCAAAAATATTGAGAGAAGTGTCAAAAGACGCAATAACAATAATTCGAAGGCGCAAATAAAAATTTTAGCTCGTTCAAAAGATATTGACGAAAAACCGAAAATTACCCCGGGTTGCGATGGCGGCCTTCAGCCGAGCTTATAAAAAATTATCCTGGCCGGTCCACCAATGAAGTGGGATCAAAATTAAATGCGTGCAAAATCCATTTGTACACAAAGTCTTTTTCAGTGCACAAAACCATTACAACAACCACATGAAAATTGCCCACTTCAACTGCAAATATCTCCGGACAGAGATACAATTTTTCTTTTCCGCTTTAGGATTATTGTTTTCGAGGTCACCTCTCTCGATATTTTTGGACGCGTATTAGCAGTAGACTCCTGTTCTAGACTTTTACCTAAATAAGTTAACATGCCCAATGGGTACATTTCGTTATGGCACCTCCATTATTTACTAATGACATTTTTACGTGAATCGATGTAATAGTGGAGGTTTTGACGTTGAACAATGAATTTTGAATTGGTTTAAGTTTCGTATGTTCATAGGTTTACGAAAGTGCACGATTCCTTGGTGTCCGTACTTTTCATAAAACCTATGTTCAGCCACACTAATAGATCATGGCACAGTTAATAAATTCATCATAAAATTAAAACAAATATTCTAAGGATTTATGCAGTTAAGTACTTATCGGGTATTTGTTAACTGATTGCTTCCTATTTCTACTACTAATATTTTTCAAAAATTCGCAAAGGAACAACACAGTTAACGGACGTCAATTCGATTAGGGAGCAAAATGGTTGTAATTGTCAAAAAATTTGTCTCTCGAGCAAACCTCTTGTGATTAAATTATGCCAGTAAAACGCATTTTGAATTTTTTTCGAAGCCGAGCTTATGGTTCTAATTTTAGCTTACGGCAAAAGAAAGATTCAGTATGTATACATAAGCCATAGCAATATAAAAGTTTAGCGAGTGTACATAAACCAAATTAAAACAAAAACCGAGAAATAAGCGCACAAGATAGAGAAGGCGAACAGGAAGTAGGAGGAGGCGAACAGAAACAACAGCATTCGAATGAAGTAAATTGAGTGAAAACAGCAACCCCCAGCGGTTTAAGGGGCTTAGAATATACCCGCGGCAAGTATGCCTGTCGTAAGAGGCGACTAAAATACCAAATTGATTCAAGGGAATCCGTAGCGCAACTTTTTAAAGGTGTTGATGGCACAATATATAGCTTCTCCAACCCGATTGTCACCTCATCTAACCGTGACGAATCCTGTTTCTTTGACAGCCGAGGCTCTGGCGACCCCAAGTTCGTCATGGATGTAGAGAGTGGGTGGGCGGGATGGCTTAGAAGTTTTCATGTGGTCATATTAAATCGTTTGTTGTTTGGTGCTTGTTACCGGAACGTACCCGATCTGCATCCGGCAAAAAACCATCATCATCGATTACACTCCCCAAGGCCATCGAGGAGTGTCGTTATCGCAACAACAACAGGGAAAACTGCAAAATTAAAAAAAAAAAAACAAGTAAGGAAGGCTAAGTTCGGGTGTAACCGAACATTACCTACTCAGCTGAGAGCTTTGGAGACAAAAAAAGGGAAAATCACCATATAGGAAAGTGAACCTAGGGTAACCCTTGAATGTGTTTGTATGACATGGGTATTAAATGGAAGGTATTAAAGAGTATTTTAAAATGGAGTGGGCCATAGTTCTATAGGTGGACGCCATTTCGGGATATCGCCATAAAGGTGGACCAGGGGTGACTCTATAATGTGCTTGTACGATATGGGTATCAAATGAAAGGTGTTAACGAGTATTTTAAAAGGGAGTAGCCCTAAGTTGTATATGTGAAGGCGTTTTCGAGATATCGCCCAAAATGTGGACCAAGGTGACCCAGAACATCATCTGTCGGGTACCGCTAATTTATTTATATATGTAATACCACGAACAGTATTCCTGCCAAGATTCCAAGGGCTTCTGATTTCGCCATGCAGAACTTTTTCATTTTCTTCTACTTAAAATGGTAGGTGTCCACCTATTTTACAAAGTTGTTTTCTGAAGTTATATTTTGCGTCAATAAACCAATCCAATCACCATGTTTCATCCCTTTTTTCATATTTGGTATAGGAATATGGCATTTTTTTCATTTTTCATAATTTTCGATATCGGAAAAGTGGGCGTGGTCATAGTCGGATTGCGGTCATTTCTTATACCAAGACAAAGTGAGTTCAGATAAGTACGTGAACTAAGTTTCGTAAATATATATCGATTTTTGCTCAAGTAATCGTGTTAAAGGCCGAGCGGAAGGACAGCCGGTCGGCTGTGTATAAAAACTGTGCTTGGATTCAACCGATTTCGCCCAGAAAACGTTTATCGTCGTATATTCTATGCTCCTACCAAATTTCACAAGGATTGGTAAATTTTTGTTCGACTTATGGCATTAAAAGTATTCTAGACAAATTGAATGAAAAAGGGGAGCCACGCCCATTGTGAAATTTTCTTTTATTTTTGTATTTTGTTGTACCATATCATTACTGGGGTTGAATGTTGACATAATTAATTTATACATATACTTTAAACATAAAAAAAATTTTGTTAAAATTTGACTTAAAAAGATTTTTTTTTTAAAAGTGGGCAAGGTCGTCATCCGATTTTGGTAATTTTTATTGAACACACATATAGTAATAGGAGTAACGTTCCTGCCAAATGTCATCATGATATCTTCAACGACTGCCAAAACTGGAAACCTGGAAAACTTTTAAATTACCTTCTTTTAAAAGTGGGCGGGGTTATAGTCCGATTTCATTCATTTTAAATAGCAGTCTGAGATGAGTGCCCAGGAACCTACATACCATATTTCATCAAGATACGTCAAAATTTATTCAAGTTATCGTGTTAACGGACAGACGGACGGACGGACGGACATGGCTCAATCAAATTTTGTTCGGTACCGATGATTTTGATATATGGAAGTCTATATATATCTCGATTCCTTTATACCTGTACAACCAACCGTTATCCAATCAAAGTTAATATACTCTGTGTGCAAAGCACGCTGAGTATAAAAACCGAGACAAGTTTAGGAAATTTGTATATTGCATTTTCTGAACGACATTTTTTATAGGACAAAACTGCTTTTAGCAGCCTGATTCTAATGTGGTAACAACTTTCTTCATGTGGTAACTTTTGTACCCTTTTGGTATTCTGCCCACGAAAGTAGCCGGATAATTGTTTACCCACTAAAATAGGTGGTAACATCGATGTAACCACACAAAAGCTGTTGTTTAGAAAAAGGCAATACTGAAAAATAAAGAATTGTGAGCCCAAATAAGTAAACATAATAGTAAAAAAGTGTTGCCTCTTGCTATACATATTTGTTTCCATGTACATTCACAGTATATATTACAATATAGCTATGTAAAAACGTATGCATGTATGCACATATGTATATACACATCGTCCCGTTTATTCGTTAACATCGTATCTACGAGTGACACATTTTCGGTAAAGCCATGACGGAACCATACACGGTGGCAGCAAGGTGACATACCTACAAACAAATAAAAATTCCATGTACTTCGTTTTTGTAATTTCGATGGACAAATGTCAAAATCGTACAGCGCCGGAAGTTGATGTATCAAATTAAATAAAAAAAGTTTATATTCAGCTGTCCCATGCTGCCACCTTGTATCGTTCCGCCATGGGTAAAGCGAAGAAAACCAACTTTTAAATTTCACCACAGACACTGGTGAGTTTTTCGGTGATGGCAGCGTTACCACTTTGGCCAGAATCGCGAATAAAACAACTGGTAACGATTTTCGGTTACATAATGTTCTGGGTACTATTTTACCGGTAACGCTAAGAATCGGGCCGTAAGAGACAAGAGGTCAGCGCAAAGGACCGTGAGGCAGAATAACTGCAACGAAGGGACATTCATCTGTAAAGCTGCTGGACAAAGGGAGGCGGAACTCGCAGTATTGTGAAGCAAGAAGACGACAGAGTTAGTAACTGAATGCCAATAAAGAGGGAGAGAGAGTAAAAGTTTGGAGTGGCTGAAAGTCAAAAGCAGTGAGCATTGAGGGTACAGCCTTCCCCGAAACGCATCAAACGTGACAAAACAGTATCCGAATGTAGCGCTTATCAATTTCAGCAAATCATTTGGGTATGTGGAGATCTGAAGAAAGGAAGCTGCTTAGTGCAATGAACGGCATGATGCCAAACGAACCGAGTAAGTATACTGACTTCATTCTTCAATTAAGCGGAGTAATACATGGGATTGTGTTGATAAGGTGCATCAATATTGCAACCTAACGATTGTTGGAGGGAGTTGTTCTAAAAGCAATGCAGAAACGCACAGCTTAAGGTGGTGTATTGAGCGCCGATCCTCACAATACCAAATAAATTAAATAAATTCAAAAAACGCTGCTTCGGTTACAACGTCGAAGCCGGAAAATTTCCACACGGCTTTGGAAGTCACTTTGTCTACCACGGCGCAAGGAGGGTCAGCACTCCTTCTTCTGAACAAACTAGAAGGCGGTGGCATGGGTAGTATTTATTTGGGGAGACACAATGTCGAAAATCAAGATCCAGACACACCAAAATACAGACAAAATTCAAAATTTCCGATAAGTCAAAATACAAACAAATCAAAATACAGACTAATCATAATACGGAAATTCCTAGACTCTCCATTCAAAAATAAATGTAATTTCTTGAAAAAGTACATACTTTAAAGGACTATGGATTTGTATTTCAATTAATATTTTGTAACTTTGTAAATGAAGATAAACCTCAGCGAGGGGATCGCGTAGCCGGTGTTGGAACAGCTAAGGGGTAAGGCCGCTTACGCAGAAAAATGTTCTGCGCACAAATACTGTGGATCGCGTAGCCGGTGTCGGATCGGCGAAGGGTTATTTTTTTGAAGCGTGGCCCAAGGCCGCCTACGCGGAAAGTTGGTCTGCCCACAAATTCTGTGGATCGCGTAGTCGGTGTCGGATCGGGAAAGGGTTATTTTCTTGAAGCGCGTCGGAAGGCCGCCTACGCAGACACGAGTTCTGCACACAAATACTGTGGATCGCGTAGCCGGTGTCGGATCGGCTAAGGGTTATTTTTTTGGAGAACGATTCATCATAGGCGCGAAGGCGAGTACTCAACGCAACGCGTGGTGGTGGCGATACAATCGATGGGCTAGCTCATTTTACGCATATATATTACTACAGGACCTCGGTCTGAGAATAAAAGTCTGAATAAAAAAAATCCAATGGTACAAAAGAAAAAAACAATAAGCCCAGATTGCTTTGAATTTTATTTATTTCCATTTAATGATATTCATTT
Source organism: Eurosta solidaginis (assembly GCF_040869045.1). NCBI lineage: Eukaryota > Metazoa > Arthropoda > Insecta > Diptera > Tephritidae > Eurosta > Eurosta solidaginis. Next base: position 240,550,756 of record NC_090320.1, read on the forward strand.
CATCTTCTTTTCTTACGTGCTCCCTCTCCTTTGGGCTTTCTCTCCCTCTGTCTGGCAAAAATTTCACACTTTGTGTGGAGGAAATTCATGAGAAACCCTCCAGAAAAAAATTCTCCAATATCAGCGCGAATTTTGAGAGACCTTTAACTTGTACTTTGTTAGACTAAAATTGATTGATTGATTGAAAATTTCAGGGAACTCTAAATAGAAAGTTCGAAATTTTCGTACATCTTTCGGACATGGTGCAGATTCGTCTCGAAGATAGTTCTCTAAAATCCTATTGCATTTCCGGTACTTAGATCAGAGATTTTTTTTGAAATCAGGTAACCAGCTTTTAAACCTTCATTTCAACTCCCATTCAAAACAATCAGAACCCAACTTGAAAGCAGAAGTTGAAATCAGGCGAATGTTTTGACCTTTTGCAACGCGAGGTAAACGACTGTAAGACGTCAACTTTGGGTATCTTCGCTTTCCTGCGCCAGACAAAGGTAAACTGTCTTGTTAGTTCCTGTATCTTACTAATTTCCACCAAATTCAGAGTGCATATTTGGAGATTACTGCCGTCTTGTAGGCGACTGAAAAGCTACTATTTATAGGGTGTTTCAAAATAAATGAAGTTGTTTCCATATGGAATGGAATTTGCATCAACCCTAAAAATAATCGAAATCAAAAAGAATTTGCAAAGGAAAATGAAGATAAAGCGTTAGATAGTGAAGTTAAAGAGAAAGTGAGTGAAAGTAAAAAAAGAGAGGATGGGGTAGCGTGAGTTGAAGTAGTTGGTAGTTAGGAGGGAGAATGAAGAAATCGGGATGAGGGAGGATAGCAATATGGGATTGCTTTATGCTTAATCCAAGTGTCGCCGGATATACTAGCAGTATATCTCTATATTTATGACGATAATTATTATACATAAGTCTCATATCACGTTGTTGTATGCAGTGGACTCTGAAACTAGTTATCCGATTCGCTTGAAATTTCGTAATTACAGCTGCGGGCGGAAAAATAGCACTTTCGATTTTTATTAAATTTTAATTAATTTTTCTTTTTTTTTATAATTTAAATTTGAATTTTCTAACTAAGACTAGGCAAGCCAATCTCACAAACGTTTTCGATAAAATTCACAAATTTGAGAAAATTTTGCACTTTTTATATGAATTTTTCTTCAACAAAGAACAGGTTCTAGGTCTCTAAGAATTCGAATAGATTTTTGACAATTTTTTCCCCGAAGGATGTTTAGATTTTCTTCCATAAAAAAAAAGACAAGTAAGCAAGTCTAAGCTCGGGTGAAAACGAACATTATACCTAGCTGTTCACTTTAAACGCTGTTATGGGCGTGGTCTTTAATCGAGTTTGATTATCTTCACTCAGCCTATATATTTTGGCAAGGATAGTGTCTCTGCCAAATTTCAATGTAATATCTTCAACGGCTTGTTAAACTTCCAAATTTTATTCTTCTAAATGTGGGTAATGCCACTCCCATATTGCAAATTTTTTTGGAATTTATGTTTTGCGTCATGAAACTAGTCCACCTATCAAATTTCATTAGTTCTGCAGTATTCATTTTTTAATCATCTAATTTTTCCATTTTAAAAAATTTTTCAAATCGAAAAAGTGATCGTGGTTATCGTCCGATTTCCCTCAATTTCAATACCAATCTATTCTGGGTCCATATAAGCCTAGCGAATTCGGTGAAGATATTTCAATATTTTCTTAAGTTGTCGGGCGGACAGACGGACGGAGGGGCATGGCTTAATCAAATTTTTTCTCGATACTAATGATTTTGATATATGGAAGTCTATATCTCTTTCGATTCCTTCACACCTTTGCAACCAACCGTTATCCAATCAAAGTTATAATACCCTGTGTAAAAGTACATCCGGGTATAAAAATACATACTTTGTATGAAGGAAAATCAAGAACAGCTTAAAAAAAAATTCAAATACTAATACGAATTTTGATGGATCTATAACTTGCTTATTCTGTTTTGTTGATTTTCCGACAGGGTGGTTAAATAATGTATATTGGAACGCTTTTCCGTCATCCCTTGTAAAATTTGGTTTTGAGACAAACCGGTTTCGGGGTTGTGCCATCATCAGTGTCGATTTTCGTTCTAACCTGTTGTTGTCGTTTGTACTGTATTTATAGTTCGTAGGTACATGAGCAGGTATTGTCAAAATTGGTGTTTGCGTATATTTAGTTATGTGTACCGAAGGTGGTTTTTACTGATCGATCTGTGTGGCTGACTGGGGCAGGTAAAAATCTGTAATTTTATTCGTTTGACCTTTTTTGTGGGTTTGTTGTTTTGGTGCGTTAATTGTTTTGTGTTTATTTGTTGTTGTGTGTTTGTCTGTTGTACCTGTGTGATTACTTTGTTTCTTGTAAACAAGCTTTAAAGACTCGAATATTGTGTCAGAAATTCTGTTTATCTGTTCGTTTATTATTCGACCGTCGAATGTTTTCTGTTTGTAGATTTCCATGTTTGCGAGTACGTTGAGACGTCGGCCTTTTGCTTGTGTGTGAAGAACCCTAACTGTTTTATTGATGTTTGCTGGGGAACATTCATTCTCGACCATGTGTCCTGTTTGTCCTATGTAACTATGCTGGCATCCGCAGGTAAGCTTGTGTACGCCGTGGCTCCGAGTTAGTGTTAGTTCTTAGTTTTCGCCCTATATTGTTCGATGTTTTGAATGCTGTGTTAATGTTGTATTTTTTAAAGAAGTTTGCCAATTTATATGTTGCTTTTACAGTATATGTCATAGTCGTCCAGCTATTATTTTCCTTTTCATTATTTTATTTTGGTTCTCCATTTGTCCTTCTGAGCTTATCTACCAGTGCTTTTTTATATCTGTTGTTTGCAGCGATGTATATATGACCTCAAGTTCGCTCCTATATTCCTCTTGTGTAAGAGATGTTCTTTCAAGTCTATGTACCAAGTGCCTTAATGCTGCATTTTTATGCTGTTGGGGGTGATTGGAGGTATTATATATTATTGTGTCGGTGGCCGTTGGCTTTCTATATATGTCATAGCTAAATCTTTTGGCAACTTTATCGATATTTATCCCGATGTCTAGATAGTTGATTCAAGTCTCTTTATTAGTTCTGTTGTGTTAGCTATTGCATATTCGTTCCTTAGCTCCAGAGTATCTTTCAATATCGTTTTTAAATATTTGGACAGTTTGTAACATGGTCCGATTTATAATTAATGATGGGCCTCATTGGCGTGTCCGGCTTGTGGATTTTTGGTAGCGCAATCAGTGGAGGAGCCGAAGGGTTCATTTGGACCTATCTATGTGCCATGTTAGAATCTACTATACTTGCTGCATTTTTTATAGCAACTTTGATTTGTTTTTGGTATTCATCTGTGAGATCCTCTCTCATTCTACGACAGTTCATTTCCTCTATGATATCTTCGGTTTTGGATATATATTTCTCTTTTTCGATTAGCACAGTGGTGTTTTCTTTGTCCGCTTTCGTTGTGACAATATTGTTTTTGTTTATGCCGTAGATTATTTATTGTTTTCACCTCTGTATTAGATTTTTGTCTTTCCTGTGCTTTCACCTCCTTTTTTATGATTTCCCTGCACATGTATCTTGCGTGCTCCTGTTCTTCCTGTGGTATCAATGATATTGCGATCTCCGCATCTACAATCGCCTGCTCCGTTTTTCTTACTGCATTTTTTTAAAGCTTGTTTACAAGAAACAAAGTAATTACAGAGGGACAACAGACAAACACACAACAACAAATAAACACAAAACAATTAACGCACCAAAACAACAAACCCACAAAAAAGGTCAAACGAATAAAATTACGGGTTTTTACCTGCCCCAGTCAGCCACACAGATCGATCAGTAAAAACCACCCTCGGTACACATAACTAAATATACATAAGCACCAATTTTGACAATACCTGGTCATGTACCTACGAACTATAAATACAGGACAAACGACAACAACAGATCAGAACGAAAATCGACACTGATGATGACACAACGCCGAAACCGGTTTGTCACAAAACCAAATTTGACAAGGATGACGGAAAATCGTTCCAATATTGATCTATAACTTATACTTTGTAAGACTAAAATTGATTGTGCTTCAATATTGCATACTCTAAAAAATTCAAAGAACTCTAAATAAAAATTTCGAAAACATTTTTGAAATTGGTTTCCATAATTTCAGTTTCAAAATTCATAGACGTTTTTGTTTAAAATATCAAAAATAAAAAAGAATTTGTTGAAAAAATTTGATAAAATATTGACATTGCTATTTTTCTGTTCGCTGCTGTCTGGCTAGCTTACTATAAAGATCATATGTTAGGATACTTTTATAAAGCGCGCTAAAATGCGTAAAATGTTGAAACACCCTTTGACTGGCTGGACTGATTACTTTTGGTTATTAAACACTTTTCCTTTTTCATATTTTTCCGCTGTCTATCGATTATTAATTATGTTATGAAATATTTGTGTATGCGCCAATTAATTCCGATAATAACTTGCTTTAGTGTAGTAAAACCATTTTTTGTTGAAATCAAAATTTTTGTAGGAAATTTCATTAGAAAATGATATTTACACAAACAATGTTTATCATATTTTTGGTCCGACCCAATTTAGGAATCTGGCTTTAAGTAATCGCATTAGCGGTGATAGTTGAATGTACAAAACGAAAAAAATATACAGAAAATACTATAAACAAAAAATATTGCAAAAATGTATTGCTTTGGTATCTGAAAATTAAGCCGACAAAAGAAAATAAGCTTCAATGATGAAATCTCTGCTTTTTTTATTTGTATAAGGCATTTGATTATGTGGTTTTTGCGGCGATTGATTGAAAGTGTGTGTGTATATATGCAAGGATTTGTGTGTACACATGCTGCTAATAAGACCACAGAGCATAATTTAACATAACATGTGTATGTAGCATAGCATTGACATGGAAACTACACGGAATAAACACATTTTGCAACATTAAAAGTAGCGTTCGCACGAATTCGAGTTTTTATGTTGAAACCGAAACTTTTAACCCGAAAATAATGCTCTGTTTTTTCTTAAGATGCAAACGGAACAGAATAGAACGGAAAATATAACAAGGAAGGCTAAGTTCGGGTGTAACCGAACATTACATACTCAGCTGAGAGCTTTTGGAGACAAAAAAGGAAAAATAACCATGTATGAAAATGAACCTAGGGCAACCCTGGAATGTGTTTGTATGACATGGGTATCAAATGAAAGGTGTTAGAGAGTATTTTATAAGGGAGTGTGCAATAGTTCTATAGGTGGCGGCCTTTTCGGCATATCGCCATAAAGGTGGACCAGGGGTGACTCTAGAATGTGTTTGTACGATATGGGTATCAAATGAAAGGTGTTAATGAGTATTTTAAAAGGGAGTAGCCCTAAGTTGTATATGTGAAGGCGTTTTCGAGATATCGACCAAAATCTGGACCAGGGTGACCCAGACCATCATCTGTCGGGTACCGCTACTTTATTTATATATGTAATACCACGAACAGTGTGATGATTCCAAGGGCTTTTGATTTCGCCCTGCAGAACTTTTTCATTTTCTTCTACTTAATATGGTAGGTGTCACACCAATTTTTCTAAAGTTATATTTTGCGTCAATAAACCAATCCAATTACCATGTTTCATCTCTTTTTTCGTATTTGGTATACAATTACCGCATTTTTCGAAATTTTCGATATCGAAGAGTGGGCGTGGTCATAGTCGGATTTCGCCCATTTTTAATAGCAAGATAAAGTGAGTTCAGATAATACGTGAACTAATTTTAGTAAAGATATATCGATTTTTGCGCAAGTTATCGTGTCAACGGCCAAGCGGAAGGACAGACGGTCGACTGTGTATAAATGGCTTCAACCGATTTCGCCCATTTTCACAGAAAACTGTTACCGGCATAGAAGCCTAATTTCACAAGGATTGGTAAATCTTTTTTCGACTTATGGCATTAAAAGTATTCTAGACAAATTTAATGAAAAAATTTTGAAATTTTCTTTTATTTTTGTAGTTTTTTACACCGTTAAATGTTGACAAAATTTACTTATATACTGTAAAGAAATTCAATTTTTATTAAAATTTTAATTAAAAAAAATTTTTTTTAAAGAGTGGGCGCGTTCGTTATCCGATTTTGCTAATTCTTATTTAGAACACATATAATAATCGGAGCAACATTCCTGCCAAATTTCATTATGATATCTTCAACGACTGCCAAATTACAGCTTGCAAAACTTTTTAATTACCTTCTTTTAAAAGAGGGCGTTGCCACGCCCATTGTCTAAAATTTTGCTAATGTTCTATTCTGCGTCAGAAGGTCAACCCACCTACCAAGTTTCATCGCTTTATCCGTCTTTGGTAATGAATTATCACACTTTTTCGGTTTTTCGAAATTTTCGATATCGAAAAAGTTGGCGTGGTTATAGTCCGATTTCGATCATTTTAAATAGCTATATTAGTGCCCAGGAACTTACATACCAAAATTCATCGAGATACCTCAAAATTTACTCAAATTACCGTGTTTACGGACGGAACGACGGACGGACATGGCTAAACGAATTTCTTTTTTCGCCCAGATCATTTTGATATATAAAGTCTATGTCTATCTCGATTAGTTTATGCCGTTACAGAGTAACGTTTTGCGAACAAAATTAATATACTCTGTGAGCTCTGCTCAGCTGAGTATAAAAATTTACGTAATCGGTTAAGGACCACGCCCACATTTATAAAAGAATGGTAGACTGGAATAATAAGCTATATCTTAGCGGAAAATAGTTTTGCATAAATTACATTTCGCTCACCATATTTTAATGTAAGAGAAAATTGGGAGAAATTTTATTTTTTTAGTGCGTGGTGCCACGCCCCTATTCCGGTCAAGCAAAAAATAATAATTCACGCGTAACAAAAACGAAAAAATAATTTATGTGAAATGAACTTCACAATTAAAACTCACGCTGAGTATATAATATTCGGTTTCACCCGAACTTAGAGACCCACAGAAAAAAGTTCTCTTTTTTTGTTTACAACTACCAAAAACAGGATTAGCAACAAAAGTAAGCAATTATTTGTGCGGTCTCTATATTTAATACAAATTGTTGCTGTTGCATGAAAAATATTTTATTTTAGCGCTTGTTTTGTGGCATTTGACGAGCGTTGTTTTTAAATTGATTGAATGTTGAAATTGTGCGGTTTATTTGAAATTTTAATGTGAAGGCAACAGCAATAACAAGTAAATTATAAATAGTTTTTCATTTGAATGAAATTTTTAGGTGGTCCGTTGTGGTGCCTGCGTTTGTTGGCTCGTCGGTGCATTTTTCCCATATTTCCTTTTGTATTTGCACCATTTTACTCTTCCTCTTTCTTGTTTAAGTCAATATTTAACAAGCAAACAAATTTTAATAAATGAAAGCATATAAACTTTGACGGATATTTGATTATACTGTCATTTGCATTGTTTATATTTGTTTAGTTAAAAAATTTAAATTTCAAAAGAAACATTGTTTTCTTTTTTTGTGCGAAACTGCGAAATTTTCGTTATTCTTTTTTATGAGAAATGTACATATTGTAACGAATTTCAGGGAATTCCGACTATTATGCACCTTCTGCTAACGTTCTAATCGCTAAACTCTTGAATAAATCACTCCAATATTCAGTATTCCAAACTGGTCTCTATTTACATTACTTTGGGTACTTTGGGAGTAGTACAATTATATTTTACAACTGCACTCCGCAACTAATAGCGCGTTTAAATCAAACTGATCCTGATACTTAGCTTGCGCTGCTTTTATACTCTCTGTTGCTTCGTCCGCATATTTCTCCAAATGCCTAGACGCTTCACCTTCTAGAACTCTTGTAGCTCATGCTTGGTTACCAGCTATATACCTGTATATTTGTAGTTTATAGCCATATGCGTGTGTATGTGTGAGTAACTACTTTGGCTGATAACGACATGTGTGTGTGGGTGAGATATCTCTACGTCGCCTTCTACATAAGTGTTGCTAGCTTTAACGTGTACATTAAGCTGGACATATTTTGTATGAAAAAATTTAAAGTTTAAGAAAAAGCTGTACCGCTTTAAAGACTAATTTGATGATGTGCAATTCACGATTGACCGACTTGTTCAACTGTTTGGAAAGATCAACACTGTCATGAACATCTTTAACCTCTTCTCTTCTTTGCCCTCGTATTTTCGTGGCTTTTGGGAGACTGTCCAATGGTCCTGGCATTAAATCACATCCGTTATTATATTCTGAAACTGAAAACCTCAGTTAACTCATCGCTAAAGGGATACACGAAGAGAACAGCAGACTTGGAGTGTTTAATAATAAAATCAGGCATGATTGTCGACCTTATTAGGATCATTAATTACAAGCAATGATGGCAAAATTCATAGGTGGGGTGAAAAATTCATTTGAAAGGCAGGTTGAGTAAAAAGGTGCACCATGAGGATGTCATCCGTTAATTCAACTGAGTTGATGGCTTCAACAAGATAGTCTTCTGAAGGGATATTGAAACCTCAGATCCACAACATGAATATATAAGAATATTAGGAGTGTTTTGTATAATATGTGTCCTCCGCATGCCAGTCAGGGGCTTCAGCTACTAGTTATGATACTGTCAGCAGCTCTCGAAGCAGCAAAGAGGGTAGGCGGTAGAAACTTCTAGTATTTGCAGATGTGTTTTTGCGGCGGATGGAGCACAGTTTGTCTCCTAAAGCTATTTTAGGTAAGTTTAGTTAAATTAAGAAACCACTGCCAGAGAGATTTAAGCTTATCGAGTTTTATAAATATGAATGGATATTGAGGAAAAATTACAGAGTTCTCTTAGGAGAAAGATAGAGGGAAGAAAGGGATATGGGAGGGGGGGGAAGTGAAAAATGGAGTGGCAGTAAGTGCGGTAGTTGGAGTGTATGTGGGAGTTTAAGTAGGGGTGGAAGCATGTGTTACGTTGGGAGTGTGAGAAAGAAAGAAAGAGAAATTAATAAGGGCGAGGTAGAGTTATGAAAAGGAAGTGGAAGTGTTAGCGATAGAGGGAAAGGAATAGAAGTCATAAATGTAAGGTGGATGGAGAGAAGAACGTGTACAAGTTAATTTTCGTTATGAATATCTAAAAGTGCTCTGCCATTATAGTAATTTTGCATAAGTCGCTATTGTTCATCACTTTATCGTTTTTCGTTTGGTTTTTTTTTTTTTTGTTTTTGCTTTATAGCTGCTGGCTTTCTACCTTTTTTTTCAAATTTTTATGTCTCACAGTCAATCTAATATTGACTTTTCTCCGTTCACTTCTGCATAATTCAAGCATCAAAATGCTCAATATTTGCCTAAACATTTTTTCTTTGTTTTATTGCTTTATTTCTAAGCGAATAAACAATGAAAATATTGAAGGAGAAGGCTATAGGCAGCAAAGTTTTTAAAAGCATTTGCATAGCGACATACTTTGTGTACGTTTAGTATGCAAATAAACAGTGATGGGCGAAGATATTGGGATTGGAATACCCATCTAGCTGGTGTGACTCTTAATCCTCCCGTGATATGGAGTAAAAGTCATAAAAGATACATTAAAAAGCCTTCACATACTGGTTGGAATAGCATAACAAATCAAAATAAATTACGCAGTTCATTGGGGCTTAGTAATACTAATACATATTTGCTGATCAAAAAAAAAAAAAAAAAACAAAAAAAGCAAACAACTCTTATTATCAGTGCAAAAAATAAAAAATCCTAAAATAACTCATCATCTAAGAAAAACGTGAATAAAAAACATTATTTTGTTTCCAAAAATATAAAAATTTATATATATAATTAAGATCGGAGAATCACGCCTAAACCACACCACCGAATAACGCAAAAATATACACAGTTCTATATTTTGCCCTCAGAACGGTAATAGGCATGATTTTTTTCACAACAAATTACAAGTGGACCAGAGGTCAACCTATTCCAAATAATTCTAGTTATGGTGCGATTCGCTTGAAATTCTGTATAGGATCCCTTCTTTGGCAAAGATAATATTTGAGAAACTTTTCATTCTGGGAAGTGGACCAGGGGCCGACCTACTCTAAATAAAGTAGTGTATATTGCGATTTGCGAAAGTCAGGTATAGGGTTACTTCCATGACTGGCTTATTATTTGAAAAACTTTTCTTTCCGAGAATTGGACGACGCTCAACCTATCGAATAATTCGTATTCATGTAGTGATTTGCTTAGGATTCCGTACAGGAGTACTTCTTTGTCTAGCTTAATATATGAAAAACTTTTCTTTTCGGGAAATGGACCAGGGACCGACCTATTTACAAAAAATCGTACTTTTGGTGCGATTTGCTTGAAATTTAATACAGGAGTTCCTCTTCGACAAGATATATTCTTGGAAACAAGTGGACCAGGGGCCTACCTTTTCCAAAAAATCTTAGTTTTGGCACAATTTATTTAAAAAAAATAGTATTTAGGTAGCCTTTTGAAAAAGAAAACAAGTAATCGGAATGGAAAGAAAGATGGTTAGGGAGAAGAGAGAAAGTGAGTGGAATAAATTTATAAAAATGAAGAAAGTGTGGGGAAGATGGGAAGAAAAGAAAGCATGTGCAAGGAAGGAGATGAAGAAGAAAAGAAGAAGGTTGAGGGAAGAAAGTGGGAGAAGAAGAAAGTGGGAGAAGAAGAGAGAAAAATCGATAATGTAAAAGGGAGAAGATAAGGAGGATAGACAGATATGGAGAAAAGTAGGGAGAGACAAGATCAAAATTTTTTTAGCAGAAGCTAAAATATGGCAAATGCCTCATTTTACTGGTAGAGTAATAACATCGCAGGGAGGAATATTATCGACCAGGGGAACGGGTCAATAATCTATCTATATCTTATTTTTAAAAATGAAAACCATTTTAAAAATTATGTTAGTTTCGTAAAGATTTATACAAACAAAGATATTAAAATCGGTCGGGCAGGTGAAGCAGGTATTCGATATTTGGTATAGAGATTCCATATATGAGGAAATGGGGCGAGAGAGGAAGAGGGAATGTGAGTGGGAGTGGGACTAGGACTGGAAGTGGGAGTGGGACTAGGACGGGAAGTGGGAATGGGAATGTAAAGTTTAACGGAAGTAGGAGTGGGTGTGGGAGTAGGATTGGGATTGGGAATGGAGGTGGGATTGGAGAGTAAAAGTAGGAGTAGGACGGATACAAATGGAATAGGGAATGGACAAGAATTATAAGAAAAATTGAAGATACAGTAAAGAGTATGGATCAGATAGTGAAGAGAGGAAGCGAGGCTAATTTTTTAAATTTAGGCAAACCAATTTTCGGACAGAATATAAGCTTCGGGATACTCTTGTTATAAATAATTACTAAAAGCAAATTTTTGTATTTAAATCTCTATCCGCTCGGGAAAATCAGTACAAAGCTTTTCGGTTTTTTATTTTTGTTTTTATTTATTTTTTTTTTCTGTACTTTATTCTGGGCAGTAAAACTTTTTTCCTACGAATAGCCACTTCCTAAACCATTAGCTGTTTCGATTCGTGCTCTTTATACAGTTACTCACAAAAATAAGTACACACTTGGTTTATGCTGAAAAAAACTCAAATTCAGTGGCTCACAGCTTAATTGATAATTTTCATCTAAAATATCGCAAATTCCCTAAACGAAACTACATTCAAAAAATGTCAAAGGTTATTCAAAGTAAGGAGAGTTAATCAAAATGTCAAAAATGACCATCAGTATTTTCAAATTTGTTTCAGAATTTCTAGAAAATTTTTGAGTATGCAGTTTTGTAGCCCAATAAATTTCACTATACTAGTGAACAGGGGTGTTGAGCAATTTCTTCCATACATCGCATGAACAAAAATACATTTTGTATGTGGGAAATTGCTCAACACCCACGCCGAAAAAATTCTGCTGTGAGCCACTGCATTTGAGTTTTTTTCAGCATAAACCAAGTGTTTACTTATTTTTGTGAGTAACATTATATATTTAAAATGGAATCAAAAATGTTGTTTCTACCCATCCAAACATAAATGTCCACCACTGTAGATCTACACGGTATTTGTCCACTTCAATGCTGACTGTGTGATGAATGTGTTTACCATTAAATCTGCATGAAAGTTGCATTTGTTGCTGTTGCTATTTACTTTTTCCATTAGACAAAAAACAAACGAGCTTCAAGGCAGCGGAAAATGGCATATATCAAGTAGAAAGGTAAATATAAAATAAGTAAAAAATTTAGAAATAAAAAGATGATAAAAAAAGATGTTAAAAAATTTAAGGACTACCTTTATATAAATTGACCAAAAAATAGAAAGTAATTTTTCCTTTAATATAGACATAGTCTTGTTGAATTTTGACTAAAAAACCTTAACAATAGCTCGTGTAAAAGAATTTTGGCATTTAAAACTATAAAGGTGGAGTGCAATCTTTCAATTTAAGGCAAACCATGTACTTGAGATTAACTAATTGATTATTTAAAATTTAAACACGCGCTATACCTTTACAATTTTAAATCCCAAAATTCTCTTACAAGAGCTATTGTTAAATATTTTTAATCAAAATTCAACAAGACTATGTCTATATTAAAGGAAAAATTGCCTTCTATTTTTGGTCCATTTATATAAAGGTAGTCGTTAAAATTTTTTTATCATCTTTTTATTTTCAATTTTTTAGTACTGCCTACAAAGAGACAATTGCAACATTCATTAGTAATTTGAGTAATTCCTAAGTAATTCCTAACGCCGTTCTTTGGCGTTGCTCGGACGCACTACGTCTATATCTTTATTCGGCTTAGGTGACTGTAGAAAGATGTATGTGTGCTACATATAAATCGGTGAATTATTATAGCTGTTCGATGTTCTTCATATTAGTGGAGCGGGTGAGTTGGACAAAGAGAATGAATGTGGTGAATGATTCTTGTTGGCGATTATTCTCATAACTGGCGAAGCCGGATAGTGCAAAGCAATCGTTTTTGGTGAATATGATCACAATTGTTGAGGAAGTAATTTGTGATGATGATGATTTGATGATGTGGTGAATTTTCACTGCTGGCGAATGTGCATCATAACAAGAGAATTCCACCTCGTTTGTCAGCTACTTAATTTGCACAGCTAAAAATCGTGATGAAATTCGCATACGCCTGAAAATCTAAAAGAAGCGTGGTGAAAGTCGCGTACGCCTAAAAGTATACAAGGACGTGCATTGAGTTGGGATTTCAACGAGGTGGAATACTACAACGCGTGCAACACTCAGGAGACTAACCATGAAGGTATGGCCTAATCTTCTAAATAGTTCGATTTGTGCGTTATGTAGCTCACATTTTTTAATCAAGCATTGCACTGTCACCGAGTTTTAAACTATATTTCAGGTTTCAAGTCTCTACATATCCAGGAAGTTAGTTAAAAACCAATTGCAAGATTCCCAATTTAAAATTAGTTTTCTCAATATCTCGATCCATGAGCCACCTAGCGAATCTTTTTTGATCAAATGTTGCATTGTCACCGGGTTCTGACCCACGGCCCAAGTTACAAGTCTCTAGCTCACCGGAAATTTATTTAAAAATCGATCTCAAGATACCCCTCGTTTTTCAGGGATTTGTAGTTATCTCAATTAGCGCGCCACCTAGCGGAACTTTGTTTTGTGCTAAGTTATAAGTCTCTAGGTAACCGGGAAGTTAGTTAAAAATGGATTAAAAGATGCCCAAATTAAAATTAATTTTCCTAATATCTCGATACATTCGCCACCTAGCGGAATTTTTTTTGATACAATATTGCATTGTCACCAGGTTCTGACTTACGGCTCGAGTTTCATATCTCCAGCTCACCGGGAAGTTACTCGAAAATCGATTGCAAAATTCCCCTCGTTTTTCAAGGATTTGTAGTTATCTCACTTAGCGCGCCACCTAGCGGAATTTTGTTTTCAGCAAATTGCATTGTCACCAAGCCTCGAAATGTGTGCCAAGTTTCAAGTCTCTAAATCACCGAGAAGTTAGTTAAAAATGGATTGAAAGATTCCAAAATCAAAACAAATTTTCTTAATATCTCGATCCATGCGCCACCTAGCGTAATTGTTTGGTCAAATGTTGCATAAAAATCGATCGCAAGATTCCCTGCGTTTTTTCAGGGATTTTCGTGTATCTCGATTCGTCTGCCACCAGGCGGCATTTTGTTTTCCACGAATTGTAGTGCCATCGACTCGCAAACTATGTGCTAAGTTTCAAGTCTCTGGATCACCGAGAAGTTAGTTAAAAATTTCCATTTTAAAATTAATTTTCTATATATCTCGATCCGTGCGCCACCTAGCGGATTTTTATACTCATATATCGAAAATTTCGAAAAACCGAAAAAGTGCAATAATTCATTACCAAAGACAGATAAAGCGATGAAATTTAGTAGGTGAGTTGAACTTATGACGCAGAATAGAAAATTAGTAAAATTTTGAACAATGGGCGTGGCACCGCCCACTTTTAAAAGAAGGTAATTTAAAACTTTTGCAAGCTGTAATGTGGCAGTCGTTGAAGATATCATGATGAAATTTGGCAAGAAGGTTACTCCTATTACTATATGTGCGCTTAATAAAAATTAGCAAAATCGGAGAAGGACCACGCCCACTTTAAAAAAAAAAATTTTTTTAAAGTAAAATTTTAATAAAAAATTTAATATCTTTACAGTATATAAGTAAATTATGTCAACATTCAACTCCAGTAATGATATGGTGCAACAAAATACAAAAATAAAAGAAAATTTCAAAATGGGCGTGGCTCCGCCCTTTTTCATTTAATTTGTCTAGGATACTTTTAATGCCATAAGTCGAACAAAAATTTACCAATCCTTTTTAAATTTGGTAGGGGCATAAATTTTATGACGTTAACTGTTTTCTGTGAAAATTGGCGAAATCGGTTGAAGCCACGCCCAGTTTTTATACACAGTCGTCCGTCTGTCCTTCCGCATGGCCGTTAACACGATAACTAGAGCAAAAATCGACATATCTTTACTGAACTTAGTTCACGTACTTATCTGAACGCACTTTATCTTGGTATAAAAAATGAACGAAATCCGACTATGACCGCGCCCACTTTTTCGATATCGAAAATTGCGAAAAATGAAAAAATGCCATAATTCTATACCAAATACGAAAAAAGGGATGAAACATGGTAATTGGATTGGTTTATTGACGCGAAATATAACTTTGGAAAAAACTTTGTAAAATGGTTGTGACACCTACCATATTAAGTAGAAGAAAATGAAAAAGTTCTGCAGGGCGAAATAAAAAACCCTTGAAATCTTTGCAGGTATTACATATATAAATAAATTAACGGTATCCAACAGATGATGTTCTGGGTCACCCTGGTCCACATTTTGGTCGATATCTGGAAAACGCCTTCACATATACAACTACCACCACTCCCTTTTAAAGCTCTCATTAATACCTTTAATTTGATACCAATATCGTACAAACATATTCTAGAGTCACCCCTGGTCCACCTTTATGGCGATATCTCGAAAAGGCGACCACCTATACAACTACCACCACTCCCTTTTAAAACCCTCATTAATACCTTTAATTTGATACCCATATCGTACAAACAAATTATAGAGTCAACCCTGATCCACCTTTATGGCGATATCTCTAAAAGGATTCCACCTATAGAACTATGGCTCACTCCCTCATAAAATACTCTTTGATGCCTTTCATTTGATACACATGTCATAGAAACACATTCCATGGTTATTTTCCCTTATGTTGTCACCATAGCTCTCAACTGACTATGTAATGTTCGGTTACACCCGAACTTAACCTTCCTTACTTGTTTTACTTGCATTGTAATGTCTGAACTACATATTTTCTAAGTATCAAGTGTCTAGCTCAACGAGAAGTTACCGAAAAATACTTTTCCGTGGGTCAAAAATTCGTATGGAAATGAGGGGACAAACATGAAAGCGACTTAATATAAAAGTAAAAAAAAGTGACTTCATGTATACAAAAATAAAACAAACTGCGCAAATATGTAAATATTCACAGAAAAAGGTAATTTGCTTGCATACATACCTACATAGTACATACATATATGCCTTTCGAAACAAACGTGCATATCTAAGCTGAGAGTTGTATAACTTTATAAAGTGTTTTTATTTTTTAAGATTATGTTTTTGTAATACGAGTATGTAAGAGCCAACCAATCGCAAATTGCATAAACTGCAAAAAAAATTCAACAACCACAAATTGCCTAAAACCTACGCAACCGAAGTAACCAAACACTCAATTTGTATTATGAACCACCTTTCTATGAAACAATTTGCAGCAGTATTGCCTGTGCTTGTGCTTTTGAGTACGAATGTGTATGTGTATTTGTGATTATACTCCCACAACTCTATTATCGCAAAAAGCACAAACACACACATTACTTCCGCTGCAGCAACCAAATGATGGTTACTGTAAGCTGGTGCCACCTACAAATGGCTCGCGAGCCACGCAAATAACCGCATGCGAAAATGTGATAAGTACACAAGTGGTGGGCACCCACAAAACTAATAGAAATCGCCTGCAAGCAATTATCGGTTAACATTTCAATATATGGCGAGTGTGCAAATAAGTGCGATCGACCCTGTGAGGAAGCAAAAAGAGAAATAAGGATCAGGAAATTTTAGAGAGGACAAAAATTATGGTAGTTTTAACGACCTTTTATCTACAGATATTCGTTTTATGCTTTTATTTTTATTTCGTTATATTTTTATAACGCGTCGGTAACCGTCTTCAAGAGACTATAGGAGAAAAATGTGAACAAGCTTTTAAACAAAGATAAGCCCATTGAGAGCTGAAAGCAGTACAAGAAACTTCTTTCATGAAGCCGAATGAAGGCCTGCAAGGCGTCGAAGATCATAACTTAGGACATAACACTAACGTTGTGGGTTTAGACTTATGAGGCTATCCGCCCGAGCAGCAGCAAGTATGATTAGTTCTAGAAAGTATTTGCCAAGAGGATCAAGTTCTTTTATTATGGCGAACAATCGGATCGGCAGTCCTAATTAAGCTTAGATTCCTTTCATCAGCTGAGATCCAAAATTAAATCAGAGGTCTTAAAAAATGCCGTAAAAAGCCCTTTTCTGAGAATGCAGGATAAGCGCCAAGTCTCCCAGGCCAATAATTCTAAACTCTCTTCTTTTAAAAGCACCTAGTTAGGAAAATAAAAAAATATAAATGTAAGGCGAGATAACCTCCGAAGAGATTTAAGGCCGAGCTTTTCTTCTAATTTGCGTCGTGTTCCTTTTAATTTTTCCTACAAATTGTCAGGACGGGACCTATATGTTTTATGCCGACTCCGAATGTCATCTGCAAGGCAGATGAGTTTTCACTAGCAGAAATACCCTCGGAGTGCTCTTCACTGCCGAGGGGTGACCGCGCTAAGAAAAACTTTTTTCTAATATAAAAAAATTGTTTCTAAAATTGTGATGTTACTTTGTTTGGGGCGTGAACCCAGGATCTTCGCTGTGGTAGGCGGAGTACGCTACCATCACAGCACGGCGGCCGCCACCGTAAATAAAAAAAATAGAAAGAGAGCTTTGCTGTTTCATTATCCATACAGAGCGGGCAGAACTACTGATACAGCTTTTTAGTCCTTTGTGGAAACATAAAAGTGGCATACTAAAACTCTCTTCCAAGCGTATCTTGGGCACGAAGGGGAGAAGGAGTTTAGAAACCTCTTTGTGTGTGCTTGGAATCTTTGCCGCGAAGAAGAAAGGAAGTGTTTTGAACAACCAGACCAAAGGTCAAAGGTACAATTTACGTGATAAGTAACGGGGTCGTCTTCTGCAGTCTTTTCGCGAAATCTTCGAGTGTATTTCTCCTAAACGAGGCTTCTCAGCTAGATATACGATACTTGATGAAAGCAAATGCAAATAGGTCCTCATTTGCTCCAGGGACAGCACGATCATATGCACGCCGAGGTAAATTATAGCCATGAACGTGATTAAAAGTTTATCCCTATTACTCTAAAGGCTTTTTTGGGTCCCTACGTTCCTAGTAGGAAAGATAATTCCATAGTTCCTATTCAAAAGTGTCATAGGTCAGATGAAGATATTTCTAAAACTTTCTCGACAGTGGCACCACAAGAATGTCAAATATAGAACGGACTTGATCACACTTGGTGTATTAACGGAAAGAGGAAATTGAGCGAAAGCTGCATTGCACTCGGTTAAATACGTCTGACAGCTTAAAGGAGCAGACACATTTCATCGTAAATTTTCAGCCAACGGCTTTGTCTACTGATCTAAGCATCGATTACGGAAAATAAAAGCAAAAAGGAAACAAAAGCGAATATGGAGGCGACTAATTGCATTGCTCTTCAACGGATTACTCGCCATAAGATATGAGTATAATAGAGGGGTTTATAAAAATGTCGCACGCAACAAGCACTGCGCATCATAGAAAGGTGATGTGATACCAAAGGGCTGTATGTCAATCCTAACAAAACTGAACTAGTCTATGCCAGAACCTTATTTGGGTGTCACTAAAATCCGATTTTCCATGGAAGCAAAATACATACATAGTGGTTACACTGGATAGAACTTTCAGGTGGAAGTAGCATCTACATTCTCATCACGCTATGGCAAAGCATTGAGGCTATATCTCAAAATGGTATACTGAACTTTTAATAATGTTGTGTAGCCAAAAGTCACCTATACTTTCTTAGTTTGGGGGCCGAAAAGGTCCCTACGCTCAGAATCTAAATGAACTTTGAAGAGTTCATTGTGGACAGAATCATTTAGGAAACAGGAGGCCTAGTTCAGGGATAGATCGAAATTTGATGGCGGAAAAACGGGAGTTTGTATCTGTGGACCGAGCTTCTAGAAATCAATACCAATGCGAAGCCACGATATTTCAGACAGAAATTCATGCAGTAGGAGTTTGCGTTAGAGAAAGCACACAAGGAGACTTATCCTCGAGGATTATCTTCATTATTTCAGGCATCCAGGCTGTATTGCGTAACTTGACGTCTTAAACAAGCACTTCTAGGTTAGTGATTAATGAAACGCCGGTTCACCTTCTCTGCGAATGTGTCGCTCTGGCAAGACAGAGACTCTACCATCTAGGTGGCATGACTCTTAATACCAGTGTTGCCATTTTGATGCTTTTGGAGCCAGATCTAGTCCTTTTTTATGGTTAGCTCCAAAAATTCCGATTTGGCCCCTAGCTCTTTTTTTGGCCCTCTTTAAAATGTTTGCCCCTTTTTGGCTCCATATCTATATCGCCAATACGTATTATGAAATTCGTAATGTGTTTTATGTGTGTCGAAGTTTTATTTTATTTTTTTCGTTATGTATGATGTTGCAATACGGTACTCAACTAATAACAAAAACTTTCATCGATAAACTGTTTCATGAGGTTGTATATTTGCTTTCCAGCTTGTGCAACAGCATAGTATCACCTTTTAAGAGTTTCGACCCTTTAATTTCAGATTATAATAAATTTTTGTCTCCCGTACCTTATTTTCATTATACCTTTGAAGAATATATACGAATTAGAAAAGAAGATAAATGTATAGACGAAAGAAAGATACGTAATATATGTGGCGAAATCATAATTAAATTAATAGAGCAATTATGGCAACGATTGCCGCACAATATAGAAACGCTTAGCAAAAGAAATTTATTGTCGGTTGAAAACACATTAAGAATTGTAAAACCTCAAAGATTTTCATATTTCAAAAATGAAAAAATGAAAAAAACAGGCTAAGTTCAGGTGTAACCGAACATTACAAACTCAGTTGAGAGCTTTGTAGACAAAATAAGGGAAAATTACCATGTAGGAAAATGAACCTAGGGTAACCCTAGAATGTGTTTGTATGACATGTGTATCAAATGGAAGGTATTAAAGAGTATTTTAAGACGGAGTGGGCCATAGTTCTATAGATGGACGCCATTTAGGGATATCGCCATAAAGGTGGACCAGGGCTGACTCTAGAATTTGCTTGTACGATATGGGTATCAAATGAAAGGTGTTAATGAGTATTTTTAAAAGGGCGTGGGCCTTAGTTCTATAGGTGGACGCCTTTTCGAGATATCGTCATAAAGGTGGACCAGGGGTGACTCTAGAATTTATTTGTACGATATGGGTATCAAATGAAAGGTGTTAATGAGTATTTTAAAAGGGAGTGGGCCTTAGTTCTATAGGTGGACGCCTTTTCGAGATATCGCCATTAAGCGGGACCAGGGGTGACTCTAGAATTTATTTGTATGATATGGGTATCAAATGAAAGGTGTTAATGAGTATTTTAAAAGGGAGTGGGCCTTAGTTCTATAGGTGGACGCCTTTTCGAGATATAGCCACAAAGGTGCACCAGGGGTGACTCTAGAATGCGTTTGTACAATATGGGTACCAAACGAAAGGTGTTAATGAGTATTTTAAAAGGCAGTGGGCCTTAGTTCTATGGGTGGACGCCTTTTCGAGATATCGCCATAAATGTGGACCAGGGGTGACTCTAGAATGCGTTTGTACAATATGGGTACCAAACGAAAGGTGTTAATGAGTATTTTTAAAAGGGCGTGGGCCTTAGTTCTATAGGTGGACGCCTTTTCGAGATATCGTCATAAAGGTGGACCAGGGGTGACTCTAGAATTTATTTGTACGATATGGGTATCAAATGAAAGGTGTTAATGAGTATTTTAAAAGGGAGTGGGCCTTAGTTCTATAGGTGGACGCCTTTTCGAGATATCGCCATTAAGCGGGACCAGGGGTGACTCTAGAATTTATTTGTATGATATGGGTATCAAATGAAAGGTGTTAATGAGTATTTTAAAAGGGAGTGGGCCTTAGTTCTATAGGTGGACGCCTTTTCGAGATATAGCCACAAAGGTGCACCAGGGGTGACTCTAGAATGCGTTTGTACAATATGGGTACCAAACGAAAGCTGTTAATGAGTATTTTAAAAGGGCGTGGGCCTTAGTTCTATAGGTGGACGCCTTTTCGAGATATCGTCATAAAGGTGGACCAGGGGTGACTCTAGAATTTATTTGTACGATATGGGTATCAAATGAAAGGTGTTAGTGAGTATTTTTAAAAGGGCGTGGGCCTTAGTTCTATAGGTGGACGCCTTTTCGAGATATCGTCATAAAGGTGGACCAGGGGTGACTCTAGAATTTATTTGTACGATATGGGTATCAAATGGAAGGTGTTAATGAGTATTTTTAAAAGGCGTGGGCCTTAGTTCTATAGGTGGACGCCTTTTCGAGATATCGTCATAAAGGTGGGCCAGGGGTAACTAGAATTTGTTTGTACGATATGGGTATCAAATGAAAGGTGTTAATGATTATTTTAAAAGGAAGTGGGCCTTAGTTCTATAGGTGGACGCCTTTTCGAGATATCGCCATAAATGTGGACCAGGGGTGACTCTAGAATGCGTTTGTACAATATGGGTACCAAACGAAAGGTGTTAATGAGTATTTTAAAAGGCAGTGGGCCTTAGTTGTATGGGTGGACGCCTTTTCGAGATATCGCCATAAAGGTGGGCCAGGGGTGACTAGAATTTGTTTGTACGATATGGGTATCAAATGAAAGGTGTTAATGATTATTTTAAAAGGAAGTGGGCCTTAGTTCTATAGGTGGACGCCTTTCCGAGATATCGCCATAAAGGTGGACCAGGGGTGACTCTAGAATTTGTTTGTACGATATGGGTATCCAATGAAAGGTGTTAATGATTATTTTAAAAGGGAGTGGGCCTTAGTTCTATGGGTGGACGCCTTTTCGAGATATCGCCATAAAGGTGGGCCAGGGGTGACCCTAGAATTTGTTTGTACAATATGGGTATCAAATGAAAGGTGTTAATGATTATTTTAAAAGGAAGTGGGCCTTAGTTCTATAGGTGGACGCCTTTTCGAGATATCGCCATAAAGGTGGGCCAGGGGTGACTCTAGAATTTGTTTGTACGATATGGGTATCAAATGAAAGGTGTTAATGATTATTTTAAAAGGAAGTGGGCCTTAGTTCTATAGGTGGACGCCTTTTCGAGATATCGCCATAAAGGTGGGCCAGGGGTGACTCTAGAATTTGTTTGTACGATATGGGTATCAAATGAAAGGTGTTAATGATTATTTTAAAAGGAAGTGGGCCTTAGTTCTATAGGTGGACGCCTTTTCGAGATATCGCCATAAATGTGGACCAGGGGTGACTCTAGAATGCGTTTGTACAATATGGGTATCAAACGAAAGGTGTTAATGAGTATTTTAAAAGAGAGTGGGCCTCAGTTCTATGGGTGGACGCATTTTCGAGATATCGCCATAAAGGTGGGCCAGGGGTGACTCTAGAATGTGTTTGTACGATATGGGTATCAAATTAAAAGTATTAATGAGGGTTTTAAAAGGGAGTGGCCCTTAGTTCTATATGTGAAGGCGTTTTCGACATATCGACCAAAATGTGGACCAGGGTGACCCAAACCATCATCTGTCGGGTACCGCTAATTTATTTATATATGTAATACCACGAAAAGTATTTCTGCCAAGATTCCAAGGGCTCTTGATTTCGCCCTGCAGAACTTTTTCATTTTCTTCTACTTAATATGGTAGGTTTCACACCTATTTTACAAAGTTTTTTTCCAAAGTAATATTTTGCGCCAATAAACCAATCCAATTACCATGTTTCATCCCTTTTTTCGTATTTGGTATAGAATTATGGCATTTTTTTTTTATTTTTCGTAATTTTCGATATCGAAAAAGTGGGCGTGGTCATAGTCCGATTTCGGCCATTTTTTATACCAATACAAAGTGAGTTCAGATAAGTACGTGACCTGAGTTTAGTAAAGATATATCGATCTTTGCTCAAGTTATCGTGTTAAAGGCCGAGCGGAAGGACAGACGGTCGACTGTGTATAAAAACTGGGCGTGGCTTAAACCGATTTCGCCCTTTTTCACAGAAAACAGTTATTGTCCTAGAGTCTAAGCCCCTACCAAATTTCAAAAGGATTGGTAAATTTTTGTTCGACTTATGGCATTAAAAGTATCCTAGACAAATTAAATGAAAAAGAGCGGAGCCACGCCCATTTTGAAATTTTATTTTATTTTTGTATTTTGTTGCACCTTATCATTACTGGAATTGAATGTTGACATAATTTACTTATATACTGTAAAGATATACAGACCAATTCTAAATATTCTCGCGGAATTTTGTTCTCGCGGATTTTTTTATTCCCGCGGAAAAATTCCTCCAATTCTGTTCTCCTAGGGAGAACAATAATTGGGGAATAGGAATTTCGAATTTTCGAAGTCAGCTGTTTTGTCAATTGAAATTTCGTTGCACATTTCTTATTTTGTTTAAAAAATTGAAAAGTTTAATTATTGTTGCAAATTTGTTGGAAATTAAGAAATAAGGTATAAACAATGCATATTATTGCATTTCATGTGGTATTCACTGAAATGAGTAATGAATTGGTGCCACAGCAACATCAACAGCGGAACATAAGAAGAAGACGGCCGCACACAAATCTGCCGGAGTTGCCTGCTTTCATTCAGCAAAGCAATTTTCTGGCGGCCAAGTTGAGTTGAATTCGTCCTTCATCATATGCCAAAATCTATTTAAGCCTTATTAAAAAATCCTTTCGCAATTTCTGGATGGTTGCATCAAATTTGTTTACCAAGAGGTCTACCGTTGCTTATGATATACTTTTCGACTTAAAATAAAGAATATTGTGGTTGTTGTTGTATTAACAGTGAGAATATTGTGGTAGAATATAAATACATCTTTTAGCACAAATTTTTACAAATAAGTGTTCTTTCTTAAAATAACCAATTTCCTTTAACTATTTTGATGCATTCCCTTTAATTTAACAAGTGAAAAAACTCCTATGAAATGGCAGAGAAATCTCCCTCTCCCTCACATTCATAATACCTACTTTTCTCCCATAACCGGTTTCCGCTTTTTCGAACATTGTTCAGAATAGGAGGAAAGGGAGAAGTGAAAAAACTCACAAGGAATTTTTATTTAGAATACGAGGAATGGGAGAAGGGAGAAAACTCGCACGGAATTTTCGTTTAGAATTGGTCTGATTAACTTTTTTTTTAAATTGACTTAAAACAAATTTTTTTAAAAGTGGGCATGGTCGTTCTCCGATTTTGCAAATGTTTATTAAGCATACATATAGTAATAGGTGTAACGTTCCTGCCAAATTTCATCATGATATCTTCAACGACTGCCAAATTACAGCTTGCAAAACTTCTAAATTACCTTCTTTTAAAAGTGGGCGGTGGCACGCCCATTGTCCAAGATTTTACTAATTTTCTATTCTGCGTCAAAAGTTCAACTCACCTACCAAGTTTCATGGCTTTATCCGTCTTTGGTAATGAATTATCGCACTTTTTCGAATTTTCGAAATATTCGATATCGAAAAAGTGGGCGTGGTTATATATAGTCCGATATCTTTCATTTTAAATAGGGATCTGAGATGAGTACCCAGGAAGCCACATACCAAATTTCATCAAGATACCTCAAAATTTACTCAAGTTATCGTGTTAACGGATGGACGGACGGACGGACGGACATGGCTCAATCAAATTTTTTTTCGATACTGATGATTTTAATATATGGAAGTCTATATCTATCTCGATTCCTTTATACCTGTACAACCAACCGTTATCCAATCAAAGTCAATATACTCTGTGAGCTCTGCTCAACTGAGTATAAAAACAAGTATAGCACTGATGAAATAACGGGATCACAAATGCAGTGGAAAAATATCTACATATCTCCAAAATTGGAAAAATGTGACTTCAATATTAAGTTTTTGGTTTGATGTTAAACAGTATAATTCCAAAAGCTTGTCGATATTGTGCTGCCACTAAGTAATTCTGAAGTAGCAAGAACGTTTTCAAACATGAATTTGATTAAAAGCAAACACAGAGACAAAATGAGTTTAGTTATGATGAATTCGCTTCTGACAATAAGAAGTGGTCTTAAACGGCTGAATAAATGCTGTCATGACTTTGAAATAAACAACGATCTCTTAAAATTAATGACACCAAAAAATATTTATGAGTGTAGCAAAAATGATAATTCATCTTCTGAGAATGAAATCATAGATTTTGAAGTTTAAGGCCCTGCATAAACTCCCAACATAAACTTGAATAACGCACACGTGTAAGGTGTCAGGTCATTTTCGAACTTATTCGGGATCATTTTGGGGCCATTCCGGCATCATTTCTGGATAGCTTTCGGGATCCGTCGGGGTTATTTCGGGACTATTTCGGGATAATTTGGGGACCCTACAGGGAATTTTTCTGGGCGGTTTGCGGAATCCCGTCGGGGTCATTTCGTGACTTCTTCTGGATTATTTCGGGATCATTTGGAGAGTTTGCCAGCATCAGTTCTTCATGGCTTTCGGGATAATTTGGGGACTCTCATATCTGGATAATTTCTGGGATCCGTCCGGAATATTTCGGAATAATTTGGGGATGGTTTTCGGAATCCGTCCGGGATCTCGACGGGGTCATTTCGTAACTTTTTCTGGACTACTTCAAGATCATTTGTGGACCCTTGTGAGATCATTTCAGGATCCGTCCGGGATCCCGTCAGGGTCATTTCGGAACATTTTTGGCACTATTCCCGGATCATTTGAGGATCATTTCTGGATAGCTTTCGGGCTCCCGTCGGGGTTATTTCGGCACTTTTTCGGGATCATTTAGGGTTCTTTCGGTATCATTTCTGGATGGTTTTCGGGATCCAGTCAGAGTAATTTCGGGAAGTTTGCGAGACTATTTCAGGATAATTTGACGACCCGTGTGGCATCATTTCTGGATGGTTCTCGAGATCTGTCCAGGATCCGTACAGAGTCATTTCAGGACTTTTTTGGTAACAAATATAACTTAATAAGTGGGGTATGTGTGCTTTTCCGTATTTAATCTGGTTTTATGGCAGTATACAATAGATCACATAATTAGTTTATAATTTATTTATAATTTATTTGGATTATAGTGTTGCATATTAAAATAGACGCGCGATATGTTATTTTATTTATTTATTTATTTGAGTTTTTTTTTTGTACAAGTAAGACATAGTCTTTTAGATAGTACATCAATCAGATTAAATTATCAGAAATAAAAGTATAGTAATAATATAATTTAATATAATATAATGTAAATACAAGAGTTAAAAGGATAACAATCTTTTTCTTTAACAATTAAACAACCTCAGTTCAAATTTTCGTGACAAGGATGAAGATATATAATTAAAAGGTAAGTTAAGGTTTGAGAAAAGATAATACTGCTTGCTTAAAACATCCTACTTTCCTAACTTTACTGGCGTCTGGGAGTGAGTTCCACAGACGGATTGTGCTGACAAAGAACATTCTAGATGACGTAGTGTACTTAAAATTCGGGACTAATAGATTCACAGTCCGGGTAGATTGGCAGGAACTCAGTTTGTTAAATACGTACGGCGGCTTTTGTGAGTGTATTAGCTTATGCAAAAAACAGAGATTTCGCATTTTTAGGAAATTATAAATATCGCATCCGAGAATCTGCATTGCAAATGAAGATATGTGATCGAATTTCTTTTTAGAAAAAACAAATCGGGCAACACTGTTAAAAGCCAGCTGCAATTTGTTGAGGGAAATTGAGTCCAGGTTACCGTATATTAGTTCACCATAAGAGACTTGAGGTATTATTAGAGCTTTGACCAGATTCAACTTGGCTTCTCGTGGTAACAAATAGGCAGTTCTGTATAAATTACGCAAGGTATTATATATCTTGCTTACCACAAGGTTGATATGGTCAACACAAGTCAATTTAGAGTTGATTGTATAACCTAAATTAGTTACCACATCATGAAAAATTATGTTGTCTCCATTGAGAATAATGCATTGAGAGATTGTTTATTTAGGTAAGCCCAGTTTTCTATACGTCTTAAATCTTCATTCAGCCTAGCAAATAAGTCTTCGGAAAGACCGATAGGTCGAGACATGTATATTTGGGTATCGTCTGCATATAAATGTATGGAGACATTGCGGCAACAAGTAACTATGTCATTGATGAAGAGTGTAAACAATATTGGGCCTAGGATCGACCCCTGTGGTGATTGGTTTTAAACTAGAGACTTGGCTATCACATTGAACCTGTTGAAATCGCCCGGACAGATACTTACTTACTTAATTGGCGCTAAACCGTTGCGCGCCAGTCGCTCCTTCGCTCCGCCAACCGGCGCCAATTGGTCACACCAAGGGAGTTTAAATCGTTTTCCACCTGGTCCTTCCAACGGAGTGGGGGCCGCCCTCTACCTCTGCTTCCATAGGCGGGTTCCGATAGATACACTTTCTTGGCCGGAGCATCATCATTCATTCGCATAACATGGCCTAGCCAGCGCAGCCGCTGCGTTTTAATTCGCTGGACTATGTTGATGTCTGCGTATAGCTCGTACAGCTCATCATTAAATCTTCTTCGGTACTCGCCATCGCCAACGCGTAGAGGTCCATAAATCTTTCGAAGAACTTTTCTCTCGAACACTCCCAAAGCCGCTTCATCTGCTGTTGTCATGGTCCATGCTTCTGCCCCATATAGCAGGACGGGTACGATAAGTGACTTGTAGAGTATGATTTTCGTTCGCCGAGAGAGAACTTTACTTTTCAATTGCCTAACTAGTCCAAAGTAGCTTTTATTTGCAAGATTGATTCTTCGCTGTATTTCAGTTGATGCTGGTTCCCAAATAAACGAAGTCTTTTACTATTTCGAAATTATGGCTGCCAACAGTATCGTGGTTGCCAAGGCGCGTATGCGCTGACTCTTTGCTGGATGACAGCAGGTACTTCGTTTTGTCCTCATTCACCATCAAACCCATCTTTACCGCTTCTTTTTCCAGTTTGGAGTAAGCAGAACTAACAGCGCGGGTCTTTAGGCCGATTATATCAATATCATCAGCATATGCCAGTAATTGCACGCTTTTATAGTATATTGTTCCAGTGCGGTTAAGTTCTGCAGCTAGTATAATTTTCTCCAGCACAAATTAAAGAAATCGCACGATAGGGGGTCACCCTGTCTGAAACCTCGTTTAGTTTCGAACGGCTCGGAGAGGTCCTTCCCAATTCTGACTGGGCTGATGGTGTTGCTCAACGTCATTTTGCACAGCCGTATAAGTTTTGCGGGGAAACCAAATTCAGGCATAGATGTTTCCGAAGTGGGGTGTGTGCTTTTCTGTATTTAATCTGGTTTTATGGCAGTATACAATAGATCACATAATTTGTTTGCGAACAAATATCACTTAATAAGTGGTGTATGTGTGCTTTTCCGTATTTAATCAGGTTTTATGGCTGTATACAATAGATCACGTAATTAGTTTGCGAAAAAATATAACTTAATAAGTGGGGTATGTGTGATTTTCCGAATTTAATCAGGTTTTATGGCAGTATACAATAGATCACATAATTTGTTTGCGAACAAATATTACTTAATAAGTGGGGTATGTGTGCTTTTCCGTATTTAATCTGGTCTTATGGCAGTATACAATAGATCACATAATTTGTTTGCGAACAAATATAACTTAGTGAGTGGGGTATGTGTGCTTTTCCGTATTTAATCAGGTTTTATGGCGGTATACAATAATTATTTTGCGAACAAATATAACTTAATGAGTGGCGTGTGTGCTTTTCCATATTTAATCAGTTTTTATGGCGGTATACAATAGATCACATAATTTGTTTGCGAACAAATATTACTTAATAAGTGGGGTATGTGTGCTTTTCCGTATTTAATCAGGTTTTATGGCGGTATACAATAATTAGTTTGCGAACAAATATAACTTAATGAGTGGGGTATGTGTGCTTTTCCGTATTTAATCTGGTTTTATGGCAGTATACAATAATTATTTTGCGAACAAATATAACTTAATGAGTGGCGTATGTGTGCTTTTCCGTATTTAATCGGGATTTATGGCGGTATATAATAGATCATATAATTAGTTTGCGAACAAATATAACTTAATGAGTGGGGTATGTGTGCTTTTCCGTATTTAATCTGGTTTTATGGCAGTATACAATAGATCACGTAATTAGTTTGCGAACAAATATAACTTAATAAGTGGGGTATGTGTGCTTTTCCGAATTTAATCAGGTTTTATGGCAGTATAAAATAGATCGTATAACTAGTTTGGGAACAAATATAACTTAATAAGTGGGGTATGGGTGCTTTTCCGCATTTAATCTGGTTTTATGGCAGTATACATACAATAGACCACATAATTTGTTTGCGAACAAATATTACTTAATAAGTGGGGTATGTGTGCTTTTCCGTATTTAATCTGGTCTTATGGCAGTATACAATAGATCACATAATTAGTTTGCGAACAAATATAAATTAATAAGTGGGGTATGTGTGCTTTTCCGCATTTAATCTGGTTTTATGGCAGTATACAATAGATCACATAATTTGTTTGCGAACAAATATTACTTAATAAGTGGGGTATGTGTGCTTTTCCGTATTTAATCTGGTCTTATGGCAGTATACAATAGATCACATAATTAGTTTGCAAACAAATATTACTTAATAAGTGGGGTATGTGTGCTTTTCCGTATTTAATCTGGTCTTATGGCAGTATACAATAGATCACATAATTAGTTTGCGAACAAATATAAATTAATAAGTGGGGTATGTGTGCTTTTCCGAATTTAATCTGGTTTTATGGCAGTATACAATAGATCACATAATTAGTTTGCAAACAAATATTACTTAATAAGTGGGGTATGTGTGCTTTTCCGTATTTAATCTGGTCTTATGGCAGTATACAATAGATCACATAATTAGTTTGCAAACAAATATTACTTAATAAGTGGGGTATGTGTGCTTTTCCGTATTTAATCTGGTCTTATGGCAGTATACAATAGATCACATAATTAGTTTGCGAACAAATATAAATTAATAAGTGGGGTATGTGTGCTTTTCCGAATTTAATCAGGTTTTATGGCAGTATACAATAGATCACATAATTTGTTTGCGAACAAATATTACTTAATAAGTGGGGTATGTGTGCTTTTCCGTATTTAATCTGGTCTTATGGCAGTATACAATAGATCACATAATTAGTTTGCGAACAAATATAAATTAATAAGTGGGGTATGTGTGCTTTTCCGAATTTAATCTGGTTTTATGGCAGTATACAATAGATCACATAATTAGTTTGCGAACAAATATAAATTAATAAGTGGGGTATGTGTGCTTTTCCGAATTTAATCTGGTTTTATGGCAGTATACAATAGATCACATAATTTGTTTGCGAACAAATATTACTTAATAAGTGGGGTATGTGTGCTTTTCCGTATTTAATCTGGTCTTATGGCAGTATACAATAGATCACATAATTAGTTTGCGAACAAATATAAATTAATAAGTGGGGTATGTGTGCTTTTCCGAATTTAATCAGGTTTTATGGCAGTATACAATAGATCACATAATTTGTTTGCGAACAAATATTACTTAATAAGTGGGGTATGTGTGCTTCTCCGTATTTAATCTGGTCTTATGGCAGTATACAATAGATCACATAATTAGTTTGCAAACAAATATTACTTAATAAGTGGGGTATGTGTGCTTTTCCGTATTTAATCTGGTCTTATGGCAGTATACAATAGATCACATAATTAGTTTGCGAACAAATATAAATTAATAAGTGGGGTATGTGTGCTTTTCCGAATTTAATCTGGTTTTATGGCAGTATACAATAGATCACATAATTTGTTTGCGAACAAATATTACTTAATAAGTGGGGTATGTGTGCTTTTCCGTATTTAATCTGGTCTTATGGCAGTATACAATAGATCACATAATTAGTTTGCGAACAAATATAAATTAATAAGTGGGGTATGTGTGCTTTTCCGAATTTAATCAGGTTTTATGGCAGTATACAATAGATCACATAATTTGTTTGCGAACAAATATTACTTAATAAGTGGGGTATGTGTGCTTCTCCGTATTTAATCTGGTCTTATGGCAGTATACAATAGATCACATAATTAGTTTGCAAACAAATATTACTTAATAAGTGGGGTATGTGTGCTTTTCCGTATTTAATCTGGTCTTATGGCAGTATACAATAGATCACATAATTAGTTTGCGAACAAATATAAATTAATAAGTGGGGTATGTGTGCTTTTCCGAATTTAATCTGGTTTTATGGCAGTATACAATAGATCACATAATTAGTTTGCAAACAAATATTACTTAATAAGTGGGGTATGTGTGCTTTTCCGTATTTAATCTGGTCTTATGGCAGTATACAATAGATCACATAATTAGTTTGCGAACAAATATAAATTAATAAGTGGGGTATGTGTGCTTTTCCGAATTTAATCAGGTTTTATGGCAGTATACAATAGATCACATAATTTGTTTGCGAACAAATATTACTTAATAAGTGGGGTATGTGTGCTTTTCCGTATTTAATCTGGTCTTATGGCAGTATACAATAGATCACATAATTAGTTTGCAAACAAATATTACTTAATAAGTGGGGTATGTGTGCTTTTCCGTATTTAATCTGGTCTTATGGCAGTATACAATAGATCACATAATTTGTTTGCGAACAAATATTACTTAATAAGTGGGGTATGTGTGCTTTTCCGAATTTAATCAGGTTTTATGGCAGTATACAATAGATCACATAATTTGTTTGCGAACAAATATTACTTAATAAGTGGGGTATGTGTGCTTTTCCGTATTTAATCTGGTCTTATGGCAGTATACAATAGATCACATAATTAGTTTGCAAACAAATATTACTTAATAAGTGGGGTATGTGTGCTTTTCCGTATTTAATCTGGTCTTATGGCAGTATACAATAGATCACATAATTTGTTTGCGAACAAATATTACTTAATAAGTGGGGTATGTGTGCTTTTCCGAATTTAATCAGGTTTTATGGCAGTATACAATAGATCACATAATTTGTTTGCAAACAAATATTACTTAATAAGTGGGGTATGTGTGCTTTTCCGTATTTAATCTGGTCTTATGGCAGTATACAATAGATCACATAATTAGTTTGCGAACAAATATAAATTAATATGTGGGGTATGTGTGCTTTTCCGAATTTAATCTGGTTTTATGGCAGTATACAATAGATCACATAATTTGTTTGCGAACAAATATTACTTAATAAGTGGGGTATGTGTGCTTTTCCGTATTTAATCTGGTCTTATGGCAGTATACAATAGATCACATAATTAGTTTGCGAACAAATATAAATTAATAAGTGGGGTATGTGTGCTTTTCCGAATTTAATCAGGTTTTATGGCAATATACAATAGATCACATAATTTGTTTGCGAACAAATATTACTTAATAAGTGGGGTATGTGTGCTTTTCCGTATTTAATCTGGTCTTATGGCAGTATACAATAGATCACATAATTAGTTTGCAAACAAATATTACTTAATAAGTGGGGTATGTGTGCTTTTCCGTATTTAATCTGGTCTTATGGCAGTATACAATAGATCACATAATTAGTTTGCGAACAAATATAAATTAATAAGTGGGGTATGTGTGCTTTTCCGAATTTAATCTGGTTTTATGGCAGTATACAATAGATCACATAATTAGTTTGCAAACAAATATTACTTAATAAGTGGGGTATGTGTGCTTTTCCGTATTTAATCTGGTCTTATGGCAGTATACAATAGATCACATAATTAGTTTGCGAACAAATATAAATTAATAAGTGGGGTATGTGTGCTTTTCCGAATTTAATCAGGTTTTATGGCAGTATACAATAGATCACATAATTTGTTTGCGAACAAATATTACTTAATAAGTGGGGTATGTGTGCTTTTCCGTATTTAATCTGGTCTTATGGCAGTATACAATAGATCACATAATTAGTTTGCAAACAAATATTACTTAATAAGTGGGGTATGTGTGCTTTTCCGTATTTAATCTGGTCTTATGGCAGTATACAATAGATCACATAATTAGTTTGCGAACAAATATAACTTAATAAGTGGGGTATGTGTGCTTTTCCGCATTTAATCTGGTTTTATGGCAGTATACAATAGATCACATAATTTGTTTGCGAACAAATATTACTTAATAAGTGGGGTATGTGTGCTTTTCCGTATTTAATCTGGTCTTATGGCAGTATACAATAGATCACATAATTAGTTTGCAAACAAATATTACTTAATAAGTGGGGTATGTGTGCTTTTCCGTATTTAATCTGGTCTTATGGCAGTATACAATAGATCACATAATTAGTTTGCGAACAAATATAAATTAATAAGTGGGGTATGTGTGCTTTTCCGAATTTAATCAGGTTTTATGGCAGTATACAATAGATCATATAACTAGTTTGGGAACAAATTGTAACGTAACGTTACAATAACGTAACTCCCCCTGTATTTCCTTATTCACCTAAACCTGAACCTCCCTGTACTTATTTTGCTATAGCATAGCCAACAACCACTTCTTTTATAGCATATTCAACAACCAACTAAATTGCGAACCAATGAAAATCACAATAATGGTGCGTTGAATTCTCAACCAGTTTGCGTCACCACCCATATAAACACTGAATTTGCATTTTCGCAATTCAGTCCTCGCAGGTGAGCCAGCGGGAGTGGATGTCTTTTTAAAGACATATTTTTCCCTCCTGCTAGCTGGCTGAGTGGAAGGGGCGCCGTCACGGCGCGAGTCACCCTTCACTTAGGTAAGGACGACGGGGAGGATGCCTTGTGCTACTTTGCCCCCCGCGCCCTCCTAGGTGTTGAGTGGCCCGACGCCCTCATGGCCATTTAACCCCTCCCCCTCAGTTCTAGCTTAGGCTGGCTGAGTGGAAGGGGCGCTGTCATGGCGCGGGTCGCCCTTCACTTAGGTAAGGACGACGGGGAGGATGCCTTGTGCTACTTTGCCCCCCGCGCCCTCCTAGGTATTGTGTGGCCCGATGCCTTAATGACCATACAACCCCTCCCCCTCAGTCCTAGCTTAGGCTGGCTGAGTGGTAGGGGCGCCGTCATGGCGCGGGTCACCCTTCACTTAGGTAAGGACGACGGGGAGGATGCCTTGTGCTACTTTGCCCCCCCGCGCCCTCCTAGGTGTTGAGCGGCCCGATGCCTTCATGACATTTCACCCCTTCCCCTCAGCTCTGGTTTCGGCCGTGAGCCGATGCGTGCGCACAGGGGCTACCGCTGTGCCGTTAAGGTGCACTTCCCCTCCGCCCACGGGTCGACCCACGGTGTATCGGCTGGTACAACCCCGCCCCCCTTACGCACCTTCTACTAGTGTGCAAGTAGGGAGGCGGGGGTGTCCAGCGGTGAAACCAGCACTAACGAGTCCTCGCAGTCTCTTCCGCAGGTGACTGACCCCGCGACTACCACAGCTGCCGAAGAAGAGCGACTAGAGATCCCGTTGCAGCCGACCGACCAATACCAGCCCGTTGGTACGATTTTCGTTCGCCGAGAGAGAACTTTACTTTTCAATTGCCTAACTAGTCCAAAGTAGCTTTTATTTGCAAGATTGATTCTTCGCTGTATTTCAGTTGATGCTGGTTCCCAAATAAACGAAGTCTTTTACTATTTCGAAATTATGGCTGCCAACAGTATCGTGGTTGCCAAGGCGCGTATGCGCTGACTCTTTGCTGGATGACAGCAGGTACTTCGTTTTGTCCTCATTCACCATCAAACCCATCTTTACCGCTTCTTTTTCCAGTTTGGAGTAAGCAGAACTAACAGCGCGGGTCTTTAGGCCGATTATATCAATATCATCAGCATATGCCAGTAATTGCACGCTTTTATAGTATATTGTTCCAGTGCGGTTAAGTTCTGCAGCTAGTATAATTTTCTCCAGCACAAATTAAAGAAATCGCACGATAGGGGGTCACCCTGTCTGAAACCTCGTTTAGTTTCGAACGGCTCGGAGAGGTCCTTCCCAATTCTGACTGGGCTGATGGTGTTGCTCAACGTCATTTTGCACAGCCGTATAAGTTTTGCGGGGAAACCAAATTCAGGCATAGATGTTTCCGAAGTGGGGTGTGTGCTTTTCTGTATTTAATCTGGTTTTATGGCAGTATACAATAGATCACATAATTTGTTTGCGAACAAATATCACTTAATAAGTGGTGTATGTGTGCTTTTCCGTATTTAATCAGGTTTTATGGCTGTATACAATAGATCACGTAATTAGTTTGCGAAAAAATATAACTTAATAAGTGGGGTATGTGTGATTTTCCGAATTTAATCAGGTTTTATGGCAGTATACAATAGATCACATAATTTGTTTGCGAACAAATATTACTTAATAAGTGGGGTATGTGTGCTTTTCCGTATTTAATCTGGTCTTATGGCAGTATACAATAGATCACATAATTTGTTTGCGAACAAATATAACTTAGTGAGTGGGGTATGTGTGCTTTTCCGTATTTAATCAGGTTTTATGGCGGTATACAATAATTATTTTGCGAACAAATATAACTTAATGAGTGGCGTGTGTGCTTTTCCATATTTAATCAGTTTTTATGGCGGTATACAGTAGATCACATAATTAGTTTGCGAACAAATATAACTTAATGAGTGGGGTATGTGTGCTTTTCCGTATTTAATCTGGTTTTATGGCAGTATACAATAATTATTTTGCGAACAAATATAACTTAATGAGTGGCGTATGTGTGCTTTTCCGTATTTAATCGGGATTTATGGCGGTATATAATAGATCATATAATTAGTTTGCGAACAAATATAACTTAATGAGTGGGGTATGTGTGCTTTTCCGTATTTAATCTGGTTTTATGGCAGTATACAATAGATCACGTAATTAGTTTGCGAACAAATATAACTTAATAAGTGGGGTATGTGTGCTTTTCCGAATTTAATCAGGTTTTATGGCAGTATAAAATAGATCGTATAACTAGTTTGGGAACAAATATAACTTAATAAGTGGGGTATGGGTGCTTTTCCGCATTTAATCTGGTTTTATGGCAGTATACATACAATAGACCACATAATTTGTTTGCGAACAAATATTACTTAATAAGTGGGGTATGTGTGCTTTTCCGTATTTAATCTGGTCTTATGGCAGTATACAATAGATCACATAATTAGTTTGCGAACAAATATAACTTAATAAGTGGGGTATGTGTGCTTTTCCGCATTTAATCTGGTTTTATGGCAGTATACAATAGATCACATAATTTGTTTGCGAACAAATATTACTTAATAAGTGGGGTATGTGTGCTTTTCCGTATTTAATCTGGTCTTATGGCAGTATACAATAGATCACATAATTAGTTTGCAAACAAATATTACTTAATAAGTGGGGTATGTGTGCTTTTCCGTATTTAATCTGGTCTTATGGCAGTATACAATAGATCACATAATTAGTTTGCGAACAAATATAAATTAATAAGTGGGGTATGTGTGCTTTTCCGAATTTAATCTGGTTTTATGGCAGTATACAATAGATCACATAATTAGTTTGCAAACAAATATTACTTAATAAGTGGGGTATGTGTGCTTTTCCGTATTTAATCTGGTCTTATGGCAGTATACAATAGATCACATAATTAGTTTGCAAACAAATATTACTTAATAAGTGGGGTATGTGTGCTTTTCCGTATTTAATCTGGTCTTATGGCAGTATACAATAGATCACATAATTAGTTTGCGAACAAATATAAATTAATAAGTGGGGTATGTGTGCTTTTCCGAATTTAATCAGGTTTTATGGCAGTATACAATAGATCACATAATTTGTTTGCGAACAAATATTACTTAATAAGTGGGGTATGTGTGCTTTTCCGTATTTAATCTGGTCTTATGGCAGTATACAATAGATCACATAATTAGTTTGCGAACAAATATAAATTAATAAGTGGGGTATGTGTGCTTTTCCGAATTTAATCTGGTTTTATGGCAGTATACAATAGATCACATAATTAGTTTGCGAACAAATATAAATTAATAAGTGGGGTATGTGTGCTTTTCCGAATTTAATCTGGTTTTATGGCAGTATACAATAGATCACATAATTTGTTTGCGAACAAATATTACTTAATAAGTGGGGTATGTGTGCTTTTCCGTATTTAATCTGGTCTTATGGCAGTATACAATAGATCACATAATTAGTTTGCGAACAAATATAAATTAATAAGTGGGGTATGTGTGCTTTTCCGAATTTAATCAGGTTTTATGGCAGTATACAATAGATCACATAATTTGTTTGCGAACAAATATTACTTAATAAGTGGGGTATGTGTGCTTCTCCGTATTTAATCTGGTCTTATGGCAGTATACAATAGATCACATAATTAGTTTGCAAACAAATATTACTTAATAAGTGGGGTATGTGTGCTTTTCCGTATTTAATCTGGTCTTATGGCAGTATACAATAGATCACATAATTAGTTTGCGAACAAATATAAATTAATAAGTGGGGTATGTGTGCTTTTCCGAATTTAATCTGGTTTTATGGCAGTATACAATAGATCACATAATTTGTTTGCGAACAAATATTACTTAATAAGTGGGGTATGTGTGCTTTTCCGTATTTAATCTGGTCTTATGGCAGTATACAATAGATCACATAATTAGTTTGCAAACAAATATTACTTAATAAGTGGGGTATGTGTGCTTTTCCGTATTTAATCTGGTCTTATGGCAGTATACAATAGATCACATAATTAGTTTGCGAACAAATATAAATTAATAAGTGGGGTATGTGTGCTTTTCCGAATTTAATCTGGTTTTATGGCAGTATACAATAGATCACATAATTAGTTTGCAAACAAATATTACTTAATAAGTGGGGTATGTGTGCTTTTCCGTATTTAATCTGGTCTTATGGCAGTATACAATAGATCACATAATTAGTTTGCGAACAAATATAAATTAATAAGTGGGGTATGTGTGCTTTTCCGAATTTAATCAGGTTTTATGGCAGTATACAATAGATCACATAATTTGTTTGCGAACAAATATTACTTAATAAGTGGGGTATGTGTGCTTTTCCGTATTTAATCTGGTCTTATGGCAGTATACAATAGATCACATAATTAGTTTGCAAACAAATATTACTTAATAAGTGGGGTATGTGTGCTTTTCCGTATTTAATCTGGTCTTATGGCAGTATACAATAGATCACATAATTTGTTTGCGAACAAATATTACTTAATAAGTGGGGTATGTGTGCTTTTCCGAATTTAATCAGGTTTTATGGCAGTATACAATAGATCACATAATTTGTTTGCGAACAAATATTACTTAATAAGTGGGGTATGTGTGCTTTTCCGTATTTAATCTGGTCTTATGGCAGTATACAATAGATCACATAATTAGTTTGCAAACAAATATTACTTAATAAGTGGGGTATGTGTGCTTTTCCGTATTTAATCTGGTCTTATGGCAGTATACAATAGATCACATAATTTGTTTGCGAACAAATATTACTTAATAAGTGGGGTATGTGTGCTTTTCCGAATTTAATCAGGTTTTATGGCAGTATACAATAGATCACATAATTTGTTTGCAAACAAATATTACTTAATAAGTGGGGTATGTGTGCTTTTCCGTATTTAATCTGGTCTTATGGCAGTATACAATAGATCACATAATTAGTTTGCGAACAAATATAAATTAATATGTGGGGTATGTGTGCTTTTCCGAATTTAATCTGGTTTTATGGCAGTATACAATAGATCACATAATTTGTTTGCGAACAAATATTACTTAATAAGTGGGGTATGTGTGCTTTTCCGTATTTAATCTGGTCTTATGGCAGTATACAATAGATCACATAATTAGTTTGCGAACAAATATAAATTAATAAGTGGGGTATGTGTGCTTTTCCGAATTTAATCAGGTTTTATGGCAATATACAATAGATCACATAATTTGTTTGCGAACAAATATTACTTAATAAGTGGGGTATGTGTGCTTTTCCGTATTTAATCTGGTCTTATGGCAGTATACAATAGATCACATAATTAGTTTGCAAACAAATATTACTTAATAAGTGGGGTATGTGTGCTTTTCCGTATTTAATCTGGTCTTATGGCAGTATACAATAGATCACATAATTAGTTTGCGAACAAATATAAATTAATAAGTGGGGTATGTGTGCTTTTCCGAATTTAATCTGGTTTTATGGCAGTATACAATAGATCACATAATTAGTTTGCAAACAAATATTACTTAATAAGTGGGGTATGTGTGCTTTTCCGTATTTAATCTGGTCTTATGGCAGTATACAATAGATCACATAATTAGTTTGCGAACAAATATAAATTAATAAGTGGGGTATGTGTGCTTTTCCGAATTTAATCAGGTTTTATGGCAGTATACAATAGATCACATAATTTGTTTGCGAACAAATATTACTTAATAAGTGGGGTATGTGTGCTTTTCCGTATTTAATCTGGTCTTATGGCAGTATACAATAGATCACATAATTAGTTTGCAAACAAATATTACTTAATAAGTGGGGTATGTGTGCTTTTCCGTATTTAATCTGGTCTTATGGCAGTATACAATAGATCACATAATTAGTTTGCGAACAAATATAACTTAATAAGTGGGGTATGTGTGCTTTTCCGCATTTAATCTGGTTTTATGGCAGTATACAATAGATCACATAATTTGTTTGCGAACAAATATTACTTAATAAGTGGGGTATGTGTGCTTTTCCGTATTTAATCTGGTCTTATGGCAGTATACAATAGATCACATAATTAGTTTGCAAACAAATATTACTTAATAAGTGGGGTATGTGTGCTTTTCCGTATTTAATCTGGTCTTATGGCAGTATACAATAGATCACATAATTAGTTTGCGAACAAATATAAATTAATAAGTGGGGTATGTGTGCTTTTCCGAATTTAATCAGGTTTTATGGCAGTATACAATAGATCATATAACTAGTTTGGGAACAAATTGTAACGTAACGTTACAATAACGTAACTCCCCCTGTATTTCCTTATTCACCTAAACCTGAACCTCCCTGTACTTATTTTGCTATAGCATAGCCAACAACCACTTCTTTTATAGCATATTCAACAACCAACTAAATTGCGAACCAATGAAAATCACAATAATGGTGCGTTGAATTCTCAACCAGTTTGCGTCACCACCCATATAAACACTGAATTTGCATTTTCGCAATTCAGTCCTCGCAGGTGAGCCAGCGGGAGTGGATGTCTTTTTAAAGACATATTTTTCCCTCCTGCTAGCTGGCTGAGTGGAAGGGGCGCCGTCACGGCGCGAGTCACCCTTCACTTAGGTAAGGACGACGGGGAGGATGCCTTGTGCTACTTTGCCCCCCGCGCCCTCCTAGGTGTTGAGTGGCCCGACGCCCTCATGGCCATTTAACCCCTCCCCCTCAGTTCTAGCTTAGGCTGGCTGAGTGGAAGGGGCGCTGTCATGGCGCGGGTCGCCCTTCACTTAGGTAAGGACGACGGGGAGGATGCCTTGTGCTACTTTGCCCCCCGCGCCCTCCTAGGTATTGTGTGGCCCGATGCCTTAATGACCATACAACCCCTCCCCCTCAGTCCTAGCTTAGGCTGGCTGAGTGGTAGGGGCGCCGTCATGGCGCGGGTCACCCTTCACTTAGGTAAGGACGACGGGGAGGATGCCTTGTGCTACTTTGCCCCCCCGCGCCCTCCTAGGTGTTGAGCGGCCCGATGCCTTCATGACATTTCACCCCTTCCCCTCAGCTCTGGTTTCGGCCGTGAGCCGATGCGTGCGCACAGGGGCTACCGCTGTGCCGTTAAGGTGCACTTCCCCTCCGCCCACGGGTCGACCCACGGTGTATCGGCTGGTACAACCCCGCCCCCCTTACGCACCTTCTACTAGTGTGCAAGTAGGGAGGCGGGGGTGTCCAGCGGTGAAACCAGCACTAACGAGTCCTCGCAGTCTCTTCCGCAGGTGACTGACCCCGCGACTACCACAGCTGCCGAAGAAGAGCGACTAGAGATCCCGTTGCAGCCGACCGACCAATACCAGCCCGTTGGTACGCCTATCCGACCCCGCCCGGAACACGCAGCCGCTGTCCAGGTAAACCCCGTCGCCGGCCTATTTTCTCTCTCTCTCTCTGCCCTGGTACGCGCTCCGTAGCCCACCGCCGCTGCCGTCGCACCGTCGCCCCTCTGGTGCCACCGCTGCTACGACGACCGTTGGCCGTTCGCCATCCTACCGCCGTTAAGCCGCTGTATCCGTCCCGCCGCTGCTACGACGACCGTTGGCCGTTCGCCATCCTACCGCTGTTAAGCCGCTGCATCCGTCACGCCGCTGCTACGACGACCGTTGGCTGTTCGCCATCCTACCGCCGTTGAGCCGCTGTATCCGTCCCGCCGCTGCTACGACGACCGTTGGCCGTTCGCCATCCTACCGCCGTTGAGCCGCTGTATCCGTCCCGCCGCTGCTACGACGACCGTTGGCCGTTCGCCATCCTACCGCCGTTGAGCCGCTGCATCCGTCACGCCGCTGCTACGACTACCGTTGGCCGCACGCCATCCTACCGCCGTTAAGCCGCTGCACCCGTCACGTCGCTGCTACAACGACCGTTGGCCGCTCGCCATCCTACCGCCGTTAAGCCGCTGCATCACCGTCCATCCAGTTCGCTGGTGCCGTCACTTCGTCTATACCGCTACACCCATCCGTCCGCTAATACTGTCCGCCGTCCAGCCACTGCGCTCATACTACTGTACCAATACGTCCGCTAATACTGTCCGCCGTCCGGCCGCCGCGCTGATCCCGCCGCTGCTCCCGGACAACCGTACCATCCCGCCCGCTACTGCACCGCCGCTAAACCACCGTACCGACCCCTCCGCTACTACTACGCCTATTAGCCACCGCCTCCATCTTTGCACGGAAAGCTGCTGTCCGCCTAATATCCCCAGCCGTGTGTGCGTGCGTTCGTAACACATAAATATCGTGTATTTATTCAGTAGGGGTTTGTGGGACCTTTACTCGACTCTGGATTGACTGAGTGTTACCCCAGCCTTAGACAAAACCCACCTCATAAATGGCGCCCGAGCAGTGACCCTCCTCCGCAGATGACCGTGGAAAAACAACTACAACCACCACCAACACTGCCGGGGCGGGTTCGACGAACGCACCGCTAGAAACAACACACACACAGGCTCCGGAAGGCACGCTGCTGAACACCGACTCGCTCAATTGGATCTACCTACTTAGGAAGAAGAAGCTGATCGAGGAGTGTAAGGAACACCGAATCGACGTGGAAGGCCAAACCGTAGCCGAGCTGCGCCGCGCACTGAGTACTTACGTGCGAGCGAAACGCGCCAGGAAATCCAGTGAAGACCTGTTGAAAGAGCTGGAACGAGAAGTGAACGAGGAAGAGGGGAAGTTCGCTACGCTTCCCCAGCCAACAACAAAGCCGATCCCTTCAATCCAGATCCACAGCCCACAGCCGCACGGAGGAAAGGGAGAGAACGCATTACCAAAACGAGACGAAATGAGCGACGGTGAACTTATGAATACCGTTCGCCGCTGGGACTTGCACTTTTCGGGGGAGGAGTCACTGCACGAATTTCTTGATAGGATAGAGGAGCTTGCCGAATGCTACCGCATCCCCGTCGACCGACTCCTCCCAACACTGCCGGAGCTTCTACGTGGGAAAGCACTGCAATGGTACCGCGTCCGTAAGCAACACATACACCGCTGGAGCGATCTGCGGAGGGAGGTGCAAAATTTTTTTCTACCTAAGCGACACATACTACATTTGGAAGAGGCCATACGACAACGCAAACAGCAAGGCCGAGAGAAGGCCAAGGACTACATCCTCGCACTGGAAACGCTGATCCGCCAACACCCGACGATGTGCGAAGAGAATCACCTCGAACGGATCTATGATGGTCTACGCGTGGAATACCGCCTTTTTGTCAAACGCAGCGAGTTTAGGACGATCGAGGAGCTCCTGGAGCTAACGGAAGAGTATGAGCTGTTAAGAGGCGAGGAAGCGAAACAGGGAAAAATGGTGGCCCACAGCCTATACCACCTACCCATGGAATACGACAGCAAAGAGTGCTGTTGGCGCTGCAAGGAACGTGGACACCACCGCTTCCAATGTAAGGGCCCCTGGAGGAAGTTCTGCTCCCGGTGTGGCCAAGACAACATCCTCTCCAGGGACTGCCCATGCCCTCCGACTAGCCCAACTACCGAGAACGCACCCCGAACGCCGTCCAACGCTATTAAAGGAAGCCGCCAAGCACCGTACGTCCGACCAGAGAAGCCGAAGGAACCACCCGCCAGCAAATCGACCGCAAAACCACAAGTAGATGGCCGATTCTATATACCAGTGCTCATCGAGGACATGAGCGTGCGCGCACTAGTGGACACCGGCGCCACCCTATCCTATGTAGATGACACCGTACGGAAACACCTAGAAAAGAACAACATCAAGGCGCGCCCCAACAAGCGAAGCATCCAGCTGGCAGACCAAACGTGCGTCTTTACCTCGAATTCCTACCCGGCAAGGATTGTGTATCAAGGACGAGCCACAGACGCGATGCTGTCCGTTATCCCAAACTTGGCCGAACAGGTAATCCTCGGAATGGACTTCCTAAGAAAGAGGGGAATCATCCTCACGCTGGATGGCCAGCCGCTAGAGGCCACCGTGACCAAGAGAGCACCCGAACTGGATACGCTATGTACATTGACGAGCCGAGAACACCTGAGCGACGAACAAAACACGGAACTGGAAAACTTCCTGGCGCATCACCAAAAGCGGTTTGGCGAAATCATCGGACCAAGTACTGCAGCCGAGCATACGATTCGTCTCAAACACAACCGACCGCTGAAGCAACGATACTACCCCCGCAACCCGGCCATGCAACAAGTAATCAACGAAGACGTAGACGAGTTATTAGCCGGAGGAAGAATAGAACCATCACGAAGCGCGTACAGCTCGCCAATCGTGCTAGTCCGCAAAAAACAGGGCACGTGGAGGATGTGCATAGATTACCGTCAGCTCAACGCCGCCAACGAACCAGACGCTTACCCGTTGCCGCAAATTGGAGCCATTCTCGACCAGC
Source organism: Eurosta solidaginis (assembly GCF_040869045.1). Taxonomy (NCBI): domain Eukaryota; kingdom Metazoa; phylum Arthropoda; class Insecta; order Diptera; family Tephritidae; genus Eurosta; species Eurosta solidaginis. The sequence goes on from NC_090320.1 coordinate 240,594,719, forward strand.
TGAAAGAGGCGAAATTCATCTCGACCATTGACTTGAAGAACGGCTACTGGCAAATCCCGCTCGCCAGAGCATCCCGACCATACACCGCATTTACAGTTCCTGGCAGAGGGTTGTTCCAGTGGAAAGTCGTGCCATTTGGCCTACACTCTGCTCCGGCTACCTTTCAACGCGCTCTGGATTCGATACTTGGACCCGAACTCCAACCAAAAGTTTTCGCCTACCTGGACGATATCATCGTATTGGGAGATACCTTCGCAGAACACTTGGCGATCTTGAGGGAAGTGTTCGAGGGCCTACAAAGACACAGGATGCAAGTAAACTTCGAAAAATGCAGCTTCGTCCAGCAACAACTCCATTACCTAGGACATATCATCAGTTCGAAAGGAATTCACACCGATCCAGCAAAAGTATCCGCTGTACAGGAGATGCCCGCACCGAAAACGCTCAAAGAGCTCCGCCGTTTTCTTGGACTCGCGTCATGGTACCGCCGCTTCGTGGCAGACTTCTCTACGCTCGCCGCGCCGCTTAACCAACTGCTGAAAAAGGGACAAGTCTGGAAATGGGAGGCGCAACAAAATCACGCTTTCAAAGCTCTCAAGGATAAGCTCTCCAGCGCGCCAATACTTTGTTGTCCGGACTTCTCTCGACCGTTTTTGCTCCAGACCGACGCGAGCGGAGAGGGCCTGGGCGTCGTGCTCTATCAACGCCATTCCGACCACGAGAATGTAGTAGCCTACGCCAGCCGAAGCCTAACCCAGCTGGAAAAGCGATACTCGGCCACCGAACAAGAATGCCTCGCCGTGCTATGGGGTATCCGTAAGATGAGACCGTACCTGGAGGGGTATCACTTCACCGTCATCACCGACCACCACTCACTAAAATGGCTGCACTCACTCCAAAACCCCTCTGGACGTCTGGCAAGATGGGCACTGGAATTGCAACAATATAATTTCGAGATAGAATACCGAAAAGGAGCACAGAACGTGGTAGCCGACGCACTCTCCCGCTGCCCGCTACGACACGCCGATGACGACATTTTGTACACCATAACCAACGGAACAAACGACTGGCACGAGAGGAAAGCAAGACAGGTGCGGGAAAAACCCCAAGCACATCCAGATTACCAGATCGTCGATAACCGACTCTTCCGCCACATTTCCCCGAGAAATCAACTTTCGCGGTCACCGCAATGGAAGCTGTGCATCCCAGCCGACCGACGAAAGGACGTACTACAGGAAGTCCACGACGCCGCCGCCGCCGGACATCTCGGGGTGAAGAAGACGCTTAAGAGAGCACAACAGAACTATTACTGGCCCGGGATGTTCCGCGATGTCCTCAAACACGTACGGAAGTGTATCAGATGCGCAGAATACAAAGTCGAGCAAAGACGCCCAGCAGGATTGATGGCAACCATGCAATCATCACGACCGTGGGAAATAGTAACCGCTGACTTCGTAGGGCCACTACCCCGTTCCAAGCAAGGAAATACTTGCCTCCTCGTAATGGTGGACAAATTCTCCAAGTGGGTGGAGTTGATCCCAGTGCGCCAAGCGACAACGGCAAGCGTAATCAAAGCACTCCAAGAAAGAGTCATATACCGATTTGGTTGCCCGAAAACCTTCCTCACAGAAAATGGCAAACAATTCGTCGGGAAGGCATTAGCAACGTTTTTGAACGACCACCGCATCGATCACAAGTTTACGGCAGCCTACGCCCCGCACGAAAACCCCACCGAGCGAACCAACCGAGTCGTGAAAACCATGATGGCTCAGCGATGCAAGGACGACCACCGCACCTGGGACCAGGAGATACCGCAAATAGCATTCGCGATAAACACGGCCAGCCACGAATCTACAACAGCATCAGCAGCAGAAATCAACTTCGGTAGAGACCTTACAGCACCGCAGCAAGTGCGCACGGAGGGAGCAGTACCAGCAGAGCCACCAACCGTACCACCGTCCATCACCAAGTTGTGGGACGAGATAAAAGGGCATCTAGCCAAAGCTTCAAAGCAACAGAAAAAACACTACGACCTACGCAGACGGCAATGGAAGCCACGTATAGGTGAGCAGGTGATGAAAAGGGACCACCCACTCTCATCCGCGGCAGACAAATTCGCCCAGAAGTTAGCACCAAAATTTTCCGGCCCGTACTTGGTGATGGAATACGTTTCGACGAACACGGTAAAATTAGGCCACCCGGAGCAACCAAAGCGGCAACACGCACACGCACACTTGCAAGACTTAAAGCCGTACGAATCATAAACAACCCGTTTATCTCTCCATTCCAGGAACCAGACCATCCAACATGAGTCAAAAACACCGGCAACCCATACCACCGGACTCACCAAAAACAATACGGCCGTGGCACCCACCGTTTGAGGCAACATTATGGCCGGCAAACAAACCAAGGATACAACGCATACAAATTTTTCATGGGCCGCCAATAAACCACCTAATGGCCATCCGGGAGAAGGAGTCGGCGACAGAGCCGCAAGAACGGCGCGCCCCCGAAACCAACGAAACAACAAAAACAGCGAAAAAAAAAATTACCGGATCCCGAGGAATTTTTTAGAGAACTAAGGCTAAAACGCCCGGCCAACCAATCCAAGAAAACCTGGACATTCCGGTGGAAAGCACAGCGGGTGAGGGTAGAAGTGATAGATGACAAACACGCAAAGGTGTCACTCATGGGAACGAAACGAATCGTACCAATCGAATAAGGCACTGAAGAAGGAAGACGAGACCAATCAAAATTTTATATTTTTATATATATATGCACCCTCTGTTAATTTTAAGAGAAAATGAAATGTGAATTATTTTTCAAATTACAAAAAAAAAAAAAAATTAATTTTCATATATACATCTACATAACATCAAAAGGGAACGAGAGAAGTATGACAACGGATACAGTTCAGTACAACTCCACCCCCGACAAAAAAAAAAAAAAAAAAAAAAAATTTTTTTTTTTAATTAATTAGAATGATGTTTTTTGCAATTGAACCTGAAATAGTAACATTAACTCTGTTAGACTTAAGTAGAATGACTCTGTATATTTTTGGAAAAAATATTTTTTTTTTTAATAAAGTGCTTCGCCCACACGCACACCGGCATAATACCTAGGCCATGCCTGGAGATCCACCTTTCCCCCACCGCAGCTTTCCGTCAACCGAAGTGGGAGGGGGACTGTAACGTAACGTAACAATAACGTAACTCCCCCTCTATTTCCTTATTCACCTAAACCTGAACCTCCCTGTACTTATTTTGCTATAGCATAGCCAACAACCACTTCTTTTATAGCATATTCAACAACCAACTAAATTGCGAACCAATGAAAATCACAATAATGGTGCGTTGAATTCTCAACCAGTTTGCGTCACCACCCATATAAACACTGAATTTGCATTTTCGCAATTCAGTCCTCGCAGGTGAGCCAGCGGGAGTGGATGTCTTTTTAAAGACATATTTTTCCCTCCTGCTAGCTGGCTGAGTGGAAGGGGCGCCGTCATGGCGCGAGTCACCCTTCACTTAGGTAAGGACGACGGGGAGGATGCCTTGTGCTACTTTGCCCCCCGCGCCCTCCTAGGTGTTGAGTGGCCCGACGCCCTCATGGCCATTTAACCCCTCCTCCTCAGTTCTAGCTTAGGCTGGCTGAGTGGAAGGGGCGCTGTCATGGCGCGGGTCGCCCTCCACTTAGGTAAGGACGACGGGGAGGATGCCTTGTGCTACTTTGCCCCCCGCGCCCTCCTAGGTATTGTGTGGCCCGATGCCTTAATGACCATACAACCCCTCCCCCTCAGTCCTAGCTTTGGCTGGCTGAGTGGTAGGGGCGCCGTCATGGCGCGGGTCACCCTTCACTTAGGTAAGGACGACGGGGAGGATGCCTTGTGCTACTTTGCCCACCGCGCCCTCCTAGGTGTTGAGCGGCCCGATGCCTTCATGACATTTCACCCCTTCCCCTCAGCTCTGGTTTCGGCCGTGAGCCGATGCGTGCGCACAGGGGCTACCGCTGTGCCGTTAAGGTGCACTTCCCCTCCGCCCACGGGTCGACCCACGGTGTATCGGCTGGTACAACCCCGCCCCCCCTTACGCACCTTCTACTAGTGTGCAAGTAGGGAGGCGGGGGTGTCCAGCGGTGAAACCAGCACTAACGAGTCCTCGCAGTCTCTTCCGCAGGTGACTGACCCCGCGACTACCACAGCTGCCGAAGAAGAGCGACTAGAGATCCCGTTGCAGCCGACCGACCAATACCAGCCCGTTGGTACGCCTATCCGACCCCGCCCGGAACACGCAGCCGCTGTCCAGGTAAACCCCGTCGCCGGCCTATTTTCTCTCTCTCTCTCTGCCCTGGTACGCGCTCCGTAGCCCACCGCCGCTGCCGTCGCACCGTCGCCCCTCTGGTGCCACCGCTGCTACGACGACCGTTGGCCGTTCGCCATCCTACCGCCGTTAAGCCGCTGTATCCGTCCCGCCGCTGCTACGACGACCGTTGGCCGTTCGCCATCCTATCGCCGTTAAGCCGCTGCATCCGTCACGCCGCTGCTACGACGACCGTTGGCTGTTCGCCATCCTACCGCCGTTGAGCCGCTGTATCCGTCCCGCCGCTGCTACGACGACCGTTGGCCGTTCGCCATCCTACCGCCGTTGAGCCGCTGTATCCGTCCCGCCGCTGCTACGACGACCGTTGGCCGTTCGCCATCCTACCGCCGTTGAGCCGCTGCATCCGTCACGCCGCTGCTACGACGACCGTTGGCCGCACGCCATCCTACCGCCGTTAAGCCGCTGCACCCGTCACGTCGCTGCTACAACGACCGCTGGCCGCTCGCCATCCTACCGCCGTTAAGCCGCTGCATCACCGTCCATCCAGTTCGCTGGTACCGTCACTTCGTCTATACCGCTACACCCATCCGTCCGCTAATACTGTCCGCCGTCCAGCCACTGCGCTCATACTACTGTACCAATCCGTCCGCTAATACTGTCCGCCGTCCGGCCGCCGCGCTGATCCCGCCGCTGCTCCCGGACAACCGTACCATCCCGCCCGCTACTGCACCGCCGCTAAACCACCGTACCGACCCCTCCGCTACTACTACGCCTATTAGCCACCGCCTCCATCTTTGCACGGAAAGCTGCTGTCCGCCTAATATCCCCAGCCGTGTGTGCGTGCGTTCGTAACACATAAATATCGTGTATTTATTCAGTAGGGGTTTGTGGGACCTTTACTCGACTCTGGATTGACTGAGTGTTACCCCAGCCTTAGACAAAACCCACCTCATAAAATATAACTTAATAAGCGGGGTATGTGTGCGTTTCCGAATTTAATCTGGTTTTACGGAAGTATACAATAGATCACGTAATTAGTTTGCGAACAAATATTACTTAATAGGTGGGGTATGTGTGCTTTTCCGTATTTAATCTGGTCTTATGGCAGTATACAATAGATCACAAATATAACTTAATAAGTGGGGTAAGTGTGGTTTTCGGTATTTAATCAGGTTTTATGGCAGTATACAATAGATCACATAATTAGTTTGCGAACAAATATAACTTAATAAGTGGAGTATGTGTGCGTTTCCGTATTTAATCTGGTTTTATGGCAGTATACAATAGATCACGTAATTAGTTTGCGAACAAATATAAGTAAAGCTATCTAAATTCGGGTGTAATCGAACATTATATACTCAGCGTGAACTTTAATTGTACATTTCATTTCAGATAAATTACTTTTCTACATAACACGTGGCACCGCCCGTTTAAAAAATATTTATCCCCATTTCCTCTTACAATAAAACTTGATAAGTGAAATATCATTGATTAAAAACTACTTTTTGCTAAGTTATAGCTTATTATTCTAGTCTACGACCTTTTAAACTTGTTTTATATCTAAAGTTGCCATGGTCTTTAACCGATCCCGCCCATTTTTGCTAGAAATATTTTCTGTTATAAGGAAAATATGTGTACAAAATTTCATTACGATAAGTTAATTTTTCTTCGAGTTATGGCTCTCGAAACATAGAAAATTGCTTAATCATAAAAGGGGCGGTGCCACGCCCATGTTTTTCCTATTTATTGTTATAAATCCACTCGGGAAATGAAATACCATTGTTATAAAGCTCTTTTTTGCAAAGAAATATAGCTTATTTTATTCGTCCACGAACCTTTTAAAAATCTTCTATATAAAAGTGGGCGTGGTCCTTAACCGATTTCGTTAACTTTTCTTCAAAGCACTCCTTATAGTAAAGGCAACCTCTCTGCCGAATTTTGTTACGATAGGTTTAACAATTTTTTGTTTAATTGATTTTATCACAAGTGGGCGGTGCCACGCCCATTTTCAATTTTTTATCAAGAGTCTCAATATCAGTCCACATGTCACATTTCAGCATTGTAGGTGTATTATTTACTAAATAATCATGTTTTATGTGTTTTCCAAAATGTTATATATATAAAAAGTAGGCGTGGTTATCATCCGATTTCGCTCATTTTCAATACCATGAATTATCGCACTTTTTGTGTTTTTCGAAATTTTCGATATCGAAAAAGTGGGCGTGGTTATGGTCCGATATCGTTCATTTTAAATAGCGATCTGAGATGAATGCCCAGGAACCTACATACCAAATTTCATCAAGATACCTCAAAATTTACTCAAGTTATCGTGTTAACGGACAGACGGACGGACGGACGGACATGGCTCAATCAAATTTTTTTTCGATACTGATGATTTTGATATATGGAAGTCTATATCTATCGCGATTCCTTTATACCTGTACAACCAACCGTCATCCAATCAAAGTTAATATACTCTGTGAGCTCTGCTCAAGTGACTATAAAAATAAAGCTCCACCGCTGTATATAAATAGCGCCCACAAAACTTGTCTCGCTTTAGTTACTTTATAATTAACGAGCAGCGCAAAACGTCAGGAACTAGTAAAATGAATTTCCACAAACATATCGTGATCTTGGTTATAGTACTTAGCGGTCTTTTGATCCGTATAAATTCGCAAATTAGCGATTATTTGGTACATATATATTTTACAGGATCGTATTCAGGCACGGGTTCATTGGTCTCTTGGCAAATAGTGGTCACAGCTGCCGGATGCGTGGACGAATCAAGTAAACATTTAATGTTCGTTACACGTGATGTACATTTATGCAAAGCAGTTCGCCTCATTAAGCATGTATCTCATCACACTATTGGTTCAGAAAGCAGAAATGCCTATACTATAACTGGAATTGTACTACTGACACCCTTTACAAGTATTGATCGTGTGGAACCAATACCACTTTGCACAACTGGACTTTCGGTGGGCAAAACGATGAAAATTAGAGAAATTACTCAAAATATAGTAGGACAACAAGAACTTAAACTCGTAACATATGACGTAACTATAGTAGCATCACATAGATGTAAAGATTACCCCGAAAAAAAATATAGGTATTGTGCAGAAGTTAACGGATATTTGTGGTATGGATATCCTGGAGCACCGGGCGTCGTGAATGGACGACTCTGTGCGGTGGGACTAATTTCGGGGAACGAGGAAAATCCGAGACTTTATGTAAATGTAACTGATCCACAAATTGAGAGTTTCATAACAGATTTGATTAATAAATATCCTGTGTGAATTATTACTCTATCTCGGCTGAACGCTCCATTTCAGATTTATTTCATAAACGTCTCAGCTCACGTTAAAATATATTTAATTTAAACTGATATAAGGCGTTTTGGAATAAAATACTGAAGGGAGGTTGCATGAGAAAGTGAACTGTGGTGCGAGTAAAATGTATCTTATATACAAAAAAATAAATTTAACCTTTAAACAATTTTCAATTTCTTTTATTCTTTTAAAATAAAATGTGGATTTAACTTTTACAATAGGGTTGAAATAGTATGTTCTATCATATGATTTGTTGTTTTTTTGCTGATATCGTTTGATATACTTGTTGGTCCATTTATTATATTTATGTTTTATGGTTTGGTACACCTTATGATGTGCTCTCCGTTTCAAAAATTTTAGTAATTTTTATAGCCTTATACTTTCATGTTGCGTTAATTTTATGAGCTTAACGCCCGTAGGTAAAATAAAATATACTGTTTAAAATTGCATTGGTTTTTAATTTGTCGATATTTCGGCATCAATCTGAAGCAATCTTCAGGAACATTAATTTTGGATATATGGTCATTAAAAATTATTTATTCAACTAGGTATACATATAAACCAAACACAACAAGCATATGTGATAATGCTTGATCGACTAAGCATATTTTCTAAAACAAAAGTAAAATAAACATCAATAAAAATAAAATAAAACAATTTTAAGCAATTCCTTTATATAAATGGACAACAATTAGTGAAAAATGTCTCCTTGCATAAAGAAATATTCTTGCTAAACTTTAATTTTAAATTTTGACAAAATATTTATGAGAAGTAAAAATATAAAAGTGGAGCGCACATTACTTGGATTGGAAAGTTGGTAGGAAAGGAGATATTATTAGACAATCAATTGCGCTCCACCTTTCTATTTTTACTTCTCATAAATATTTTTGCAATTTCTATGTAAAAATTTAAAATTCAAAATTTAGCAAGAATATGTCTTTATATAAGGATAATTTTTTCGCTAATTTTTGTCCATTTATATAAAGGAAGTGCTTATAATTTTTATTTTATTTTTATTTTCTCCTTTTCTTACATTTTCTAGGCGTCTTATCCTATCTGTGTAGTTTTACAGTTGTAGCTCAATGAGAACTTACATAAAAATCAATCCCAAAATTCCCTCCGTTTCGTACGATTTTTCTAAATATCTCATCCCGTGCGCCCCCTAGGGAATCTCTTTGTATCGTGTCATCGGCTGTCATCGACCTCTGAAGTAAGTTCGAGATTTTAAGTCTCTAGCTCATCGAAAAGTTACTTAAAAGCTGGTTTGAATAGTTTCAAATTCTTATCTTATTATTTCAATACGTGCGCCACCTAACGGAATTTTTTCCAGTTGTTGCATTGTTGCATTTTCTAACCCATGTGTAAAGTTTCACGTTTGTAGCTCAATGAGAAGTTACTTAAAAATCAATTGCAATATTTGTAGGAAAAGCGGACAAACATTCAACCGACCTAATATAAAGGAAGTAAAAATGTATACAATTGAAGGTACCGAGAGTGTAAACAAAAATACATATGCCCAAAGAAATATAGAAATAGGCATACGAACGATAACTGTGTTTTTTTTTTAATCTATAGACATCTATTTACGCTTAAATTTTATATGGACTGCTAAGCGTCAAACTTTAAATACACCTTTGAAATTGCTGCGCATAAAATTTGTACTACCAAATTTCAATACGTATTATACTCAGATGTAACTGAAATATGTGTCTATGTTTCACCAGAGGTTTGTGTCTCCGATTATAGGTACACTCTGTTCTGTATCTAGTTATTTAACCACTGCTGCTAGATGGGTCTCCTAAGCATTATCTAAGCGAGAATAAGCGTTTTTTACGCGCAAACGTCTACGTATACGCATGTAAAAAAAACACGGCTAATACAACAAAAATATGTCGTCATATAACATTATTATTTGGTGATCTCAAATATGCTGCTAGCGGAATAATTGCTGAACGCTGCTTTCTTTCATGTACGCCGTGCGACTTGCATTTTGTGTTGTTGTTGCTTAAGCAATAAATTGCAATGTCCATATGCGCATTGGTCTGTGTCACTTCTAAAATTAATTCTCTTATGGTTAGGCGTGTTCAGAATGTGGAGCATTTCCATGGTGAAGCGCTTATTATATTGTTTCTCTATGTCCAATACAGTAACATCTTGGAGATCGGGATAGTGGCCCGTATCTTTACAGTGGGCCGTTAAGGCCATTTTATTTTCCGAAGCGTTGTTGCTAAGTTTAATATTGGACTTATAGCCGGAAATCCTTGTCTTTAATTTTAATTTGGTTGTTCCCTTCTCGCATAAGTGAGACCCGTCACGGAATTCTGTCCTTAATATTGCTTTAAATATGTCTCGATGTATTGTTGTATGTAAACGTTATTTTGACCTTTTCTTGTCATATAAATCCGATCTGTTTATCCGCTCTTCTATTCTTGGAACATAGGTTATCGCTCTGTATATTTTGTTACACTGAAAGAAATGGTGCTAGTAAAATCAACAAATCGGTTCTGTTGTTCTTGACTTAACGGAGATTCGGTGAAATTGATCGAATTATGGTTAATTCGACAGAGTTCTTTGTCAAGCGGAGAAGAGAAATTGTCGCTCTTAAGCTCTTAATTCTGTAAAATTGACAGATTCCTAATAAATCTAAACGATTTTTCTGTTAGCACAACTGATCTCACTGGTCATTTCAACAGTCAATACATGAGCAAAGGCGGCCACCGTGGTGTGATGGTAGCGTGCTCCGCCTATCACACCGTATGCCCTGGGTTCAACTCCCGGGCAAAGCAACATCAAAATTTTAGAAATAAGATTTTTCAATTAGAAGAAAATTTTTCTAAGCGGGGTCGCCCCTCGGCAGTGTCTGGCAAGCGCTCCGATTGTATTTCTGCCATGAAAAGCTCTCAGTGAAAACTCATCTGCCTTGCAGATGCCGTTCGGAGTCGGCATAAAACATGTAGGTCCCGTCCGGCCAATTTGTAGGGAAAAATCAAGAGGAGCACGACGCAAATTGGAAGAGAAGCTCGGCCTTAGATCTCTTCGGAGGTTATCGCGCCTTACATTTATTTTTTTTTTTACATGAGCAAATTTCAAAGAGAATTTTATGCTCACTGCGCTCTCTACTTTGTACTTATGACGATGGTGCCACTTGTTAAAAAAAACACCAAAATAAGAAAACCACCAAATCCCCACACAAAATGGGAAAACAACAAAAAACTAGTTTTTCAGTTATCAATACAAAACGAAAAACCCTTTTTTGAATTTACTGTGCAAAAAATTATGACATACCGGGACACCTATTTATCGGGTACAATTTTGCAACTACCCCTACAAGCGAAATGCAAAATTGCGCCCTCCTGTTGCAAAAGTTGTATTTGAACGAAGAGGATTTTTCCAAAATTAGGAACATTTTGTTCAAGTTTTTACGAATTTTCACTCACGCGAACGAATCTAATAAGATAATAAAAAACCCCCTTGTTGATGTTTCCTACAACATAAAAGTTTGAGTTGTTTTGGAATCCTTTCAACTTAAAGTGTTACGAAAATTAAACTTGCCGAATTTCATGTAAAGTTACTCTAGTGGTGAATTACTTTCCTGCGATTTGATTCTTTACTTTTCTATAACTTATAAGTTCTCTTTTTAAAATGTTATGTCAAATAATTATACTACAAGTTTTGTTCGAAACAATCAAGTGTGGCAACTACATGCGAGAGAAGAAATTAGGAATGAGCTGGGCTGCAACTGAGAGAATTGAGAATCAGTTTTGTGACTACTATTTTCATTTCTATTTCCAAAGCGAAGTTCAAAACTATAAATTACATAAATTATAAAATATAAAATTTGGTGAAAGTGCGTTTAATAAAACAAAATAATAAAGTGTATAATGTTTAATGTGTGCCAGCATATTTGATGTACGCCCAATTGAAGTTCCTTTAGTAAGTCCGTACATATGTATATATGTATATGTATTCACATATTTACGTATGAATGTATATGGCAACATAGGTGCTTTCGTACAAAGCTGTCGCAACAACTTTTTTTGTTCGTTTGACTACTAAAACGGTCAATTACGAATCAATGATTTGTGCGCAGTTGATTCAACATATTGTTGCGATGGATAAAAATTGCCATAAATTTCGGTTGAATTGACCTGTATTTTCATTTTACCAGTCTTTTTCTTTCAGCGTATTAGCTTCTTCGGTTTTTCGTTCATTACGTGCTCTGGTATAGACATTTCGGACCAGTCTACTTGGAAACTCCTTTTCCTCTAGTTTTTTTTGATGATACAAATATTCTTCTTGTGATACATTCTGCCGCTTATTGTAAGTACCCGTCTCATGAAGCATTTGGCGGTTTTTAATATTCTACGTTTTTCATGTTTTGAATAAAAGTTAATTAGCCTTCCCGAAGCTGTGGGTTTTCTGTACCAGTCAATATCTAATTTGTTGTTTCTCCTGTTGATTAACGTCCAAGTACGGTAGTTGATAGTCTTTCTCCACCTCTATTGTAAATTTAATTCTTCTTCGACAGCTACACTGTTGAGTTGAGTGAGTACGTTTTCAATTTCTTCCGTTTTTACATCTGCAAATAAGTCAGCTACATACTTTGAAATAGCAGGCATGCTTAACCAACGAACCGATATCATTTCGTTACGATAATTAACGTTAATAAACGAAACAAAGTCATTTCGTTTCGTTTATTAACGTTAAGAACATCAAATTAACGAAATGATTTTGTTTCGTTTTCTGCCCTATCAAAACGAAATCAAATCGTTTATGTTGATTATTAATTTCAAATTATGCTGGAAAAGCTGATTGATGGCGGAGTCATTAAAGGTGAAAGCATTAGCCAAGCTGATTGCAACTTTTCTCATGAATTTTGACAGTACGAACATTTCTCAGAGTATTTTTGACATTACCACCAACGAATTACACAAACAAATTACATGGAGTTTGTGTGTGTATGTCCGCTCGCTGTTACCACCTTACGGCTTCACCATGGCTATAGCATTGCCAGCACAATTCAAACATAAAGTATCACGTTTTTGTTAACGTTTTTAATGTTAACGAAAGATTTTCGTTTCGGTTAAAAACGAGATACAATTTATCTTGATAATTTCTTTATCGATAATATTTCGAAGTGTTTCAACAGAAACGGTGGAAATTTTTTGATAAACGATTAGCTTAACGTTAAGGTGCATCCCTGTCAAATAGGCATGATTTGCTAGTAGCTTACGTCTCGAATCTAGTTAGCAGCTCCTCCATGACATTGTTAGCTATGACCGGGGAGGCTGGTGAGCCCACGGGTATTCCTGTAAGCTGTTCATATATTTTTTTTTTGTTGTATTTAAAATATCGATTCTCTATTATGCAGAATTTCACCATTGTGATAAATAGTTCCTTTATTAAGTATGTATATTCTTTTATGTCTTCCTACATCGCAGATATGATTTCCATGGCTAAATCAATCGGGATACTTGTAAACAAGGGGACTACTTCCAGAGAAACAAGGCTTTCGTCATCATAAATATATGCGCCATTGACCTTTCTCTTAAATTCTGTTGAGTCCTTGACGTTGTATTTAGAAGAAGTAGTAATGTTTTTGAGTATTATCACGACATATTTACAGAGGTTATATGACGGCGAATCAATAAATGGAGTGGTATTCTTTATGAATTTTTGGTAATCCATAGATTTAGCGTGTAATAGCGTTTTTACACATTAGGCTGTTCTTATTTGATGTGTTTCAGAACAGTTTTGTCTCTTCAAGGGTTTTGCGTGTGAATTTGTCTCGTTTGGAAATCGTATTGTTCTTTAGATGATCGTGTATCAGTGTCGTAAAGTTGTTTCTTGCTACTTCTTGTGATTCCTTATCTTTCACAGTTTGTTTTCCCCGTCTGCTATAAACATTTCTTGTTGTCGGACGATAGGGCATATCTCGGGCCCTGGGATAACAGCCATTGTATATCATATCAGTTTCTGTGGTATTTCGAAACCCCGTCATATAACCTCTGTAAATATGTCGCGAGAATACTCAAAAATATCACAATTTCTTCTAAATCCAACGTCAAGGACAACAGAATTTAAGAGAAAAGTCAATGGAGCATATATTTATGATGACGAAAGCCTTGCTTCCTTTTACGTAGCCTCCTTGTTCCCAAGCATCCCGGTTGATTTAGCCATTGAAATCATATCTGCGAAGTGGGATGACATAAGAGAATATACATCCTTAATAAAAGAACTATTTATCACAATGGTGATGTTTTTTCATAAAGGTTAATCGATATTTTAAATACAATGAAAAGATATATGATCAGCGTACAGGAATGCCCATGGGCTCACCAGCCTCTAGAGGAAAAGGAGTTTCCAAGTAGACTGGTCCAAAATGTCTATACAAGAGCACGTAATGAACCAAAAACCGAAGAAGCTAATAACAAAATATACAAAGCGATAACCTATGTCCCAAGAATAGCAGAGAGGATAAAGAGATCGGATTTATATGACAAAGAAAAGGTCAAAATAACGTTTGCTTACAACAATACATTGAGACATATTTACAGCAATGCAAGGGACAAAATTCCAAAGGATGAGAAATCCAACGTAATATACAGAATTTCAAGCAACAGTCACTGGGAGACTTATGCGAAAAGGTATATGTGGGGACAACCAAATTAAAACTAAAGACAAAGATTTCCGGCTGTAAGTCCAATATTAAACTTAGCAACAGCGCTTCGGAAAATAAAATGGCCTTAACGGCCCACTGTGAAGATACGGACTACTATCCCGATTTCCAAAATTTTACTATATTGGACATAGAGAAATAATATAATAAGCTCTTCACCATGGAAATGCTCCACATTATGAACACGCCTAACTATAAGAGAATTAATTTTAAAAGTGACTCTGACCAATGCGCATATATATCGGGCATGTGCTACAATTCGCTTTCGCATGAAATTGTCATCGATAACGTGCTGATATGTGCTGAACTTCACTGTTCCGATTTCATTTTCGAACATCAAATCGCAATGATCTGGCATGTGCCAAAAATCGAAATCGCAAATTTTTTTCGATTTTCAATTCGTGAAGCTATCAGTACGTGGAATTCATAAAAATTTGCCAAAAAAACAATAGAAATGTAAGTATTTTTAATTTCTATTTACTAAAATATTAAGGTGCATGGTTATTTGCAGGGGAAAACATAAAACGCTGAAACAGGAAGAAACATTTTTAAACTTTATGGAGCAGCATCTTGATGTTGCAAAAAACTACAGCAAGGGCGATCGAGTGGCAGTGGAGGCTCTGTGGGCACACCTTGCCAAAGAATTAAACAGCCATGGGCCGCCGCAAAAAGATGTAAATGGGTGGAAAAAGGTAGATAAAATCTTTGAAGTAATGTAACAAAGGTACTTAACCCTCAAACCAGCAAACTTTAAATAATGATCGGAAACGGTTGGGAATTTTTTTCTAGCTTAACTAGGACATAACAAATTTAATTTCGTCAACAAAAAGTCAATATGTCGTTTCGTTTGTCTGCCAGGTGAGAAATAAGAAACAGTGCCTCCAGGCACTCTTGTCGGTTAGAGCAACACAAATTAACACTTACAATTTTTAGTAAGGAACAATGTTTTTATTGAAATAAGTTTTAATAAACAATGAATAATAACACAAATAGATTATTTCTTTGCATGATATTCCCCGAAACAATTTTTCGTGACGGAGCAGCATAAAAGTAAATTACATACTTCGCAGACACATTGAATTTGGGAGTTTTTACAAAGTGTACACCATTTTTTACCATCTTTTTTCTCAAGCCATTTCTGAAGATGGGTATTACCGTTGAAGCGAACATCATCAACAGGATATGCAGCTTTTCTGCCTACACTCAGAGAATCAGGTAAAGTAGTTGGTTGGCTTGTTGAAGATGGACGACCCGCCTGATTGTAGCTCACAAGAGCAGCAGCGATTTGTTCTCTGAATTCAGGCAGCTGTAAAATCTTTTCTCCTTCGTCAGAAATATTACTGGAATCATTTATCTTCTCTATATTTATTCGCTTATAAAGAAGGTAAGCGTTCGTTGCAGCCATATCAATAAAATGATAAAAAAAGGCGCGTCATTACATCACGTGTCTTGGCTTTCACGTGATATCGTCCCATCAAACCATCCATAAAGTCGACGCCTCCCATATGGCTGTTGTATTCCCTAATTATTTGTGGGCAATCGACTTCAATGTTTTGCTTCTTCTTCCTGTCATATCGTTTAGCCTTAGCTACTTGC
Source organism: Eurosta solidaginis (assembly GCF_040869045.1). Classification (NCBI taxonomy): domain Eukaryota; kingdom Metazoa; phylum Arthropoda; class Insecta; order Diptera; family Tephritidae; genus Eurosta; species Eurosta solidaginis. The sequence continues at coordinate 240,610,642 of NC_090320.1, forward strand.
TCATTCGGATTGCTTCGATCGAATGGCTCAACACCTACATAAGTCGAAGCCAGCCTGACCGCTTGATTGTCCTTCCACAGAACAGTACTAATATCGATTCCATATGCAGAGCTCACGTACTCTGTTGAAAACCCACGATCTTTCTTTGCTATAGCACTGTCCGGTGGCAATTTGCAATTTGGGATGCGATTCACTCGAATTGTGCCAAGGCCAAATATGCCACGAGCTCGCAAATAAACCAACAGAGGTAACGACGTATAGAAATTGTCGAAGTAAATTATATGGTACATGAAGTCATTCACAGTTTGGGATAAACGAAACGCAACATTTGCTGAGCTGCCTAGATCGGGACAATTTGGTAGAATAATATTGTCTCCTGCGCCATTGCAGATTTCAAACCTATATGCGTAACCATACGAATCGCATAATACGAACAATTTGACACCCCAATTGTGGGGTTTGTTTGGCATATATTATCTTAGATGGTGTTTCATTTTCGTTGAGCACATTTGCTCATCGACACTATTAAAGAAAAGAAATAAAACCTGATAATTTCTGCGAGTTAACAAATAGCAGAAGCTTACCAAAGTCGACCATGTTTTGGGATTAAATCGAAGCGTTCGTTGAGAAGATCCGAGAAATTACGTATCCGAAATAACGGGTCATAACCTGGTTGCCCCTTTTTTTACCCTTTCTTCCTCATCTCGGAATGATAATAATCTTTTTATAGCTTCAAATCGTTTCAATGGCATTGTTTTGCGAATGGGTTCGAAAGGGTTCTTTCCCCAATAGCTTTCTAAATTCGGGTATCGATATATTGACATATATAAATGAATTCCGATGTATTGACATATTTCATCGGCATTCACATTGAATTTTGAGTTGATGTCCCCACTTAGAGCACACCAGTTAGTCTCCTGAACAATCATATCAATTATTTCTTTAGACAAAAAATAGAGATATAATTGGTAGGGAGTTGAAAGCTCTTTTATGTTGTCAGGTAAACGTGTGGATCCACGGAATGCGACCTCATTTACATGAAGTTTAAGAGCTGTATTGCGCCACATCAATTTGCCAAACTCAGCGGAATATTTGGAAATTGATTTAGTGTCTGAAATAACGGTAAAATAAATATAAAGCAAGATCGCCATGGGCAAAGATGGGGGAGATATACTTACTTCCTACAAAACCAGCATTGGTTGGCACTACGGCTGGACCGGTGTCTTCGGGTCTTGGTAACGGCGAACGAGCTCTCTTCCTTTGAATTGGAGTTGAAGTCGATGCCGTGTAGGTTGCTGTAATCGCATCTGCTGATGGAATGTCAGCTTCATCGGCAGTAGCAGTATATCTGACTGAAGATGTTGTGAGTAATTAACTGCTTCGTTGAAAAAATTTGCACTCGTATCCATACCTCGAAGGCATTGGGATATCAAGTGTTCGTCCTCTGGACTTATTTCCTCTGGCTCGTGGTTCAGAGAACCAGAGTCTATTCCACTGTTTGAATCTTCTTCATCACTTGTCACTACCGATTCCATGATTTATGGATTTCTTCGTCTGATAACTTCGAAAATTTCACACGCGACATCGTACAGCGGTTTAAAAACAGTATATTTGTATTCACTTTATGAAAACAAGTTATGAAATAAAAGTAAACCCGAATATATAGAGCACTTATTAATAAAATCAATGTGTAGAAAAGTTCGCGCTGAACGACAACAGTGCCCTGAGGCACCCTTTAGTTTTTGCACTGCCGGGCAGAAAATTCCACTTATTTTAAAACTTTAGATATTAAATCAGCAAGTTAATGAGAAAAAAAAAATTATCAAGCTCCGCGCACTTCTCAAAAATAAAAAGTTTTGATATTGAAAATAATAAATTTCTTTATCCAAAAAAACGACCGTTCTCTCCACCTGTTGCACAAAACTGAGTATAGAAGACAAACCCTCCACCCGATTTTATTTCAATTTGAGAAAGAACTTTCACTAGAAATATGGGCGAGAGAGTTAAATTCATTTTCTTAAGAAAAAATATTTTTTTCACACGGAAATCTTGATATTTGTGATGCATGCCCTGAGGCACTCTTACTGGTTAGAGGGTTAAGACTTTCCTTTAGCAGGTTTGGTCGGGCTGGAAGGGCTATATTCGTAAAAAAATTATCGCATGATCGAAATGAAGCAAGAGCTACAGATGGAGGTCCCTTCAATCAATTTATGTTGAGCTGGCGGCCACCGTGGTGTGATGGTAGCGTACTCCGCCTATCACACCGTATGCCCTGGGTTCAACTCCCGGGCAAAGCAAAATCAAAATTTTAGAAATAAGGTTTTTCAATTAGAAGAAAATTATTCTAAGCGGGGTCGCCCCTCGGCAGTGTTTGGCAAGCGCTCCGGGTGTATTTATGCCATGAAAAGCTCTCAGTGAAAACTCATCTGCCTTGCAGATGCCGTTCGGAGTCGCAATAAAACATGTAGGTCCCGTCCGGCCAATTTGTAGGGAAAATCAAGAGGAGCACGACGCAAATTGGAAGAGAAGCTCGGCTTTAGATCTCTTCGAAGGTTATCGCGCCTTACATTTATTTTTATGTACGGAGGAAAAAATTGCACAGCTATGTGGCCTCTACACTAGTGTCGAAGATATTGCCCAACCAAATATGGATTTGTCGTATGACGATAATCCTACACTAAGTACAGCAGCGAGTGCAATTAAGCGACGACAGAGCAAGACTGCATTAAGCAGCATATGGAAACAGAAGGGCCTGCAGTTGAAAATAACTGTGGTAGTTTGAATGACCTCATTCAAAGTATTGATGAAATAAATAATACCTTTGAAGAGAGCAATTGTACAGGAACCAAATTAGTGGAGCTGATTTCAAAACAGAACGAACTAAATTTCGATCAAAATGAAAACTTTCGTCAGCACCAGCGTTGCCATATATTTTTTTTACCAAGTCGTCAAACGCCGCCCAAAAAATCGTCATATCTATGGCAACAACCAAACTCGATTTACGACGATTGGGTTATTACCAGGTGCCTTACGATGAGATTGGCGGTTTCATTCAACAATATTCAATAAATTGTGCGCATATTGGGTAGGTCTGAGAATCGGCCAACGTCTACCTTTTTTTCGCTACGTGCCTAGGGTCTTGAGACCAAACGTGGACCCGGGTACCCCTAGAATGTGTTTATACAATATGGATATCAAATAAAAGCTGTTGATGAGTGCTATAGTACAGGATAATTTTCATACCCCTGTGTGACTAGGGTCTCGATATATAGGCCAAAACGTGGACCCGGGTACCCCTAGAATGTGTTTATACAATATGGATATCAAATGAAAGCTGTTGATGAAAGCTATAGCTCAGGATAATTTTCATACAACGGGGAGGCTAGGGTCTCGAGATATAGCCCAAAACGTGAACTCGGGTACCCCTAGAATGTGTTTGTACAATATGGATATCAAATGAAAGCTGTTGCTGAGTGCTATAGTACAAGATAATTTTCATAAACTGGGAGGCTAGGGTCTTGAGATATAGCCCAAAACGTGGACCCGGGTACCCCTAGAATGTATTTATACAATATGGATATCAAATGAAAACTGTTGATGAGTGCTATAGTACAGGATAATTGTTGATGAAAGCTATAGCCCAGGATAATTTTCATACAACTGGGAGGCTAGAGTCTCGAGATATAGCCCAAAACATGGACCCGGATACACCTAGGATGTGCTTTTACATTATGGATATCAAATTGAAGCTTTTGATGTATGCTTTGGTACAGAGTAAGTTTTAAACCGCTGGGTGACTACGGTCTCGAGATATAGGCCAAAACATAGACCTGGATATACCTAGAATGTGTTTTTGTATTATGAGTATCAAATTGAAGCTGTTGATGTGTACTATAATGCAGAGTAAGTTTTACACCGCTGAGTGACTAGGGTCTCGAGACATAGGCCAAAACATGGACCCGGATACAACTAGAATGTGTGTGTATTATGGATATCAAATGAAAGCTGTTGCTGAGACCTCTAAAGTTCATTGTGATATTCGATTTAGTCGCATCAACCTGGCACAACTGATAAATATGCATGCGAAGCCGAAATAAAGACAAGAATTAATAATACCCACATATCTATTTACATACGTCCTATTCGATTTGCCTGACATTTCGTATATAAATTTGCCTATATTAGTATTTACGATGCTTTTTTCTGGGAAGTATACCAAAGACGCACTGGGACTGGGATTAGGACTAGGACTGGGACTGAGACTGAGACTCCGAGTGGGACTGGAACAAAATACATACCACCCTCTGAGACTGGCAATAAGAGATGAAGAAGAAGGAGAAAAACTTGAGAGAAGAGAAAAGAGAGAAGGAGACTGAGAAAGAGATAGAATGAGACGAAGGTGGAGATGAAGCGAAAAAGACGGAGGGAGGAGTGAATAAAAAGATTAGGAAAAAGTGTAGAGGGGTAGGGCAGAGTTAGACGGAAAAAGCGTATTAAAATGTATGCAGATAGGCCAAATTTAGGGCAGAACAACATCTGCCGGGTCTGCTAGTAATGTAATAAACTTTAGCACGAATTGCTCTGATTTATCTAATTTGTTCATTCCATATATTCCTCTGCGTGGTCTTCGGCAAACAGATTATTTATCGAAATAACTCATAAAACGAATTATGCTATGAATGAACCTATTCCTGAAAATTGTCTTTGGTTGTTATTCCTTGTTGCCAGATATAACATATAGAAGCTCTTTTAATTTATTTCGTCTTATAAGATAAATTTTGTATTACATATAAAAGGTACTTGTTTTCAGTCTATTTCATTTCTTAGTTAAACATTTTCACGCAAATTTTTTTAGCACATTTATTTGCGGTTCAATATTAAAAAAGTTATTTAATTTTAAGTAATTTTGAGCTCCAGGCCTAACAATAATTAATAATTGTTTTGTCTTATTATTGTTATGATGAATTGTTTTTCTTTATTCTACTATAATTTAATTTAAAATTTTTTTTTTCATTTAAGAAAACACATACATAACAACAAAAATTGTAATCTTGAGCCAGCAATATTCCTTTTAATGTATCAGTTTCCAGACGGTTTCTATTTTGTTTAAATTTATTTTAGAAAAATTCGTTCTACATTCGCTGATGAGTATGACAAGCACATTACATCTGCAACGAATGCAGCGTATGTAGAGTCAGCACTTTTGGTAGTAGAAATAGTTTTCCAAAAAACTTCTGGGAGAACCTTAGAAATGTCTTCAAAATATGTCTTAAATTCTAAAAACTTCAATCACTTATACTCGCTATCAATATCCTGAACAATTTTCTGATGAAACTTAAGTTTTGTAGTACAACATTGTTAAAATCAAAACGCTTTTTAATTTGATGATACAGTTCACTATAAAATTAACACAACCTTGTTTAAATTGGACTTTTTCTTGATCGGAAATGTTAGAGGCAGTCTTAAATCGTCATTTTTCATTACAAAATCGTCCAAGCGTCATTCTAGTTGAAAATCGTCAAAACGACGACGGCGTCGTTAATCTGTCAACGCGGTCGGCACTACGCAAAAATGGAGAAGATATGCGAAGCCAAAAATTCAATAAAAGCACGTATGTTGCAGATTGAGGAAGAGAAATGGGAGTGGACCAAACATGCATCAAATAAATAATTTTTATATGATTGAGTTGGGCCAAATATTTGCTTAGTTATTTAATATGAATTTGGAGCTTTTAGGCCGATTTAATTAAATAAAACAAGTTTATTTTTTATTTCCGACGCGTTTCGACACATTTTCGTGTCTTCCTCAGAGAATCTATTTATTAAATACGAAAAACATATATGTTACAAATACAATAATTCCCTGAGGAAGAGTAAATCTATTTATTTAATACGAAAAATATATATGTTACAAATACAATAATTGGTATTGTTGCATTTAAATAAATATATCGTAATAGATCTATTTTATATACCTACTACTAATAATATTTACACTACCTAGTTCTAAGGACGGCAACCCTGTAAGCTTTACATGTATTAAATAAAAGCAGTTGATTCTAACTACAACATGGTGTCAGGTGTGTATTGTGCAGTGTAAGTCAAGTCGCAAGTCAAAAAATAAAATAAAACCAATTGTAGCCGAAAAATAAGTGGTTAACAATTTGTAAAAAAACCTGCCGCGCCTTTTATAACAAAATTTGTGAAAGAAAGAAAAAATAATGAGTACTGTAGGCTTAGACCAGAAAACAGTCAGTGTCGACGTAACGTGGTCGTCAAATCCGCAAAGTCAGGTTATGTCTATCGCGACCACCATTACGCCCTTGGACTTAAAGTCATCAAACCAATCAGCCGCGTGGAAAAACTGGAAAAAACAGTTTTCCATCTTCATACGTGCTTCGGGTCACGAAGAACAGTCAGATCAACGTAAAGTAGCATTACTTCTACATAATCTCGGTACGGAGTGTCTTTCAATATTTAATTCTTTTAACGAAGACTTAGATAGTGTAAAATATAATGATTTATTAAAAAAGTTTGACAATTATTTTATACCAAAGGCAAACATAGCCATGGAAAGACACAAATTTTTTTCAAAGAAACAAGCGAGTGACGAAAGCATTGACGAGTTCATAACGCATTTAAAAAATCTCAGTATGTCATGCGATTTCGGTGACATTCGTGAAGATCTCGTGAGAGACATTTTCGTTTGCGGCCTTTCGTCTAGTAATATTCAAATAAAAGAAAGACTCCTCACAGAAGGTGCTATAAAATTGCAAAAAGCAATAGACATTGCAAAAAGTATAGAGACCGCGAAAGCAAATTCGAATCAATTAAAAAATTCAAATGAAAATTCAGACAATTATGTAGCAGCAGTGGTTAACAAAGCCTTTGACAAAAAGCTTTGCAAAAAGTGTGGTCAAATTCACAAACATAAATGTCCAGCGCAAGGTGCTACTTGCTATGTATGTAATAAAAAAGACCATTTTGCAAAAATGTGTTACAAAAAGACTACGCAAACAAAAAATAAATCACGTAAATTTGACAAACAAAAACAAAAAGGCCAAACAAAACAAAATCAGAACAAAAGCTATATGAACAAAATATACAAGTCATGCGAGGAAGAAGAGAGCGAAAGCGAGCTTTTCGTAGGCACAATTAACACAGAACCAAAGGCTGTGATGCATTCGATAATGCAGTTCGATAAAAGAGGTAAACGTATGGTGAAAACAATTGAAACGAGTGAAGAAGGTGTAAAGGTCACGGCAAAAGACAACCAAAATCAAAACAAAAATGGAAATAAGGTAAAACAATGGACAGTACGAGTGAAAATCAACAACATAGATGTGCAGTGCGTTACCGATACAGGCGCTCAAACTAATATATTATCATATAAAATGGCAGCCGAATTAAATATAAATAGATTTATTAAACATTCAAATTCACGTTTATTAACTTTTAGTGGTGAGCAACTACCTTTAATGGGTATTATTACTATAAATTTAATGTATCAAAATAAGGTTTTTAAGTGCGCTTTTCATATCGTTAAGATGAATTGTAAAAATGTAATTGGTCTAACAACAGCAATAGATATGAAATTAGTTAAAACGATTAACAATATTGCATGTAAAAACTTAACTGATTACGAAGACGTTTTTGAAGGGTTAGTGCTATTAAATGAAAAGTGTAGTTTAAAATTAAAACCAGATTTTACGCCAGTTGTTCACCCACCAAGAAAAATTCCATATTTGTTGTATAAAGAGCTAAAATCTGAATTGGAAAGAATGGTCGAGTTAAAAGTCATTGTGCGTGAAAATGAACCTACAGAGTGGGTGAATTAGATAGTTTTGTTGAAAAAGCCAAATGGCAAATTAAGATTGTGCCTTGATCCAAGAGATTTAAATAAGGCTATACTGAGACCACACTTTCCATTTCCGAATATCGACGAATGTAAAGCAAAACTAGCAGGCTCTAAGTTTTTCAGTTCTTTGGATGCTAACTGTGGTTTCTGGATGATACCACTTGATGAAAACTCATCGAAATTATGTACGTTTAATACACCTTTTGGTCGATTTCGTTTTTTGAGACTTCCTTTTGGCATTAATTCAGCACCTGAAATATTTCATTCACAAATGGTGAAGCTCTTTGGAGATATAAACGGCCTTATAATTTATATTGACGATTTTCTAATATATGCTTCCACTCTTAAGGAACATAACGCAATTTTAACTAACGTTCTACAGAGAGCAAGATGCGTGGGTGTAAAATTTAATAAACAAAAGTCAAAAATTTGTCAAGACAAAATAAACTTTATTGGTCATATGTCCATAAGTCCATTTACAAGATTCCAACACCAACCTCGGTAAGTGAATTACAGCGGTTCTTAGGTATGGTCAATTATTTAGGGTCTTTCATCGAAAATCTATCAACAAAAAATAAAAATTTAAGAGATTTATGGAAAAACCACGTACCATGGCATTGGGGTCCAATTCAAGAAAAGGAGTTTAGTAATTTAAAAAAAGAGTTGACAGAAGCTCCAGCCCTTGCTTACTTCGACCCGAATAAGCAACTTACACTTTCCGTTGATGCCTCCAAGTATGCAGTTGGAGCCACAATATTGCATGGAAAAAATCCAATTGCTTACGCATCAGCTTCATTAACTGAAACGCAGACTAACTACGCGCAGATTGAGAAAGAACTATTTGCGATCCTATTTGGATGTACTCGCTTTCACCAGTACATCTATGGTCAAAGAATTTTGGTGGAAACGGACCACAAACCGTTAGTCTCAATATTTAAAAAACCTCTTAACAAAATCCCAGCTAGGTTACAACGATTTATGCTGAGGCTACAGCTGTATCAGTTGCTGGTAGAGTATAACCAGGCAAGCATTTGTTTATAGCTGATACGCTGTCAAGAGCCTCATTAAATGAGAGTGCTTTGGAGGAGCTAGACAAAGATTTAACACTCCACTGTGATATGCTGATGGAAGAAGTTAATGTTTCAAGTGTTGAGCTCGATAGAATAAAGCAATATTCAAAGTCAGACGATACATTTCAAATTTTATATAAATATATACGAGATGGTTGGCCAAATGAAAGAAAATTGGTAAATGAAAAAATTAAACCATATTACAAAATCAAAGATGAGCTAAGCGTTGTTTGATGAAATAATTTTTAAAAATAAGCAAATAGTCATATCTTATATTCTTCGAAAGGGTATTTTAAAAAATCTACATGAGGGTCATATGGGAATTCAGAGTACTCAAAGTCTAGCGAGACAGTCGATTTATTGGCCTAATATGTATAATGATATTCATGATATGGTTGCAAATTGCGAAACGTGCATGAGATATCAAAACGCAAACGCTAAAGAGGACTTGTTGCCTCACGATATCATAGAGATCCCATGGTTTAAAGTTGGTTGTGACATATTTGAATTCAATAAAAAGAAATATCTCTTACTTGTCGATTATTATTCAAAATATGTTGAGATTGATTTGTTGAGTGGTGGATTTACTAGTATAGAAGTAAAGACAAAATTAAAATCCATTTTTGCTCGACATGGCATACCACAAATTTTTGTATTAGATAATGGTCCGCCTTTTAATTCGAAAGAATTTTTAGAATTTTGTCGTGAGTGGAACATAGACCATCGCACATCAAGTCCATATTTGCCCAGGTCAAACGGTTTAGCAGAACGAACCATACAGACTGTAAAGAAAATGTTAATAAAATTTCAAGAAAGTAAATCAGATCCATATTTAGCTTTACTTAATTATCGGAATACTCCAAAAGAAAACATTCCTAGTCCTGCTGAGCTATTAATGTCCAGGAAACTCAAAACTAAAATACCATCAATTCTAAAAAATCTCAGACCCTATGTTGTTGACAACAAACAATATAAAGAACAACGTAAAATCAACAAGTAAGGAAGGCTAAGCTCGGGTGAACCGAACATTACATACTCAGTTGAGAGCTATGGAGACAAAATAAGGAAAATCACCATGTAGGAAAATGAACTTAGGGTAACCCTGGAATGTGTTGTTTGTACGATATGGGTATCAAATGAAAGGTGTTAATGAGTATTTTAAAAGGGAGTGGGCCTTAGCTCTATAGGTGGACGCCTTTTCGGGATATCGTTATAAAGGTGGACCAGGGGTGACTCTAGAATGCGTTTGTACAATATGGGTGTCAAACGAAAGGTGTTAATGAGTGTTTTAAAAGGGAGTGGGCCTTAGTTCTATGGGTGGACGCCTTTTCGAGATATCGCCATAAAGGTTGACCAGGGGTGACTCTAGAATTTGTTTGTACGATATGGGTATCAAATGAAAGGTGTTAATGAGTATTTTAAAAGGGAGTGGGCCTTAGTTCTATAGGTGGACGCCTTTTCGAGATATCGCCATAAAGGTTGACCAGGGGTGACTCTAGAATTTGTTTGTACGATATGGGTTTCACATGAAAGGTGTTAATGAATATTTTAAAAGGGAGTGGGCCTTAGTTTTGTAGGTGGACGCCTTTTCGAGATATCGCCATAAAGGTGGACCAGGGGTCACACTAGAATTTGTTTATACGATATGGGTATCAAATGAAAGGTGTTAATGAGTATTTTAAAATGGAGTGGGTCTTAGTTCTATAGGTGGACGCCATTTCGAGATATCGCCATAAAGGTGGACCAGGGGTCACACTAGAATTTGTTTGTACGATATGGGTATCAAATGAAAGGTGTTAATGAGTATTTTAAAAGGGAGTGGGTCTTTGTTCTATAGGTGGAAGCCTTTTCGAGATATCGCCATAAAGGTGGACCAGGGGTCACACTAGAATTTGTTTGTACGATATGGGTATCAAATGAAAGGTGTTAGTGAGTATTTTAAAAGGGAGTGGGCCTTAGTTCTATGGGTGGACGCCTTTTCGAGATATCGCCATAAAGGTGGACCAGGGGTGACTCTAGAATTTGTTTGTACGATATGGGTATCAAATTAAAGGTGTTAATGAGTATTTTAAAAGGTAGTGGGGCTTAGTTCTGTAGGTGGACGCCTTTTCGAGATATCGCCATAAAGGTGGACCAGGGGTCACACTAGAATTTGTTTGTACGATATGGGTATCAAATGAAAGGTGTTAATGAGTATTTTAAAAGGAAGTGGGTCTTAGTTCTATAGGTGGACGCCTTTTCGAAATATCGCCATAAAGGTGGACCAGGGGTCACACTAGAATTTGTTTGTACGATATGGGTATCAAATGAAAGGTGTTAATGAGTATTTTAAAAGGGAGTGGGTCTTAGTTCTATAGGTGAACGCCTTTTCGTGATATCGCCATAAGGGTGGACCAGGGATCACACTAGAATTTGTTTGTACGATATGGGTATCAAATGAAAGGTGCTAATGAGTATTTTAAAAGGGAGTGGGCCTTAGTTCTATGGGTGGCCGCCTTTTCGAGATATCGCCATAAAGGTGGACCAGGGGTGACTCTAGAATTTGTTTGTACGATATGGGCATCAAATGAAAGGTGTTAATGAGTATTTTAAAAGGGAGTGGGCCTTAGTTTTATAGGTGGACACCTTTTCGAGATATCGCCATAAAGGTGGACCAGGGATGACTCTAGAATGCGTTTAAAATATGGGTATCAAACGAAAGGTGTTAATGAGTATTTTAAAAGGGAGTGGGCCCTAGTTCTATGGGTGGACGCCTTTTCGAAATATCGATATAAAGGTGGACCAGGGGTGACTCTAGAATTTGTTTGTACGATGTGGATATCAAATGAAAGGTGTTAATGAGTATTTTAAAAGGGAGTGGGCCTTAGTTCTATAGGTGGACGCCTTTTCGAGATATCGCCATAAAGGTGGACCAGGGGTGACTATAATGTGTTTGTACAATATGGGTGTCAAATTAAAGGTATTAATAAGAACTTTAAAAGGGAGTTGTGGTAGTTGTATATGTGAGGGCGTTTTCGACATTTCGACCAAAATGTGGACAAGGATGACCCAGAACATCATCTGTCTGGTACCGCTAATTTATTTATATATGTAATACCACGAACAGTTATCCTGCCATGATTCCAAGGGCTTTCGATTTCACCCTGCAGAACTTTTTCATTTTCTTCTACTTAATATGGTAGGTGTTACACCCATTTTACAAAGTTTTTTTCTAAAGTTATATTTTGCGTCAACAAACCAATGCAATTACCATGTTACATCCCTTTTTTCGTATTTGGTATAGAATTATGGCATTTTTTTCAGTTTTCTTAATTTTCGAAATCGAAAAAGTGTGCGCGGTCATAGTTCTGGATTTCGGCCATTTTTTATACCAATTCAAAATGTGTTCAGATAAATATGTGAACGGAGTTTAGTAAAGATATATCGATTTTTGCTCAAGTTATCGTGTTAACGGCCGAGCGGAAGGACAGACGATCTACTGTGTATAAAAACTGGGCGTGGCTTCAACCGATTTCGCCCTTTTTCACAGAAAACAGTTATCGTCATAGAATCTAAGCGCCTACCAAATTTCACAAGGATTGGTAAATATTTGTTCGATTTATGGCATTAAATGTATCCTAGGCAAATCAAATGAAAAAGGGCGGAGCCACGCCCATTTTGAAATTTTCTTTTGTTTTTGTATTTGGTTGCACCATATCATTACTGGAGTTGAATGTTGACATAATTTACTTATATACTGTAAAGATATTAAATTTTTTGTAAAATTTTCACTTTAAAAAAAATTTTTTTTTAAGTAGGCGTGGTCGTTCTCCGATTTTGCTAATTTTTATTAAACATACATATAGTAATACAAGTAACGTTCCTGCCAAATTTCATCATGATATCTTCAACGACTGCCAAATTACAGCTTGCAAAACTTCTAAATTACCTTCTTTTAAAAGTGGGCGGTGCCACGCCCGTTGTCCAAAATTTTACTTATTTTCTATTCTGCGTCATAAGTACAACCCACCTACCAAGTTTCATCGCTTTATCCGTCTTTGGTAATGAATTATCGCACTTTTTCGATTTTTGGAAATTTTCGATATCGAAAAAGTGGGCGTGGTTATAGTCCGATATCGTTCATTTTAAATAGCGATCTGAGATGAGTGTCCAGGAACCTACGTACCAAATTTCGTCAAGATACCTCAAAATTTACTCAAGTTATCGTGTTAACGGACGGACGGACGGACATGGCTCAATCAAATTTTTTTTCGATACTGATGATTTTGATATATGGAAGTCTATATCTATCTCGATTCCTTTATACCTGTACAACCAACCGTTATCCAATCAAAGTTAATATACTCTGTGAGCTCTGCTCAACTGAGTATAAAAATATGCGAGTAAAAATCACTACAATAATCAAGCAAAGTACTTAAAGCCTGTAAATATAGGAGAGAAAGTAATGTTTAAAAGAAATCCAACTTCTTTTGGTATCCTGGAAAAATTTTGAAAAATTGTAATGAACCTCGTTCATATATTATAAAAGGTTCTGATGGTGTAACTTATCGTAGAAATAGGCAGCATATATGCAATATTCCAGTGATGGTAGCGTGCTCCGCCTATCACACCGTATGCCCTGGGTTCAACTCCCGGGCAAAGCAACATCAAAATTTTAGAAAAAAAAGGTTTTTCAATTAGAAGACAATTTTTCTAAGCGGGGTCGCCCTTCGGCAGTGTTTGACAAGCGCTCCGGGTGTATTTCTGCCATGAAAAGCTCTCAGTGAAAACTCATCTGCCTTGCAGATGCCGTTCGGAGTCGGCATAAAACATGGGACCTACATGGGCCAATTTGTAGGGAAAATCAAGAGGAGCACGACGCAAATTGGAAGAGAAGCTCGGCCTTAGATCTCTTCGGAGGTTATCGCACCTTACATTTATTTTTTTATTTTTTTAAAAATGTTAATGAATCGGAAAAAAGTCCTATGTTAATCGATGATAACAAAAAAGAGAATGCAAATGAAGAAAAAATTGAAAATGAAATTGTTGATGAAATTAAGAATCAAAATGAAATTGATAATATGAATGTAAACAAAAATAATGATTCGAATAAAAATAATGATTATGTAACAAAAAAAGGTAGAAAAGTGATTACACCTTCACGTTTACAATATTGATTTTAACACGTAATTTAATTTGAATTTAATTATTGAAATTGAGATTTGGCATTGCCAATTATACATTATTAATTCGAGCTAACAAAATAAGAAAAGGAAGATGTTGCATTTAAATAAATATATCGTAATAGATCTATTTTATATACCTACTACTAATAATATATACACTACCTAGTTCTAAGTACGGCAACCCTGTAACCTTTACATGTATTAAATAAAAGCAGTTGATTCTAACTACAACAGGTATTAATACCAATTATTGTATTTGTAATATATATGTTTTTCGTATTTAATAAATAGATTCCCTGAGGAAGACACGAAAATGTGTCGAAACGCGTCGGAAATAAAAAAATAAACTTGTTTTATTTAATTAAATCGGCCTAAAAGCTCCAATTTCATATTAAATAAATAATTTTTATTTATTTCAACGATTCAAAATAAAAGTAAATTTATCAATTAATTTATTGAATGTCGCAAATACACCAAATATATTCTCAATGAGTTTTTTTTTTTTTTTCTATGTCTGATCTTTTTTAAGCCACATATATATGTAACATGTTGAGGTTTTATTTAATAAAACACTTAAACACTTAAACCTACTTTTTAGCACTCCAATTAATCATTCAATCATGGTACGGGCTTTTGCATGTTGTATATTAAATGCATGTTGCAAGGTTCCAACAATTGGATCGCGATAGGGTGTGAGCAGAAATGGTTCCAATACATAGCCGGAATCCCGTAGCAACCAAGAGCTGTGGTCTCCACTTTCATAGCTGGATAACAGAGAACGTTTTGCACTGGATAAATTCAAAACAAAATAGTCACGGCCTGATCCTGGATGCACGCATCTACAGCTTTTATAACCATTTTATAGTCACATATCTGCAGAACAATCAATGTTCATTTTTAAAAAATTAGTATCAAAGCACGTATTTAACTTACTATCATGGCTTTGACGCCATGTTTAAATACAAATGTTCATCCACGTGAGGTTTGACTAATTTGACGTGAGTCCAATCGATGCAGCCAATCACTCCAGGGATACTAAATTTGTTGTAAAATTGTAAATTAGCCTCACGGTTTTCGTATTAAGTTCTTTAGAACTTGATCTACTTGGAACACTGTGTCCGCTCTAAAATATTTAGCATTTCTTTTAAAATTTTTGACACCGTCGTCCTATCAAGCGCAATGTGTGAATCCTTTCCGATTGACAGTTGAAATCCTCCTTCTCCAAGAAATCTTAACGTCGCTGCTAGTTTCAGTTCCACCGGTATGGACGATGGCTTTACTAAAGGCTTGATATCGTTAATAATATCATGAAAAGCCTCTTTTTTCATCCTGTATTATGAGACAAAGCAAAAAGATTTAGTATGTCAATACTGAGCGATTACTGTAGAGTAATCTCTTAATAGCCGTCGCCTAACTTTCTCAATACTTTTCCAATTGTTTTGATGCACTAAAAAAACAGAAAGTGCAAAAGCGCTCATTTTAACACAAATCTTAGATTTTCAGTTAAATAAAATTGCTGATATCAAAGAATCTGCTGATTCGAAGTTAACTTCGAACCGGATTGAAATTGCATGAATTGCATCACAACTTAAACTAATTCACACGATTTGTCATTTCGGTTTCGGAAAGAAATCGCGGGATTGCCAGCACATGCCCGTATATAGCAATTTTTGCTTAAGCAACAACAACACAGAATGCAAGTCGCACGGCGCACATGAAAGAAAGCAGCGTTCAGAAATTATTCCGCTAGCAGCATATTTAAGATCACCAAATCATAATGTTGCATGACGACTTATTATACTCAGCTGAGCAGAGCTCACAGAGTATATTAATTTTGTTCGCATTATGGTACCCCGTAACGGCATAAACTAATCGAGATAGATATAGACTTCTATATATCAAAATGATCTGGGCGAAAAAAGAGATTCATTTAGCTATGTCCGAACGTCCTTCCGTCTGTCCGTAACAGTGAGCTACAATTATTCATCTTTTAAGGTTATTAGTGGACTAACCAAAAAATGAGTATTAGTGCTTATGTAAACAAAGAATATCAAGCACTTATATCTACTATAACATAGGTCCTGGTTTTTGATAGGCTTTTTCAGTTTGGTCGTTAAAACAAACTTCTGGTAACACTACGGACTCAATCAGTCTATGTGAGGCCCTCCTGGACCGGCCAGTTCAACCTAACCTAACCTATATCCACTAACACACATTTACATAGCCATGCTTCGTAAAATGAATAACCGCTCATAAGCCACGAACCAGTTCAGTACTCAATTGTCTTATTGAGCAAGAAAGTCAACTGTGTTATACGAAAACACTAATTGGAATAAGTAAGAATAACAGTGCAATAAAATGAATAAAGTCATATCAGTCTTTTGACGCTAGCAACACAACGATGTTCACGAAACTAAACTGAGTACAACGCCAAAGTAAAACCGATGATAAACAAAGTATACAGTGTATTACACACGAAATCAACGTGCTACTGAGTTAAAGCGACTATGACATCAGTTTATACTTAGCAATGTAATATACATATGTATGAGACATATGTGTTACGGGGCACTCGTATGTGTTTTGTATTTTATGTGCTAATAACTCATATTATTTGTCTGTACTTGACTAAGTACACATTTAGACACAATTTTTTGGCTCATGACTAAGTGCAAAGTACTCAAAGCAGATCTGTGGTCCGTAAACACGATAACTTGAGTAAATTTTTAGGTAACTTAATGAAATTTGTCATGTAAGTTCCTGGACACTCATCTCAGATCGCTGTTTTAAATGAACGAAATCGGACTGCAACCACGCCCACTTTTTCCATATCGAAATTTTCGAAAAACTGAAAAAGTGCGATAGTTCATTACCGAAGACGGATAAAGCGATGAAACTTGGTAGGTGGGTTGATCTTATGACGGAGAATACAAAATTAGTAAAATTTTGGATAATGGGCGTGGCACCGCCCACTTTTAAAAGAAGGTAATTTAAAAGTTTTGAAAGCTGTAATTTGGCAGGCGTTGAAGTTATGATGAAATTTGGTAGCACGTTACCCCTATTACTATATGTGTTCTAAATAAAAAGTAGCAAAATCGGATGATAAAAACGCTCACTAAAAAAATCAAATTTTAACAAAAAATTTAATATCTTTACAGTATATAAGTAATGATGTGTTGCAGCAAAATACAAAAATTTAAGAAAATTTTAAATGGGCATGGCTCCGCCCTTGTTTATTTAATTTGTATAGAATACTCTTAATGCCATAAGTCGAACAAACATTTACCAATCCTTGTGAAATTTGGTTAGAGCATAGCCTCTATGACGATAACTGTTATCTGTGAAAATGGGCAAAATCGGTTGAAGCCTCGCCCAGTTTTTATACACAGTCGATCGTCTGTCCTTCCGCTCGCCCATTAACACGATAACTTGAGCAAAAATCGATATATCTTTACTAAATTTAGTTCACGTACTTATCTGAACTCACTTTATCTTCATATGAAAAATGGGCGAAATCCGGCTATGATCGCGCCCACTTTTTCGATATCGAAAATTTCGAAAAATGAAAACGATGCCATAATTCTATACCAAATAAGAAATAAGGGATGAAACATGGTGATTGGATTGGTTTTTAGACGCAAAATATAACTTTAGAAACAACCTTGTAAAATTGACACCTACGATATTAATTAGAAGAAAATGAAAAAGTTCTGCAAGGCGAAATCAAAAGCCCTTGGAATCATGGCAGGAATACTGTTTGTGGTATTGCATATATAAATAAATTAGCGGTACCCGACAGATGATGATCTGGTTCACCCTGGTCCACATTTTGGTCGATATCTCGAAAACGCCTTCACATATACAACTAAGGGCCACTCCCTTTAAAACCCCTCATTAATACCTTTAATTTGCTACCCATATCGTACAAACACATTCTAGAGTCACCCCTGGTCCACCTTTATGGCGATATCTCGAAAAGGCGTCCACCTATAGAACTATGGCCCGGTCCCTTTTAAAATACTCCTTCCATTTGATACACATGTCATACAAACGCATTCCAGGGTTATCCTAGGGTCATTTTCCTACATGGTGATTTTCCCTTATTTTGTCTCTAAAGCGCTCGGCTGAGTATGTAATGTTCGGTTACACCCGAACTTAGCCTTCCTTACTTGTTTTAATTTTGTTTTATTTTATTATATTATACCAGCAGACCCGGCAGACGTTGTTTCGTCCTAACTTTGGTCTATCTGCATAAGTTTTAAAATGTTTTTACCTCCTACTCTCCCTTCCCCTCTTTCCGCCTTTTCCTTTTATTCACTCTTTCTGCCTTTCTCTTTCTCCCTCTCCATATTTTCCCTCAATGCTTTCCGCATCATCTATCCCTATCTCTCTATCTTCGTCAAACCCTATCTCTTTTTCCTTCTCATTTTTCTCTTCCCTCAAATTTTGTTTATTCTTCTCCATCCCTTATTCCTAGCACAGTGCCAGTATCAGTCCCAGTCCCAGTTCCAGTCCAAATTCCAATTCCAGTCCCAGCCCAAGTCTCAATCCCAGCCCTAGTCCCAGTCTCAGTCCCAGCACCAGTCTCATTCCCAGTCCTAGTCCCCGAAAATACCAATCCATTCAAAGGGTTACTATATATCAAATTTCAGGCAAAAGAAGCATGAATAGAATTTGTTCTATTAGCCTGCAAATTGGAATAAAATCGGCGGTTTCGGAATCCATAGGCTGCATACAAACTAACATCCTTCTTTATATATATAAATGTTTAAAAACGAAATGTTTAAACATTTTTTAAGAAAAAGTTTATTTCAAGAGATGTACGGTTTCGTAACCAAAAGCTTGTCTTAAGATCGATCCATCCATTTTTTGAGTTATACCTGCGTTAATAAAAATGTTATGATTTTTTACTACGTTTTAGAAATTTGCCAGACCCCTTTAATTTATACCTTCAAATTGTATTGAAATCCATTGACGTAACTAAGCTTTCAAGTGCAAAAAACCATCTACAAATCGGTTCATTCTGTGTGAAGTGATGGGCGTACAACGATAGTTAACGGCTTTACTTTAAATTACCTTCTTTTAAAAGTGCGCGGTGCCACGCCAATTGTCCAAAATTTTACTAATTTTCTATTCTACGTCTTTGGTAATGAATTATTGCACTTTTTCGGTTTTCGAAATTTTCGATTATAATCCGATTTCGTTCATTTTAAATAGCGATCTGAGATGAGTGTCCAGGAACTTAGATACCAAATTTCATCAAGATACATCAAAATGTACTCAAGTTATCGTGTTTACGGACAGACGGAAGGACGGACGGACATGGCTAAATGAATTTCTTTTTTTCGGCCAGATCATTTTGATATATAGAAGTGTATATCTATCTCGATTAGTTTATGCCGTTACGGGGTACCGTTATGCAAACGAAATTAATATACTCTGTGAGCTCTGCTCAGCTGAGTATAATAAAATGTAGTTCATGGTATTATATTTTCCCATTTCTAGGATAAGTCAATGCATTTTACCAACCTAACGTTGTGAACTTAGTTTTGCTCACAAAGTTCTTAGTTCCAGCATTATGTTTTTGATTGCAATGAAATAAAATGTTAGTGCGGTTAGGTTTTAGTAAGGAACGGTTCAAAAATTTGCGTTCTGGAGTTAGTGTTATTGTTAGTGCTATATTATTATAGTGCTATTTTTATAGATGCTTACTTTTTCTCTTATCGTTTAGACTTTATATCCATAGCCTAGATTTAGTAAGTGTGAGTTTTGATGCCAGCACCTACGGTGATAATTTTTTTTATTTATTTATTTATATATATTTAGTCTATGGTATTACAAACCTGACAGACTAGATAACAATGTCTTATACAGTACAATAATATTTCTTACAAAATCAAATCTCTTTTGTATTTGCTTCAAAAGCTGAATATAAAAATAAAAATTTTTAATTGCATTCTTTGTACATTTATAAAGTTATCGTCTTCAAGAAGTATTTCTGCCTTCCAGCGAAAATATTTCTTGTGCCAAGATACTTAGTTTTAAAGCACCTTGCATGGCTGGTCCTGGAATTCCTTGAACTCATAGATAGAGCTGGGTGAGGAAGGTGTAAATATCGACGTGTCAAACGGGAAGTAATGCATAGATTTCTTTGTAAAAATTTTGAAAACGTTAGGCTCACGGCAGAGTGCTCGCTATAAGCAAAAATTTTTGAAGATAAAGATGTTGCATGCGCGAACTTCAGTGGAAAGCAGCGGAGCGTAACAAAATTCTAGTAGGTCACTTCCACCACACCACAAATTTTAACACGATTTTTAACATAATTTAAGCACACAAAATACACCGATAGTTTTGGAGTGTAAAAATGTGAATTCTGTACACATTAGCTGAATAAAAAGTGTACAAATATTTGTTAAATAATAAATATAGACAGTTGTAGTTTAACAAATTCTGCAGTGGTAAGTGGTGAATGTGACCTACTAGAGGTTTTGTGAAGCTGGCTTCACACTATTTTTCGTCCCTGCAATGTCTCTATGTTAATATTGTTTCTGCTATAAGCTATGCTAGGCGTGAAGCAACTTTTATTTTCATTTTACATTTAATTCATTTAACAGCTTTATTTATATCTTTATATTATAGCAACGCTTATCGCTTCCACACTGTCGTTTGGCACGTTGATATCAAAGAAATAATTTCAATTTGTTTGGTTGTACACACTCTTCGTACATTTGCTCACGAGATCAAATCGAAGTTCGTTTGCATGGCCTATTGGTTTTCTCAACACAAGGACATCCAACACAAGCGTTAAGGGTTAAACTGATTAAGCACAAATGAATGGTGTAAAAATGTATCACGTCAGACGTTTTACAGTGACGATACTTCAAAAAACCAGAGCATATAGATTTAGCTTAAAAAAAAGTATGTGGCTTATCAGATTTTTATTTCAAACAGCTCTGCCTAACCCAGTTAACCTTTAGAACAACACGAAGTACGCCGGGCCTTATGAGCAAACTTTTTCTATCTATCTACATTCCTCTCATCTGTATCATACTCTTCTCCTACCTCTGCGTTTTCCACTCTAACTTAATCGGCCCACTCAATTCCATCATCACTTACATTCTTCCGTAAATCTTCCATCATTTCCTCTTGCTCTTCCTCACCATGCCCATATCTAAGTCTAGCTCTTTTTATTACTCTTTATCTTATCATAATGTGAATTTTGCTGTTCCTGGTTATCTCTTATTTCTCCTTTTTATAAAACCGTTATCCTTATTCCTACTTTTACTATCACTCTCTCTCTTCCTCTTGTTCTCTTCACTCTCCTACTTCCTCTGCTTTTGCTTGTCCAT
Organism: Eurosta solidaginis; assembly: GCF_040869045.1. Classification (NCBI taxonomy): domain Eukaryota; kingdom Metazoa; phylum Arthropoda; class Insecta; order Diptera; family Tephritidae; genus Eurosta; species Eurosta solidaginis. Next base: position 240,632,083 of record NC_090320.1, read on the forward strand.
TTTCTTGTTGCTTTTGTTATAGGTGGTAAAGGAAATACCCGAAGGAATAACCCGAAGGTTTTGGGTAGTGTTATCGATGTTGATGATCCTTTGCTGGATATATATCCGGTACGTTCCGATAACAACCACAATTAAGGTACTAGCCCGACCTTCTCTGTAACGATTTAATGTGACCACTTTGAAACTTCTCTTTTGTTTTAGGGGCTCAAGATTAATGATCATACTCAGTGCGCAGTAATATATACTACATATGGTTCTATTCTGAACTGATTTTTCTTCGAATTATGGCTCCCGAAGCATAGAAAAGTGCTTATTCATAAAAGGGCGGTGCCACGCCCATTTTTTAAAATTTGAAGTTTTTCCTATTTGTTATTATAAATCCACTTGGGAAGTGAAATACCATTGATATAAAGCTCCTTTTCGCAAACATATAGATTATTTTATTCGTCCACGACCCTGGGCGTGTCCATAACCGATTTCGTTAATTTTTCTTCAAATCATTCCTTATAGTAAAGGCAACCTCTCTGCCGAATTTTGTTACGATAGGTTTAACGATTTTTGATTAATAATATTTTTGTAAAATTGATTTTATCACAAGTGAGCCGTGCCACGCCCATTTTAAAAATTGTTTTCAAATTTGTATCAAGAGTCTCAATATCAGTCCACAGGTCAAATTTCAACATTCTAGGTATATTATTTACTAAATAATCAGGTTTTTTGTGTTTTCCAAAATGTTATATATATAAAAAGTGGGCGTGGTTATCATCCGATTTCGCTCATTTTCAATACCAATATATTCTGTGTCCATATAAGCTCGAGTACCAAATTTGGCGAAAATATCTCAATATTTACTCAAGTTATCGTGTTAACGGACTGATGATTTTGATATATGGAAGTCTATATCTATCGCGATTTCTTTATACCTGTACAACCAACCGTTATCCAATCAAATGTAATATAATCTGTGTACAAAGCACGCTGAATATAAAAATTGGAAAACATTTAAATTAATTTTCATCGGCCAACATTTTGGCAAGTCGTAGTAGTGTGAAAAATACTTCTTACTTTTTAACGATACCTTACCGCCAAATGGCAAAACAAAAGTTAAAAAAAAATGTATTTTTGTTATACAAGAATATCAAATAAAGTATAAAAACAGTGTTATTTATGTACCTCTCTTGTACCTTATTATTATTTTTTTTTTTTGTTAGTTTACTGTACCTTTTTTATAACTTGTTTAAGTTTGATTTGAAATAAATGTGAAAACTTACATTAAAAACATACATACATATACCTTTAGCTCTTTTTGCAACGAGTTTTGGATTTTCTTGAAGAAATTTAGCTCTTTTTTCTAGATTCTAGCCCCAAAGAAATTTTTTTCTGGCAACACTGCTTAATACCCTCGCTAAATACACTAAAAGCCAAACACAAAATATCTAAACAAAGGTCACAGTGCATCGAGGCCTAATAATAATAATAACTAAGAAATGTGCTCCGAGGGCCGAAAAGAGTAAAAACATAGCAAACTTGCTATACGGTTCCTAATGGGCTCCTAATAAATGACCTAATAGCCACAAAACGTGGGTGGCAGCTTTAGCTTACTTTTTCTCACCATCAACAAATTGTCAATAAAGTTTGCAGATGATCAACGTTTTCTTTTAACGATAAAGTTGCAGTCAACGAATAAATGCTAAAAGCAATAAAAACTGTAGAGGATGAAGAATACCTACGCAACAACAAATATAAGCACATGTGTAGGTGGCAAAAGTAGACGCGATAAAACTAAAACAAACATCAAACACCTACAAAAACCGAACAAATCCAACCACGACTGCGGTAAAGAGATAACAACAAAGTTAACACTGAATGGAAGCAGATAAATTTTGTAATAACCAAAAAAAAAAATCATTGAAACGCGTGGCGACCATCGAACAAAAGATGTGAATAAGAAAATTCAAATTGGTAAATGAATACAAAATTTGTTTGAAGCACATGCGACGCAGCGCAACAAAGTAACAAAGTAGGCTTACGGTTCCATTTCCGGTGTCGTAAGCGACGTGCTGCCGCCTTTAATCCAATCAGTCAATAATCATATTACGGTATATCCAGCACCTACTCTTGGCGTGTCACTCGAATGGGTTGATGTGCTTATTTACAATTTTTGCAACGCAGCTGCAGAGCTGTCCACTCCTCGATGCTATAGGGTGTCTGGGTGTATGGCACCCAAAAATTCTAGCGACAGCTGTCAAGTGGTCTTGGACGCTGTGTATGTGCGGACGCCAATGGCTATCGATTGCGTTGATAAGCCATTTAGCTGGGTTGAGACGTCAATAAAAGTACGCATCAATCTTGTGAAGTATAAGTGATGTGCAAAATATGTGCAGTCTTTGCAAAGTGGTGATATTAAGAGTATTCTAACTTGAATATTCTCACATCAAAGTCAAAACTGGAATATTACCCTACATCAAAGACACAGGTTAAGACTAACGCAAATTCTCTGAGACTTTAGAAGAACATATGGTTGTCTGAAGAGAAACCGAAAGATTTTGCTGGACAACTGCTTGAAAAGAGCTATTTCTTGGTCAAATAATGTGAAATGCTCCAAAGCACAGTGGGCCAGGAAGGGGTCAAAAACGGCCAAAAGTCCATGTTGGAATTTTAAGCTTTCGTTTTATTAGCCAAAATATATAATAACTAAGGCAACTGTTCGTAAAATATTATAGCAATTGCTTAATTATTAAGGTCACAATTGCAATCTGATTAAGAGCGTTGGATTTAAAATTTACAGGTGGGGTGTATATTGAAACTGATTTTTTCATTGCCTAAAATAGGAAATATTTAATGTTTCTCTTCTTTTTCTTATTAACACTGTTCATTACGATAAAAAATAGTAAAAAGCGATTTAAAAAGTCCATATTTATAAATTTTAGCGTATTTTATTGATTAAAATGTTCATTTTTTATGAGGCGTGCTCCATATCGTTTGCCTGTGCTCCTACGTACCACCTCCTATCACAAACGCTTAACATAAAATATATTCTACATTTAATATACTTTACGATGATTGTGCTCATTTTTGTTCATTTTTTTTTTTTAACTGGCGCTACTCCCGTCTGAGCAATTTTGGTCGAGTCGATTCAAATTCACATTCATTATTTCCTTGAAATACATTATTGCCGTGGGTTTGTCTAAAATTGATGGTCAAATTTTAGTTTACCGAACTGCAGTAATAATTAAATTAATATCAAGTATACATTTCATTGAACTCAGCTTTTTTAGCATATTTTTTTAAATATTCGTGATTTTGTTTCTTTCGATTAAGTACATTTACGTAAATATGGCAGAATTTACTAAAAGCGAAATTCTTCAGCAGTCAGAAAAAAAATATAGATATTTCCAAAGTGGACAATAAGTTTCTTTCTAGACTGAAACTATCAATTAACTCTCTAAATGGTAAGCGGAATGTGAAATATAGCGCTGAATATAGAATAAAATCTCGATTCGAACAAAAGCATGCAGAATGGTTGAATTGCAATTTTAATATCCCTGAACTGGAAATTGAAGATTGTGTAATACAAGAGCAGGGTTCTCGCCCTCGCCCTGGACGTCCGAGTCTTAAATTTGATGACAAATCTTCTCGATCTAAATGACGTGAAGTTTCAAAAATTAACTCGCATCAAAAACATAGCCCAGAATCGTTGTTAATAGCATATCACCAGTCAGCAAGTAGAAGTGGAAACAAAGATTTTTATTCAGTCATAAGTTTTGTTTTAAAAAATATTGAGCAACCAAAAGTTTGAAAATTGTTTGAAAGTTCAATCCAAGCAAAAACCACTGAATAAGCTTTAGCCTTTTTGTTGAAAAATAATCTTACTAAGAGCGTATACACAAATATGCGTTTAGAATCCAAATCAAGTGGTGCAGATATCTGGCCACCATATAATGATGTAAGGGAAATGAAGTCTCAATGTAGACCATCTAAAGAATACATCTCTATTTCTGAGAACAGAATTGAGGTGTCACTACAAGCTTTGTTAAACCACACAGCAAAGAGAATTGTTGAATTGCAGAAGGATGTTATTTTACATGATATAATTGCAAACGGCGCTATGGAATCGACTGCTGTTTTAATATGTTCATGGGGATTTGATGGCAGTTCTGGTCATTCAGCTTATAAACAACATTATAAATAAATTCCTGATGAAAACGTTTCGAAGCCAACTGACCAAAATTGGTTTGCAACTGCGCTCATTCCACAACGAATGTTAACCGTAAATAATAATGTTTTGTGAAATAACAGATCACCACAATCAGCCAGATTTTGTCGATCTATATCTTTGGAAAATGTTTCTGATTCAGCGGAAGTCATCCTAAGGCAAAAGTTGAATATAGAGGATCAAATCGACAAGTTAGAAAGGATGATGATCGGAAAATTTCAATACATTTCTCTTTGTTCCTGACTCTAATAGATGGCAAGGTGCTCAATATCATTACGGGTACTAAAAGTATGCAAACATGTCCTGTCTGTCATGCCACACAAATTATTTAAAGATCTTTCGAATAAGCTAAAAGGAGTTTTTTTACCTAACCCAAAATCGCTTGTCTATGGAATTAGCCCATTACATGCGTGGATTAACGTTTTCGGCTGTTTTTTAAAAATCTCATATAGGCTGGATCCCAAGATATGGCAAATACGTACCTCTGATCAAAAATCAATATTTGCTGAAAGAAAGAAACACATCCAAGAAAAGTTTAGATATAAATTAGGACTTATTGTGGATAAGCCAAAATTAGAAGGTTCTGGAAATACCACTGACGGTAACACTGCCCGGAAACCTTTTGAAAATCTAGATATACTAAGTCAATGTCTTGGAATTGACTTTGAGTTATTGAAAGAGATAAAGACAATTTTGATCGCGATTTCAATTCATCTTCCAGTATATCCTATGAAATTTCAAAGCGTTTGTGACTCTGCTGCTCAGAAATATGTAAACCTCTATCCTTGGTACCCTATGCCATCAACATTGCATAAACTGCTTCTGCATGGTGCTGATATTATTAGTACAAGTATACTAACTGTTGGTGTTTTAGGGGAAGAAGCTTCTGAAGCCCGAAATAAGGACTACAAGAATTTCAGATGAGCTCATAGCAGGAAGCATAACAGAGAATCTAATATTGGGGATGTTTTTAACAGAGCAATGGACACATCTGATATAATAATATCAAGTATTGGTCTCAAAATGCGTTTAAAACATAAGCAATGTTTGTCAATTCCAACAGAAGTGCGAAATTTGCTCAGTATGCCAGAATTTCAATCCAAATCATATATATAATTAAAAAAAATTACAAACAAATAAAATTTTTTTACTCAAAATTTAAAAAAATTTTAATCAAAAAATTAAAAAATTGTTATTAAAAAAAAATAACAAAAAAAAATTTTTTTTCCAAAATTTTAGAATATTAAAACCAAAAAATGAAAAATCTAAAGTTAGCAATTTGTAAGCTATTTCGATAAGATTTTGAATTATGGCCACTTTTGACCCCTTCGTGGCCCACTGTGCAAAGCATTAAGATGAGACCAAGCCATGCAGGCCATCATCATCATCATTAATTGGCGCTTAACCGCCTATGCGATTTTGGTCGTTTCGTAACAAGTCACGCCACTTATTCCTGTTTCGCAATAACTGACGCCAACTGGGAGCACCAAAGGAGGTTAAGTCTTTCTCCACCTATCTCTCACAACTCAGTGAAGGTCTTTCCCTTCCAGCCAGAGCAGTCTTGCGATGCAGGTCACATGCGATGCAGACATCCGCAATCAAAACTCAAACACGCTTTATAGAAGTAGGAATAAACCTAACTAAACATTATGGGGTTACTTTGGCTCAACTTCTACGTTGATAGTGTAATAAGTTAAGGTCTAACCTATCCAGACTAAACTCTGAAATGTCCAATGTATGTTCACGGCCGACAAAAAAAGAAATTCACTATCGAAGGATATGGTCTCATTCAGTCTAACCTTATGAACCGGCCAGTTCAACCTATGCTTTGCAGGACTGAGCCGCTAAATGGCCTCTAAGAGGTAGAGAACTAAACATGGGCAAATCAGCCGGCCACGGGCACGCAACGAAATTAAGTGACATGACAAAGAGATGATTACGTTGTGTTAAGCTGACTCAAACATATGATGCGGAATATGAAAAGTGCTTGGGTAGTGGTGGGACCATTACTTTATATACGGAAGGGTCAGTCAGATTTATTGGTTTATTGAATTATGCAATATCTTCCCAGCGGAGGTTTTAGCCTCGGAGAGAAAGCTGCCAGACTGCTCCAGAAGAGTACAACCTTAGAGAGGAGGCTGCCTTTAAGGCATTAAAACCCAGCTTAAATATATATAATGTCGAGCTCCGGTCGCGTTCATACAGCACGTCAATATCTTCATTTGCTGTGCTCTCGGGCACAGCAATATTGAAGAAAATGAGTTTGCTGTTGATATGGCCAGATAAGGTTCCGAAATGAACGAGGCGTAGAGTTCTGTACAAGATGATGTAGAAGCCTCAACTTGGTCATAACAAATAGATGGTAGAGCTTGTACTTTAATGCTGAGATATTCCTTGACTTACGGGATCAATATCCTGCGAAGGATCGATAAAATACACCAAAACCCTCGGGAAGTCTTCTTATCGCTTCAAGAAAAAGAAATGGAAAGAAGGAGATGCTCAGCGTTTCAGACAGAATGATGCAGATTTTTGAGGTGCATGTTTTGCTCCTACTTAGGTTGAACCTGCCCATTAATAATGACTTCAGAGACTGGGTATGCCCATAGTGTTTTGCTCCTACTTAAGCTCATGTAAAAAGCAAGCAGTATAATGAAGACTAATTACTAAAAATACGCCGTCATCTCTGACTCGTAGTGCAAGTTTTTTAAGCGACTTAAACTATGAGTTTTTTTCTTTCGTTTGTTTCATAAGCGCTGAAATTCTCATCCGGCTTATGAAATATTCTAAAGACATAGTTTTAGTTTTTAATTTATAAAAGAGGTTCTTCGAGTAGAAGATGGGGTGCCAATACCTCAGAGCCCAGTGCTCGCCTCCACATCACATTTTTAAAGGGGTCTTCAAATAGAAGATGAAGTGGCTCATTAGAGCGAAACCTCAGAGTTCCCTATGCTCGCCCCAAATTAAATAAATAAAGGGAGGTTCTTCGAGTAGAAGATGGGGTGCCAATACCTCAGAGCCCAGTGCTCGCCTCCACATCACATTTTAAAGGGGTCTTCAAATAGAATATGATGTGGCTCATTAGAGCGAAACCTCAGAGTTCCCTATGCTCGCCCTAAATTAAATAAATAAAGGGAGGTTCTTCGAGTAGAAGATGGGGTGCCAATACCTCACAGCCCAGTGCTCGCCTCCACATCACATTTTTTAAGGGGTCTTCAAATAGAAGATGAGGTGGCTCATTAGAGCGAAACCTCAGAGTTCCCAATGCTCGCCCCAAATTAAATATATAAAAGAGGTTCTTCGAGTAGAAGATGGGATGCCAATAACTCAGAGCCCAGTGCTCGCCTCGACATCAAATTTTTTAAGGGGTCTTCAAATAGAAGATGAAGTGGCTCATTAGAGCGAAAACCTCAGAGTTCCCTATGCTCGCCCCAAATTAAATAAATAAAAGTGTACCGATGCTTTGCATCGTCCAGTGTTTTAAATACACCATAAATAAAATTAAAAATAACAAACTTAATAAATTTAATACATTAAAATAAAGATAAATTAAATAAATAAAGGTGTACCAATGCTTTGCATCGTCCCGTGTTTGAAATTCACCATAAATAACATTAAAAATAGCAAACTTAATAAAATACAGTCCATTAAAATAATAATTTATAAAATTATAAATTTAAAAAAATGCTTGGTTGCAATGGGCTTTGAACCCGCAACCCCAAACGTTTGAGTCGGGTACCTCATCCACTGTACCACGACTCATACGCCTACAAGGACATCAAGTTACTCCCTTATAACTCACATTAAACTGCTCGCCCTTAACTGCCCCACGCTTAGCTACAAGTGTCGGAAGTTGCTATGCACTCCTTCTCAACCTTATCCCTTTTAAGACAAGTCTTAAATAATAAATAAATGTAAGGCGCGATAAACTCCGAAGAGGTCTAAGGCCGAGCCGCTCTTCCAATTTGCGTCGTGCTCCTCCTGATTTTCCCTACAAATTGGCCGGACGGGACCTACATGTTTTATTGCGACTCCGAACGGCATCTGCAAGGCAGATGAGTTTTGACTGAGAGCTTTTCATGGCAGAAATACACCCGGAGCGCTTGCCAAACACTTCCGAGGAGCGACCCCGCTTAGAAAAATTTTCTTCTAATTGAAAAACCTTATTTCTAAAATTTTGATGTTGCTTTGCCCGGGGTGCGAACCCAGGGCATACGGTGTGATAGGCGGAGCACGCTACCATCACACCACGGTGGCCGCTATACCATAACCATAAGTATCTACAATAAAAACAGGATTCCGTAATGAGCTTCGTTATGGTGAATAAAGTATCTTCAATTATTGAAAGGTAAACTTTCCTACAAGCTCAATTAACAGAACGACAAAATCTGATAAGTTGCCTAAGCTCGTGTGGTATCCTTTTCGAAGTGACATGTTTTAAAGTTGTAAGTTTTTTGCAGGAGGGAACGACCGAACACGTATAGTGCGCGTTTCTTGCTCTGGATTCTAAGATTCCAGCCATTAGAAGAGTTATCAGATCTAGAAACAGGAAGTAATATGGGTGCTAGAAAGTTTCTAGCATTTACCAAGTATACTGCCTAATGCTTCGGTGAAAACATAGTAAGTGAGATTAAGCGAAAAATGGCACTGAATATGGCACAACGTCCAAGCCGGTTTCTCTCCAAACCCAATTGAAAAAGGGGAAGCGGAAAATCGTACCAATATGCATAAACTAATTACAAGGGACGCTGAGTTGGTAATGTCAAGTGACGAAGGACTAATCTACGAGAGTGCTATCTTGACCGGCTAGTTGATACGTTTCAAGAAAGCGCAGTTTTCTTATCCCCAAAGTTAGTCGCTGAGGTAACTTCGTAGACAGCTCGGGAGTCTGTTTTGCACCCTACTGTACATAGAGTATTCACTTAAGGGCATTACAGCTATCTTTGTGCTCAGATACACATAGCAGAAATGAGATAAATATCTTATCACACTAAACTCACACCAAATACGATGAGCAAATTACAATAAAACTTTAATTAAGTTTACAGAATTTGATGAAGATTCATGGTGTGTAATGATGGAAGACTGATGTGATTGCCAACTGCGAGCAAGTACGTTTGCTGTGCAATTGAAATATAATGGAATCTCATCAGCGCGCTCCATTGACCATCATCAGCAACACCAACAATGTTTTCATTTTCTTTTTTCGTGCAGCCAACATCTCACACTTTTGTTGTGTCAGCGCTTATTGCCATGCAATAACAATAACAATAAACGCAATCGTAATAATAATAATTTAACTCTACAGTAATTTCTTTAGAGGTTTATACATTTTTCTTTATGGCCGAGTTCGTGGTTTAAGTGAAGGAACCATGAGGAATCGCTCACAATCAAGTCACCATTCATTTGCACCGCACCGCACTCATGCACACACATTCATCAATTCCGTTCATTCATACAACTACAACCAATTCATCTTCATCTTGAGCGCTATTGTCGAGAGGAACCGACAGCAATGGAAATAGCAAGAGGGTACTAGCACAACAACAACGTATTCAAAGCCAGAGCTCAAAGCACAGCGCAACGTGCGTTCGTTGATTGCAGTGAACATCGCTATGGGGGTTCGGCCTCTTTTCCGCACCTCTTGCGATATTCAGAGGAAATATCTTCAATTTACAAATCTTCTCACTTTACGAAGATTATTGTTTTTGTTTTGTTAAATTTGTTCAAGTCAGTGGTGTAGAGAGTGGTGGCAGAGGACTTCAATAGCGAAGGTATAAAAGATACGAGCCGGACCCGTGCGCATCTTGCGCAACCAATATAAAAGTTTCTTATCAAATATCAACAGAAATCAGCTGTTCTATCAATGAATTAAAACTTACAGCTTGCGCTACCGTCTAGCGTATGATAGTAACTGCCAGTAATGCAGTGGAAATATTCACAATAATGCCATAGTACAAATAGATTTCTTTGTGTGCTTACAATCGTTTATTTTTAAGAAATTATTTTAATAAAATATAGCTAAGCAAAAGCACTACGGCCAAAATTTCCCAAAGCTCGCTAATAGCCCGAATCTCCATCTTTACAACCAAAACTTTATTTATAGATTTGGATTCCAAATAAAAGCGAAAAAGAGGCCCGTACATAAAAACAGCAGTTAGAAATAATATATATGATTGGAACCGCTAACCGTTTCATTTCTCAAAATCAAAAATCCATTTAAAAACGTTTTATTTTCTCAAACCCTTCAATTCATTTAAAACTGTGTCATTTTTTCAAAACCGAAATTCCATATTAAACCGTTTCAGTTTTGAAAATCAAAGAGCGCGTACAAACCACTTTTGTGTTTTCAAAACCTAATATGCAACCGCCTAAAGCTGCTTGGTTTCTAAAATCGTTTCATTTTCAAAACCAAAATAATAACCGCGACCTCAACCTACTAATTATCATAACCGCCTAAACGCCGTTTCGTTATTCAAATCAGTAACCATATATTTTTCAAAACCGTTTCAAAACCCAGTTTCGTTATTCAAATCAGTAACCATATATTTTTCAAAACCGAAATTGAAGCCGTAAACGTAATCGTCTCATTATCGAATCCCAAATCGAACCACCCGTTACATTTGTCCACACAGAAATCTTGGCTGTAATACTAATCGTTTAACTTAACAAAATCGAAAATTGAAGCCGTAGCACTGGCACTGGTTCCAATCGGGTTTTCAGGCTCCTGAATCGGAATGAGTAGACTCGTAATGTGCTTAATTCTGTCAAACCTCTTACCATGAGGAATGTTTATTAGTTTTGGAAGTACGATTGACCCCTTAAGGAGAACTAACGTTAGCTGACCTGAGGCCTATTAGATTTGGCAGTTCGCACCGTTTTAGAACAATGGCGTGATTTGTGACTACGCCTTCTCAGTCGCAGCGATTTGTATTCTAAACGCGAGCTGAACAGTGATAAAAGTGCAATACGATAAAAATCGCATTTCTCAATCACGTCCACCAATTTAAAGCAATCACAGCTATCATCACAGTACATCAAATAGCTGTGATAATATAAATCAATGAATTTGTGATTTGTTCTGTGATCTATTGATATGTGTTGCAAGGGCCTTAAACTGCGCCGCAACAAAAATCACTTGTTCATTCGTGGAAATTATCGCAGCTTATTGCTCCGGTGACAAAAGCTGTGATTGTATATGTGATTTTCATTATTGTCGAGCGTGACTAGAAACACCACGCAGATGCCGTCATACCATTTTTTCGAAGCTTTCGTCGCGATTTCTTTCAGTAGCTTTTGCAAAATCACATGTTCTTGAATATTTGCCAACTCTAAGGCCGCCGCGGTGTAGACTTTGTGTCCTGTCCTTACTAAGCAAAGCATCCCAAATCAAGTGATGGTTCAAGTAAAATCGAAATACATAAAAATAATCGAAAATTCGGCGAGGGACGACCGGTTGGTTGGTTGTTGTACCGATAAAGACAATCTCCGAAGGTTTGCAATGTTGAAAAAAATTAAAAGCTTCTCTGTACAAATCGGAAGAAAGCTCGGCCTTAACCTGGTAGGTAAAATATTATCAATTTTTTCATTAGACCTTAGCAGGTGACCATAAAGTGAATTTTGGCCACAGGAAAGTCAAAATCCTGCCTATCCATTCAAATATTTCGTACTGCTGTTGGTGTACTGCACATAGATAAGATGGACTAAATTTATAACTAGCCGCTAATACTTTACAGAGCACACTCCTCAATCTATATATCAGAGTACACTCCTCCACTACTTTGGATGAGATATTTCACAACGCTCTCTTAGAAGAAATCAATTTAAACAGCGAAGATACCAAATGGTTAGAGACAGCCAAACAGTTTGCATACAATAGCTCGGAGCTTATTGTTAAATAGAAATGATGCAGGTTTGCTTACAAAGACTACTAGGCAAATATCTAGCATGGTATTAATGCCGATGAAGATATCGGCACTCTTTAATTTGGATGCGCAGCTATCATAGCATACAGGGCTACGAAATGGTCGATGAAATAACCCAGGTTTTGTTCGACTCTTATTGGTGCGAAAGATGTTCTTCCGCAACTGGGAATTACCAAGATTCATATCTTTTACCAAAAGAAGTATGAGGCCTTCATACAAGGTAATGAGGTATTCAGCGAAAGAGAAGATCTAACTACTGTGTTATTCTCCAGTATAATGCTGTAGAGTATTGAAATCCTCCAGAACGTCGCCTCAGCGCGAATTAAAGGATATACTTCACTAATCAACCTAAAAACCAGGTGTAATTCAAACATATCTGCATATTTCAACAGTCACACTATTAGCGCGTTTTCCAGCTCTTTTGTTGTTTTAATCTGATAATATGCAGTGTTGCCTAAGTGAGCCGAAAGCAGTATAAGGTGTTCATCGCTTTCTTACCACTTTCCCTTCCCAGGAGAGCTTTGTTACCAGTTATGAAGCACTCCTCCAACTGCGCACAGCTACCCTCCAGGCGGGAGACGAACAAACACACCCAACGCACTTGTGCATAACTGGTTCAAGTACGGAAAAGCTCAGTTATACAATTTATTTATGTGCAAAACTTTATATGTTTGCTATTATTTTTGTTGTTGTCTGTCCGTTGTCGTCGACAGAATTAAATTAATTTAATACTAAAGTCACAACAATACAACGGAAGTTGATACTTATGAACTTATATGTAAATATATTTCTTTGAATGTGTGTGTGAAGGAATTTTTTAGATTTTGCAATTGAGGCAATTTAGGGCGATTATTTAGGAGAATAAACAAATTTTTTATTGGAAAGAATTATGTTGAAAACCGCAATTTTTAATGAAAAGTGAGATAATGTCGCGGTTTTTTTTTTATTTTTTATTTTTTTTTTGAAAGAATGGGAAGGAAGTGCTTAGTTGTGAAAAATATGTGAGTATGGATGGAAAAAAGGGCGTATCCCTCGAAGCTTGCTCCGTAGATCGACCAAGCGGAAAAGGCGCGAACCCTAGAGCAGGGCTGTGTCGAAGATCATGTGTAGGTTTTACAACCTTAGACTAACAAAGTTACACCTATCATAAAAACGAGACGACTGTAGACGCATGACGGGTATTATGACTGGACACTGGCTTCTGGCGTCACATGCCGCTAAACTAGGCTTGGTCAGTGATAGCAGATGAAGGTGGAAACGATCGAGTACGCTCGTTAATGCTCGTGCTCCAGCTATTACGAGGGGCAGATCTAGCAGCAGCAAGTGGCATAGGTCCTTCTGGTATTTTCCAAGGGGACGGAGTTATTTTATAACAAAGGTCCTGGTTTTTGGTAGGGATTTTCAGTTTGGTCGTTAAATAAACTTCTGGTAACACTACGGACTCAGTCAGTCTATGTGAGGTTCTCATGGACCGGCCAGTTTAACCTAACTTAACTTAATCGAATCAAAAGTCAGCTAGACAAATAGTTGTCTGTCAGGAAGATAAAATAATAAAAAAAATTACAGGAATCTAAATGCGAGACCTCTGGCCCTTCTTTTGTAACAAGGGTTAGGATAAATATTTATTAAACAAAAATGGGAGTTTTAACATAAACTTGCCGTAGTTTTGCTACTACTTTTATCTGAAGATTTTTTAGCTTTAATAAGAGAACTCACCACTTCTGGCAAACAAGTTTGCAAATCTATCTACTTTTTTTGTTTTAAGTTTTTTTGCATAAACTTAAGCTGTTTCACAATAAATACAAAATAATGCGAGCGGAGATGTGAACTCTTTTCATTTGGTATTTAAGGAAATTGCCGAGAACTGACTCTGACAAAGGCTTCAGCTGTAGGCCCAAGAGTACAAACTGTTTACAACAGTGAATCTATCAGAAAGTATATTTAGAAAATATATTCCTACAGAGAGGATGAACCTGTCTAGGAACACAATAATGCTCCTATGGAAGGCGCTTCAGTCTATAGGTATAAGCTAAAGGCAAAAGGACCTTTTTGAGCGACTCACCCCCAAAGTATATATTTTCTTGAGCATCTTTCGAGCTGAAAAGTCAATAGTTTCGGAAGTTGCGCGATATCTTAGAGCTGCAAATAAATCATGTCTTCCTTTTCGATCACTCTAACCTTTAGGTAGACTGATGCCGTTGTCTACAGAAGGACCAACAAAACGGGTTTGCTTAACTGAGGTCGCATTGATCTCGAGAGAATCGGCGTCCATTATGAATTTCAAAAAACAAATTTTTATAGACACGCCAATTAAGGAGACAACCTCAAGCTAGTTTAAAGGAAGGAGCCTATTTGTAGTTTTGTTGAAAAAGCTGATGGGGCAACAATAAATGTGTCCTTCGCAATTGCCCCGTTTTGGGGGTAGCAAACCATGTTATTCGCTAACTATTCTAAACGAAGGAATACATGGTTTTAAAAGAACATGTAAACGGATAACTCTCTCTCCCTCTCTCTTGAGGAGTTGCGGCGCGAAATGAAGGAAATGCCAGAATCCAATCTGGATGTTATGCTAAAACAATTCAGCGCTCGCGGGGTAGATTAGTTCCTATTTTGGGATAACAGAACGTCTCTGGTGTTGAAGTTAGGCTTAGACTGAATAATTTCACTACAATTAGCTTCGCTGAAAGTCAACAAAAGAACCACGTTTGAACAGCTAACCCAATAATAATCATTCCGCCGAAGGAAGCTGATTGTTACCTAAAAAGCATATCTTTGTAGGATTGATCTTTGTGCACTGTATGTAACCATTATGAATTCCGAATAAATAAATTACAATCTGCATAAGGTGCGTTTTATTAAATATTGAAAAAGTGCTTCCATCTTACACATCCTGCGAATATCTAAGACTTCTCATCAGGCAAGTGCTGAAGGCAGCAGGTTAATAGAAGCTGTCTTGATTGCTTAGTATATGTTGTGGCGTATAGGCTGAAGTTATAGTTCAAGAGTTCTGAAACTATAAACTGCACAAATTTCTTTATTACGTCGTCTTTAACTCTGTTCGGAGTTTGCTAAGCAGATATCTTCCAGCGAGTGTTTTTCGGCGCTTATAAGTTAAAATTTCATTGTTCTATAGACGCAATTTTCCACTTACCTGAAAGAGAAGAAAGAAAAAAGTTAGTTGGACCAACTTGTTTGAAATTTTAAAATTATAGTTATATTTCTACTACAATATTATTAAACATAAAAAAATAATACCGCCTAAACGATTTTGGCCGTTTCGTAACAAGTCACACCAGCTGATTCGCGATAGCTAACGCCGTTTGAGAGCACCAAAGGGGGTCAAGTCTTCCTCCACCTGCCTCTCCCAACTCAGTGTAGGTCTCCCCCTTCCACTGCTTTCAAACTGCGGTGCCAACTGAAATACTTTCTTGGCCAGAGCGTCTTCGTCCATTCTCATAACATGACCTAGCCAACAAGGCCTTTGGGTTTTTATTCGCTGCACTATCGTCATATTTGCGTGAAGCTCATATAGCTCATCATTATACCTCTTTCAATACCCGCCGTAGGCATCACGGACAGGACCATTAACCTTTCGAAGAACTTTCTCTCACACACTAGAAGAGTCATCTCATCTTCTTTAGACCGTCCCATATTCCGAGCCATACAACGGGACAGGTATGATAAGTGAATTGTAGAGCATGATTTGTGTTCGTCGAAAGAGCACTTTACTTTCGGAAAGCAGCACATGTTGGCAAGAGTTATTATCCGTTTGATTTCCAAGTTAACATTGTTTTCGCTGTTATTGCTGCTTTCCCAAATAGACGAAAACAGTATCGATGAATTCATAATCGTCAACAGTAACGTGGCTATCAAGGCATTAATTCAAAAAATACCGTGCCTTAAAAAACTCAAACCGCCGATGTGGCGAGAAAAGGATCACTTGCTTTATTCAAATTATGTAAATATAAATAAGTTTGATTTTGGTAGATGCTTTAATTTCAAATCTTTTAAAATAAGGGAGTCAGGCACAATCCACATTAGAACGAACATTCAGAGACAACGCGTCGCGACAGGCCGCCGAAAGTGAGTAAGCCCGTCGCCTCTTGATAAGGCAAACAAAGTATGTTGTGAACGTTTGAATCAAATTATTGCACGACAGCTATAGATCATCGATCAGATGCCACGCTTGCGTTTAGATATTGTTTTTCAATCTTAGTATGTCTATTAATGATGAAACCACTACTCAATTAATATTCGGACAGAGCGTCTTAATAACACAAATAAAATTTGTGCAGAGCGAATAAACCAAATTAACATCTTCGACAAATATGGATATCCTATCAGAAGTTTTCTTGCATACACACTTAGATACCTACATATCATTTTTCTTAACAACTTCTTTAAATCTGAGCGGCAAATATCAGTGATCTAAAGAACTCTTCGGGCGCCATATCAGATGCTTACCGCTTCGTTTACATAACATTCGGACATTCTTTTTACCATCTTAATATGCATCATTCCTTTCGAAATACTACATTTAAGGACATCGCTGGCCGACCCCAGCGGGTTAGGGGATCAGAATATACCCGCGGTAGGTATGCCTGTCGTAAGAGGCGACTAAAATACCAGATTCAAGGGGCTGTGTACCGCAACCTTTCAGGTTGCCAGCGCAATATATAGCTTCTCCAAACCCAATTGTCAACCTCACCTATCCGCGGCGAATCCTGTTTCACTAACAGACGAGGCTCTGGCGACCCCAAGCTCCTCATGGAACTTGGGGGTAAGGAGGGAGGGAATGGCCTGAAGGTTTAATGTGGCCACATAAATCGTTCCCGAGATGGTCGGGCTAGCACCTTAATGGTGCTATGGTACCGGAGCGTACCGGATTTGTATCCGGCAAAGGACCATCACATCGATAACACTCCCCAAAGCCTTCGGGGAGCAACCTTATCGCTACAACAACAACAACACAACAACATCGCTGGCCGTCTACAAATTCAAAATGAGCGTTAAATATTTATCATCGAAGGCACTACTCGGGCGCCATATCAGATGCTTTACTCTTTTATTCACATAATAAAGGCAAAAAGTGTGATAAAAGTAGTCTGCTTTTAAGTCCCCACTACGATTTCTAGTAATCAAATTATAAATTGCACCCTTCGTATGTTAACTGTTCTTTTGTGCTACCTTGTGAATCGCATATGGTGCAACATCTCACGCTAAATTAAGAACGACCAAAGCTGCTGTAGACCCAACAAATTGAAGATTTCCTGTAGAGACAACAAATTGTGACAAAATTTAATTGAATTAAGAAGAAAAGTATCTCCCATGAGACAACGCTGAGCACTCTAACATATTATCCTATTAGTACTACGTAACCTACATACTTAGTAGCAATAAAGAACACGCACAGCACAGATAGCGAACTTGTGAAATGAGACAACGGAATATTTTTAACATAATACTCAATAGAATTAGAGATGAAGCAATCTATTCAATTGAGGCTGACAGCCTCTGTACTTACGCCCATAAACAATTTAATGGATGAATAGAAGATTTGTGTATATATCAAGAAAAATCTTAAGAAATGAAATTTATTTTAATGGATGAATAGAAGATTTGTGTATATATCAAGAAAAATCTTAAGAAATGAAATTGGCTAACTGAAAAGTGACTTAAGAATGTGAAATACGAGCACGATCAACGAAATGACTTTTGCTTTTATCTAGAAGCAAACCTCGAGCTTTACTAAGCCACTAAATTATTTGTAATATAATACCTTTAACACATAGTTTTTTAGATCGGAAGACCATTCTGAAGAGAATAAATTGATTGCGAAATATAAACGCCTAGTGAATTGAAGAATGGAAGCCTCTTTTGTAATCGTTTCCCGGTGAAAACAAGTTAGCGTGGCGACTAATTTTCTGAGTCCCTTTATTGACAAAAACTCAGACTGTGTTGAGTTGGTTTTTACGAGTGTTAAAAAAACCGCTCTCGGTTGGTAAACTTTCTACAGCGACTGCAAACGGCGGGTGGACGTCCATACTACCCTTGTTGTAGGCAGTGATTTAGGCGGGGTGATTTATCTGCGGGTGATTTTGGTACCCGGGCAAGGTTGGTTGTATGACTGCCTTCTCTACGGATACCTGCCCTGAGGACGAGCGACCAACCTATTTCCGGCCTTCGCTTGAAATATTAGAACGAAAAAAGACATTCCGAAGCGGACATGAACACTTCTAGATGAATGCGAGAATGTCGACGAGTTTAAAGATGAAGACTGCAAAGACGGCGACAACCTATAGACTTCAATGGATGACATAATGAAATCAGAATAAGCACAAATATCTCCAGCAGATTGCATTCAAAAAGGCACCACACAACACACCCAGTGTTCACCAACAATCAAGTTGGTCAAACAGACCAAATGAAGAGGAAGATGAAGATAGTGGTCGATAAGCTAAATGGACATAACAGGAGCAATCCGGCTTTCGCGGTGATTCTAACTATCGCTGCTACCCTGTTGCGTTGCTGGCTTTTGGATGGGATTATGGATGAGTTAGGTAAACGATAACGCGACTTTGAAATGGGTAAAGGAAACTTCAGAGATGCGAAGACGAAGCATAGAGCGGTGATCCCATTCGTAACGAAATACAAGGTATTTAGCGTTTGTTTAGTTTAGTCATACAACGCTTCGCGCATTTCGACCTACGTAATAGAAAGCGGAAAAATTATGTCGCCAGAGCTTAAGTAGTGTCCTGAGGCAAGGGCAGTATTTATCACCGCCTCAGAAAGAGAAGTCCTAAGAACAACAATAATAATATGCCACAAAAAAATGGTTAGACTATGAAAACCTGAGATTAGCGGCCAAAATGAATACTTAGGCACAGTCGCAGAGGTTTTGAGGGGAGCAAACTGCTCAAAAATTCGGTGAGTATGACAGTGAAGCCTCCAACATAAAATGGTGCATGGCCAACTTCAATTCTTCCGGACCAGTTCAACCTAGACTCTCGAAATATGCTCTATATTTAGCATCTGTTTGCGGATGTACAAAATTAAATTTAAATATACACAGATGGTTCAAAAATATAAGTATATTGAAAGATGATCGGACGTCCAGGACCAGCTCCAGGTTTGAAGATACAAAATATATAATGATATCATAGAGCTCAAAGATATTAGGTAAAATCTGCGCAGGGATGACATAAGGTCAACAACCATGACGCCAATTGATGTTATGACCACTTCAAATGACCAGAAATTCAATTGAAGTTATGATCATATGAAATGGTCAGAACGCCAAAATTTTAAATGGTTACAATGTCAACGATATTGACATTATGAGCATCCTACTTTTCGGACATGGTCATAAACTCAACTCTTAATTTCTTAAGTGGTCATAAGGTCAATTATTTTGTTTCGCAGTTTTTATACTCAGTTGAGCAGAGCTCACAGAGTATATTAACTTTGATTGGATAACGGTTGGTTGTACAGGTATAAAGGAATCGAGATAGATGTAGACTTCCATATATCAAAATCATCAGTATCGAAAAAAAATTCGATTGAGCCATGTCCGTCCGTCCGTCCGTCTATCCGTTAACACGATAACAATAATAAAAAAAATAACCACGCCCACTTTTTCGATATCGAAAATTTCGAAAAATCGAAAAAGTGCGATAATTCATTACCAAATACAGTCTAAGCGATGAAACTTGGTAGATGAGTTGATCTTATGACGCAGAATAGAAAACTAGTAAAATTTTGCACAGTGGGCGTGGCACCGCCCACTTTTAAAAGAAGGTAATTTAGAAGTTTTTCAAGCTGTAATTTGGCAGTCGTTGAAGATATCATGATGAAATTTGGCAGGAACATTACTCTTATTACTATATGTATGCTTAATAAAAATTAGCAAAATCGGAAAACGACCACGCCCACTTTAAAAAAAAAATTAGCTTAAAGTCAAATTTTAAAAGAAAAGTTAATATCTTTACAGTATATAAGTAAATTATGTCAAAATTCAACTCCAGTAATGATATGGTGCAACAAAATGCAAAAATAAAAGAAAATTTCAAAATGGGCGTGGCTCCACCCTTTTTCATTTAATTTGTTTAGGATACTTTTAATGCCATAAGTCGAACAAAAATTTACCAATCCTTGTTAAATTTGGTAGAGGCTTAGACTCTAGGACGAGAACTGTTTTCTGTAAAAAAGGGCGAAATCGGTTGAAGCCACGCCCAGTTTTTATACACAGTCGACCGTCTGTCCTTCCGCTCGGCCGTTAACACGATAACTTGAGCAAAAATCGATATATCTTTACTAAACTCAGTTCACGTACTTCTCTGAACGCACTTTGTATTGGTGTAAAAAATGGCCGAAATCCGACTATGACCACGCCCTCTTTTTCGATATCGAAAATTACGAAAAATGAAAATAATGCCATAGTTATATACCAAATACGAAAAAAGGGATGAAACATGGTAGTTGTATTGGTCTATTCACGCAAAATATAACTCTAGAAAAAAATATATCATAATATATATATAAAAAGATATCGAAAATTACGAAAAATGAAAATAATGCCATAGTTATATACCAAATACGAAAAAAGGGATGAAACATGGTAGTTGTATTGGTCTATTCACGCAAAATATAACTTTAGAAAAAAACTTCGTAAAATGGG
Source organism: Eurosta solidaginis (assembly GCF_040869045.1). Taxonomy (NCBI): domain Eukaryota; kingdom Metazoa; phylum Arthropoda; class Insecta; order Diptera; family Tephritidae; genus Eurosta; species Eurosta solidaginis. Next base: position 240,652,898 of record NC_090320.1, read on the forward strand.
TGTGACACCTACCATATTAAGTAGAAGAAAATTAAAAAGTTTTGCAGGGCGAAATCAAAAGCCCTTGCAATCTTGGAAGGAATACTGTTCGTGGTATTACATATATAAATAAATTAGCGGTACCCGACAGATGATGTTCTGGGTCACCCTGGTCCACATTTTGGTCGATATCGGGAAAACGCCTTCACATATACAACTACCACCACTCCCTTTAAAACCCCCATTAATACCTTTAATTTAATACCCATATCATACAAAAAAATTCTAGAGTCACCCCTGGCCCACCTTTATGGCGATATCTCGAAAAGGCGTCCACCTATAGAACTAAGGCCCACTCCCTTTTAAAATACTCATTAACACCTTTCATTTGATACCCATATCGTACAAACAAATTCTAGAGTCACCCCTGGCCCACCTTTATGGCGATATCTCGAAAAGGCGTCCACCTATAGAACTAAGGCCCACTCCCTTTTAAAATACTCATTAACACCTTTCATTTGATACCCATATCGTACAAACAAATTCTAGAGTCACCCCTGGCCCACCTTTATGGCGATATCTCGAAAAGGCGTTAACCTATAGAACTAAGGCCCACTCCCTTTTAAAATACTCTTTAACACCTTTCATTTGATACCCATATCGTACAAAAAAATTCTAGAGTCACCTCTGGTCCACCTTTATGGCGATATCTCGAAAAGGCGTCCACCTATAGAACTAAGGCCCACTCCCTTTTAAAATACTCATTAACACCTTTCATTTGATACCCATATCGTACAAACAAATTCTAGAGTCACCCCTGGTCCACCTTTATGGCAATATCTCGAAAAGGCGTCCACCTATAGAACTAAGGCCCACTCCCTTTTAAAATACTCATTAACACCTTTCTTTTGATACCCATATCGTACAAACGCATTCTAGAGTCAATCCTGGTCCACCTTTATAACGATATTCCGAAAAGGCGTCCACCTATAGAACTAAGGCCCACTCCCTTTTAAAATACTCATTAACACCTTTCATTTGATACCCATATAGTACAAACAAATTCTAGAGTCACCCTTGGTCCATCTTTATGGCGATATCTCGAAAAGGCGTGCACCAATAGATAGAACTAAGGCCCACTCTCTTTTAAAATACTCATTAACACCTTTCATTTGATACCCATATCGTACAAACAAATCCTAGAGTCACCCCTGGCCCACCTTTATGGCGATATCTCGAAAAGGCGTCCACCTATAGAACTAAGGCCCACTCCCTTTTAAAATACTCATTAACACCTTTCATTTGATACCCATATCGTACAAAAAAATTCTAGAGTCACCTATGGTCCACCTTTATGGCGATATATCGAAAAGGCGTCCACCTATAGAACTAAGGCCCACGCCCTTTTAAAATACTCATTAACACCTTTCTTTTGATATCCATATCGTACAAACAAATTCTAGGGTCACCCCTGGTCCGCCTTTATGGCGATATCTCGAAAAGGCGTCCACCTATAGAATTAAGGCCCACGCCCTTTTAAAATACTCATTAATACCTTTCATTTGATACCCATATCGTACAAACCCATTCTAGAGTTACCTCTGGTCCACCTTTATGGCGATATCCCTAAATGGCGTTCATCCATAGAACTATGGCCCACTCCCTCTTAAAATACTCTTTATACCTTCCATTTGAAGCACATGTCATACAAACAAATTCCAGGGTTACCTTAGGTTCTTTTTACTACATGGTGATTTTCCCTTATTTTGTCTCCACAGTTCTCAACTGAGTATGTAATGTTCGGTTACACCCGAACTTAGCCTTCCTTACTTGTTAGTTTTGTGCTGATCTTAAATTTATGTATATGGTTATGGTCTTTACCCGAAATGGTCATAAGGTCAAACGAAAATTTTCTAATTATTTCAAATAAAAAAGTCATAAAGTCAATTGGACTTATGACCATTTAAATTGGTCACAAACCATTTGATATTAATATAGCCATAACGTCAATTGACCTTTTGGCGGTTGACCTTATGTCAAGCCACCAAAATTTCCTATGATATAACTTCATCTTAACTTTCTGCTGTATCGAGCCTCGGAATTACAGCAGATCAGACGAGCACCGAGACAGAGTAGATAAAACGGAAAAGTAGGTCTCTCCCTGTTAGGTCTTTTCTGTATCACCCTGTATCTTGATACGTGCGTAAAGTAAAAAGGAAATGCTCTAGCAGAAGTGTCAAACTTATTTAGTGATCAGCAAAAAAAACCTGCCGAAGTAATTTCATTCCAACACTTAAGTTAAGACAACGAAAATTGAAATTAAAACAAAAACCACTAAAGTAGAAGGGTTGAAGTACATTGAAGACTTGTGGAACAATATGCTCACATTCCCCTCCTCAGCCTTGCTGTATAGCATACAATCAACTCAAACCCACATCAAAAAAGCAACACATTCAAGTGACAGCAAAATAGTGTTAGTAATGACGCGCAGGCGGTGAGAATGACAATGCTGAAGTGATCGCTAAAATGTACTAAATCCAAACTCAAGACGATCATGACATGACAGCATAAGCAATCACAGTGATTGTCATGAGATGATAATGATATGGAATAAGATAAAACCAAATTTTAAATGCAGAATATTTTATTTGAAAGCCTTCAAAAAGAGCTCTAAGTGTTATGTGTTAATGAAGAAAAATGAGAAAAAAGATTGAATAAATTTAAAAAACGCAAAAGCTGCCATAAGTACTTTATGAGGAGCTGTGATCGCGGAGCTCTTGGGTATTGCCTCTCAAAAGCTTTGATTTAAAAAATCATAACATAAAATACGAAAATGTAAACAGAAAAATTTACTGAAACTGACACCTTTTTACCGCGTTTGAACATATTTGCCCTAAACATAAAATAAGATAAAAAAATCAGCGCTCAACCTAAGATCTTGACGATCACTTTCAGTTGCGTTGCAGAAGTGACAAAATTTAAAAGGGATTTTAAAAATTTAAAGCACGGCGTTATTTGATCTTTTCTGCACAGAAAAAAAAATACAAAATTATTTGGAAACAAAATCGACAGATAAACAAGTAAGGAAGGTTAAGTTCGGGTGTAACCGAACATTACATACTCAGTTGAGAGCTACGGTGACAACATAAGGAAAAATAACCATGTAGGAAAATGAACCGAGGGAAACCCTGGAATGTGTTTATATGACATGTGTATCAAATGAAAGGCACTAATGAGTATTTTATGAGGGATTGGTCCATAGTTCTATAGGTGGACGCCATTTAGGGATATAGCCATAAAGGTGGATCAGGGTTGACTCTAGAATGCGTTTGTACGATATGGGTATCAAATGAAAGGTGTTAATGAGTATTTTAAAAGGGAGTTATCCTTAGTTCCATAGGTGGACGCCGTTTCGAGATATTGCCACAAAGGTGGACCAGGGGTGACCCTAGAATTTGTTTGTACGATATGGGTATCAAATGAAAGGTGTTAATGAGTATTTTAAAAGGGAGTGGGCCTTAGTTCTATAGGTGAATGCCGTTTCGAAATATCGCCATAAAGGTGGACCATGGGTGACTCTAGAATGTGTTTGTACGATATGGGTATCAAATTAAAGGTATTAATGAGGGTTTTAAAAGGGAGTGGTGGTTGTTGTATAGGTGGTCGCCTTTTCGAGATATCGCCATAAAGGTGGACCAGGGGTGACTCTAGAATTTGTTTGTACGATATGGGTATCAAATGAAAGGTGCTAATGAGTATTTTAAGAGGGAGTAATCCTTAGTTCCATAGGTGGACGCCGTTTCGAGATATCGCCATAAAGGTGGGCCAGGGGTGACTCTAGAATTCGTTTGTGCAATATGGGTATCAAACGAAAGGAGTTAATGAGTATTTTAAAAAGGAGTGGGCCTTAGTTCTATCTATTGGTGCACGCCTTTTCGAGATATCGCCATAAAGGTGGACCAGGGGTGACTTTAGAATATGTTTGTACGATATGGGTATCAAATGAAAGGTGTTAATGAGTATTTTAAAAGGGCGTGGGGCTTAGTTCTATAGGTGGACGCCTTTTCGAGATATCGCCATAAAGGTGGACCAGGGGTGACTCTAGAATGAGTTTGTACGATATGGGTATCAAATTAAAGGTATTAATGAGAGTTTTAAAAGGGAGTGGTGGTAGTTGTATATGTGAAGGCGTTTTCCAGATATCGGCCAAAATGTGGACCAGGGTGACCCAGAACATCATCTGTTGGATACCGCTAATTTATTTATATATGTAATATCTGCCAAGATTTTAAGGGTTTTTTATTTCGCCCTGCAGAACTTTTTCATTTTCTTCTACTTAATATGGTAGGTGTCACACCTATTTTACAAAGTTGTTTTCTGAAGTTATATTTCGCGTCAATAAAACAGTCCAATTACCTTACCATGTTTCATCCCTTTTTTCGTATTGGGTATAGAATTATGGCATTTTTTTCATTTTTCGTAATTTTCGGTATCGAAAAAGTGGGCGTGGTCACAGTCGGATTTCGTTCATTTTTCATACCAAGATAAAGTGAGTTCAAGTAAGCACGTGAACTAAGTTCATTAAAGATATGTCGATTTTTGCTTAAGTTATCGTGTTAACGGCCATGCGGAAGGACAGACGAACGACTGTGTATAAAAACTGGGCGTGGCATCAACCGATTTCGCCCATTTTCACAGAAAACAGTTAGCGTCATAAAATCTATGCCCTTACCAAATTTCAAAAGGATTGGTTAATTTTTGTTCGACTTATGGCGTTAAAAGTATCCTAGACAAATTAAATGAAAAAGGGCGGAGCCACGCCCATTTTGAAATTTTCTTTTATTTTTGTATTTTGTTGCACCATATCATTACTGGAGTTGAATGTTGACATAATTTACTTATATACTGTAAAGATATTAAATTTTTTGTAAAAATTTTACTTTAAAAAAAATTTTTTTTTAAAAGTGAGCGTGGTCCTACTCCGATTTTGCTAATTTTTATTAAGCGTACATATAGTAATAGGAGTAACGTTCCTGCCAAATTTCATCATGATATCTTCAACGACTGCCAAATTACAGCTTGCAAAAGTTTTAAATTACCTTCTTTTAAAAGTGGGCGGTGCCACGCCCGTTGTCCAAAATTTTACCAATTTTCTATTCTGCGTCATAAGTTCAACCCATCTACCAAGTTTCGTCGCTTTATCTGTCTTTTGTAATGAATTATCGCACTTTTTCGGTTTTTCGGAATTTTGGATATCGAAAAAGTGGGCGTGGTTATAGTCCGATATCGTTCATTTTAAATAGCGATCTGAGATGAGTGCTCAGGAACCTACATACCATACATACCAATTTCATCAAGATACCTCAAAATTTACTCAAGTTATCGTGTTAACGGACGGACGGACGGACATGGCTCGATGCTGATTATTTTGATATATGGAAGTCTATATCTATCTCGATTCCTTTATATATGTACAACCAAGCGTTATCCAATCAAACTTAATATACTCTGTGAGCTCTGCTCAACTGAGTATAAAAATGCTTCTTACGGCAAAATACCACAAGGAAACCATTCCCACATAAACTGGGAAGCTTTTGAAACAAGGAATATTTAACCACCAAAGCGTTGAAATATTTGACGTGATATCAAATGGCGCGGGGTTTATGCATATCAAATATGTGCTTAACTGTGTGTTTGCTTGTCTGAGAGTTTGTTTGAAATTTGCGATAATAGAAGCGACGAGAGCTGTAAGCGGATACGGGATGTGGAAGACCACCTTCGAGAAGCACAAAACAAATCAAACTCTTTTTAAACCTGATGTATTTTGGAACGATGTCTTCATCATCGGTTTAGTTAGAACACAAACCGGTTAAGGCGTTGTGCCATCCCCGGAGCCCTAAATGCCTTGACGTGGATCGGACGGCGGATCATTCACAGTACTTTCGCCCCCGCCCATACTCGTAACAGGCATGCGTCTTTGGGTCAGTAGTGTAACTTTTAGTTTTACTGCTATTTTTCGTCGGAAAATGGTACTGAGGTAGGTAGGTAGGTAGGTATAATGGCTGCGACCCTGGTCGCCCAAGTAGCTAATGAAAAGCCGTTTCGATGCCATAAAACTCGTCTGAACCTACTGAATACTACATCGATATGTTTTACAACCATCCTGAGTTGTTTATAAAATCAAGAATGTTTGCCATCCCTATTTCCGCTAATCTTCCTAGATCTTTCAAAAGAGGGCTCCCGAATGATCTTAAACGGGTTCTAGCTAGAGCCGGGCATTTACACAGAAAGTGCCCGACAGTCTTTTTCATCTATGTCCTTACAACTTCTGCAGTGGTCATTGTGCGGAATACCCATCTTTTCCGCACGCGTGCCTTAAGCCCATTGACCAGTGCAGACCGCTATAAGTGTATGGGTGTCGGCCCTGGATCTCCCCACCAGATACCTTGTTTTCCTTTCGTTGTAGTCCGGCCAAATGGCTTTTGAAATCGCACAACCCGCGGTGCTTTTCCATTTATGTTGGGCTTAGTTCACATAAAAATGGCACTGAAGATGGCACACAAATAAAACCGGGTTTTCACCAACCCAGATTTGAAAGGTGCTGACGGAAAAAAGTTATCATACACTCATTATTTATCCAGCATGTCAAACCAAAAAAGCAAAAATATTAATTTTAAGGCTTCCAAAAGGGAGGTTGGATTCGATATTTTATAGAGCTAGGGGATTGAACACTCTAGTCATAATCGTGTCAAAGTGTCGTTTTTTTACAAAGTTAAAGCAGGTATGCCACCGCAATAGCTCTTTTAGCTCCGTATGGCTCTCAACAACATCACGGCTGGTTACTTACAGCAACCAAATTGATTTCGTTAGAATAACGCGAAAAATAACGTCAGAAGTGTAAGTGAGGTTTTAACTATATTTCCTGCTCTGTGGCGTTTGCCTCGCTCTTGCAAGGAATAGTGTACGATTTTGGATTAGCGGTGTAACTTTTTACTTTACCGTTCCTCCCGCCATAAGGAAGATGGGACAGTGGTGCATTTTTGGTAAATATCTACGTACGCAGTGTAACTTCTGGCTTAACTGTACTTACTTCCTTACCTTCAAGGCGATAAAAGCGCAGTGCATTTGGCGCTGCCTTCACTCCTGGTGAGACTTTGGCCCAGCAGTGTAACTTCTATGCTTGGTATAAGACTTTGGGTTGGCTGTGCAACTAATAGGTTTACTGACACTCCTGCTTTGCGGATAGTGAGACAGCGTTGCATTTTCTGTGCGGCTAATTTTCTGTCTTGAGGGGGGCCAGTGCAATTTTAGACTTTTGAGACGGTTGTGTTACGAAACTATATTCAGGAATATGCTTTAATAAAAAAAAAACAGATCCATTCAAATAACGTGAAACGGAACATAAAGGCAGTACAACGAACGTTATGTTGTCTGAGTGCTGTGAAGATCTTACCGGCAGTAAACTTAGGACCTCTCAGTCAGCTTATATCAGCTGCTTAATGATGGGCTGGTACCAGATTAATATTCGGCAGAGGACTGATTACGACAATAACACTCAGTAAGCCGCTTCCTGGCTATTAAGAAGAAGAAGTGCTGCCTACATTCTCCCTGAAACGGAAAGTATAATTTGCACCCCAGAAGTTGAAGGAAAGCAATCTGTACCTCCCATCAATCGCCAAGCCAACGGAAGATGACTACAAACTTGGGAGTGTGATCAAACAGGTTCTGTGCTCGTGCCCTGCGCTCACCAGGCTTAGGCTCCAGATATTAGCAGTGATACAGCTATCAGATCTAGAAGCAGCAAGTGGTATAGGTCCAAGAAAGTTTCTAGTATTTAACAAGAGGATGCAGTTATTTTATAACATAGCTCCAGGTTTTTGATAGGGTTTTTCAGTTTGGCCGTTAACTTCTGGTAACATTATGCACACATTCCGTCTATGGGAGGTCCTCATCGATCGGCAAGTTCAAGCTTACCTAACTTAACCAGAATGTGGGATATTTAGGCAAACGTAGTAAAAATTGGATCTTAAAGTGTTCCCCTGACGTCTACGCCATATGTAGGCATACAATTTTCACATAACTGAGTAGTGCCCTATTGGAAGACATGCAAACATTTTAAGAAAGGCCTATGGCTGTTGCAAAAATTACAAGGAGGAAGTACCGGTGGATGACCTCATCTGCAACAGCACGGCGCTAAGTAACGATGCCTAGAAGCTTCTTTCCTGGATAATCTACACCAGGTCGCGAAGTGTGGCATCAAATACTTGGTGGCTTTTATCAGCTCGCCAAAACGGTTCGAAAGAGAGGGGTAATATTGCATTTGCATGGTATCAATCTGACAATGGGGTCAGGGTTCCTTCACAGCAGCCACTTAAAACAAACCTAAACTAGTAGCCTCGTAGCGACCCTTCACATTCGGAGGTGGTTGTATCACTTACACATTCAGCTTTAGGACTCACACTAGTCAGTAGAACTTCGTTTGAGCTCAAACTCTGTCCCGGCAAGTATCGCTACCCATTGGCAATAGCTGGGAAAAAAGATGCTCTGCCTACAGAAACATATTGAAATACTTGGCAGAAATGTCTTATCTATTGGAATTCATTTTAGTTAACAAGAACAAAGACATAACTAGACCACTTTGTTTCGGCAACAAACACTTAGTCTCTCAACCCTTAATCATGAAGTGAAAATAATCATTTAATACGCACATCATTAATAAAATTACTTGATAATTTAGAGCAATAAATTCCCATCTAATTTGCGCTCATTACGGAAAATTTCAGCGGCTTTTGCAACTTCGTACAACCAGACATGTCGGGAACTTTGCGGCCTTATGCTTTGTGACTAAAACATTATTTTAACTGACTTTTACAAAAAGTGGAATTTAAAGTTCAAAGTCATTTAGGAGTGTTGGAATAAAAACACAAAAACAAAAGCGACGCTAATTTATATTAAACACTAGATTTTCCAATCATTACAATTACCGCCCGTGCAGTGAGCATTCTTTTTTTTTTTCTTGAACTGGATGCTGCAGCTGCAGCAAAAATTCACACCAAAAGCGATTTTCAATATGCCTGCATGATAGCGACACGAAATTCCAATTTTATGGGAAGCTTAAAAAAATTATAGAAATAAGATAGCAACAACAACGAAAAGTGGGGGCAGTAGTTGCAGTAATAGGAGCAATGAATACTAACGGGAGGGCACAGTGAACTATTTTGATATAAATATCGACAGAAAATAAAAACTTCAACGCCAAAATATCTCACAGCACAGGGATAAATATAGGGGCAGGGTGAAGGTAGAGGTACGGATAGGGATAAGGATAGGGAAAGCGATGGAAATAGGGATAGGGATCGAGATAGGGATATGGATAGGGAGAGAGGGAGAGGGATAATAATAAGGATAGGGATAGGCATTTTTTCCTTTGTCTCTACACGCTAACCGCGCTTTGCGAGATAGGGATAGGATAGGAATAAATGTAGTGACTATAACTGCCACTAAACTTGAGGTGTCCATATGAGGTCTAAATTCAAGTTTGAGCTCATCTGGCTTCATTACCATATTTGCATACAATAAATTATCACTGCCGTCGTTTTTTATTTTCAAAATGGAAAACGTTTCACACATTATTGGATTAGGCTTTCTTTTCCCTGCTCATATCATTAGAACGATTAATAAGGTTTGTCCATTAAATAATCACACATCTACTCGTATGCACTCTCTTACTGAGAAAGCCTTTACTGAGCTCATAGCACGTTTGGCTGGTCCCCTTGTCTAATGACTTTCACAGGACTAGAGATAGGTATGGTGAATAAGTCAATAAGCCTCGATTCCCCAGTTGCTCTCGAAGGTACAGGTATCTTTTCATGTCTACGTTCAGGTCTTTTTCCAAAGTAGAAGAAAGAGTAAACGCTATGGGCAGCGGGGTCTCTGCGCATCAACTAGGGTGCAATCAATCCATTAGCCTACCCGATCATTGCAGCCTCTTTCAGGCGGAGGTGGCTGCTATAAATGAGGCTGTTGATCACCTGAAAAATGTTGTTCACGGCTATAATAAAATTTGTATTTACTCTGATAGCCAGGCTGCGCTAAAAGTGCTTGGATCAGTCAGATGTAAGTCCAGGACAGTAGAGGAGTGCCGCAAATCTCTTAACGAGATCGATGAACAAACTTCCCTCAGTCTGGTATGGGTGCCTGGACACTCGGATATACCGGGCAATGAGATGGCTGACGAACTTGCAAGAGGGGCACATCCGTTCCGCTTTCGTTGTCTTGGAAGGGATTGAGCATGCCGCTCGCTACATGTAAGCTCACTTTGAAAGGGATTTTCCTTAGGGAAACGGATGTAAGATGGAGCGATCTCTAGTCCTGCTACCACACTAAGTAAGCTCACTTTGAAAGGGATTTTCCTTAGGGAAACCGGTGCGAGATGGAGCGATCTCGAGTCCTGCTACCACACTAAGCTCGTGTGGCCTGAATGGGACACGAGACGTACAGGAAGACTCCTTCTTCTTGGAAGGGGGGACATATCTCTAGTGGTTGGTCTTATAACCGGCCACATAGCAATCGGGAAGCATGCACACCGGCTGGGTGCTCCTTATAATGATTAGTGCAGGAGCTGCAAAGACGAAGAGGAGATATAAACAGTCAAGCATTTTCTGTGCGATTGTCCTACGCTTTGGCGCAAGAGGAAGAAATCTCTGGGATCTTCCTTCTTTGACAATCTTTGTGATCTGGCTAAGTTGGAACCTAAGAAATTCCTGACATTTGCTGAAACGACCTGTTGGTTTGAGTAGGGGAGAGATCCACGTGGTATCACAATGGGACCTTTTTGTGCCTAAGTGCACTGGTGCTCGCACCGGTGGCCACTCTAACCTAACCTACTTCAGTTCCGGAAAAGGTCAAAAGGATCTGGAAAAGGCTGTATGTTTACTATGCCTTCTTCTTATAATAAATAGAAGTTCTGGCGGGCGCATCATTTGACATTTTCCCCTCTTAAACTTCTTAGCCCCATCGGCCTTGCCACTGTGAGCTCTTCCAAACTAAAATGTATAGCCATTACAGTGACAAACCCTAATATCCATGAGAAGGGAGAGCACATGACATAACTCCTCGGCAAATAAAAATTCACTGTGCGACTACTTATGAGCAGCTACAGCATTTATCACCAATAGTAGCTACAAAAATATTCATGCGGCCCCCGAACTCGCTGAGTAATTTTCACGCCGGCACATACTGTTTGTGTGAAGGGGCTTTGTGGGCATGTGCGCGAGGGTGGACGGCAACCCGCTGTCAAAACAACTGGACCAGGCAATTGCCAGTATGCGACTCAACACTCACCCGCTCAGCGCACTAATTCATACTTTAAATGGTTGAGGCTTTTACTGGCAAGAAACATAAGTCACGACGAGCTTTAACTTGTTGATATAAATGGGTGAGCCGGACGGTAGGTTGAGCTGCCTGCCGACACCGTTGGACTCTGTGTGGATAACCCGCGGTGAAGTTGACTGCATTTGCAAATGTCGAATTGTTGTTTTGGATCATAATCGTGTGGCAACATGCAGTGCTTAAGCTTAGCTTAAAGTTACAGAAAACTTTGTATATTATTGTTGTTGGTAAATGATGATAGGATTTTTCCTCCCTCTGAAAGAGCTAGTAAGAAAATAAATGTTGCAAAAATATGAATTTCTAAACTTTGACTCCTTTTATCATTGTTGTTGGAGATTTGAGTTTCCATTAGCTATTTCGGAGTTTGTTATGATATTTGTTAGTAAGCAAAAAAAGATCGAAAATATTGAAATTCATACAAAAAGGAATATGGGTGGTGGGAGCTAACGGTTTCGTTGCACTGAGTTGGAGGTGTTTGGATGTCCACATTCGTTCAGAATATTCAGGACATAAAAATTCCGGAGGAATTGCCATTTCTTAGTTGTTTACCTACTTTCCTATAATTGTCATCTGAAGAGGTAAGTTTTTTTTATAAAAATCGTTTTTAATTAATTGTTTTTTTAGTTTAATTTTTCGCTTAAAAAATATGAAATTTTTAATTTTTGATTTTTTTTTCGATTTTTATTAATTAATTTTTATTTTAGTTTTTTATTTCACTCGAAAAATTAGTAGCAATTTTTGAATTTTTGTATTTCGCTCGAAAAAAACTCCAAAAATTATTTTTTTTCTGAACGAAATAAAAAATTTAAAAAATAATTTTTTCCTGAGCATAATAAAAATCTCAAAAAATTATTATAAATTACTTAGCGAAATAAGAAACTCAAAAAATAATTGGCATTTTCTGAGAGAAACAAAAAAAACTCATAAATTAATTGTTTCCGGCTGAAGTAAAAAGCTCCAAAAATCACTTTTATATAACTTCCTGAGTAAAATAAAAAATTCAAAAAATAAGTGAAATTTTCCGAAGAAAAATTACTCAAAAAATGACTAAATAATCCCTATTTTCTGTGCGAAAAAAGCTTAAAAAATTTGTAAAAAATCATATGAAAATGAAATAAAAAAACTCTACATATTGTTATTTCCCGTGCAAAAAAATAAATATATGGTATTTTTCCAGAAAAAGAAAAAACCTCAAAATTTTTTCCGGAAGGAGTAAAACTCAAAAAATAATTATTACTTCCTGAGTGATACAAAAAACTCAAAAAATAATTGGCATTTTTCGAGAGAAATGAAAAGACTCAAAAAATAGTTATTAGTTTCCGGCAGGAGTAAAAATATAAAAAAAAAACTCTTACTTCCTGAGTGAGATAAAAAAACTCAAAAAATAATTGGTATTTTTCGAGAGAAAAGATAAAACTCAAAAATAGTAATTACTTTTCGGCCGAAGGAAAAAACTCAAAAAATTATTATTTTCGGTAAGAAAAAAACCTCAAAAAATAATGTATTACTTCCTGAGTGAAATAAAAAAATAAATAAATACATAGATACTTGGTATTATTCCAGAGAAAAATAAAAAACTCAAAAAGTACTTATTAGTTTTCGGCAGGAGTAAAAAACTCAAAAAATCATTATTTCCTGTGCGAAAAAAACTCGAAAAATAATTATTACTTCCTTAGAGAAATAAAGAACTCAAAAAATAATTGGCACTTGGAAAAAACTCAAAAAGTAGTTAATAGTTTCCGGCAGGAGTAAAAATCTCAAAAAATAACTCGTTATATCTGAGTGAAATAAAAACTCAAAAAATAGCTCGTTATTTCTGAGTGAAATAAAAACTAAAAAAATAATTGGTAATTTTCGAGAGAAGAAATAAAACTCAAAAAATTATTATTTTCTGTACGAAAAGAGACACAAAAAATAATGTATTACTTCCCGAGTGAAATAAAAAAATAAATAAACAATTGGTATTTTCCTAGAAAAATAAAAAACTCAAAAATAAGTTATTAGTTCCCGCAGAAGTAAAAAACTCAAATAATATAATTCCTACTCCCTGAGTGAAATAAAAATCTCAAAAATTAATTGGTATTTTTCGTGAGAAATGATAAAACTTAAAAATTAGTTTTTAATTTCCAGCATAAGTAAAAAACGTAAAAACAAATTATTTCCTGTAAGTAAAAAAACTAAAAAATAATTATAACTTCTTGAGTGAAATAAAAAAATAATTGGTAATTTCCCAGAAAAAGAAAAAACTCAAATAATAGTTATTAGTTTCCGGCAGAAATAAAAAGCTCAAATAATATAATTTTTACTTCCCGAGTGAAATAAAGAACTCCAAAAATAGGTATTTTTTCCGGCAGGAGTAAAAAAAAACCAAAAAAAAAAAACAATATTTTTCGTGCGAAAAAAATCTCACAAAATAATTATTATTTCCAGAGTGAAGTAAAAAAAATAAATAAATAATTGGTACTTTCCCAGAAAAACAAAAAACTTAAAAATATTAGTAGTTATTATTAGAGCTGAAAAAATAGTTATTCGGGCCTGTTCTGGATTTCGATTCCGACCAATTTATTCGGAATCGAAATGGATTGGTGTTCTGAATATCGATTCCGACCAGACTTGGTCGATTTGAAAAGTTTTGCCTCTGAGCAGTCGGAATGGAAATTATTTGATTCAGATCAGATTATACACAAATGTCGCGAAATTTGTCTTTCAAATAATTTTTTTTAAATTCTTCATTTTATTTGGAAGAGTTGTGTGTATTTTTTGTTTAAATTTGAGTTAAATTGGCATAATAAATCTTTCTTTAAAAACTTCTATCAAGAAATCTATTAGGCAAACAAATCGATGCTGATCGAAATGAAGTCGACCTGTTCTGAATTCCGATCCAGCGCATTTTTACGATTCGCACGCACAATAGCACGTATTATTGCGTCTGCGCATCAAAAACCATATCTGCAGGCATTTTTTAATTAAAATAAAATTTTATGATACTTAAACCAAAACACATAAAAAAAAAACAGCTGATTAAAATGGTTACCGAATCGGAATGAAAACGATTCGAAATCGACTTCGAATCGATTTTTTACAATCGGAATTGAGAACACCAAATAGAAACCGAGTCGAAATCAATGTCGTTTTACTTTTCATTCCGAGTCGGAATTCAGAACAGGCCTGATTATTTTCCGAGCGCAATAAAATCTTAATTTTTTTTTATTATTTACAGGGCGAAATTAAAACCCCTAAAAATCATTTTCCGGGCTAAATAAAAATAAGATCTCCAAAAATAATTATAAATTTTCTAGCAAAAGAGAAAACCTATAAAATAGCTATTATTCCCCTGGCGACCTTTCATGCTTTAAATATTAATAGATGACAGTTATTGGCAATCCCTGCTATTTTCATATCTGAGAAAATGTATCAGCTAAAACAAACAAAAAAGAAAAATTAACTAAAACATCAAAATAATAATATATGACCTCATATAACACCCACCCACAGCGAGATGTCCCCATAAAGCAATCAAAAGCAAAAAAAATTTGAATTACAAAAATTCTTTATTATTCTCAAAGTTTAGAAAAGTGCAAAAACTACCGACGCGACGGCAACCCGCTGGGTCTTTGGTCTCTTCCTTGGAATGCCGCAATTACATATACAACATGCTGCTGAGTAAGCAAATACAATTTTTTTGCCGAGACAACACAACACAATATCATATAGCACATAAGAAAACAAACAAATATGTCATCAATGCAGTGAAGAAATCTGCAACAATATGGGCGTTTTTGAGGGTTGATCAAAAAAGTCTTAAAGAAAATGAAAACTTAGCGCGCAAGCCTCTCTCAAAGACATAAAGAGGAGTGAGTTATAACGAAACAACATAAGATTCGAGAGCTGTGTAGAGACTTCTACGGTATCCACGGTAAAACTGCCAGACTATAAAAGGCGGCGTACCAATGAGTGAGAGCTGAGATCAATTTAAAGCATTGTAAGCGAATTACGGTGAAGTTACATAAAGTGTAAATGCATGGATATGTGTGCATGGGATTCAATCAGCTCAGTACTTCCACTCGCTTATGGCCAAGTATACTCTAAACATCTATTTATTGTTAAGCTTATGTGAGAAGGCGTCAACCTGTCTATGCCATTCCAACATCATCAGTTTAAGGGCAAGCTGGGTGATCACCATCGGCAGCGTGTGATCACCATAACGTACGGCTTGAATTATGCTGTTCGCTTTACAAACGTCTCTTGATATACTTTCTTCCTCAGCTGTGCGGGTTTTGCGTTGGGTTGGGGGCCGCCAATTAGAACCACACTTCAATAAGAAACAACAACAAAAATCAGCGAAAAATGAGACAACTCTTTATCGATGATGACAGTTGCAAACGTTTGAAGGCTTATGATTTCAGGGCAAACATCTGGAATGTCCAATTAGTCTACTTTATGTCTCACGATGGCAAAAGGCTGCCATCACTGCCATCGAGGAGAAGCGATTGGCTTATCAAGGAGAGAAGAACATCCAAAATTTTGTAATTTACCGAAGCAATCATGTAAATAAGCGTAGTGTCGGTGCGTAGTCGTCACTAAGTACTGACGTTCACTTATTTGGTGTCAGTGATGTTGATAAAGTAAACCACATTGATCAATTTCCTTTGGCAGGTGTTTCAGATCATGAATTGATATTTTTATGTTACGATATTATGTTTAATAAGGCGCGTCAAATGACCAACTTGACTTTTCGTGATTTTAAGAATATAAATATGCCTGCCTTAGTAAGTGTAGCTAGTACAACGGATTGGACTTTCTGCTGGTTCCTCCTAAGTGTTGATGAAAAAATAAGTTATTTCACAACAATGGTTACAAGCTTATTCGAAAAATATGTACCTACTCGGTGTATAAGAATCACCGATAGCAGAAATCCGTGGTTCACTAAACCCATTTTAAAACTTATTAAGGATCGAGAAAAATCGTACAAGTACTGGAAGCGTAATCCTACTCGGGAACGGTGGAGCACATATAGTAGTTTGCGAAACAAGACAACGACGAAAATTCGCCAAGCTAAATCGTTATATTTTAAGAACAAATTTGCTGATGGTATTTCCACTGAAAACTTATGGAAAAACCTTAAGTCACTAGGAGTTGGCGTAAAAGACAGAGTAACATGTACGATTGACACAGACGATATGAACTGTTACTTTATCGGGATGAATAGGGCGCATGGACACGAGTCATTGTATGAAATAAATGAAGATCTTGTATCGTTCTGTAGAGTTGACTTTTAATTCAGTAACCGAAGAGGATGTAGTTAGGTGCCTTTACGCCTTCAAATCGAACGCTGTTGGCGTGGACGGTATTAATCTACGCTTTTTAAAGCTAATTCTGCCTTGTGCGCTTTCCTCATTTACGCATATTTTTAATTTTATTTAAGCGTCATCTACCTTTCCTTCACAGTGGAAAGTATCAAATGTCACTCCGACCGCAAAAGGAAATGCGTATGACTCCCCAGGAAATTACAGACCTATCAGTATCTTGTCATCACTGTCGAAAGTCTTTGAAAAGTTAATCTAATGCCAAGTAGTGTTGCACCTAAAGAAGTATAGCCTTTTATCTGAGTACCAATCTGGCTTTAGGTCTGGGCACAGCTGCTCCACTGCACTACTTAAAGTAACAGATGATATCCGTCCTGCTTTTGAAAATAAAATGGTAACGATCTTAGCCCTCTTAGATTTTTCGCAAGCGTTCGACACTGTCAACCATAAGATTTTATTACTTAAATTACAACATTATTTTGGATTCGACACAACGTCTACAAAATGAATTAGGAGTTATCTTTCAGATAGGTTACGGCAGACTGTGTGTGGCAATAACATCTCGCAACGGAGCGTAGTATCTTCTGGTGTGCCTCAAGGTTCTATCCTAGGCCCAATTTTATTTACTATTTTTATAAATGACATTGTCAGCTGTTGCCAAAATACATCTATACACTTTTATGCGGATGACACTCAGATCTGCTTTTCGCGTCCTATTGGTCTATGCGAAGATTTAGTATGTAGAATGAATGATGACCTAAAAGCTATATCAAATTGGGCCAAGGTGAATGGACTTAGCCTAAATCCTGCAAAAACACAAGTCCTGCCAATATCCTTCAACTCCTATGACTTAAATGAATTGCTATCTATAGTACTGGATGAAACCAAAATACCTTTTCTTCCGGCTGTGACTAATCTTGGATTTAGGATGAACTCCCGGCTTACTTGCATAAACCACATTAATTTTGCTGTCTCGAAAATATATTATGTTCTTAGGAGGTTGTGGCTTGGCTGTTAACACAAAAATTAAACTAGTAAAGGCTCTCGTTGTCCCACAAATCACCTATTTCGAACTTGTATATGGATATCTTGACTCAGAAACCAATAGCAAATTAAACCTAGCTCTGAATAATGCTGTGAGGTTTATATACGGTAAGAGAAAGTTTGATCAAATCTCCATCTACACAAAAAATATTCTTGGAAGGAGCTTGGAAAATTACTTTCAGACTAGGAACGTAATTTTTTTATTTAAAATTATTAGGTACCAGAAACCCGGCTATCTTTATGAAAAACTCAGCTTTGTAACATCTTCGCGTACTAATAATATTGTAGTACCACGATTTGTATCTCTACCGGGGTCTAGATTGTTCTTTGTTAGTGCTGTGCGACTATGGAACTCATTGCCAATGTCAATTAAATGTATTAAATCAGATAGATGCTTTAAGGCGGCAGTTGCAAATCATTTTTCATAGGGATGTCTCTTACATCCCGCTCTGCCTCGTTCGTGAGGTTTCGTCTAATTTAAGTTATATTCTAATATCAGTAAACTCTGTAATTTATATGTAAAACGTACAAAAAAAGACTCAGCGTCTTAATGTGCTAAGGGAGTAAACAAACAAATAAATATGAAATATGAAATAAAGCTGTTGACTAATGTAAGTTCAGGACTGTGGAAGACCTTGTCCATATCAGCATTAACATCGAGAATAAGTGCAATCCAGAAATTAAACGGAGAACATTGATAAATTAAAACTCTAGCAAAAATCACATCCTATAAGTCTCTCAAATAACTGTGTTGATGTATGGATCGGAATCACATCATGAAGATGGGTTGGCCTTTGGAGTATAGAGTTGGATGGGGGAAATCATCTTATACCTCTATCGCCTCCTTCAGATCTCTCTATTCTCCCCCCGCCCTCCCCCTCCCACCCCTCCTCTTCTCGGGCGGTCGCCGTGGTGTAGTGGTAGCTTGTTCCGCCTACCACACCGAAGGTCCTGGCTTCAACTCCCGGGCAAAGTAACATCGAAATTTTAAAAACAAGTTTTTCAATTAGAAAAAAAGTTTTCTAATCGGCGGTAGTTTTTTAGCAAACACTCCGGGTATATTTCTCTAATCAAAAGCTTCTCAGTGAAAATTCATCTGCCTTGCAGATGCCGTTCGGAGTTGGGATAAGACATGTAGGTATGGTCCCACCAATTTTCAGGGAGCATTTAAAAGCGGCGCAACGGAAATTGGAAGGGAAGCACGGCCTAAATCCGCTCGGAGGTTTCCCTTGCCTCCTTCCGACCACTCTTCCTTCTCCCCTATATCTGTTTGTACCTTCGCCTCCCTTTCCTAATTCCACTCAATTATCTCTCTCTCTCTCTCTCTCTCTCTATATGTTTTATATAAAATTACTATTAAACAATTAAAGGTGTCTAAGTTCGGGTGTCACCGAACATTATATACTCAGCGTGAGCTTCAATTGTACATTTCATTTCAGATAAATTACTTTTCTACATAACACGTGGCACCGCCCGTTTAAAAAAATATCTCCCCATTTCCTCTTACAATAAAACTTAATAAGTGAAATATCATTGATTCAAAACTATTTTTTGCTAAGTTATAGCTTATTATTCTAGCCTGCGACCCTTTTAAATTTGTTTTATATCTAAGTTGTCGTGGTCTTTAATCGATCCCGTCCATTTTTACTAGAAATATTTTCTGCTATAGGGAACATTTGTGTACCCAATTTTATTACGATCCGTTAATTTTTCTTCGAGTTATGGCTCCCGAAACATAGAAAATTGCTTAGTCATAAAAGGGGCGGTGCCACGCCCATTTTTTTAAATTTGAAGTTTTCCCTATTTATTTTTATAAATCCGCTTGGGAAATTAAATACCATTGATATAAAGCTCTTTTGTGTAAAGATACAGCTTATTTTATTCGTCCACGACCGTTTTAAAAATCTTTCATATAAAAGTGGGCGTGGTCCTAAACGATTTCGTAAATTTTTCTTCAAAGCATTCCTTATATAAAGGCAACCTCTCTGCCGAATTTTGGTATGATAGGTTTAACGACTTTTGATTTATGATTAATAATATTTGTAAAATTGATTTTATCACAAGAGGGCGGGGCCACGCCCATTTAAAAAAATTTTTCAAATTTTTATCAAGAGTCTCAATATCAGTCCACACGTCAAATTTCAACATTCTAGGTGTATTATTGTGTTTTCCAAAATGTTATATATATAAAAAGTGGGCGTGGTTATCATCCGATTTCGCTCATTTTCAATAGCAATCTATTCTGGGTCCAGATATGCTCGTGTATCAAATTTGGTGAAGATATGTCAATATTTACTCAAGTTATCGAGTTAACGGACAGACGGACGGACGACATGGCTCAATCAAATTTTTTTTCGATACTGATGATTTTGATATATGGAAGTCTATATCTATCTCGATTCCTTTATACCTGTACAACCAACCGTTACCCTTTGCTGTGTGCGAGGCCCTCTGAGAATATAAAAACTGCTTTGTAAGTCTGGGGCTGTGTATGTCATTTTAAACTTGAATTAGGAAAATCGGCCCAGTAGGTCGTCTGTTTTGCTCTAAGAATTTCAGACGTTTCAATTTTATATATAGCAAAGATAAAGATATCATGCCAGTTTCTGATGCTTGAACCCTCTTACAATTCTATTAATCTAACAAAAAAATCTTCCTCGATGAATAGTGCGTAGTTTTTCAATCTCGCATTCAATAATCTTTGCTGACTTTTTGACCTCCCCACTCCAGCATGCTTGCATATTTATGATTTATTTTGCTAAAACAACATTATTTTCCATAATTTAAATGTTAAATTTTGTTTCTTCACATTTATGTTATTTCCTTGAACTGTGAAGTTTATAATTACTGAGGTAAATAAATTGCTTTGACTTTTGTACTTAGTATGTCTGGAATCCTGCATGTGTCCCCGCTCTATCAGCTCAAGTTTATTATTTATTAGTTTAACACCACGCACACATTGCGGCTTTGGAATTTGTTTGGGGCTTTTTGAGATGCGTGCAATAGCTATTTAGCACATTGACAAAGTGATAGAAATCGTTTACTAGATATATGCGCATGAGGGTGATCCTTATTAATCGAATAAACGATTATTTCCCATCTCACCCATTCAAATGTTAATAACGAGATCATGAATGTGAAAATGGTTCCTATTTGAGATGGTTAAGGGGTCTCCCGCAGGGGTCAAAGTTAAGATTTATCTATGGGGAGGAAAAAATCGGTAGTTTCATTTTGTAATGACCATCGTAATGTACATAACATACGTCAAAATCCTTTCCATGATTATATCTAGAGCAACGTTCTTAGGTAAGGTTGAACTGGCCGGTCAATAAAGACCTCACATAGACTGAATGTATCCATAGTTATACGTTTTATCGCATAAAAATTGCATCATAATAAATTTTGAATGAAAATTGAAAAATTTTTAATCAATAATAATTATACCCAGCTGTACTTGTACACAGGGTATTATAACTTTGATTGGATAACGGTTGGTTGTACAGGTATAATGGAATCGAGTTATATATAAACTTCTATATATCAAAATCATCAGTATCGAAAACAAATTTGATTAAGCCATGTCCGTCCGTCCGTCTGTCTGCCTGTCTGTCCGTTAACACAATAACTTCAGCAAATATTGAGATATCTTCACCAAATTCGGTATACGAGCTTATCTGGACCCATAATAGATTGGTATTGAAAATGAGCGAAATCGGACGATAAACGCGCCCACTTTTTCGATATCGAAAATTTAGAAATATGGAAAAATTTAGATAATTCAAAAACGAATACCGCTAAACTAATGAAATTTGGTAGGTGGATTGGCTTTATGTCGCAAAACATTCAATATTGAAAAAATCTATATATATTAAAATCAAATTCTGTGTGTGTGTGTGTTCGCTATGGAAACGTATTTCCCACACTTCAGTCATCACCAAATTTTGGCTATAGGTTCCTTCGATCAACACGAAGGTTTTAGGCTAAAAATAATTTCGATATATAAAAGGGTCGTGGCAACTCCCAATTATGAGGTCAATCCCTAACACCACCAAGAAAATGTGGAATTAGGAAAAAGGGGCGCTGCACCTCCCATACAAATGGAACATATCATACTGCATATGTCTGGATGTAGTATTGTTAGGATAATGAAAATTGGTAAGGAGCTATATGACGTTAAGTCCTAACACCTCCAGTAAAATGTAATTGGGAAAAAAGGGGCGTGACACCTTCCCTACATATGGGATTTTTCAGAACTATGGCTGCCGTACAAACTTAGGTTATTTCAGCACCTAATCTCCCGCCGTTAAATATTTGTTAGCTTCAGTCTATCTACATCTTCTATAAAAATCAAATTCTGTGTGTGTGTTACCTATGGAAACATATTTTCCACACTTTTTTCGATCAATACGAAGGTTTTTCATATTTCAGAGTTAAGAGTTTTAAATAATTTTTTTTTTTGGCTATGCGAACGAGCAATCTTAGCTCCCAAAAATGATCATGTTAACAAAATCAATGAACGCATTCAAAACCAAATTCCTGGCGAAGTGACGAAATATAAATCAAGCGACACAGTTCCAGATGAAGATCAAATTGTGAAATATCCAATTGAATTTCTAAACTCTTTAGAGCCACCTGGATTGCCTGCGCATATATTAACTTTGAAAATTGGCTCACCAATCATGCTTCTTCGGAATTTAGACCCACCAAAATTGTGCAATGGAACCAGATTGCGTTAAGAAATTAATGCCGAATGTAATCGAAGCAACCAGCGGTAAAATACTAATAGCATGGATCCCAATGATTCCTACAGATTTGCCATTCAATTTTAAGGTATTACAGTTTCCTGTAAGGACAATCGCTTACTGTTGCAGGATTAAATTTAGAGAGTCCGTGCTTTTCCCATGGCCAGCTATATGTTGCTTGATCTAGAGTTGAAACGCCAAAAAATTTGTTTACCTTTGCACCTTTGCACTGGACGAAAAACCCAAAATAATGTGTACCCACATTCATAACAATAAGATACAATAATAAAATGTTTTAAACGAAAATTTCACCAAATATGCGTACAAAACTCAATTCAATTTACAGAACAATAAACTAAATTATCAACAAACAAAACAGAAAAAATAACGCAACATTCATTCGATCTCGGGCGTTACAACGGGTAAAGCTAGTTAATACATAAACGGTAAAATGGCGGGGTTTTCACAGCGAAATGAAGAAACTTTTCACTCAGAGCACAAGTGCTCACCCCAATTAAATACATTCAAAAGTGCATAGCGACCTCTGTTCAGGAACTAACAAATAAAATAAACACATAAAATAACATAAAGTTTAATAAAATAATAAACAATATGTTGAAATTCAATTATTATAAGCTGGTGTTAAGCTCATGAATTCTTAAATATAGGTATAAACTGAACACACCATTAAACAAATATACATAAATAATAAATAATATAATTATGAGACAATTATTCGCCCTACGAATGACCAAAGCTTAAATACTTTGCTTCATAGCCTTTCGTCTACAATGCTGGTAGAGACGACTTTGTCCGTCCCAACAAAGCACGAAAACAACCTCTTCCTATAAATAGCAGACGCTTAAACCGTAATAGCCCTGAAACCAAGTTTTTAATAACCTGGTTATCCCAATGCAGTGGAGGCGCCCACCAAAGTTTACCAACACTACGTATCCAGCGAAGCCGTTACATGCTTTGTTTTACACAATTTAAAATATATCGGTTTATAAGTGACTCGATTTCCGGCGAGATGATGGCGAAGGCTCTAAAAGGTTTTGATTTTGAAAAAAATCTGGCCGAATGAGTTCATTTACGGTTGGGTTCAATAAGTTTGGCTATCCGATATCTTGTATTGATAATCACGTTAATATTGGTGGCCATAATTTCGAAATAGTAATGTAATTTTTCAGGTAACTGGACTAAATAGGCATGGTCCATAAATCTTTCGAAGAACTTTTCTCTCCCACACACTGCCAGAGCCGCTTAATCTGATGTTGTCATGGTCCATGCTTCTGCACCATATAGCAGGACGGGTACGATAAGTGACTTGTAGAGCATAATTTTCGTTTGCCGAGAGGAGGACTTTACTTTTCAATTGCCTACATAGTCCAAAGTAGCATTTATTGGCAAGAGTGATTATTCGCGGGATTTCAGAGTTGATGTTGTTGCTAGTGTTAATGCTGCTTCCCAAATAAACGAAGACTTTTATTATCTCGAAATTATGGCTGCCAACAGTAGCGTGGATTGCTTGAAAATCATTACAAAACAATGGTTTTGATAAGTTTTAGAATTCGGGCAATGTTTTTATACTCAGTTGAGCAGAGCTCACAGAGTATATTAACTTTGATTGGATAACGGTTGGTTGTACAGGTATAAAGGAATCGAGATAGATATAGACTTCCATATATCAAAATCATCAGTATCGAAAAAAAATTTGATTGAGCCATGTCCGTCCATCTGTCCGTTAACACAATAACTTGAGTAGCTTTTTAGGTATCTTGATTAAATTCGGTATGTAGGTTCCTGGGCACTCATCTCAGATCGCTATTTAAAATGAACGAAATCGGACTATAACCATGCCCACTTTTTCGATATCGAAAATTTCGAAAAACCGAAAAAGTGCGATTCATTGCCAAAGACGGATAAAGCGATGAAACTTGGTAGTTGAGTTGAACTTATGATGCAGAATAGAAAATTAGTAAAAGTTTGGACAATGGGCGTGGCACCGCCCACTTTTAGAAGAAGGTAATTTAAAAGTTTTACAAGCTATAGTTTGGCAGTCGTTGAAGATATCACGATGAAATTTGGCAGGAACGTTACTCCGATTACCATATGTATGCTTAAAAAAATTGGCAAAATCGGTTGAAGCCACGCCCAGTTTTTCTACACAGTCGACCGTCTGTCCTTCCGCTCGGCCGTTAAAACGATAACTTGAGCAAAAATCGATATATCTTTACTAAACTCAGTTCACTCACTTTGTATTGGTGTGAAAAATGGCCGAAATCCGAATATGACCACGCCCACTTTTTCGATATCGAGAGTTACGAAAAATTAAAAAATTGCCATAATTCTATACCAAATAAGAAAAAAGGGATGAAACATGGTGATTGGATTTGTTTTTTGACGCAAAACATAACTTTAGAAAAAACATTGTAAAATGGGTGTGACATCTACCATATTAAGTAGAAGAAAATGAAAAAGTTCTGCAGGGCGAAAGCAAAAGCCCTTAGAATCTTGGCAGGAATACTGTTCGTGGTATTACATATATAAATAAATTAGCGGTACCCGACAGATGATATTCTGGGTCACCCTGGTCCACATTTTGGTCAATATCTCAAAAACGCCTTCACATATACAACTACCACCACTCCCTTTTAAAATACTAATTAAAACCTTTCATTTGATACCCATATCGTACAAACAAATTCTAGAGTCACCCTGGTCCACCTTTATGGCGATATCTCGAAAAGGCGTCCACCTGTAGAACTAAGGCCCACTCCATTTTAAAATACTCATTAACACCTTTCATTTGATACCCATATCGTACAAACAATTTCTAGGGACACCCCTGGTCCACATTTATGGCGATATCTCGAAAACGCGTCCACCTATAGAACTAAGGCCCACTCCCTTTTAAAATACTCATTAGCACTTTTCATTTGATACCCATATCGTACAAACAAATTCTAGAGTCACCCCTAGTCCACCTTTATGGCGATATCCCTAAATGGCGCCCACCCATCGAACTATGACCTACTCCCTCTTAAAATACTCTTTAATACCTTCCATTTGATACACATGTCATACAAACACATTCCAGGGTTACCCTAGGTTCATTTTCCTACATGGTGATTTTCCCTTATTTTTTATAATTAATGTTGGTCTCTCATCCATAGTGTTACCAAAATTTGTTCGACGACCAAACGGAAGCACCCCCGTTAGGTGCTAGGACTTATGTCATAGAATAACTCCGTATTCTTGCCAAATACTAGAAGTTTTCGCGAACTTTGTTAATTGCTGCCTCGAGATCTTGCAACTCTGCCGCCCTAACAACTGGAACCTTAAGCTAGCAAGTGCAGTAGACAAATACAGAACGTATTGTTACTAAAGAGGCCTAACTTGTAAGCATGTAACGCTAAAAGGCAGTATCCAGTTAGTATGCCCATCATGAACCCTAAGTCTTCTCTCATGCTTGCTATGTAGAGCGCTCCAGCCTTGCAATTCGAAAATTCTTATCTCTCGTGTACAAATTAAATTCGACATCCCGAGATCCAAACACATCACACCCAGCAACAAGAAGAAGCACGAAACGATAACGTAGCCTGAACGATTTGATATTGTCCACACCGAAAACGCAAAGCCGAAACAACAACAAGTGGAATACACCCAAAAACATGTTGTTCAACACTACAATTTGTGTTGTGGCAGCGCGTTGCATGTAAGTTTGTTTATTGTTGTTGTTGTGCAACATTGTAAGCGCATTGCTGTTGATTTATTTTTGTTGTTATATTGTTGGTGCTCCTGCATTTGGCCCCTATGTATCCAGCAACAAACATATGTACAGACAAATAAGTAAATTTGGTTTTGTTTCTCTTTTTTTTTGGGTTGCATTTAAAAGTTTTGGTGTCAAAACTGGCCTTTGAGTGGCTTGTTTTACTGATCTGTGTGCTTTGTGACAAAATAAACAAAAATATATAAATTATTTATGTATGAGCAATTGCCTCTGTCGATTTATTTTCATTGCTTTTTGCATATAATTTTGGCAATCGCCAGTTTCGTATATGCGATCCCAGTTAGTTAGTGCTGAAATCGAAGCGACTGGTTAACTATGTTGTACCCTTTTCAAATCGTTCATTATTGCTGTTGTTGTGTTTGTACGTACTTGGCTTTATTGTTGTACGCGCATGCATGCATCCTTGCGCTGTCTTGCGGATTTTCGCCAACACTTTTATGGTTTTATTGTTGCTGCCAAATGCAATCAATTGTTGCATCTCTCTAGTGGCGTGAATATGCGGCCAACGTTGAACGAAGCCGAAGCCATTTAAATATTCGATTTCATGTCGCCAATCGTTTGTGCCGATCACGGATGCTAACAGTGTTCGGACTTGAAAGTTTCAATTCGCGAAAGGTAGGGTGAGTAACTGCCAAGCAGGAAAAGCTTTTTAAAGAGCCGTAGAACTCGTCGAAACTTATGGTGTTTTCTTTTCTACACGAAAATGTCGCCTTCACGGCAACCCTTCAAAAAGTTGTGTTCTGTTGTAAAATCAGCTTAGCCTCAATAGAGGGCATCATTATCTTTTCTCAACAACCTACACCTAAAAATGGCCAAAAATGCAACATTACTTGCCCTCGCTGCCATTGACGGTGCTGAAAACAGCCCTGTCAATTAGCTGATGAATCACATCCCTGTCAATTAGCTGATGAATCACATGAAGCTGAAGCGAATGCTATGAATACGAAGCTGAAGCGAATGCTATATATGTACGTATGTGTCGCATCATGCCTCACTCAAAAGCAATTTGCGATCACAGTTAACAGCGAACAACCACACGAACTGCATTTTTTTGTAGAAATTGTTACAATTTTTGTTCTTTTCAAGTCATGCAGGGTGGTACTGAACATTTTAAGTGGCTAGAATTTCACAGGGCGAAGTGAGAATCTTATAAATGCTTGCCGTTGAAAGTGGCGACATTTTGGTGTAGAAAAGAAATCACCATTACTGAATATTGAACCGATGCATGCAACAGCAACCCATTGAACTACCTACATATTCATAAAATTATGATCATTTGGTTCTTTATCTCAGCCAAGATTCCACTGATCTCAAATATTCATGCATCTGTGCTTTTTTCGCCGCGCTTGAAAGCGATACAGTAAATTACAGCGACAGTTTTTTTAGAAATCGCCAGTAATGACTGACTATGGCGGCATCTGTGCCTCATTCGTAATCACGCTTTCCAATAATGGCGATCACAGCTGTCATTACATGAACAATTACCTGCGATAATAGGAGCTAATGAGCCTGTGATTTGTGCTGCAAATAAATATTAGTATATATCGAAGAAAACAGCAACTTCACCGTATATTGATACATATTGGGCCATGCATACGCTCTCGTACTTAGCTACCTGCGATATCTTACAATAAAAATCACAGATCGATGCTCATTGCAGTGACAGGAACTGTGATTGGGCTTTGATTGTGAATATTGTTAAGCATGATTGTTGATGTGATTTAGATCATATTGCTCTACCGGCAAAAGTTCAGTCACGAATAAAAATCGCAGCGACTGGGAAGTCACAGCCGCAAATCAACTTGTTTCTCAAAAAACGCGGAATCTGTCAATTGGGGATTCAAAATTTAATTTGGACATGGTCTGCCAACAGCCAGCCTTTCAAACTTAAAATGTATCTTTACAGACTGCTTAAATTTTAGCAACTTGGCTCTTCCTTAGGTTAAGGTAATGTCGCTAATTATTCCTTCATTTACTTCTGCTAAGCATCTACTTGCGAGCTACCAGGCTAATTGTCGCTACAGATGATTTTTTTGTGGCACAATATAATGAATGCTTGCCAAACTGCGAGGATTGCTACTTGAACCCCTCAATAGGAGAGTTTAAATGACGTAGACATATTCAAGGACGACGATTCCATCTCATTTTGGAACCAAACATGAAGATTTAAAATGGGTTTAAAGGCACGTAACATACTTAGTACTAACAAGATTCCCCCTTTAATTAAGATTTACACATCATCAGCGTGACAATCCTAACCCCGGACTGTAATTAATAGAGATAAGCCAAAGAAAATGTGAGAGCATTCCACTTTGTGGGACGAGTTCAAATGCCTTATTTTTCCTTAAGCCCCACCCTACTGAGAGCAGATTACAAAGCGTTGTGCCTCACATTTGTTGAAAGCGCCTTTCGCGAACACAAATGAGGTGAATTGTTTAGTTGGAAGAAACATCTCAACTAGTCGTGTCGCAAAGACTCTGTGAATTTACGACTTATACATATATGAATGCTGCGCCGTGGATGAGGACTTGCGCACTACTTTCTCCTCTTATGCTTTAATGACTGGGTTAAGGCCGTTTTCGTAACTCACTAATGTGTTCAGCACATTTTTAAATTGAAATCTCCAACGTTCAATGGACTATCGAGGAGGCCAATTTAGACCAAGGAAGCGTGAGAACACAATATAGAGGATAGATCTATGGAAACCTTGGTACCTTTGAACTGAAGGCCCTCTCTAAGGGTTGTGCGCTGGGTTTCTGATTTGATGGTCAAGCCGATGCTCTTCTATGGAATCGATCCTCTTGCGCAACGCACTAGAGAAGTTTTCTAATGAAAAAAATCACTAACGAGCAGTACTGAATAGAATCCGTGGAGAACGCCATAAAACATAAAATTTGGCTTTTAAAGTGATGGTAAATATGTATTCGGAGGACAATGTTTGGGGAGCGGTAGCGGTTCAGTTAATGGCAGCTTTGATTTCATTCCTAGCTTCATGACTCATATATCCTTGAGGGAAAACTAGGGTGGAAAACACATCTGAGGCATCTAGTTAACATATTTAGGGATAACTCGAATCTGTCCGCTCCTTGCAGCCGTGGCTATTATTGATGCTAGTTTCACATCTACTCGGGCAGTCAAGTGGCTATTAAATCTCTGGGTTTCAAAACTTTATGCTCGAGGGAGATCCGTGAACTACTATTCGATATATATAACCTGGGTATCAGAGCATAGCGATCACGCGAATCTCGTAACACGAACTGAAAAAAGGACTAACGAAAACTGCTGACCACATGCCGTCTACTTTTATAAAATTGGTCTTGGACCGACACCACCTCATAGCAAGTTTCAAGAAACTTCTGTCCATTTGTTGATCCCAAGCACTCGACGGAGCTACCAGGTTCACTAAAGCTCATATCATAGTGATTGGAGCATTGTTGAACTACTTCCGGATGGGATGCGATGTTTTTATCGTTAAACTGGGTCTATGTCCCAACTCAGATTTCATATTTGAGAAAAAGTGTAGTAGATGTACCACATAAGTGGTAGAAATCTGAACACAGGATACAAACCAAATCGAGAAAATAAAACGTTTATGTTGCATGCAACAATGCGACTACAATCAAATTCGTTTGAAATCACAACTGAATATTTGGAAGCGTATGCCCTTCTTGCCACACTACCTTGCAAAACTTAAGCCGCCGGGCAACGCACAAATTTGCTTGATGGTTACCATAGCAACGGGTAGTTGTGTGCTTATCGGGCGATGTCGTGCTCACACGTATTTGCTGTCGGCTTCGCGTTGATGAAAATCAAAATTTTTAGATTTTCTCGTTTGACAGCTGGTCTATTTGATCGTGGCCGACGTGGTTGACAAGCATGAATATGTTAGTTTTGTGAGAACGTGCGGTTTATTGAAACCTACGAATGCAAAGGTCGGATGGAAACAAAAAATTGCCAAAAATCAGGTAATTTTCTTAGTGGCTTAAGATTAGCATCTTATTATATTAAAATTGAATAAGCTACAAAACTTCATACTCGAAAAAATTCTTAGAAAAAAGTTCAAATATGTTTATGAAAATTCGCAAAATTTATAAGCAATAAAAAATCGTCATCCGATGACATGTATATGTCCGCACGCTACGAATTTTCAATGCAAATGGAGCTTGATGCTTTATGCTTGTGTGGTGGCCGGGCAAACGACAATCACCCGATACGCACACAACTACCCATTGCTATGGTAACCATCAAGCAAATTTTTGCATTGCCCGGCAGCTTTAAGCTGGAGACATTGGTGCTTTATCGGTAACCGTATCGGTAAACTTTTAACAGCTGATTCGACCAACCTTATGAGAATCAATGCAATCGATTATTGGTGCCGCTAGGGATACGGATACAGCGATACGACATACGGCACCAATGACTCCGGCTTTACAGTCGCTGGCTTTGCTTGTTGATCGGCTCTCCAATTGTCGCTCATCTGTTGTTCTTTCGTATCCTCATGCATATTTTTATTTCTGGTTTGTTGCTTTCATTGTTTTTATCAACGCTATTCAGCTGGCGTAGCGTGTGCGGAGGTGATATTCCCTAATCTGTTGTGTAATTTCATGTTGCTTCTGTGACTTTTTTCACCTTCCAGCATCAGCTTTTTTTGCAATTTGTTTATTTTAACTGCGAAAATGATTTTTTTTATACTCAGAGTGCTTTGCACACAGAGTATATTAACTTTGATTGGTTAACGGTTGGTTGTACAGGTATAAAGGAGTCGAGATAGATATAGACTTCCATATATCAAAATCATCAGTATCGAAAAAAAATTTGATTGAGCCATGTCCGTCCGTCCGTCCGTTTGTCCGTTAACACGATAACTTGAGTAAATATTGAGATATCTTCACCAAATTTGGTACACGAGCATACCAGAATAGATTGGTATGGAAAATGAGCGAAATCGGATGATAACCACGCCCACTTTTTATATATAAAACATTTTGGAAAACACAAAAAACCCTGATTATTTAGTAAATAATACACCTAGAATGTTGAAATTTGACGTGTGGACTGATATTGAGACTCTTGATTCAAAATTTGAAAAATTTTTTTTAAATGGGAGTGGCACCGCCCACTTGGGATAAAATCAATTTTACAAATATTATTAATCATAAATCAAAAATCGTGAAACCTATCGTAACAAAATTCGTAAGAGAGGTTGCCTTTACTATAGGGAATGCTTTGAAGAAATATTAACGACATCGGTTAAGGACCACGCCCACTTTTATATGAAAGATTTTTAAAAGGGTCGTGGACGCATAAAATAAGCTATATCTTTGCCAAAAACAGCTTTATATCAATGGTATTTCATTTCCCAAGTGTATTTATAACAATAAATAGGAAAAACTTCAAATTTTAAAAAATGGGCGTGGCAGCGCCCCTTTTATGACTAAGCAATTTTCTATGTTTCGGGAGCCATAACTCGAAGAAAAATTAACATATCGTAATGAAATTGTGTACATATATTCCTTATAGCAGAAAACATTTCTAGTAAAAATGGACGGGATCGGTTAAAGACAACTTAGATATAAAACAACGGCAACTTAGATATAAAACAAGTTTAAAAGGGTCGTAGACTAGAATAATACGCTATAACTTAGCAAAAAGTAGTTTTGAATCAATGCTATTTCCATTATCAAATTTTATTGTATAGGAAATGGGGAGATATTTTTTAAATGTGTTATGTAGAAAAGTAATTTATCTGAAATGAAATGTACAATTGAAGCTCACGCTGAGTATACAATGTTCGGTTACACCCGAACTTAGACACCTTTTTCTTGTCTGAGTTTTGGTCCGCGATTTCTTTGCACTTTTTGAGAATTGTTTTGTTTGGGGTTTATTTAATTTCAATTTAATTTCTCTTTTAGTTAATACTGTTTTCACACAGAAACTTAATGATCTCATTTCACCTGCTAATGAAATCGTAAATTTTTTGCTTTCACACAGAAGTAACTGCTCGATTAGTATGAAGGATGAGACAGACAATCATGGCGGAACGATACAAGGTGCGAGCATGTTGACATACCTACAAATGTCAAAATCGTACTGCGCCGGTAGTTGATGTATCAAATCAAATAAAAAAGGTTATAATTAGCTGTTCGATGCGGCCACCTTGTATCGTTCCGCCATGCATACAATGACATTTGCTTTGAAAACTAAGAAACGGAAACGGAAGCGGAACGCTGCCAACAGAGTTGCATTGTGCTTTTGACTTCATTAGGCATTCGATTAGCTACTAATGAAATAATAATAGACTCGAATTTTGTAGGGAAGATTGAGCTCAATAAGCGTCTTAATGTAGAAAACTGCCTTTATTATTCAATAAGCCGTCTGTGTGAAAACAGTATAACACAATTTGTGTGATATTTTTCATTTCATTTCTTTTGGGTTTTTTCTTTTTTAGTTCGTATTATTCATGGCTCAATTATATGATGGGTTCATCTCATCAGCTGATTTTATTTTTGTCATTGCATGGTCGATCGGATTGTCAAAAGGAGATGGCAAACTCCTTAATGAAACCAACACATTGGCAACATTGTCTTACATACAAAAACTGCTAAGTTTTATGTTTTCATTCCATTCCATTCGCATAACACCAACACGCAGATTTTGATCATCTGGGGCCCTATTCAGTAACTGTGAGTTTTAAAATGTACACTTTTTCTTCATATAATTTGTATGAAAGAAAAATGTACATCTCAAAACTCATAGTTACTGAATAGGGCCCCTGAACTAACATATTTTGTTTTTGTACAGATGAGCCAACCGTATAGTTGGTATTAGTCTCAACTTTTTTGACAGCCTGTCGAATATGTCAACCGTTCCGTGTGAATTCAGTGATGCCACTGTACGAATTTCGAATTTTCTTATTACTTTCGGAGACGTTCGGAAACACGGTCGAATTGTATGATAGCAATTTCGTAACTTTCCCGAAAAAATAGTCTACGATGGATTGCGTGATTGGGCTGAATATCTTTACAGTATAAAAGTAAATTATGTCAGCATTCGACTCCAGTAATGATATGGTGCAACAAAATACAAAGATAAAAGAAAATTTCAAAATGGGCGTAACTCCGCCCTTTTTCATTTAATTCGTCTAGAATACTTTTAATGCCATAAGTCGAACAAATATTTACCAATCCTTGTGAAATTTGGTAGGGACATAGATTCTATGACAGTAAATGTTTTCTGTCTAAGGGCCACTCCCTCTTAAAACCCTCATTAATACTTTTAATTTGATACCCATATCGTACAAACACATTCTAGAGTCAACCTGGTCCATCCTTATTGCGATATCTCGAAAAGGCGTCCACCTATAGAACTAAGGCCCACTTTGTTTTAAGTAATCGTTAACACCTTTCATTTGATACACATGTTATACAAAATCATTCTAGGGTTACCCTCGGTTCATTTTCATACATGGTGATTTTCCCTTATTTTGTCTCCATAGCTCTCAACTGAGTATGTAATGTTCGGTTACACCCGAACTTAGCCTTCCTTACTTGTTGTTTAATCTTGTTGTTGTCTTTTCTTAACTTAATTTTATTTATTTCGATCGATAATTATTACTATTTGTTTTGTATGATTTTTTTCTTGCCCTCCACTTTACATTATTTTTAGTTCAAATTCCTTTCATTTGCCTTATTTTTACTCGTCATTTGTTCATTTCATTTCAGTTTTGGATTTTTTGCTTGTTAACTTGGCATTTTTGGTGCGTGGACAAAATTTAATTTAGTTTTATTTTTTTATTATTCTACGTTATCCATGCCATGCCAACTCATTACCTTACTACATATGCCGTGTTGTTTTGGTCTTGACCATTTGTGGCATGAAGTTTCTTGCTGCTGCTCGTTGTTGTTTGCTCTTTGCCTGTCGGTTAACGTTCGCTTATTTTGGTTTGATCAACCAGCCAAAAACTCGTGCAAAATATTTTTGCAATTGATTTGTGCGTCCACTCAAATGTTTAAATCATTTAATTCTTTCGCATTTTTAGGCCTTTGCATTGAAGCGTTTTTGCTTCGAAAAAATCGTAAATAATTGACACCAGTTTTTTTTTTTTTTTTGTTCGAGCGGAGTCGTGCAATTTTTACATAGCCTCATAATCGCTGCTTAATTTCATAGCGCTCTATATTAGGCAGCTTATTAAAGTATGCGCGCATATTGGGTAAGAAAATTAAATTAAATATGCTATGAAAATATTAAGAGAGTTCAGGATTTTTTGCAAAGGGCCTAGAGCAGCGATGGGCAAAACGGCTCATATGAGCCTTTTGCTCATACGGGCACGCTTTGCACATTTAAGTGCTTGGAGAGGGACGATCAAGTGCAGCTATGTGGGGCGAAGAACACAGGAAGAGAATAATAATACACAAATACACATAAGATTGATAAAGAGAGAGTATTTGGCCTTATACATATGTGGCAAATAGAGCTGCCACCGCTCTTAAGCGCCAAATACACGACACGAACATTTCCGCGAACATTCCCGTTATGTCATGTTTCTGCGTCCTTTTCTGTCGTGTATGGTGGTGTTTGCCAGTTCGTGCAAATGTTCGCCAAAAATCAAAATATTTTAAATGAATTTATTGAAATGTATAAATCTTTGCCATCATTGTGGCAAGTAAAAAGCAAATATTATTGTAATAGAATTAAAAATAATAATGATTATGCGACTTTAATCGAAAAATTAAAAGAAGTAGATCCTGATGCCACAAAGGATACAGTTATAAACAAGTAAGGAAGGCTAAGTTCGGGTGTAACCGAACATTACATACTCAGTTGAGAGCTGTGGAGACAAAGTAAGGGAAAATCACCATGTTGTAAAAGGAACCTAGGGTAACCCTGGAATGTGTTTGTATGACATGTGTATCAAATGGAAGGTATTAAAGACTATTTTAAGAGGAAGTGGGCTATAGTTCTATAGATGGACGCCATTTAGGTATATCGCCATAAAGGTGGACCAGGCCTGACTCTAGAATATGTTTGTACGATATGGGTATCAAATGAAAGGTATTAATGAGTATTTTAAAAGGGCGTGGGCCTAAGTTCTATAGATGGACGCCTTTTCGAGATACCGCTATAAAGATGGATCAGGGGTGACTCTAGAATTTGTTTGTACGATATGAGTATAAAATGAAAGGTGTTAATGAGTATTTTAAGAGGGCGTTGGCCTTAGTTCTATATGTGGACGCCTTTTCGAGATATCGCCATAAAGGTGGACCAGGGGTGACTCTGGAATTTGTTTGTACTATATGGGTATCAAATGACAGGTGTTAATGAGTATTTTAAAAGGGAGTGGGCCTTAGTTCTATAGGTGGACGCCTTTTCGAGATATCGCCATAAAGGTGGACCAGGGGTGACTCTAGAATTTGTTTGTACGATATGGGTATCAAATGAAAGGTGTTAATGAGTATTTTAAAAGACCGTCGGCCTGAGTTCTATAGGTGGACGCCTTTTCGAGATATCGCCATAAAGGTGGGCCAGGGGTGACTCTAGAATTTGTTTGTACGATATGGGTATCAAATGAAAGGTGTTAATGAGTATTTTAAAAAGGAGTGGGCCTTAGTTCTATATGTGGACGCCTTTTCGAGATATCGCCATAAACGTGGACCTGGGGTGACTCTAGAATGTGTTTGTACGATATGGGTATCAAATTAAATGTATTAATGAGGGTTTTAAAAGGGAGTACCCCTTAGTTGTATATGTGAAGGCGTTTTCGAGTTATCGACCAAAATGTGGACCAGGGTGATCCAGAACTGCATCTGTCGGGTACCGCTAATTTATTTATATATGTAATACCACGAACAGTATTCCTTCCAAGATTCCAAGGGTTTTGATTTCGCCCTGCAAAACTTTTTCATTTTCTTCTACTTAATATGGTAGGTGTGACACCCATTTTACCAAGTTTTTTTCTAAAGTTATATTTTGCGTCAATAAACCAATCCAAATACCATGTTTCATCCCTTTTTTCGTATTTGGTATATAATTATGGCATTTTCTTCATTTTTCGTAATTTTCGAAATCGAAAAAGTGGGCGTGGTCATAGTCGGATTTCGGCCATTTTTTACACCAATACAAAGTGAGTTCAGATAAGTACGTGAACTGAGTTTAGTAGAGATATATCGATTTTTGCTCAAGTTATGGTGTTAACGGCCGAGCGGAAGGACAGACGGTCGACTGTGTATAAAAACTGGGCGTGGCTTCAACCGATTTCGCCCTTTTTCACAGAAAACAGTTATCGTCCTAGAATCTAAGCCTCTACCAAATTTCACAAGGATTGGTAAATTTTTGTTCGACTTATGGCATTAAAAGTATCCTAGACAAATTAAATGAAAAAGGGCGGAGCCACGCCCATTTTGAAATTGTCTTTTATTTTTGTATTTTGTTGCACCATATCATTACTAGAGTTGAATGTTGACATAATTTATATAATTTATATTAAATTTTTTGTTAAAATTTTACTTTAAAAATTTTTTTTTTAAAAGTGGGCGTGGTCCTTCTCCGATTTTGCTAATTTTTATTAAGCGCACATATAGTAATAGGAGTAACGTTCCTGCCAAATTTCATCACGATATCTTTAACGACTGCCAAATTACAGCTTGCAAAAGTTTTAAATTACCTTCTTTTAAAAGTGGGCGGTGCCACGACCATTGTCCAAAATTTTACTAATTTTCGATTCTGCGTCATAAATTCAACTCACCTACCAATTTTCATCGCTTTATCTATCTTTGGTAATGAATTATTGCACTTTTTCGGTTTTTCGAAATTTTCGATATCGAAAAAGTGGGCGTGGTTATAGTCCGATATCGTTCATTTTAAATAGCGATCTGAAATGAGTGCTCAGGAACCTACATACCAAATTTCATCAAGATACCTCAAAATTTACTCAAGTTATCGTGTTAACGGACGGACGGACATGGCTCAATCAAATTTTTTTTCGATCCTGATGTTTTGATATATGGAAGTCTATATATATCTCGATTCCTTTATACCTGTACAACCAACCGTTATGCAATCAAACTTAATATAATCTGTGAGCTCTGCTCAACTGAGTATGAAAAAAATAAGTAGTTTGGGGCGCAATTGCTGTCAAAAATTTTAAGTCTGCAAAGCTATTGCCACTAGCTAGAAAGCGCAAAGTTAAAGCAAGGCGGTGATGAGGGGGAATCTCTTCTCTCATTATTGTATCCCGTTTCGTTATGAGTGGCAAAATTTTTTGTAAAAGTTGGTCAAATGTTGCCTTGCTCATACGAACGTATTTTTTAAAATGATTTTGTGACGTGAATTCCAGTTCTTTAATAAGCTCACTTTGTCCAAGAACTGCTCGTTTTTTAAACCATTCTTTGCACCAAATTCTTTTTTTGCGATCTTCTCTCTTTTTTTTACGCTTAATTGCCACAGCGAGCAATATTGTTGCAGCACAATTGTTGTCCGTATTCATCGCTGTCTGAAAGAGAACTAATGTTCGGCCAAAAGTTCGTATGGTGTATGGCCAAAGCTGCGAACAAGATTGCGGAATGTTCGCGGAAATGTTGGTGTCGTGTATTTGGCGCTTTATTATGTTCAAATTATTAAGCGTGTTAGGATAAAGTAGCCTTTACCGGCGGCTTCGCTCGCACTAAAGGCCACAAATATGTAATGTCGCTTTTGTGAATCACAACTCGAACTGAATTTTCAGTTGTAATTTTGAATGTTCCTTTATGATTCAAATCATAAACAAAGCAAGTTTTAAAATTAGAAAAATGGTTGCCGTAAATTAAACACACATGCAACAAATGCTCCAAAAATTTTTGCAGTGTGGATTAAACGATGTATGTATGTGAGCTGAAGAAATTTGAAAATTCCTCCTTAATTTGAAATTTATAAATTAAAGCAGTTATGTTCATAATAAAACTGGTAAAATTAGTCGTTGTTTATGCGATTGGTACCTTTTTTTTATATGTAAACTGATATGTACATTTCTTTCTAGGCTCACGGCAACACTGCCAACAAGTCTGAAAAGGGTTTCGTTTTCCCACGATTGTATACGAAACGCGCATTAGTACCTTTTTTTTTCTACTACTACTTCCGCTACTACTTTAAACATACATTTTGAAATACTTTTATGTATATATTGCAAAATGAATCGGCATGCATATAATTAAATTTATGTGAAGGCGAAATGAATGTCAATAATGTGCTGCTTAAGTCGAATTCAGTCTATGGTTATTCCGTTTTTCGTATTTCTTACCAAAAAAGGGATGTTTTTATTTTCGTACTATTGCAACATAGTTTGGGAATTGGTTTTCGAGGTTGAGAGAGAATATTTTTATTTCAGTTTTTCAGTGTTTCCTCAACCTTCTTGCGATGAATATCGTTTGATGCGGAGCGTACTTCCAATATATTTTTTTACTCCCCTAACACCCTAAAACACACAAACGTCCCACCAAGCACTCGTTGGCACGGAAACTGATTTAGGAACTGAAAATGGGCCCATCCCTGGCCTAGAGCATCAATGCATAGGCAATTTGTGTAGCGTTTTTTTTTTGCAATACACTTACAAAATACACATCTATGCATTTGCTACGTCATGGCAAATACGCAACATCAAAGCCGTAGTTTATTTTTTCAATATTGAATAGCAAATCTACAACTGTCAAAACAAAACAAAACAAAATATGCAAAGAGAAAATTGAGAATAAAAAAAATTGTTCACGACCTTTAGCTTTCATTTGCTATAGCAACGTTTCTAAAATCAAATATACAAAATTCTGAATACCCTTATTATATTATTGCTTAAGTCTAAATATTGGGTTTGGGCTCAAATCGTGGGCAAAACAAAACATTTTTAAATACATAAGTTTTTTCAATTGAAAAAAAAAAAATGTTAAGCGGCTTCGTCACAAACACTCCAAGTATACTTCTGCCATGAAACGCTTCTCAGTTTCAACATATCTGCTGCAGCCGCCGTTTGGAGTCGGCATACAACAATTTTTTTTTTTTCTGAAATAATTGTCTTTAAAAAAGGAGAATTGGAGATGATCACAGTAGTAGACAATCCATAATTCCCAATTACGGAGCGGCTGATTAAAACCAAAATCGAATTAGCAGTACCTACAGATTTCTTTAGTTCAAATCGTGCATTGGCTGAAGCCCTTCAAAGTCGACCCTGGCTCAGAAAAAAGAACGAGGCAAAGTTTTTAGTCTCACAAAATCTGTGAAGAAATAATACACAAATATACACGAAGATTAAACTTTTATTATTATTATTCTTTATTATTATTCCATTTCATCAGGAACATAAACTCTACGTCGCACCATTACCATACCGGGCTCTTCTTCCGACCTGTTTTTATGCGGCATTGCATATCTCAACTTTTGACAAAATCTTGAATCGTTCATATCTAAATATGTGTTAAATCTTAAATATGCCTGCAACTCTTTATCCAAGCGTTCAAAGTTCGGCAGTTCGCCATACTTTATGACAATAATGCGCGCACGTCCCTCATCCAGCGCGATCTGGTACGCTATGCGAAACTCTAAACGAGCCCAATTTGATTCGATAAAATCTTGTGAAACAACGAAAATCGTGTGACGCGATTGCTCTACGGACTTCACAATTTGATCGGGTATACAAGCGCCAGCAAGCCAGTTGCGCTCATGAACACACAGACGAAAGGAGGGTTGTCACTGCTCAAAACCCGGCAGCAATACATCGCATACATATTGACTTTGTTCATGAGAATACGAAATGAAGGCATCAACATCGTTTATTTATATGAATTATTTCAGGCTTGGCTGATCCATTTATTTTGGTGCAAATGAAAGAATTCAATTCACCATTCTGCCCAACGTTTCGCTGACAAATTTCAGCATCATCAGGGGCAACTCTGTTTATTTTTAAAAAACAAAAGACATATATCAATTATACATTCGCACAAACAGAAGAAATAAATGCACTTGCATTTTCGCAATACTCACTACAATATTAAACAATTATATTAGAGCTTAAAACTAGTACCATCAGTACCACTTCTTGTGGTAGTCTTGTCTAAACTAAATTGCTGTTCATTTTCTTATGCATAACAAATAAGCTGAAGCTATATTATCGGTGTCCTCTTTTTTGTTTATCGTCTCCTTCCTTCTTTGTAATATTCTTAGACTCTCTAATGTGTATCGCGTTATTTCTCTCTTTTCTTTGTCGATGATTCTGGTGTTGGTAAAGTCAGCTGCGTGGCCACTACTTAAAATGTGTTGAGCTAAGGCTGTGCTTTGTTTTTGCTTCTTTATATCCGATTCATGTTCGGCTAAGCGGACGCCTAATGCTCTTTTTGTTGTTCCGATATACACTTTATCACAGCGTTCGTCGTCGTTGCCTTTGCATTTTATTTCATAAACAACGTTGCTTTGTTGTTGTTTTTCTATTGGGCTTTTCATTTTCGTATAAATGCTGGATATTGTTGCATTCGATTTGTATGCAAGCGTAATATTTTGTTGCTTTAATATTTTCTGATCAAAGTTCTCGCTGAGTTTTGGTATGTATGTGACGCTATAATATTTTTTTGACACATTAGATGTTTCTGGGTTTTGTTGCTTCGTTTTCTGTTCTCCTGTTATTATTTTCTCTTGTGTGATCAGTTCGCGTATCAATTGCACTGGGTAGTTGTTGCTTTTTAATATGTTGTATATTTTTTCTATGTTAGTTTCGTGGAATTTTCTATGGCTTATTGTCAATATTTTACTAATTAAATTTTTCGCTGTGTTGATTTTATATTTCCTAGGTTGGGAAGAGAAATAGTTGATCAGACGTCCAGAGGAGGTGGGTTTAGAGTACCAGTTCAGAATTATATTGTTTTTGTCTCTATGTATACGGACATCAATAAAGGGGATGCTTTCGTTTTCCTCCATTTCTATTGTAAACTTGAGTTTTGGATGATATTTGTTAAGTGTCTCTAGAATCTTGTTCGTGTCGCTTCGTTTTGTTATTGCAAAAATGTCGTCTACATATTTGTTGATAAATTTGATGTCAATATTGTAGTGTTGTTTCAGCTCCGAGATGGTGTTGTCAAGTAGTTCGTCCATAACAATGTCCGCAATGGTTGGGGAGAGGGGATTGCCCATTGGCATTCCAAATGTTTGGAAGTATAATTTGTTATTGCACTTAAAATAATTGTTGTCTTTGAGACAAAAGTCCAGGATTTCTTGAAATCTTTTCTTTGGAATTTTTGTTGTTTCTTGTATTCTGTCCCATTTGTTTATTTTTATCCAACTCTTCTTCATTGATACATGATACAAATATATTATGCGCATACAACCAAACTTTTACTTCGATGTTATATTTGTAATAGAGTGTAGTTGAAAGGAGTAGTAAGAGTGCAATCAGTGCGAGAAAAAGTAACATTAATAAAACATTAGGAGGTTCACGACATATAGCAATTGGATCAACGCTCATGAGCGGCTCGGGGGATTAGCGCAAAAAAGTTGTTCAAAATCCGGTATGCGGGTGCGATGCACTCTTAGAGTAAGCAGAAAAGGCATAGACTGACAATTACTCAGCCACGGATTACGGGAGAAATAGAGTGCTTGCAAATGTGAGCTCTCATTCAAATACTTGGTGAGAAAATCAACACTGAAGAGTTCCAAATTATTACCACGCAAATCCAATAACAATAAAGTGGGTGGCAGATGTGAGACGCTTATGGTAGTGATATTATTGTCTAGAGCATATAGACGAGTCACATTCGGATAACCGATGGATGTGTTTAGCGGAAGCTCTGCTAGATTGTAGCGTTCAATATAGAGCGTAGTTTGTGTGAGTCTCACTTGCTCGGGACGCGGCACCTGCATTGAGCCAGCGTTCATATCTGTGTTTGTGCAATTAATGACAAGCGCGGCGGAGTCGTCGACATTATTGGCAGCGGGCGCACAAGTACACATCGTAGGGCAAAAAACCGGATCCCATAGGCATATTTCTGTACTGGTTAGCTCGCCCACATAAGCTCCTTTCATATCAATAGGTGAGTGGCAAGACAAATTTTGTGCAACTATTTTTGTTCTATAAATCCAAGCTAATTGGCAATCGCAGTGAAATAGATTTCAACTTAGATCTAATTCTGGCGTACACTGTTGCGGAACAAAGTTGCGATTTCTTAGCGCGTGAAAGTGATTAAGTCTATTATTGTTGAGGTAAATTTGTAAATTGCAAATAGGCTTTTCTGTTGGTATCCAATCGAAATTAAAGTACGATAAATTATTATGGGAGAGATCGAGTCTTGACAATGGATAATACCCATCATTTAACTCCTTCCAATAATCCTCGTATTGTTCGTAAATGCTATTATTCAAGTTCTTGATGCACGCTATTAGCGTCTCAGTGCCATGCGTTACGCTCGCAAATTGATTACGTCTTAAACGAAGCATGAATAGATTATCTAAAGGCTTCAGAGCTGTCAACATATTTCCCACCTCATATAATCGATTATTATCGAGCAGCAATTCACTAAGTAGCGGCGTGTTCGCGAACAATTCAGTTGGCAAAAATTCCAGCAGATTTTCACCCAAATCCAAATGAACGAGTTTTCTCTGCGCTACAAACAAATAAGAAGCTAGACCTCGCAAGCTATTTCTGCGCAATTTCAAGAAATCCATTTCATGCAGCGCGTGGAAGAGATCGGAATCAAGCTCCATCATATCATTATAATTCAAATTCAGGTATTTGAATTTGGTCAAGTTTTGTAAATGTCTGCTGGTTAAATTGCACAATTTTTTTCTATTAAATAATTTTATATGCAGTTGTTGTAGTTTATTAAGCGTGCGAAAGCTATTGATTGGTAATATGACCCTGCTTTCTATGATGTCCAGATTCAACTTGAGGCCCCTCAAATCACTTAGAGAGCGAAATAGTACCTCGAACAATTTTTCATTTGCAGAATATGCTTTATATAAATTTCAAGTGCGGTAGAATTGGCTGCGTGGTTAATGTTAATTTGTTTAGTGAATGTCTCCTGAAAATTTTTCATATCTTTCGGTTGCACTCTGCATGTTATAAAGAATGAAGCATTGTACTCGTGTTCTGTTAAATATTTTTCAATACGGCTCTCATTAGAGTACTTTGCGATTAACCAATATATATAGTCGTATCTGAAGTCTATCGATTTATTTCTATATTGGCAATTATCATTGTGACTTCCATTTTTTGAAGAGAGCGGTGTGATTCCGCTTGTTTGTTGTAGTTCCGTAGATGCGTTTATATATTGCATGAGAGCACAAAGCGCCAAGGAGTACACCAATCGACCCAGTGAGTTTTCCTTATTATCCTTTCCCACTTCCGCTGGCATCTTTGTAACCAGGAAGAATTTTTATTCCTATAGGCAAATATAGACACATACATACAAAATATTATAATTAGCGTAAAGACTTGTTCACTTTAAAAGGACTTAGAAAATTACCAAACAAGCGAAAAGTTGATGCAAAAATGCTATTCAAAAAGCGATATATCGGTTTTTTTTATACTATACTCAGTTGAGCAGAGCTCACAGAGTATATTAACTTTGATTGGATAACGGTTGGTTGTACAGGTATAAAGGAATCGAGATAGATATAGAATTCCATATATCAAAATCATCAGTATCGAAAAAAAATTTGATTAAGCCATGTCCTTCCGTCCGTCCGTCCGTCCGTCCGTCTGTCCGTTAACACGATAACTTGAGTAAATTTTGAGGTATCTTGATGAAATTTAGTATGTAGATTCCTGGGCACTCATCTCAGATCGCTATTTAAAATGAACGATATCGGACTATAACCACGCCCACTTTTTCGATATCGAAAATTTCGAAAAATCGAAAAAATGCGATAATTCATTGCCAAAGGCGGTTAAAGCGATGAAACTTGGTAGATGGGTTGACGTTATGACGCAGAATAGAAAATTAGTAAGATTTTGGACAATGGGCGTGGCACTGCCCACTTTTACAAGAAGGTAATTTAAAAGTTTTGCAAGCTGTAATTTGGCAGTCGTTGAAGATATCATGATGAAATTTGGCAGGAACGTTACTACTATTACTATATATGTGCTAAATAAAAATTAGCAAAATTGGATGAACACGCCCACTTTTTAAAAAAAAATTTTTTTAATTCAAATTTTAACAAAAAATTTAATATCTTTACTGTATATAAGTAAATTAAGTCAAAATTCAACTCCAGTAATGATATGATGCAACAAAATACAAAAATAAAAGAAAATTTCAAAATGGTCGTGGATCCCTGTGAAAATGGGCGAAATCGGTGGAAGCCACGCCCAGTTTTTATACACAGTCCACCATCTGTCCTTCCGCTCGGCCGTTAACACAATAACTTGAGCAAAAACCGATATATCTTTACTAAACTTAGCCCACGTACTTATCTGAACTCACTTTATCTTAGTATAAAAAATGGCCGAAATTCGACCATAACCACGCCTACTTTATCGATATCGAAAATTACGAAAAATGAAAAAAATGCCATAACTCTATACCAAATACGAAAAAAGGGATGAAACATGGTAACTGGATTGGTTTATTGACGCAAAATATGACTTTGGAAAAAACTTTGTAAAATGGGTGTGACACCTACCA
This sequence comes from Eurosta solidaginis, assembly GCF_040869045.1. Classification (NCBI taxonomy): domain Eukaryota; kingdom Metazoa; phylum Arthropoda; class Insecta; order Diptera; family Tephritidae; genus Eurosta; species Eurosta solidaginis. Next base: position 240,697,782 of record NC_090320.1, read on the forward strand.
TATTAAGTAGAAGAAAATGAAAAAGTTCTACAAGGCGAAATCAACAGCCCTTGGAATCTTGGCAGGAATACTGTTAGTGGTATTGCATATATAAATAAATTAGCAGTACCCGACAGATGATTTTCTGGATCACCTGGTCCACATTTTAGTCGATATCGCGAGAACGCCTTCACATATACATCTAAGGGCCACTCGCTTTTAAAACCCTCATTAATACCTTTAATTTGATATCCATATCGTACAAACACATTCTAGAGTCACCCCTGGCCCACCCTAATGGCGATATCTCGAAAAGGCGTCCACCTATAGACCTAATACCCACTCCCTCTTGAAATGCTCAGTAACACCTTTCGTTTGATACCCATATCGTACAAACATTCTAGAGTCACCCCTGGCCCACCCTAATGGCGATATCTCGAAAAGGCGTCCACCTATAGACCTAATGTCCACTCCCTCTTAAAATGCTTAGTAACACCTTTCGTTTGATACCCATATCGTACAAATATTCTAGAGTCACCCTGGCCCACCCTAATGGCGATATCTCGAAAAGGCGTCCACCTATAGACCTAATGCCCACTCCCTCTTAAAATGCTCAGTAACACCTTTCGTTTGATACCCATATCGTACAAATATTCTATAGTCACCCCTGGCCCACCCTAATGGCGATATCTCGAAAAGGCGTCCACCTATAGAACTAAGTATTACTCCCTTTTAAAATACTCATTACCACCTTTCATTTGATACCCATATCGTACAAACGCATTCTAGAGTCACCCCTGGCCCACCCTAATGGCGATATCTCGAAAAGGCGTCCACCTATAGACCTAATGCCCACTCCCTCTTAAAATGCTCAGTAACACTTTTCGTTTGATACCCATATCGTACAAACATTCTAGAGTCACCCTTGGTCCACCTTTATGGCGATATCTCGAAAAGGCGTCCACCTATAGAACTAAGGATTACTCCCTTTTAAAATACTCATTACCACCTTTCATTTGATACCCATATCGTACAAACACATTCTAGAGTCACCCTGGCCCACCCTAATGGCGATATCTCGAAAAGGCGTCCACCTATAGACCTAATGCCCACTCCCTCTTAAAATGCTTAGTAACACCTTTCGTTTGATACCCATATCGTACAAATATTCTAGAGTCACCCCTGGCCCACCCTAATGGCGATATCTCGAAAAGGCATCCACCTATAGACCTAATGCCCACTCCCTCCTAAAATGCTCAGTAACACCTTTCGTTTGATACCCATATCGTACAAATATTCTAGAGTCACCCCTGGTCCACCCTAATGGCGATATCTCGAAAAGGCGTCCACCTATAGACCTAATGCCCACTCCCTCTTAAAATGCTCAGTAACACCTTTCGTTTGATACCCATATCGTACAAACATTCTAGAGTCACCCCTGGCCCACCCTAATGGCGATATCTCGAAACGGCGTCCACCTATAGAGCTAATGCCCACTCCCTCTTAAAATGCTCAGTAACACCTTTCGTTTGATACCCATATCGTACAAACACATCCTAGAGTCACCCCTGGCCCACCCTAATGACGATATCTCGAAAAGGCGTCCACCTATAGACCTAATGCCCACTCCCTCTTAAAATGCTTAGTAACACCTTTCGTTTGATACCCATATCGTAAAAATATTCTAGAGTCACCCCTGGCCCACCCTAATGGCGATATCTCGAAAAGGCGTCCACCTATAGACCTAATGCCCACTCCCTCTTAAAATGCTCAGTAGCACCTTTCGTTTGATACCCATATCGTACAAACACATCCTAGAGTCACCCCTGGCCCACCCTAATGACGATATCTTGAAAAGGCGTCCACCTATAGACCTCATGCCCACTCCCTCTTAAAATGCTCAGTAACACCTTTCGTTTGATACCCATATCGTACAAACAAATTCTAGAGTCAGCCCTGGTCCACCTTTATGGCGATATCCCTAAATGGCGTCCATCCATAGAACTATGGCCTACTCTCTCTTAAAATACTCTTTAATACCTTCCATTTGATACACATGTCATACAACCACATTCCAGGGTTACCCTAGGTTCATTTTCCTACATGGTGATTTTCCTTTTGTCTCCATAGCTCTCAACTGAGTATGTAATGTTCGGTTACACCCGAACTTAGCCTTCCTTACTTGTTTTTTTTGGTATAGGACATATGCAAATCCACCAAACCTTTAACTCTGCTAACCCTGCAACATATGTGTATTTATTTTGTATCATTGACAATCGGACCGGATGCTTTTTCCAGTGCAAATTTTCACTTCCTTGTTATTTAGTCTGCGAAACTTTAAGGCACTGAGGTGCAGCTATGAAATTCGAACAGGGTGTAGTTTTGACAACGGAAATTCCCCATGTGTGCATAAATTTAATGTGAGTCTTATCTAAATTATGAGCACCTAAAGTAGCGTAGCTCATTTTTGACTCATTAGAAATATTTGCACTTTGTTCGAACGTGTGTTTTTTTGTTGGCACCGTACAAATTTTATTTCTTTCAGTTCAGAACCTTTTCAAATCTCGTCATCCCACCATAATATACTATTATTAAAGGTAAGGTGTAGTAAGCAGCGAACATTATTGAAAGTGACAACATATGCCGCTTTTTCAAGAAATACTAAATTTCGCGGAAGAGTGTACAAAAATAATATTTTAAAACTAACGTTCTTATCGTTTTTGATATCCATATTGTAGACAAAAAAATATTGACGGTTAACCGGTTTTATATCTTCATCGATGGCTGAGCGACTATTACAGTCACCAACAGCCAACTGCATCAACATATTCTAATTAAAAAACAAAACTTGAATTTTACCTGAATTTTTTTATATTGAATTTGAACATGTACCTTATTTATAACTAATGTAACTAAGTTACATATATAGATATATATATATATGTAAATTGAACCTTTTTATACATTACCATTTGATGTATAGCTATTATATTTAAGACTCATGAATTACGTTAAATCCATAAATTATATCTATGGCCCCTATTATGAGACAAATTCGATCTTCGACTGTGGTCGAACGAGTTCATCGAACGAATTTTCATTTGGTATTATGACGCGCGTTCGATGAAGACTAGCGTCATTGTGAATTTCGTTCGTTTCAATTATTCACAATAGCTTATTTCTATCAGCTGTGAAACAAAAATAATAAACAAGCAAAAGTGCAAAAAAGTAAAGAAAATATAAATAAACCTAAAAATTAACACAAAAAAAAAGCCTTGACATATAAAAACATGACTTCAACGGAATTTTGGTTCGATGATTCGTCAGATGAGGAGGAAAGCATATTGGAATTAGCCAGAAGTAGAAAACTATTGAGGGATGCTTCCAATCCTTTAGAAATGAATTCCGCAGCGTAAGTAGCGTTTTAAACAAGTCATTGAATGTGTAATAGTGAAAGTTTTGTTTATAGATTTATCAAAAACTTCAGGCTGTCTAAGGAAGCTTTCATGGACTTGCTGTCCAGTACAGACAATATTCTGCAGCAATGCTCAAGAGCTAAATCTATACCAACCATTCTAAAATTGGCCACATTTCTCAGATTTTGTGCTCAGGGATCCTACCAATTGAGCATTGGGAACGAGAATACACTCGGACTGGCACAACCCACGGTGTCTGTGGTGCTATCAGAGGTGTTAAATGTATTGGAAAACTCTCTTTGTCAACGATGGATAAAGTTCAATTACGACGAAGCTGAACTGCAACAAGCTAAATTGTATTTCTTTAACATTAGCAGAATTCCAGGGATTATTGGCTGTGTTGACGGTACGCATATTAAAATTGTTGCTCCCAAAAAAGAACTACAACATTTGTGCTACAACAGAAAAGGATTCTACAGCATTAATGCCATGATTGTAAGTATACCAATGTGATATTAATTACAGGTTGTAAATGCATAAATATTTATCTTTATATGTTTTAAGGTTTGCGACCATTCCATGAGTATACGGTACATAAATGCAAAATATCCGGGAGCAACACATGATTCTATGTTGTTCAGTATGTCGGCATTGAAATCACATTTGGAACAGCAACATCAAGATGGTACTCGCAACACCTGGCTTCTTGGTATATGCTTTTTTTACATATAGATTAAATGTATTCATATAAAACATAAATTTGCCCTTGCAGGTGATGCTGGATATGCATTAAAGCCATACTTACTGACGCCGTTCAGAAATACTGAAGATGGATCTGCACAACGTATTTACAACACACAGCATGCGAAAGGTAGAAATATCATAGAGCGAACAATTGGAGTCTTAAAAAATAGGTTTGGGTGCTTGTTGCAGGCAAGAGCCCTTCACTACACACCAGAAAAAGCAACAAAAATTATAAACGTGTGTGCAGCTTTGCACAATATTTGCAAGTTTTACAAAGTATACATTTCTGTAGAAGAACTTTCAGATGAGGAGCACGACCATGATATCACACTCGCCGAAATCGAAGCAACCATGAACTCAGAAGCAGAAGAAATCAGAAATCAAATATTAAAAACTTTGTAGTCAATCAGTTTTATTGAAATATAAAACTATTATTCCTATAAATATATTTTTATGTATATGCACTTATATTCTTCGTTTTCAATTCATGTGTGTATATACATACTTAGACTAAAAAAATATTTGGTAAATTCATTTATAATACTTAAAAGCTAAGCTTAATTCTATTCTAAACTAGGTAAAAAAATATCACTTCAGTTTCAATTTATTCGTTAACACAAAACATAATTCAGGTCATATTACAGATATAGCGCGGAGTGGAATTCTATTTTTGCATTTGAAGCTTGTACAATTCAAGCTTCTCTTTTTTTAATTTTAACATTTGTTTCTTATAATAATATTTCAACGCATATGTCCTTTCCGCATATTTTTCAGTCTCCATTGCACTTTTTTTATCTCTTTTAGAGTTTCGAGCATTTCTTTATGGAACCTTTTTTGATCACTGGTTTGCTCTTCCAATAACTTTAACCGTTCCGTTCTGCTACATCTTCTTCTGGTATTTCTCCATGGCCTTTCCTCGACAACAGCAACACTATGCTCGCTTACCTCCAAATCTTCAATAGGTTCTGTATTATCATCATCCAATCGCTCCTCATTCATGCTAACTTCACACTCGACGACCTCATTTGCATTTAGCCCATGCTCTTCTCCAGGTGGATCTACGCTGGTGTGAAGCTGTAGTAAGCCCATTATAGCCTCTTCTGCGTGCGTATATGCATTCAGTCTGTTTGGCCCACCACCAGTTGCGCGATATTCCACCATGTTCTCCGACATTTTCTTTTTCGACTTCATGTCAGCCCACACCTAAAACGACAAAAAAAAAAACATTTTTTTTTATGCTGAAAGGACATCTATGGTTCCTTAGTTTACCTTCATCCACTTCTTTGTCTCTCTTACGGGTGGTCCCAGGCAGTTAAGCACCGCTGTTATCTCTTCCCACCTTTTTGTAGATTGGACTTTTGTGCAAATTCCTTTTGCTATCACGGGATTTTCCTCCATTAATGAAATCAGTCTTTCCAGCTGTTGTTTTGTACTCACCACTTTCGACCTATACAAAATTGATAAAAATAGTATAAAGTTACTATTGGGTACCAAAAAAGTAGAAACAAAATACAAAAAACTTACATTTTAAACAATTTTCATTCAATTCGTTCGGCGTCGTCAACAAAACCTTGTTCGATTGAAGTTTAGATACACAACGAAAATTTCGACAGATGTGAAGTGTCATAATACCGATTTCAATTTCGATTTTCGATGTTCGATAGCCAGCGAAGATCGAAGATCGAAAAATGCTCATAATAGGGGCCTATATTTATATCTACTATAGTATAACAGTTCACACTTCGCCGCTCTGGCAACCCCATCCGTGAGTTGACAGATCGGGTTTGTGTGTCCTTTTATATTAGCCGTATTTCGTTGCAAACTATTACAATTAAAACACTAGCTAGCTTACCGAATTGCATGGAAAGAAACAATAAAAAGTAATCGATTGAGTTGGCAACTGAAACCGCTTAGGTAATTGTCGACCTGATTGATAGTGTTGTATAGTGTTGCATATTCAAAAATAGGGCACTATTGTGAACGAGCGAATGAAATGAACATAAGAATGGGCAGATAAACAAAAATAACAAAAGAACAGTGCGGCGGCAGGGTGACATACATACAAACAAACACGCATTTCATGTATTTTGTTTTTGTAATTCTCTGGTTGAGTGTCAAAAACATACTGCGCTAGAAGTAGATATGTCAAAGCAGCTAAAAAAAGTAACCATCTGTATGGTTTTGCAATAATGAATTTGTTTAGCTATTTGGCGCGTTTTTTTCGAGCTCGCGTTATAAAAAAAACCCTTATTATTACTCGAAATTTATCCATACCTGTGTGACATTAAAATTGCTAAATCCCTCTGAAAATTTGTGAAACCCTTGGAATAAAAGAAAACAAGTAAGAACGGGACTGTCTTGGGCTGTGCCGAAGAATTCATACCTTTCATGAATAGGGCTGAAGAATAATCTTATCCCGTTCGTAATCTCCGAATAATCGGATGTATAAGATAAGAAATATATAGTGAACAGATCTACATATCTATACGATTTTTAAGATAAATATAAAATAAAAAATAGGTAGGTACTTTGTGTGAGGACGTAAAGTTTCAGGTTTTTTGTTGTCTGCGTGTAAAAACTATGACGAATCCCGTATTTCGACAATATATGACGTAAACGTAACTATTTGATGAAATCTGATGAATTTTGAAGCTTCTAGCCGTAAAAAAGGGGCAAAAATTACAGTTTATATGGGGTATATAATATATATACCACCGATCTCTATGATTTTTTCAGACAAAAAAATATGCTGTACACGTAAAATTTGAACATATCTAAACGATTTTTAAGATAGATCTAATATATAAAATTCTTCTGTCACGGTTTTAGAGGCTGAACTCCTCCGAAACGGCTGAACCGATTCTCATCAAATTTTGTGATCATATTGGGTAGGTCTGAGAATCGGCCAACGTCTACCTTTTTTTCGATACGTGCCTAGGGTCTTGAGATCAAAACGTGGACCCGGGTACTCCTAGAGTGTGTTTATACAATATGGATATCAAATGAAAGCTGTTCATGAGTGCTATAGTACAGGATAATTTTCATACAACTGGGAGGCTAGGGTCTCGATATATAGCCCAAAACGTGGACCCGGGTACCCCTAGAATGTGTTTATACAATATGTATATCAAATGAAAGCTGTTGATGAGTGCTATAGTACAGGCTAATTTTCATACAACTGGGAGGCTAGGGTATCCAGATAAAGCCCAAAACGTGGACCCGGGTACCCCTAGAATGTGGTTATACAATATGGATATCAAATAAAAGCTGTTGCTGAGTGCTAGGGTACAGGATAATTTTCATACAGCTGGGAGGCTAGGGTCTCGAGATATAGCCCAAAACGTGGACCCGGGTACCCCTAGAATGTGTTTATACAATATGGATAACAAATGAAAGCTGCTGATGAGTGATTTAGTAGAGGATTGTTTCCATACCCCTGGGTGACTAGGGTCTGGAGATATAGGCCAAAACGTGGATCAGCGTAACACTAGGATGTGTTTTTACATTATGGGTATAAAATTGAAGCTCTTGATGTGTGTTTAGTACAGAGTAAGTTTTATGCCGCTGGGTGACTAGGGTCTCGAGATGTAGGCCAAAACTTTGACCCGGATACACCTAGATGGTGTATTTACATTATGGGTATCAAATTGAAGCTGTTGATGTATGCTTTAGTATAGAGTAAGTTTAACACCGCTGGGTGACTACGGTCTCGATATATAGGCCAAAACTTGGACCCGGATACCCCTAGAATATGTGTGTATTATGGATATCAAAAGAAAGCTGTTGCTGAGAGATTTAAAGTAATTTTCATTGTGATATTCGATTTAGTCGCATCAACCTGGGAAAACTGATAAATATGCATGCGAAGCCGAAATAAAGACAAGAATTAATAATACCCACACACCTATTTACATACGTCCTATTCGATTTGCCTGAAATTTCGTATATAAATTTGGCTATATTAGCGTTTACGATGCTTTTTTCCGGGAAGTATACCAGAGACGGACTGGGACTGGGATTAGGACTAGGACTGAGACTGAGACTCGGAGTGGGACTGGGACTGAGACTCGGAATGGGACTGGAACAAAATACATACCACCCTCTGGGACTGGCAAAAAGAGATGAAGAAGAATGAAAAAAAATTGAGGGAAGAGAAAAGAGAGAAGGAGACTGAGAAAGAGATAGAATGAGACGAAGCTGGAGACAGATGAAGCGAAAAAGACGGAGGGTGGAGTGAATAAAAAATTAGGAAAAAGTGTAGAGGGGTAGGGCAGAGTTAGACGGAAAAAGCTTATTAAAATGTATACAGATAGACCAAATTTAGGGCAGAACAACGTCTGCCGGGTCTGCTAGTATACAATAAAAAATATGTAGGTACTTTGTGTGAGGATGCAAAGCTTCACGTTTTTTGTGGTCTGCATGTAAAAACTATGACTACGAATCACGTATTTCAACAATATATGACGTAAACGTAACTATTTGATGAAATCTGATGAATTTTAAAGCTTCTAGCCATAAAAAAGGGGCAAAAATTACAGTTTATATGGGGTATATAATATATCGATGGCCCCGAGCAGCTTTGTACCAACTCGTTGCGAACATTTTGTTCTATCTTATCTCGCGCTCAGTTCAGTAAACTGTCCCAACTCGCGTTCTCCGTTTCATTTTGTACTAACTCGTGAGTTACGTTCGTTTCATCTCATCTCGAATGCTGCGATGTAAACTAAATCAACTCAATCGCGTCTTTTCATAATGTCTCAACTACTGGCGTTGCTTATATACTATCTCAACTCATTTTTTTGCCATTTTTATTTTTTTATTTTTCAAATAAATATTTCCATTGTGATTTATCTGAGAAAATCCCAAAGCAATCAAAAATATATTTATATATTTAAATATGTTTAAACAAAATAGCTCAACTTAGTTTGAGAAAAATGTTCCGTTCTATTTTATCTCAACTCGCGTATACATGCCATGTAGGGGAATCAGTAACTATTGAGACAAATTCCTGGTTCAGAACTAGATCTTAAGTGCCAAAAAAGAACTAGTCCGACAGTAACTAGATTTTCTCTAGTTCAAAAATCTACAATTGACATCACCATGTTAAATTCCTCAGTCGAAAGCATGCAAAAGAGATTTAGGGCGAACTAGTAGTGGTTCCGTATGCACTACACCTTTTTCAGTTTAAATTCAGAAAGTTACAATTCATATTCAGAAAATTAAAATTCAAGTTCAGAAAATTACAATTCAAGTTCAGAAAATTTCAATAAAGCGTATGTAGGGTCTTTATTAAATTGTTTATTTTATTTATATTAATACTTTTACTTGTTTCTTACTTGTGATTTTTCAATTGTTTTAAAATAATTAAGTTACCTTTTTTTAAATGAAAATTTTTTAAGTTATCAAAATAAGAAAATATTGGAGTTTATATATGTAAATAAAAATAGGTATACTAATTTTAAAATATGTTTGTAACGGTATATCTCTGTAACCTGTAAAGCGATATGAATAAAATTCTAACATCAGTATCGTGTAGGGGTGTCAAATGATATAGGAAAAAACCTTTGGAAAGTGGGCGTAATCGGTGTGTAGCCACGCCCCTTTTTATTTAAAATAAATATCATACAAAATTAATCCTTCGATTACTCGATACCTAAGAGAGCTATGATCTTCAAATTTGGTATGTGGGTTGCCTGGAGGCTAGTCAACGCCATAAAAAAGTTGTTTTTCTGGGCGTGACATCGTCCACTTTTTACAAAATCTCTCAAGATGGAGTAATCGAAGGATTAATTTTGTATGACATTTATTTTATATAAAAAGGGGCTTGGCTATACAACTATTACGCCCACTTTTTGTATAAACCTCTGTCCCGATCAAAGGGAATTGTGTGCCAAATTTCAATAAAATACCTATGTATATTCAAATACAAATTATAGCAAAATGGCTGGATGGAACCGTACGGCAAATTTATCGCAGATATATCGCAATTATATTTTCAACTATTTGTAGATGCTAGAGAGGCTGATGAGTACGGACAAGCAGCTAGACTTGTCCCTTTGCAGAATATGATTTTGGTTGCACAAGAGTCAAATACAACGAACTTGATGCAAAATGAAAGTTGCCTGGTGGAGTCCAATGAAGAGAGAGAATTAAGTATAGCGCACTTTTTGGAAACTGAAAATAGTTCCACTGAGCCTAATCAAGGACGCGAGGCAGAAAACATTGAACGGGGACAAGAGTTGACTGTGGCTGAAAATACTGGACAAGACTTGACTTTGCCTGAAAATTCTGAGGTTGTACATAGACTCGTTAAAAAGCGGCAGCGAAATCCTAATAACTGGAAAAAAAAATCAAAAAGCGCAAGACAAGCTGGGAAAACGTATATTAATGTAAGCGGAAAAATCAAAGAAGCTCGCGCACTCAAGGAAGAATGTTCTGCAAATTGTAGAATCAAATGCAGATCACGTCTAAGTGAAGAAACTAGAAAAACTCTCTTCAGCGAATTTTGGAGCCTAATTTCGCATGAGAAAAAGTATGAATATCTCACAAAAAGAGTCTCATCTCAGCCTATCAAAACAAAAACCACTAGTTGCGATTCGAAAAGAAAAGAATCTCGAAATTAGAGTTTACGTATCGACGGAAAACCATAAAGGTATACAAAAATGTGTACATCATTAATATGACCATTTTTTCATTTGCAAAACCATTTCAGGTTTGCAAAACAATGTTCTTAAATACCTTGGATATCAACGATGCTTGGGTTAGGACATCATTACAGAAGCAAGGAAGCAGCAGCGGCTTGCAGCCCGATTCACGTGGAAAAAATGGGAAATCCACATTGAAACCACAATTAGTTTCCAGCGTTAAGAGCATATTTCAGCTTTTCCAAAGGTTCCCTCCCATTACTGTCGCAAGGACAGCAATCGTGAATATCTCGATGAAAACCTTGATATAAGAAAATTGTACCGATTTAACGTGACATGGATGGCTGAAAATTATCCCACTCAATCAACGATTGCCTCCGAGCGACAGTACAGGAATATTTTCAATAATGATTTCAATCTCCACTTTTTCAAACCGAAAGAAGACCAATGTGATGTTTGTTTCACTTGGGATCATTCAACTCCTGAAGAGAAAACGAAAACCCAAGAGGACCACGATAAACACATCAATGCGAAAAATCTGGCCAGAAGTATGAAAGATGAGGACAAAAGAACTGCTCGGGGAGATGAAACTGCATGTGTTGCTTGCTTTGACCTTCAAAAAGTTGTGCCATGTCCTCGTGCTGAATCTTCCGCTTTCTATTACAAACGGCATCTGTCAATTTATAATTTTACTGTCTATGACTGTACGAGAAATGAGGGGTTCTGCTATTTGTGGAATGAAACGATTGGTAAAAAGGGGGCCAATGAAATCGCAAGCTTTCTTTTCGATTTTATCGGAAAAAATCCAACGGAGGTATGAAAAAATTCGTTTTTTACTCGGACAACTGTGCGGGACAAAATCGTAACCGTTTCGTTTTTTCAATGTTTCATCTCGCATCTCTTAAGTATAAAGTCGATATTGTTCATTATTTTTTGGAAGTAGGCCACACACAGAATGAAGGAGACTCTATGCATGCATTAATAGAAAGTAAAAGTAAGGGCGTGACCATTTATACTCCAGATGATTAGATCAATATCCTGAAAACTGCAAAAACTGGTAAAAAACCTTACGTAGTATCTGAAATCGAGCGCGAAAACATTTTTGATTTCAAATATCTGGCAAATAAACAAAATTGGGAGAAAGATTTGGAAGTAAATAAAATTTATTTGTCTAAAATTCGCGAAATCAGTATCAAAGGAGACGATGATAATAAAATAACTTTTCGATACGCCTTCGACGCAGAGTACAAAGAACTATGTTTTAACAAAAAAAGCAAAGGCCGTCCTTTAAGTTTTCTCAACTACAATCTCAAATATGCCTATCAAACTGCATTATCGATTGATCATTTGAAATTGAAAGATTTATTAACATTGTGCAATTCTGGGGCAATTCCTTCTACTCGACACGCGTTTTTTTATTATTTATTATTTTATTTATTAATTTTCTACCTTAATAAGTACCTACAAGTAATCGTATTATATTTCGTTGTCAGAAAAAAACAGGAACATAATAATTATAAGTTCTGTTATTTTTGAAATAAATTTTATTTTTCTTTCATAATAGTTATTCCGTTGTTGTTCTTTTGTTTTAACAGTAAGCAAGTGTTTGGGATAGACGTTGGAAAGTAGTTATTATTTGAGGGAGGGAGCTAAAAAGCACCTATTATTTCCAAAAAATAAACCAAACGTTGACAAGAAAATATTATTGAAAAAAAAAAATAAAATTGTCTTTCGTTTTATAAATTTTACAAAGCAAAGTTTTGAAAATCGGTTTTTAAATTCGGGCAAAGTGTTCAATGTATAAATTTCAAATAATAGGTTTTTTTATTCTGAAGCTTCATGCAGTCAAGACAAAAAATACAAAGTGTCAAAATACGAAATTTTCCATGAAATTCAAAGGAATAAACGCCGCTTAGCTAAGCACCTTAAATTATAGGTGCTTAGAATTTCACTCCCTTGTAAGATTTTTTGTTTACTTTTCCCCTACAAGTATTTCTATTCATTGAAAATACTGAAAATTCTTTTGTTTAAATTGAAAATATGAGTTAAGTTGTATTTTGTATAGTCAAGTTGAAGGATATTACGTTTCTACATTATTTTCATTACTTTTATGTTGTAAGGACTCGATTTGGATTTTTATTTTTACCTTAAACATTAAAGTAGCTCGTTCTCGAAATTGTACGAATCAGAGTTGAGATAGTATATAAGCAAAGCCGGGAGTTGAGACATTATGAAAAGACGCGATTGAGTTGAGATAGTTTACATCGCAGCATTCGAGATGAGATGAAACGAACGTAACTCACGAGTTAGTACAAAATGAAACGGAGAACGCGAGTTGAGACAGTTTACTGAACTGAGCGCGAGATAAGATAAAACAAAATGTTCGCAACGAGTTGGTACAAAGCTGCTCGGGGCCATCGATATATACCACCGATCCTTATGATTTTTTCAGACAACAATATATGCTATTTACGTAAGCATTTGGTGAAATTTGAAGCTTCTAGCTGTTAAAACGGGGCAGAAATTACGCAAAGTTTCTTATCTGAACAATCGGTTGTATGAGATATATACTATGTATACCACCGATCTCAATGATTTTTTCAGACATCAATGTATGCTATACACGTAAGCATTTGGTGAAATTTGAAGCTTCTAGCTGTTAAAACGGGGCAGAAATTGCGCAAAGTTTCTTATCTGAACAATCGGTTGTATGAGATATATACTATGTATACCACCGATCTCAATGATTTTTTCAGACATCAATGTATGCTATACACGTAAGCATTTGGTGAAATTTGAAGCTTCTAGCTGTTAAAACGGGGCAGAAATTGCGCAAAGTTTCTTATCTGAACAATCGGTTGTATGAGATATATACTGTGTATACCACCGATCTCAATGATTTTTTCAGACATCAATATATGCTATACACGTAAGCATTTGGTGAAATTTGAGGCTTCTAGCTCTTAAAATGGGGAAGAAATTGCGCAAAGTTTCTTATCTGAACAATCGGTTGTATGAGATATATACTATATATACCACCGGTCTCTATGATTTTTTCAGACAACAATATATGCTATTTACGTAAGCATTTAGTGAAATTTGAAGCTTCTAGCTGTTAAAATGGGGCCGAAATCGCAAAAAAAATATATATATACTATATATACCATCATATATATATTATATATATCACCGATCTCTATGATTTTTTGACACAACAATATATACTATATACGTAAGCAATCGGTGAAATTTGAAGCTTATAGCTGTTAGAATGGGGTAGAAATGGTGAAAAGTTTCTTATCTAAACAATCGGTTGTATGAGATATATACTATATATACAACCGATCGCTGTGATTTTTTCAGACAACAATATATGCTATATACGTAAGCATTCGGTGAAATTTGAAGCTTCTAGCTGTTAAAATGGGGCTAACATTGCGAAAATATATATATATACTAGGTGGGGAGGCAAAAAAATCGCCCATTGCTCTGTGAAAATCATATTCTAGGGATCAAAATAAGAAAATTTGCCGAAGGAACCATACCTCTAAAACGAATTCTGATGTCCCCCCCATTGGGTCGTAGGGGCAAATTTTGAAAAATCCCACTTTGAAATGCCTATGTTTTTTCTTTTTGGAGTTTATTTTTCTCTTTAGAAATTTATTTAGTCAGAACATATGTAAATGAAAAAAAGAATTTAACTTAGTAATAGAAAAGAAATTTAAAAAAATTATTAGAAATTAGCGTTTTTGCAACCCCCTTTTAAAACCAAGGCATCACTGTGATGCATTTGCATGTCGTAAACATAGTTGTGTGGGTTTTTTATTCAACCGTTTTAAAAAATGAAGGTATCACTGTGACACAATTGCAGATCGTAAAATTGTTTGTGTTGTTTTTTTTAAGCCACCACAAGACACAGCAGGTAGAATTGAAATTGCCCCTACCGAAAAGTTCGACCCAAAGGGGGGACATCAGAATTCGTTTTAGAGGTATGGTTCCTTCGGCAAAGTTTCTTATTTTGATCCCTACAATACGATTTTTACAGAGCAATGAGCGATTTTTTAATCGACCCGCCCTAATATATACTATATATATATACTATATATACCACCGATCTTTATGATATCTATTATATTTAAGACTCATGAATTACATTAAATCCATAAATTATATCTATATTTATATCTATTATAGTATAACAGTTCACACTTCGCCGCTCTGGCAACCCCATCCGTGAGTTGACAGATCGGGTTTGTGTGTCCTTTTATATTATTACTCGAAATTTCTCCATACCTGTGTGACATTAAAATTGCTAAAACCCTCTGAAATTTTGTGAAAACCCCTCTGAAATTTTGTGAAACCCTTGGAATAAAAGAAAACAAGTAAGAACGGGACTGTCTTGGGCTGTGCCGAAGAATTCATACCTTTCATGAATAGGGCTGAAGAATAATCTTATCCCGTTCGTAATCTCCAAATAATCGGATGTATAAGATAAGAAATATATAGTGAACAGATCTACATACCTAAACGATTTTTAAGATAAATATAAAATAATAAACAGATAGCTACTTTGTGTGAGGATGCAAATCAAGATACGAATCAAGTATTTCAACAATATATGACGTAAACGTAACTATTTGATGAAATTTGATGAATTTTGAAGCTTCTAGCCGTAAAAAAGGGGCGAAACTGACAGTTTATATGAAGTATATAATATATATACAACCGATCTCTATGATTTTTTCAGACAACAATATATGCTATATACGTAAGCATTTGGTGAAATTTGAGGCTTCTAGCTGTTAAAATGGGGAAGAAATTACGCAAAGTTTTTTATCTGAACAATCGGTTGTATGAGATATATACTATATATACCACCGATCTCTATGATTTTTTCAGACAACAATATATGCTATACACGTAAGCAGTTGGTGAAATTTGAACATATCTAAACGATTTTAACAAAATTAAAAAATAAAAAATAGGTAGGTACTTTGTGTGAGGATGCAAAGCTTCACGTTTTTTGTGGTCTGCATGTAAAAACTATGACTACGAATCACGTATTTCAAAAATATATGACGTAAACGTAACTATTTGATGAAATTTGATGAATTTTGAAGCTTCTAGCCGTAAAAAAGGGGCAAAAATGACAGTTTATATGAAGTATATAATATATATACCACCGATCTCTATGATTTTTTCAGACAACAATGTATGCTATATGCGTAAGCATTCGTTGAAATTTGAAGCCTCTAGCTCTTAAAATAGGGCAGTAATTACGAAAAGTTTCTTATCTGAACAATCGGTTGTGGGGGATATATACTATATATACGACCGATCTCATCTATTTTTCAGGCAACAATATGTGCAATATACGAAAGTATATGGTGAAGTTTGAAGCTTCAATCTGTTAAATTGAGTAAGATATTACAAAATCCTCTTTTTCTGAAAAATCGGTTGTATGGAGGATATATGCTTTAGTGGTCCGATCCGGCTGGTTCCGACAAATGTCTAATCGGACGTCCAAATACACCTGCTTACCAAATTTTATCACGATATCTCAAAAATTGAGGGACTAGTTTGCATACAAACAGACAGGCGGACATGGCTAAATCAACTCAGCTCTTCATCCTGATTATTTCGGTATACTTAATGGTGGGTCTATCTATTTTCCTTTAAGGACTTACAATTTTGGGTTTCGTGACGAAGTTAATATGCCATTTCGTTTTCATGAAAGGTATAATAATAGTAACGAACTGAAATTTTGTGAAGAAGTGTATTTTCATTCGAAAAGTTCCGTGTAAACTACTATTTATATCGCTTGCAAATATCTACAGCAGCACTGGATCAGATTGAGCTCGGACACCACCACTCCGCAGAAGTAGATAAGCTTTCTAGTATCCACCAAAGGGTCTGCTACTGCCGCCACCACCATTTACAACCACACCGCCGCAATAGCGCCACCCTACATCGCCATCACCGCAACAGCCGTGTTCGCAGCAGCCACATACACCAAACAGTAAGGTAAATTTTTACTCAAACCCCCTAAACAATGGATATCTCCAATACCGGCTTCCGGGTATCGAGAAAAAGTATTTACTAGGAGTGACAATTTTTATCAAGTTTCGCCAGTAAAATTCTTCTTTTTTTATCTATATATATAAAAGATACTGGTGTTAGTTACACTACGCATAACTCAAGAACGGATAAACCGATTTGGCTGAAAATTGGTGGAGAGGTAGCTTAGAACCAGGGGACACAGGATACTTTTTATCCCGTTCTGGCTAGGGTCTTGAGATCAAAACGTGGACCTGGGTAATCCTGGGATGTATTTGTACAATATGGGTATCAAATGGAGGTTGTTTTTGAGTACTTTGATACTGGGTATTTTTCGTACCCCTGGGTGACTAGGGTCTCGAGATATAGGCCAAAACGTGGACCCGGCCACCCAAGAATGTGTTTATACATTATGGATATCAAATGAAAGCTGTTGATGAGTGCTTTAGAACAGGGTAGTTTTCATACAAATTGGTGACTAGGGTCTCCAGATATAGACCAAAACGTGGACCCGGGTACCCCTAGAATATGTTTATAGAATATGGATAACAAATGAAAGCTGTTGATGAGTACTTTAGTAGAGGATAATTTTCATACCTCTGGGTGACTAGGGTCTCGATATATAGGCCAAAACGTGGGCCCTGAACGTCTAGATAGTGTTTTTACATTATGGGTATTAAATTGAAGCTGTTGATGAGTGCTTTAGTACAGGGCATACCTATTGATGACTAGGGTCTCGAGATATAGGCCAAAACGTGAATGTGCTTTAGTACAGAGTAAGTTTTATGCCGCTTGGTGACTAGTACTTACTTTCTTAATTGGCGCTTAACCGTCTAAACGGTTATGGCCGTCCAACAAGGCGCGCCAGTCGCTCCTTCGCTCCGCCAACCGGCGCCAATTGGTCGCACCAAGGGAGTTTAAATCGTTTTCCACCTGGTCCTTCCAACGGAGTGAGGGCCGCCCTCTACCTCTGCTTCCATAGGCGGGTTCCGATAGAAACACTTTCTTGGCCGGAGCATCATCATTCATTCGCATAACATGGCCTAGCCAGCGCAGCCGCTGCGTTTTAATTCGCTGGACTATGTTGATGTCTGCGTATAGCTCGTACAGCTCATCATTAAATCTTCTTCGGTACTCGCCATCGCCAACGCGTAGAGGTCCATAAATCTTTCGAAGAACTTTTCTCTCGAACACTCCCAAAGCCGTTTCATCTGCTGTTGTCATGGTACATGCTTCTGACCCATATAGCAGGACGGGTACGATAAGTGACTTGTAGAGTATGATTTTCGTTCGCCGAGAGAGGACTTTACTTTTCAATAGTCCAAAGTAGCATTTATTGGCAAAGGAGATTCTTCGCTGGATTTCAGTGCTGATGTTGTTGCTAGTGTTGATGCTGGTTCTCAAATAAACGAAGTCTTTTACTATTTTGAAATTATGGCTGCCAACATTAGCGTGGTTGCCAAGGCGCGTATGCGCTGACTCTTTGCTGGATGACAGCAGGTACTTCGTTTTGTCCTCATTCACCATCAAACCCATCTTTACCGCTTCTTTTTCCAGTTTGGAGTAAGCAGAACTAACAGCGCGGTTGTTTAGGCCGATGATATCAATGTCATCAGCATATGCCTGTAATTGCACGCTTTTATAGTATATTGTTCCAGTGCGGTTAAGTTCTGCAGCTAGTATAATTTTCTCCAGCATCAAATTAAAGAAATCGCACGATAGCGGGTCACCCTGTCTGAAACCTCGTTTAGTTTCGAACGGCTCGGAGAGGTCCTTCCCAATTCTGACTGAGCTGATGGTGTTGCTCAACGTCATTTTGCACAGCCGTATAAGTTTTGCGGGTAAACCAAATTCAGACATAGCGGCATATAGGCAGCTCCTTTTCGTGCTGTCGAAGGCGGCTTTAAAGTCGACGAAGAGGTGATGTGTGTCGATTCTCTTTTCACGGGTTTTTTCCAAGATTTGGCGCATTGTGAAAATCTGGTCGAT
This sequence comes from Eurosta solidaginis, assembly GCF_040869045.1. NCBI lineage: Eukaryota > Metazoa > Arthropoda > Insecta > Diptera > Tephritidae > Eurosta > Eurosta solidaginis. The sequence goes on from NC_090320.1 coordinate 240,716,611, forward strand.
GGTAGATTTACCAGGTCTGAACCCGCACTGATAAGGTCCAATCAGCCGGTTCACGGTGGGCTTCAATCTTTCGCACAATACACTTGAAAGGACCTTATATGCGATATTAAGAAGGCTGATTCCACGATAGTTGGTGCATTTTGCAGTATCCCCCTTCTTGTGGACTGGGCAAAGAACACTTAGATTCCAACCGTCGGGCATGCACTCGTCCGCCCATATTTTGCTAAGAAGCTGCTGCATGAGCCTTACCATCTCCTCGCCGCCGTACTTGAATAGCTCCGCAGGCAATCCATCAGCGCCCACGGCCTTGTTGTTTTTCAATCTGGTTATTGCTATTCTAACTTCGTCATAATCGGGCGAGGGGACATATATTCCATCCTCATCGATTGCGGGATCGGGTTCTTCATCTCTGCGCGGCGAATTGCTGCCTCCATTTAGGAGAGCAGAGAAGCCTTCATAATCTAAGCACTCTCTGGACATCAGTTACAAGGTCGCCGTTTTCATTCCTACAGGAGTTTGCCCCGGTCTTAAAACCTTCCGTCTGTCGCCGTATTTTTTGGTAGAATTTTCGGGCGTTATTCCTGGTGGCTAGCAGCCCAAGCTCCTCGCACTCACGTCTTTCTGCTTCTGCTTTTTTCTTCCTGAAAAGGCGCCTCGCTTCCCCTTTCAACTCACGATAGCGTTCTCACACTCCTCTTGTCGCGCTCGTTTTTAACGTAGCCCTGTAGGCAGCGTCTTTTCTTTCGGTTGCAACGCGGCATTCTTCATCGTACCAGTTGTTTTTTCGTGGCCGCCGGTAACCAATTTTTTCCTCGGCGGCAGTACGAAGTGCTTTGGAGATATACTCCCACTGCTCCTGTATTCCTTCAGGATGAGTTGTGCTCTCAGTGAGCAGGTGTGAGATTCGAGTTGGGAAATCATTGGCAGTCTGTTGTGATTGAAGCTTTTCGACGTCTAGCTTTCCTTGTGTTTTTTGTTCCTTGTTTTTAGCCGCGTTGAGGCGGGTGCGTATTTTGGCTGCAACGAGATAATGGTCCGAGTCGATGTTAGGTCCTCGGATCGCGCGCACATCTAAAACACTGGAGACATGCCGTCCGTCTATCACAACGTGATCGATCTGATTGCGAGTATTTCGATAAGAAGACAGACATGTAGCTTGATGTATCTTTTTATGCATGAACCTCGTGCTGGATATGACCATGTTTCGAGCACCGGCGAAATCAATCAGCCTCAGTCCGTTAGGAGAAGTTTCATTGTGTAGGCTGAACTTTCCGACTGTAGGGCCAAAAACACCTTCTTTGCCCACCCTGGCGTTAAGGTCGCCAAGCACGACTTTTATATCATGACGGGGGCAGCGCTCGTACGTGCGTTCTAATTGTTCATAAAAAGTGTCTTTCACCTCATCGTTTTTCTCCTCTGTCTGCGCATGGGCGCAAAGTCTCCCTCCCACCACGAACCCGACGCCGAAACTGCGCTTATTCGTATGGCCACTCCAATAGATGTCACAATTTTTGATCTTCTTTCTTCCTTGCTTCGTCCAACGCATTTCTTGGATGGCGGCGATGTCAGATTTTGCTTTGACGAGGACATCAACCAGCCGGGCATCTGCACCAATCCCATTCAGGGAGCGGACGTTCCAGGTGCGTGCTCTCAATTCATTGTCCTTCAAACGTTTGCCATGTTCTTCATCAACAGAGAGTGTATTTATCTGGGTGACTAGGGTCTCGAGATATAGGCCAAAACATGGGCGCAGATACCCCTAGAATGTGTGTGTACTATGGATATAAAATGAAAGCTGTTGCTGAGAGCTTTAAAGTAATTTTCATTGTGATATTCGATTTTGTCGCATCAACCTGGCAAAACTGATAAATATGCATGCGAAGCCGAAATAAAGACATGAATTAATAATACCCACATACCTATTTACATAGGTCCTATTCGATTTGCCTGAAATTTGGTATATAAATTTGCTTATATTAGTATTTACGATACTTTTTTCCGGGAAGTAGACCAGAGACGGACTGACTGTGATTAGGACTAGGACTGGGACTGAGACTGATATTCGGATTGGGACTGGGACTGAGACTCGGAATGGGACCGGAACAAAATACATACCACCCTCTGGGACTGACAATAAAATATGAAGAAGAATGAGAAAAACTTGAGAGAAGAGAAAAGAGAGAAGGACTGAGAAAGAGATAGAATGAGACGAAGATGGTGATAGATGAAGCGAAAAATACGGAGGGAGGAGTGAATACAAAGATTAGGAAAAACTGTAGAGGGGCGAGGGCAGAGTTAGACGGAAAAAGCTTATTAAAATGTATGCAGGTAGACCAAATTTAGGGCAGAACAGCGTCTGCCGGGTCTGCTAGTTTTCGATATTTTAAGAAAATACCCCAACGAATTTCGCAACTGAAATATTACAAACTAATATCAAATCATTTTCGCAAAAAAACTACAAAATTCGAGAAAGTTTTCTTAAAATTTCGAGTTCTCCGAATTTTTTGAGTACGAGTATTAGGGTGGAGTGATACCCTCTGGATTTTTTTTTTTTTTTTGTAATGGCCTAGCAATGAAAAGTTATCTTTATAAGAGTTAACCAAAACCACCAAATATTATTTTCGGAGGATGGCGTTTTGAGGTGCCCCCAGCCCCAAGAAGTTGAACAAAATAATCGCGATTTTACAAAGCTCATTATTTACGTATTTATTTTATTTCTTTTTAAATATACATAACTTTAGTAAAGTTACATATGTGACCCGGTCTATGAAAAGGTGGCTTATGACCTAAAAAAGAAATTGCGAGAAACAGCTGTTAACAGCTGTTTTTTTTTTTTTGTCATAAGCCACCTTTTCATAGACCGGGTCACATATTATAACTAAAAACGACAAATTTTAAATGGTGTTTTACAGTTTTTTGTTGATAATAGTATGTTCCTAATCAAGTGTATAAGTAAGAGTTTTACAAGCACATAGTAGGCCATGAAAATCAGTAGGCTTTGAAATCAATGAGCACAATAACAACAAGCGTAAGTAAATCAATAACAAAACAACAAAAAAAAACTAAGACAAAGTACCTACCGTCTTTTTCTAAGTTTAGTTGCGTTGGGGAACCTCTAACATACGATGAGTGAAATTAAAATTTTCAACCTTATTTCTGGTCTAGAAAGGCAACTTTCTGGAGGTCAGCCAAAAGCGATTTCCAAAAAAAATAAATTCACTCCACCCTAACGAGTATGTGGTTTTGTAGCACAATCAAAGCAGCTTAGTATTAAGTTTTTGATTACAGACTAGCGTTTACCAACCCATACTTTCACTTAATATTACGAGTAGATATATAGTTTAGTATTATACGATTCGAGTTTAGAACTAAAACATGACATGATCTCGGAAGTGCGAATTAGTTGTTGTTGTTGTAGCAGTGCTGCGCCCCATCCAATAGGTGTGACCGATCACAAATTGTCATCAATGTCCTCTAACGGGAATCCAAGGAAACTTGCTGTTTCAACAGGGGTGGACCATGGGGGGAGCAGTTTTAGAGGCGTTGGTTCCACATTACAATTGAAGCAAGCAGGGCATACATTTTGTATATAGGTTTTATTCAGGATAGGTAAGAGTTTAAACTGTTACAGTACCCAGATCGAAGATGAGCTAGAGTGACGCGCGTTTCCCTAGGGAGAGTGCGTTCCTCTTCTGCTAGTTCGGGGTATTTTTCCTTAAGTACAGGATTCGCCGGCAATTCCTGGTCCGCCGCCTGTTTGTGGATGTCACTGAGGACCCGGTTGTACTTTTTTGCCTCACACGGCTGTGTTCTCAGGTGCAGTATTTCCTCATAATGCTTACGGAGATGACCCCTTCAGCCCCTGGGAGGTGTAACCTCATCAATCAGATGCCTGTTGGGATGCCCAGTTTTCTGGGTATTCAACAGAAACTGTTTGCTCGGCATTTCATTTCTCTCATTTTTTACACTCGTCTCATTGTGTAGGTGGTGTTCTGGGGACACAAGAAAACAGACCGTTAGCGGTTCTGAGGGCAGTATTCTGCCAGTGAGTAACCTTTAGGTTTGGCGACCATATCGGGGACGCGTAGCATATAATCGGCCGTCCAATAGCTTTGTAAATGGTAAAGAGCGTTTCTTTGACTTTACCCCAAGTGCTGCCGGCAAGAGATTTGATGATTTTGTTACGGCTTTGGATTTTAGGAACAACTGCGGTTGCATGCTCTCCAAAATGTAGATCCTGATCGAACGTCACACCCAGGACTTTTGGGTGTAAGACAGTCAGTAGCGTAATGCCATCGACGTGAATGTTCAATATGGTCGGCATTTGGCGCGTCCATGTTGTTAATAAGGTCGCCGATGATTTGGTCGGCGATAATGTCAGGTTTCTCGAGGCGAAGAAACTGGAGAGATCAGGGAGATAGCTGTTTATTTTGTTACAAAGCTCATCGATATGTGAGCCTGGGCCTGTGGCCATAATTGTGCAGTCATCGGCGTAGGAAACGATAGTGACTCCTTCTGGTGGTGAAGGTAGCTCCGATATGTAGAAGTTAACCAGAAGTGGGTATAGGACGCCACCCCGTGGCACCCCTTGTTTAATTCTTCTAGGTTTGGATGTTATGTTCCTGAATTGCACCGATGCTTGCCGACCAGACAGATAATTTGTGCTTCACCTTTTAACACTTGGGAGAAGTAAAGACCCTTCCAGTACTGGAAGTGGCGTGCAGTGGTTGACCGTATCAAAAGGTTTTGACAGGTCTAACGCAACGAGTGCGCTGCTATGATGGGGTTTGATTTAATACGCAATTTATTTATGTTTTAATGGCGTTTAGCGCGTTGGTAGTGCTATGTAATTTTCGAAAGCCATGCTGATGATTTGCAAGACGCAAATTTGCATTGAGATAGGGAAAGTGCGAAGTCTAGACCAATAGTGGAACAAATCTTGTTTAATTTGCAAGAGCTGAGAAAATAGGGACATAATTATATTGGTAACCTATGTATACTTTGCTTTCAAATTGATATTGCGCACGAAGAGCTCTGCATGGGGCGTTGAATCAGGTAACAAATTACATCGTAGACGAATATGGATAGAACGTCTAGACGCAAGTGACTCCATGCTTATGATGGCACAACAAGCACTTTAAGATGCTATGGTTTCAGAAAAATAAATAAAAAAATAAATGATAAGTGTACACACTTTTTATTGAGGAAGTTCCAAAACACTTTTCGACAAAAAAATTGCCACTTATAACCTCAATCTAGGAGTATTCTTGGACATTGCCGGGGCTTTCAATAATGTTTCAAAATGGGCGATTATGGATGGTCTTAATTACATTAAAGTACATCCTGCCTTAATCAGATGGATCGGCTGCATGTTAAATTGCAGAAAGATTACATTACAATGGGGATTGTACGAGGCCACGAAATCAGTGGACAGGGCACGTCGCAGGGAGGGGTGCTATCACCTCTGCTGTGGACGCTGGTCATCAACCAACTGCTCAGGCGATTCGATGAGGGACCCGTAAAACTTACGGCTTGCGCAGATGACGTTGCAATTGTCATAAGTGGAAAGCGCCTTCCAACGATTAGCTCTTTTATGGATCGGGCACTTCGGGATATTCATACCTTGGCATCAAATGTCGGGTTGAAAGTTAACGCGGATAAGACGGATATGGTCTTGTTTACAAAGAGTACAAGGTCCCAAATTGGATCAGGCCTAAGTTAGTGTGATCCTACAGGAGAAACCTTGCACAAAGTATCTAGGAATCATCCTAGACAGTAAGCTGTCATAGAAGCTCAACGTTGAGGAGAGGGTGAAGAAGGCTTCAACGGCACTTTATGCTGTAAAAGAATGCTGGGGTGTACGTAGGGCTTATCGCCCTCTCTTTCTCATGGGGTTTTTACAGCGATTGTAAGCCCTATCCTATACTATGGAGTTCTTGTTTGGTGGAAAGCCACACAAAAAAGAACATACCACAAAAAATTAGAGGGGGTATGCAGACTATCGATGCTTAGCATTACGGGAGCCCTGAAAACAACCCCGACGGCTGCACTGTATGCCATTCTGCACATTCCACCTGTAGACCTGGTAGCAAAGAACATGGCACTAACAACCGCAACCAGGCTCGGTGCCTCGGGGCAGCTTGAGCGCCGACCATATGGCCATAGTAGTATAGCGTCATCAATCACAAGACGAACAGACCACCTGATTCCCTATATGCGTATCGAGGGAAATCTTAACGCCACAATATAGGTGGACGGTGGGCGCAAGGGTGCGCAAATTGCGGACGAAGCGATACATGTGTACACAGATGGTTCCAAAGTAGTGGAAGGAGTAGGGTCTGCGGTATACTGTGCTGATCCGGAAATAAGCAGATCCTACAGGCTGCCGGATTACTGTAGCGCTTTCCAAGCGGAAATATTAGCCGTATCCAAAGCAGTAGAAACCCTGGAAGAGAATAGCTTAAGCTGCAACCGTGTTAACTTTTATATTGACAGCCAAGCAGCAATTAAGGAGGAGGAAACGATCGAGCTCGTTCTGTGCTCATGCCCTGCACTTGCCAGGCTAAGACTCCAGCTATTAGGAGTGATACAGCTGACAGATCCAGAAGCAGCAAGTGGCTTAAGTCCTAGGAAGCTTCTAGTATTTGCCAAGTGGACGGAGTTATTTTATAACATAGGTCCTGGTTTTGATAGGGTTTTTCAGTTTGTCCGTTAAAACAAACTTCTGGTAACACTACGGAGTCAATCAGTCTATGTGAGGTCCTCATGGACCGGCCAGTTCAACCTAACCTAACCTCAATTTTGTTATGCTTGGTTTTCATTAAGTCAAATTTGGCCATATCAGTGAAAACGGCTTGCCATAAAACGTCAAGTGCGTTTGCCGCCCTTTTTGATTGCAAAGAGACATTTAATTTGACCAAGAAGTGAAAACTGGAATTGTCCAACGGTATGGCAAATTTGACATTCAAATTTTATTTACTAACATGTTGGCAATTTATTTACATTTGCCAACTGGCGTCCCAACAATAAAACAAAAATATCACAGCATGTGAAACAACGGAAAATAGTGAAACGGGTTGCGAAAAACATGAACATAAAAATTTAACGTGGGTTTTGGCCGCGCACTGCTTTATCGACTTCGAGCCAGTAATGTGATATAATGAAAACGTTTTTGACCCCAACCGACCAGCGGGTCAGCTAGAGGCAGTTTTTGATGTCAGTCATTTTGCCTTAATGAAGACAAAGCATTAGGCTAAAATTTATTTGGACTGCATACCCAAAAAATATCCAAGAATTCTGCCTAAAAAGCTCGAAAATTTTGTATTGTCGATTTTGGATATATCTCTTACTCACAAATCAATAAGTGAAGAGTGTTCGTTATAAATAAGATTTTGTTAGTGTTTTGATTGGGGGTTAAGATACTTGTCAGTCTTAGACCGGCCATAGTGACGAACTGTCACACGTGATTAGTTATCACGTCCTGCACGAGGTGCCCCTGCTTCTACTGATAATGGCGGATATACGGCGGAAAACTAGATAAAACCCGCACCCCTGAGTCATTGTGCCGAGCTCAGGGGAGGGAGGAGCCTGTTTAGGGTCAAGATCGTTACACAACGGTGACGAACTGCATTGTTCGGGACTTTGATTTTGACTATGTTTAGGAATTAATGACTTTGGGCTGGTAGGTGCGGTATTCTGCCACCTTAGTAGGTCGGGGTGAAACCCTATCGAAATGGCTGGTAGGCTAATGCTGCACCTGCCCACGTCCCGTTAAAACCGTGGCGGGCCTCAAGGTACGTTCCGCCTCCGTCGCCGTTAAGTTGGTGGTGTAGGTGCGGTTGAAGATTTTCCCGCTTTGCGTCCGGACTGGCTCTGAACGCATTACCCATAAGGTAATGCGTCAACCCTCGCGTGGCCTCCCTGCGCAGCAAAGATAACCACGGGACCGTTGAAGGGCGACTACACAATCGGCTCCGGATAGCGGCCTTGAGGGGGGGACTTCTTACAATGGACACGAATACAAACAAAAAGGATGATATTAGTGACGGCGAAGGTCGTCATGGTGCGAGGGACGCGACAGGTGTGGAGAGCGCTCCGAAGCATGTCGCTGGCAGCCGGGAAAGCTCCCGGTGGGTCAAAAGGGCTGATCACACGGATCAGCGCAGGGGTTTGGCTTCAAACTCCGTAGGTACGGGTATTTCGGGTAATGGAGGGGTGTCGAAACCGACACCCAATGCAGGCCCATATGGGGCTGTGACGGGGAAAGGTAGAGGTACGGAGAATGCGACGGACCGGCCCAGTACCAGTAAGGAAGCCCTTTTGCGAGGAGCTTTCCTAACGGGAGCCCTGGGGTCGAAGCCTGCCAGGAAAGGTAGGCGATCGACGCCGCGTAGGAAAGCTCTGGGTGATCGGCGCCTAGCTGAGAAGCATACCCGGACGCTGGAGTGGGCCGGGAGCATCGTAGCTTGGGACGACCACACACCGGTGTCGAACGATGCGGGTGAGCAGCAGGGCTTGGGGGCTAGGAAGCGGCAGAGGTCGGATGAGCGGAATGCCTCAACGACAAAAAGGGCCCGAGGAGGTGGGGACGCAATTGCGTTTAGCGAAATCGCTGAACGAGCGGGCTCCATCACCCTCGGGGTCCTGGATAGGAGTAAGGAGGATGGTGCCACCTACCGAGAGGAGTGGCCGTGGGTCGCCAGCGCCATATCAGCGGCATATATGACCACTGTTATGGAGAGCCCAGGTCCTCGGCCATGCTTCGATTACTCGGGGTGGTATCATGGATTTAGACTGATTACTTGTGCTGACGAGCGGTCGGCCTGTATCTTTAAGAAAATAATTTCTCTGGTTGGGGAGGTCTGGAGGGGAGCCAGACTCGAGGCCGTGGAACGGAGGGATCTCCCCCTTCGACCGAGGGCTCGAGTGTGGTTGTCTGCCGGGCCCTCTCAGCCGGAGAAAATACTAGAGTTAATGCGTTATTGCAACCTGAACCTTTCGACGCATAACTGGAGGGTCCTCAGAGTAGAGGAGGCTGTTGGGCCACGTCGGCAAGTGCTGATTCTGCTAAACGCAGAGTCCAGCGGTTCTCTCTCTGACACGAGGGGGGTTATTTCCTATGACCTCGAGCGTGTGGTTCTTAAAATCTACCACGCCGATTCCAAGGGAGATGGTTCCTCTCCCCCAGAGACTGTTCGGGAGGTGGAGGCGTCCGCAGGGGAGCCAGTACCCATGGTTGTGGATGCTTACCCCGCTAATTTGGACAGCGAAAGCACTGTTGAAGTCCCGTCAATAGCGGGATCTTTCATCAATGCTAGTCGTCTGGCGGATAGGGCAGAGGAGGAGCTCCTAGCCTCCGAGGGCGAATCATCGATGGCGGGATCCGTCATCAGTGTAAATCGTCTGTTTGGGGGGGAGAAGGATCTCCTAGTCTCCGAGGGCGAAGCCGCCAAGGATGGGGTGCAGAAGAAGAAGAGTGGTGTTGATGGAAATCCGTCAGATCAATCTTCAGCATTCTAAGGCGGCTTCCGCAAACTTGTTGCTCTGTCTTGAGAAAGGCGGAGTGGATATAGTCCTTGTCCAGGAGCCGTGGCTGAGTAGTAACGGCTGAACAATTTCTGGATTAAGGACGGGAAAATTCAACACTTTGGTGCATGGGGAGGCAGGTAGGCCTAGATCCTATATGCTTATTAAAAAGGAATTTAAAGCTTTTATTCTCTCTAATTTCAGCAATGCTGACGTAACCACGGTCTGCCTAGAGCGAGGCAGTAACGAATTGTGGGTGGTCACAGCGTATATACCCCATGGGGATGCAACGGGGCCACCACCTGTGATACTGGGCGAAATGGGACTTGTATTGTAGGAAGTTGGGAGAGCTATTGCCTGAGGCGTCTATCGTTGGTTCGGACCTGTCCGAATCTGAAATAGACGGTCTGGTGGAAAACTTCACCTCGGCAAGCAATAGCGCCTTTCAGCTGTCCTGCCCACTGAAAACTTACAGGGGGAAGGGCAAGCCGCCCTGGTGGTCTGATTCTCTTGACGACCTAAGAGCGTCCAGTAGGCGGCTCTTTAACAGAGCCAGGAGAAGTAAATTACCCTCGGACTGGGAGCTCTATAAGGTGAGTCTGGGGATTTATAAATATGAAATAAGGATAGCCAAGCGAGATTCATGGCGAAGCTTCTGCGAAAACGTAGAAGGCTGAAATGAATTCGCGAGGCTTAGAAAAATACTCTCTAGGAATCCCACCCATCGGGGGTATCTGAGAGATGATGGTGGGGACTGGGCGATGAGTAGCGAGGAGTCCCTAGAACTTTTACTGGACAATCATTTCCCCGATGTCCCAGTTGCGCAGGGATCTTCGCTTGCATGGTCGGCGGTTGCTGGCCATGCAGAAATGCCTGCCATTCCACTACGGGAAAGTCAAATATCCTGGGTTATAAGTTCGTTCAAGCCCTATAAGTCACCAGGCCCGGATGGCATCATTCCTGCGCAACTTCAAAAGTCTTTAGGGATTTCCTGCCGCTGGTTGACCATCATCTACACTAACTGCCTCAGGCTTAACTATATCCCTAAGTCGTGGCACACGGTTACCGGGGGCAATCGAAAGAGCTCTGGTGGGTTTAGGAGACGAAGCGGCTCTGGTTGAATTTATTAGCAAATTTCTATGTGGCAGAATTGTCGCAGCGGAGTGGGGAGGGGCCATAATTAAGAGGAAGGCGTGCAGGGGCACGCCACAGGGAGGTGTCCTATCTCCTCTGCTCTGGGTTGTGGTAGTCAACGAGCTTCTTGTGGAGCTGGAAGCCAATGGTTGTCGGGTGGTTGCCTATGCATATGACCTCGCTATCCTAGTCAGAGGCAAATTTCTGGGCACCCTGCGCGATGTTCTGCAGGGCTACCTGGATACTGTGGCTAGGTGGGCTGAATCATGTGGATTGGCGGTCAACCCGGGAAAAACAGAATTGGTTCTTTTTACAAGGAGATATAAGATACCCGACTTCAGAACTCCTTCGATTGGAGGTTTACCGTTGGTACTTACTGACAGGGTTAAATATTTGGGAATTGTTCTAGACAAGAAGCTGTCCTGGAGGCCCAATGTGGAAGATAGGGCCAGGAAGGCCGCGGTTGCCTTGTACTGCTGCAGGGGGCTATCGGAAAGAGTTGGGGCTCTCGCCAGGAGTTGTACACTGGCTTTATGAGATGGTGGTCAAACCGATTCTGCTCTATGGGGTGCTGGTCTGGTGGAAAGCACTGGACACGGCGAGCACCTCCAAAATGTTAGTGTCAGTGCAACGGACGGCGCTTATTGGTATCAGTGGCGCTCTGAGAACAACACCTACCTTGGCACTGAGTGTCATGCTGCATACGTATCCAGTAGATATTGCGGGAAAGGCAGCCGCGGCCCGGTCGTTGGTCAGGCTTCGTGATATGGGTTATATGCTTTCTGATTTCGGACACTCTAGCCTTCTAACTAGTTTCGACTTTATCCCGGACAGGACGGACTATTACATGCCAATGGCCGCTCCCTATGCAACCTTCACCCCAGTCATTCCCCCGAGGGAGGAGTGGGGAAGAGGAATTATCTGGGACATGGGACCGGTTAACTTGTTCGCGGAACCAAATCACTTTATGCTTGATTGCCCAGCTTTTGCCAGAATTGGGCGAAAGTATTTCGGTCGCGACTCACTTGGATCTCCCGAGGAGCTATCCAAGGTTGAGATCGGGATCATTCGGAACTTTATCGTTGCTACCCAACGATTTTCTAAGTAGTTATATCTACGTCACCGTTATTTTAGTTTATTATATGTGGTATCACAACGGACCTTCATGTTGTCCAAGTGAACTTCCCCTATCAGGGAAGCTACCACCCAACCTGACCCGACCTAGTGTTTTGATTTTCAATGGAAGATATTTCTCTGCAATTTTAGTCAACTTCCGCTGGCAACGCTGGCTGAAGCCCATATTCTAACTGCGCTTATCTGTCATCGCCGTAGTACTACGCCTACCACGACCTGGGTCCAAGGCTCGGGAAAAGATCCACGAAATTATTAGAATAAAGTTGTTTCTGTTAGAAAAAAGCTTCTAAGGGGGGCGACCTCGCTGTGGCTGTGGTTTGGCAGACACTCAGAGTGTACTTCTGCCATCAAAAGCTTCTCAGTGGAAATTGCCTTGCAGCTGACGTTCAGTGTTGACATAAGACACGTAGGTCCCCTCCAGCTAAACTGTAGGAAAAATAAGAAGGAGCACGACGCAAATTGTTAAAGAAGCTTGGCCTAAATCTCCCCGAGGTATTTCGCGCCTAGTATTTATTTATTATCTGTTAAAGCCGTAGGTCAAGGCAAAGCTTTCTTTTTACGTACATACATCCGGCTTAAGCATGTACCAAGTTATCACCTTTCCATCGTTGTGGTATAACTTAGAGCGATTTCAAATATATAATCCTTATCAAAATTGTTGGACACATTTAAAATTTTACTGTTGAGCTTTGCTAAATCGTTGCTGTAAACATTATGATGATAACAAAACTGAAGAAAGGTTTTTGGAATTTCAATTATATGTACAGTAAAGGCACAAACACATTCGACTTTTGCGACATTTTTGCGCTGATGTCACTTGAACGATGTCACCTTGAAAGTTTCGCTGAACGCAAAAGGAAAAGTTACATTTTAATTTTATGTGATGATGATGAAAATTTAAAAACAACACATTTTTTAACAGGAATACAAAATTATGTTCAAAATTAAATTGAATGCCGATGGAAATTCGAAGATTTTTGATCAATTGCAAGAAATTTCAAGAACTAGTTGACAAAGCCAGTAAAACGTAAGTTTTGAATTTCTTTTGGTATTACTTTGACGTTACTGTATCGTTGCTGTCAGCAATGCAACGTAGGCGCAAATATTAAGCAATACACTAATGTATTTGGGCCTTAAGCCGTATAGCTCTAAATGGAGAAAAATATATGTATTTAGTGTGTACTTGAATTTTTATGCCTACAAAAAATATTATGCACCCTACACATTTTTTTACATCCGTTTAACTAGATTTTATGCTATAACTTTGTTATTTGATGTCCGATTTGTGAAATCTTCATGTCACCTAAAAGGCCTTTAATTGGCTCTTGAGTCACTTTGGCCGTAAAGGCACGTTTAGTGTATACATTTACAAATTTTGAATGTAAATGTGCATGATTGTGGAGTGAAATAAGGTCAATGATCACAACTTCAATTGACCTTATGAACACTTCACATTGCTATAATGTCAATTGACTTTATGACCTCTTTAATATTGACTTAATGCCCATTTAAGAAAATTTGACTTTATGGCCATTGACAAAAGGCCATCATAATCCGATTCCTCAATGAAATGGAACCAGAATATATGACGTTTTCTTTGCAATAAAACAAATATTCAATTATAAACCTATGAAAATTTGTAAAAAAAAATCGTGTCTTTAAGCAGATTCTTTACTGAAATGAAAGTAAAACAAGTAAAGGTGTCTAAGTTCGGGTGTAACCAAACATTATATACTCAGCGTGAGCTTCAATTGTACATTTCATTTCAGATAAATTACTTTTCTACATAACACGTGGCACCGCCCGTTTAAACAAAAATGGCCCGTTTAAACAAAAATGTCTCCCCATTTCCTCCTACAATAAAACTTGATAAGTGAAATATCATTGATTCAAACCTACTTTTTGCTAAGTTATAGCTTATTATTCTAGTCTACGACCCTTTTAAATTTGTTTTCTATCTCATTTGCCGTGGTCTTTAACCGATCCCGTCCATTTTAACTAGAAATATTCTGCTATAAGGAAAATAAATGTACACAATTTCATTACGATATGTTAATTTTTCTTCGAGTTATGGCTCCCGAAACATAAAAAATTGCTTAGTCATAAAAGGGGCGGTGCCACACCCATTTCAAAAATTTTACTGTTTTACAATTTAATGTTATAATTCAATTTAGAAAGTAAAATTCTATTGATACTAAGCTCTTTCCGCTAAGATATAGCTTATCATTTTCGTCAACGACGTGGTCTTTTACCGATCTCTACCATTTTTTCTAGAAATATTTCTTGCTATAGGGAAAATTTGTGTACCCAATTTTATTACGATCCGTTAATTTTTCTTCGAGTTATGGCTCCCGAAACATAGAAAATTGCTTAGTCATAAAAGGGGCGGTACCACGCCCATTTTTTAAAATTTGAAGTTTTTCCTATTTATTGATATAATTCCACTTGGGAAATGAAATACCATTGATATAGAGCTCTTGTTTGCAGAGATATAGCTTATTTTATTCGCCCTTTTAAAAATCTTTTATATAAAAGTGGGCGTGGTCCTTAACCGATTTCGTCAATTTTTTTTCAAAGCATTATTTATAGTAAGGGTAACCTCTCTGCAGAATTTTGTTACGATAGGTTTAACGATTTTTGATTTATGATTAATAATATTTGTAAAATTGGTTTTATCACAAGTGGGTGGTGCCACGCCCATTTTAAAAAAATTTTTCAAATTTTTATCAAGAGTCTTAATATCAGTCCACATGTCAAATTTCAACATTCTTGGTATATTATTTACTAAATAATCAGGTTTTTTGTGTTTTCCAAAATGTTATATATATATAAAGTGGGCGTGGTTATCACCCGATTGCGTTTAGTTTTCCATACCAATCTATTCTGGGTCCAGATATGCTGGTGTACCAAATTTGGTGAAGATATCTCAATATTTACTCAAGTTATCGTGTTAACGGATAGAAGACGGACATGGTTCAATCAAATTATGGAAGTCTATATCTATCTCGATTCCTTTATACATGTACAACCAACCGTTATCCAATCAATGTTAATATACTCTGTTTGCAAAGCACGCTGAGTATAAATATAGGAAATGCAGCGCTGTAGGCAGACATTTCGAATAAAAACTCCCATGGTTAACATTGTAATACGTGGAGGTGCGAAAAAAATAATTGACCCTATGACCACAGAATAGCCACAATGTCAATATAATTAACATTAGACCCATTTGAAATTTGACGTTGTGACCATTTCATAGGATCATAACTTCAATTGACCTTGTGCTCTTTTGTAGTGTTCATAAGGTCAATTCACATTATGGCTGTTGACCTTATATCATCCCTGCGTGCATACTTTTAAAGACCTCAAAAATTACGGGAATTTTGTCAAAGAAATGTTTACTGCTTTTACATTGTACTACATTCACATGGCGCCATAAAGTCGAGTTTATGGGTCTTTGACGAGTTAAACAGTACTGGTAAACACCATAGTGGCCTATAAGCTCGAGGTTATGGCGCAATGTGAATGTTGTGTTAGGTCGCTTTCACTTTTGTCCGCAGTTTTCAGTACAAAATTGGGTTATTTTACGATCCCTATTTGAAACTTGAAACATACTTCAGAACCCGATGACAATGCAACATGAGGGGAAAAAACTATGGCGAGGTTGAATGTCTTTTATTTAAAAGATCTGTCAGAATTCGGAAATTTTTCGGTCAAGTTTAAAAAAGTTTCCCAGTGAGCTAGAGACTTGAAATTTTGAACATGTCCTAAATTCCCGTCACATAAGATTTTTGATGCAGCGTCATGCGCTAACAGATGAGTAGATTGCATGTATTTGCATGGGGAGCGACAAATAGCGCATCACAGCTCTTAACTTTTGTTGCAAGCAAAGCATAAGAAGAAGAATTTGATATTTTTTGGCTATGGCTGCTTTCAAACTTTGTAAGTTTAATTATTTTTTCCACTCGTTGGTTAGGTTGAATGGCTGGTCACTAAACACCTCACATAGACTGAATAAGTCCATAGTGTTTTCTCATACTTTAGGTAACTTCACATCGAGGAAGAAACCTAAACCTTACTGTTATTTCGGGGCACCACAAATTGTAACAGAAGGAGACAAAATTTCCGCTAGGTGGCGAATAGGTTGAGATAGAAAAAAATTTCATACGAGATGGGTATTTAAGTAGCTTTTCGATGAGCCAGAGACTTGAAATTTCAAAAATAGCTTAAAAAACTAGTAAAATTCAATATATAGGATAAAAAATTGTATAGATGGGGCAGCAAACGAGATATTTAGAGTTATTAGGAAAATCCATGGAACTCATGGAGGGATGGCCTGAAGGTTCAATGTGGCCACATAAATCGTTCCCGAGATGGTCGGGCCAGCACCTTAATGGTGCTGTGTTACCGGAGCGTATCGGATCTGTATCCGACAAAGGACCATCACATCGATAACACTCCCCAAAGCCTTCGGGGAGTAACCTAATCGCTACAACAACAACAACAACGAAAATCCATATAGAACAGGTGGAATCTTGCGAACAATATTTAAATCACATCACATTGAGCTAGAAACTTCAAATCATACATTTATGACGTTTACTTTTCTGAAAATAATGTCCACCTGCTTGTTATTCTCAGCTCTCTAATAACCTTGTGTGTTCGTTTCCCAAAACCTACAAGTTCGGCCTTTTTTGCAGGACACCAGCTGACCTAGCTCAAAAGTTAGAATTTAGAAGTGCAACATGGGGGTATCATTTTTTTTTGGAGAAAAGAAAACGCGATTAGTTCAGGGCAACAATGTACACAATTTTCGCTTGGTGGCGCAAGAGCCAGGATAACAAAAAAAAAACCTCATACGAGATTAGGAATCTTGAGATCGGTTTTAAAGTAGCTTCCTGATAACTTAAGGACCTAAAGATTTGGACATAGCAGAGAGCCCTATTAAAATACAATATTTTGGATAAAAAATTCTACTAGGTGGGGCAGCGATCTAGATTTAAGAAAAATAATATAGCGAAGGACGAATTTTTCGAAAAATTTTTAAATAACTTCTCATTGAGTTAGAAACACGTTTGGACGTTTCGTGAGGTGTCGCACGAATCGAGGTATTTAAAAACATAGTACTCAAGGGAGGAAAGAATTCCGCTGCATGAAGCCGACAAAGCATGAAAACGTAATGTAGCTAAGCGTACAGCAATGTTGGTCGCTAGGCGTACGTACGTTTGGCAAAAAGGAGGAAGAAGACGTTGGAACTACATAGAAATCGTTTTTTTTTTCGCTTATCCGCGGTGGTGTTTAGTTGCCTTTCATAATTTATAAAGGCAACTTCATCATTTTTTCAATAACTCTTTACTTTTGAAGCGACGCTTTAAATGAGCTTTGTGTACAGATCTTGAGGCGTAGAGGAATCCTAGCTACTTGTCATATCCTGTACACGTCTATGAAGCTACGCCCTTTTGTACCTTAAAGAAAAAGAATTTTAAAATAATATTAACACTTTTTAACACAAAATTTAGTTTACATTTCATCTTATTCTCAGTTGCACTTTTTTTTTTTTTTGTCAGTATAATCGTGTAGCCCCGAATAGCGGTTACATGAACTGGCAGCAATTTTCGGTTACATAATACTCCGATAACATATTTACTGGTAACGTTCGGAATAGGGCCATCAATCTCTTCAACCTAGAGCCGGCAAAATTACCTCATATAAACCTAAAACTAACAAGTTCACTGACAATTTCGATATTAAAAACAAAAATATTTTCCCATAAAAAAAAATTAAAAAGTTGAGCGTTTTCTTATGACCGCGTAACCACGCTTTTAAAAAAAAAGTCAGTAATTTTTTTAATAAATTTCTTCACTTTTACTTTTTTTAATCGAGCTGCTAATCCGCCCTGCCCAATTTGACACTCACGAATGGACTGCATTTGTTATCAACTTTAATACACAATATTAATCACAATATTAATTTTATTTATAAATACAGCCGCGTACACGAAAATAGTACTGCCAGTTTTTAAAAAATTTCGGCAATTCGATATTTTAAGAAAGAAATTCTATGAATTTTGTAACCTAAACTTCTTAAAGCAATCCCAAAACGTTTTCGAGAATATTAGAGAATAATAGAAAAATTTTACGAAAGTTTCGAGTTTTTTTATTTGTAGTGTGTATTTTCAAAATTTTTTTTTTGTTTATACAGTTTTGTAACACAAAAAATTTTAGTAAAACGAAATACAAGGTATAGGTCACTCAAAATATGCATTTAATTTGACGATTTTTTCTAAAGAATGTTTTAGATTTTCCGCCATACCATGTGTACATTTTTTTATATGGAAGATAAACTGAAACACGTTTTGGAAAAAAATTCAAAAAGCAATACGAATTTTTAGAAACTTATAATAAAAACTTTGCAGGACTAAAATTTATTAGGCTAAAAAACTGAGTTCTCAACAAAAAAAATCTGAAAACTTTAAAAAAAACCGAAATTTTCGGAAAATTTTTTCGAATTTTCGATTTTTTTTTAAATTTGGTGAGATTAGTTTGCATAGTATTGCTAACAAAATTAATAGAATTTTTTTTTTAAATTAAACAAATTTGGTAAAAACTGCCAGTGCTATTTTCGTGTTCGCAACTGTACATACATACTACTAAGGAGAAAATTGTTCTGTACGTGAAACACTAGGTTTAAAAAAACATACTAATTTTATACAACAAGATGTTGCCATATTTTTGCGAAACTTAAGCTGTCTCTGCAATGTGGTGTATGTACTAGTGCCAAACCAGTCAATCAAATAAATATATAAACAAGTAAAGGTGTCTAAGTTCGGGTGTAACCGAACATTATATACTCAGCGTGAGCTTCAATTGCACATTTCATTTCAGATATATTACTTTTCTACATAACACGTGGCACCTCCCGTTTAAAAAAAATGTGTCCCCATTTCCTCTTACAATAAAACTTGATAAGTGAAATATCATTGATTCAAAACTATTTTTTGCTAAGTTGTAGCTTATTATTTTCGTCTACGACCCTTTTAAAAATCTTTTATATAAAAGTGGGCGTGGTCTTTAACCGATCTTGTTCATTTTTTCTAGAAATATTTCCTGTTATAAGGAAAATCTGTATACCCAATTTTATTACGATCCGTTAATTTTTCTTGGCGTTATGGCTCCCGAAACATAGAAAATTGCTTAGTCATAAAAGGGGCAGTGCCACGCCCATTTTTTTTAATTTGAAGTTTTTCCTATTTATTGTTATAAATCCACTTGGGAAATGAAATACCATTGATATAAAGCTCTTTTTTGCAAAGATATAGCTTGTTTTATTCATCCACGACCCTTTTAAAAATCTTTTATATAAAAGTGGGCGTGGTCCTTAGCCGATATCTCGTTAATTGTTCTTCGAAGCATTCCTTAAACGCAACCTCCCTGCCGAATTTTGTTACGATAGGTTTCACGATTTTTGATGTATGATTAATAATATTTGTAAGATTGATTTTATCACAAGTGGGCGGTGCCACGCCCATTTTAAAATTTTTTGTCAAATTTTTATCAAAAGTCTCAATATCAGTCCACACGTCAAATTTCAACATTCTGAGTGTATTATTTACTTAATAATCAGGTTTTTTGTGTTTTCTAAAATCTTATATATATAAAAAGTGGGCGTGGTTATCATCCAATTTCGATCATTTTCAATACCAATCTATTCTGGGTCCAGATAAGCTCGTGTCCCAATTGGTGAAGATATCTCAATATTTACTCAAGTTATAGTGTTAACGGGCAGACGGACGGACGGACGAACATGGCTCAATCAAATTTTTTTTCGACGCTGATGATTTTGATATATGGAAATCTATATCTATCTCGATTCCTTTATAGCTGTACAACCAACCGTTATCCAATCAAAGTTAATAAACACTGAAAGAAATGGTGCTAGTAAAATCAACAAATCGGTTCTGTTGTTCTTGACTTAACGGAGATTCGGTGAAACTGATCGAATTATGGTTATTTCGACCGAGTTCTTTGGCAAGCGAACAAATTAGTTTAGTAATTTCAACAGAAGAGAAATTGTCGCTCTTAAGTTAACAAAATTCTGTAAAATTGACAGATTCCTAATCAATCTAACTGATTTTTCTGTTAACACAACTGATCTTACAGGTCAAATTTCAAAGAGAATTTTACGCCCACTGCGCTCTCTACTTTGTACTTATGACGATGGTGCCACTTGTTAAAAAAAAAACCAAAATAAGAAAACCACCAAATCGAAAAAACACACAAAATGCGAAAACAACAAAAAAATAGTTTTTCAGTTATCAATACAAAAACTGGGACACCTATTTATCGGGTACAATTTTGCAACTTCTCCTCCAAGCGAAATGCAAAATTGCGCCCTCTTGTTGCCAAAGTTTTGTTTGAACGAACAGGATTTTTCCAAAGTTAATAACATTTTGTTCAAGTTTTTACGAATTTTCACTCACGCGAACGAATCTAATAAGATAAAAAAAAAACATCCTTTTTTAATGTTGATGCTTCCGACAACATAAAAGTTTGAGTTGTTTTGGAATCGTTTCAACTTAAAGTGTTTCAAAATTAAACTTGCCGAATTACATGTAAAGTTACCTACCTGCGATTTGATTCTTTACTTTTCTATAACTTACAAGTTTTCTCTCAGTTATGTCAAACATGTATACTACAAGTTTTGTTCGAAACAATCAAGTGTGCCAACTACATGCGAGAGAAGAAATTGAGAATGAGCTGAGTCGCAACTGAAAGAATTGAGAATCAGTTTTGTGACTACTATTTTCGTTTCTATTTACAAAGCGAAGTTCAAAACTGTAAATTAATTAAATTATAAAATATAAAATTTGGTGAAAGTGCGTTTAATAAAACAAAATAATAAAGTGTATAATGTTTAATGTGTGCCAGCATATTTGATGTACGCCCAATTGAAGTTCGGTTAGTAAGTGCGTACATATGTATGTACATGTAGCAAGCATGCGTATTTATGTATTCACATATTTACGTATGAATATATATGGCAACATAGGTACTTTCGTACAAAGGTATCGCAACAACCTTTTTGTTCATTTGACTACTAACACGTCAATTACGAATCAACAATTTGTACGCAGTTCATTCAACATCTTGTTGCGATGGATAAAAATTTACAAAAATTTCGGTTGAATTGGCCCGTATTTCGGTTGATTTTACCAATCTTTTTCTTTCAGTGTACTCTGTGTGCAAAGAACTCTGAGTATAATAAATAAGATAAATAAGTTCCTAGCCTATCCTTTATCATCAGAGCTGTATTTTTTTTAGTGCTACAATATTATTGAAAAATTTATTGGTGTCAATTTGTTAGTGTAAATTTGAATATCATGCCGAAGTGCCCTTGCTTCGTATATGGAAGTGCTTTTTCTTTGCACTTTCACATGTAATTCAAACACTTTCATACGAATCGGATTTTTATGTGATGGCATATGGGAGTGCCATGAAATTTTTTTTTATATTCAAAGTATGAATTTATTTATCTGTGCCTATTCTTCAGAGCAAAAAAAAACAAAGTGCCATAAGTGTATAGGGGTTGAGCAGCTCTGCTCATCATTACCTGGCATCTAAACGCCTATGTGATACTGACTTGTCACTACAATTATATATACATATTTATATGCTTTTAACGCGAGTACCTGCCTCTTTAGGCTCAACCTCATGGGATGTGCATCTCAACCTTTTCTATGACCTTCCGCGGAAGAATCTTTGAAGAATTTATGCTTAGACAGAATATATAAAGAGGCTACATACCCTTCCTTGTGGCAAGCCTCTCCAAGTTCTCTCCTAATTTATTGCAAGACTTTTCAACGAAGAAGACCGCATTACTCCCAAGAGAATCTTTATTGCTAACTTTTCAACGAAGAAGACCGCATTACTCCCAAGAGAATCTTTATTGCCAACTTTTCAACGAAGAAGACCGCATTACTCCCAAGAGAATCTTTATTTCCAACTTTTCAACGAAGAATACCGCATTACTCCGAATATAATGCTTTATCGCCACCTTCGGCGAGAAGAGAATGCAAAGCTTCGTTAAGTAAGCTTTATTGTCAACTTCCCCAAAAGTGAACTCCCTCGCATGTTAGTAAAAAACCAACCATGCGAGATTAAGCCACAGCTTACCGTGAATCTTCTGTATCCCAAGGACATTGAATCAGATCTGATACAAGAACCAAGCGATACATTATATATGGTCATATACTGGATTTTCCTGCTCACCACGGTACGGTATTTATTGAATATCATAGGTTCGCGCAGGTGCTACACGTATCCACATTGCTCCCTTTCGAGTTAACACCACTCAGGCTTGGATAACCCATTTGTATTTTGCTCGCATTTTACGATCGGTATACCTACCACGGGTATATTCTAAACCCCTCACCCGCAGGGAGAATTTTGTCGCTTCAGTCATCCCTGTTTCGATATAACTAACACTTATTGGAAGCACCAAGTGAGATCAAGTGTTTCTTCCACCTGTCTCTCCCAACTTAGCGGAGGTCCCTCTACCAGGGCCGTAGAGAGAACATCCGGGCCCGGGACTAAACAATTTACGGGCCCCCTATAAAAAAATCACTAACACATTTGATTACCTTGAATTAATGACGTCTCTTTCATGAATCATTATTGATGGATTACATCAAAAAAATTGTTTGCCACATCAACTAATAGATTTTTGGACTAAAAGCTAACAATAAAATTAACACAGAATATTTACTAGTCATACTATTTTATACAATACGTAGAAATAAAATTCTCTTTTAACAGCCACATATTGTTTCAAATTTGTTATTATTGTTTTCTAGTTATTTGGTAACATTTTAGTACCTTTCTGATAAATTTAATGATGATTATAAATTTTAATTATTCAATATAGAAAGTTCGGATATCAAAGAGTAGATTTACTTGCTTTTTTCGCTGCAAAATTTTTATAATAATATCAAAATTTAACTGTCTTGCCAAAACGGATTCAACACACAGCGTGGCAAGTCCTGAAACTCGCTCTTGAGATGAACACGATCTATGAAAGTTTTTGATTCTTGAAAGGACGCTGAAGGAACGTTCTGCACTAGCTACAGTGGCAGGTATAACACAAATGTGGGGGAAAATTGTATACATATTTTGAACACATGTAGATGGCATTTAGCAATTCCAATGGTGATAAAGCTTTATCAAAATTTGCTTCGTAAATGTGTTTCAAGTGAATTATTTCGTATTCTAAAGTTTGAGAAATGTCCGACTTGTATTTTTCGACGAACTTTGCTGCGCTCGCCCGAACCGTAGTTTCATCCATGTTTTCAAATTGCCACAAAAAGGAAAACGTCTCGCTCAAATTTCTCATAGCTGCAAATCGTTCACTAATGCCAGTGATTACCGAATCAACGATCACCAGGAATGTATTGTTTTTAAAATCAGACTCTGAATCATCCGTAATCATCTCATTTAAATTATCTTCAGAACGTCTTTTGGGTTTTCTCTTTCGAATGTACGGAAACTTTGGCGAGATTTTCAATTGAATAGCAACTGTTTTGCATTCGTTTAAAATTGTTTGCCATTGGTTCCTGATCAACTTCAAATCAGCTAATAAGGCATCTAGATGTCGGACCTCAACATCTATGGTGGCGTCTCTAGCTTGGAGGACCACGTTTCTTTTATTAAGGTAGTCAGTATTGTGAACCAAATTGAGGACAGCAAGATACATTCGAACTTGATGATGTACTTGAAAATGCCGGTAACATCTCCGTATGCTTGCGCAGTCAAATTTGGTTTTTGGCTGAAAGACTATGAAGACAGCTCTGTACATTTTTTTCGAGGATGTCCCATCGTTGTGGAGTGCTGCTGAAAATAGTAAAAGATTTTTGTACAACTCCGAAGAAAGTAATTTCAGCCGTACAACATTCTGCAGCATCAACACCACATAAATTGAGACTGTGGGTTGCACAAGGCGAGTAATCAGCATTCGAGTTTTTGTCGAGAATGTGACGTAGGGCTCCGTTGTAAGCTCCTTTCATATTGGCGCCGTTATCGTACCCTTGTGCACGACAATCTTTTAATGGGATTTCATGTTTACCTAGAGTATGGCAAATTAGATCAGCGATTTCCTGACCATTTTTTTGGTTACAATTCACGAAAGCCAAAAACCGTTCTTGAATTGTAAAATTTGTTGCTTTCGAATTGAAATGGAGTTAGCGCAAAATGAACGTAGTCAACGTGACTAGCATCAAGGCATAGCATCAACGAAAATAGAAAAATGCTTGGCTTTCTTGCCTTAATCTAATATAGTTTCCCTCACGTGCTTTGCACAAATTTCTATAAACGCGTTCTGAATGTCTGGGGAAAGATAGTGAAATTGGAAACGTTTGTGCTGCTGTTGCGAAATCCAAACTTTCTCCAAATGATCTCTAAGTATCGGATCACAATGGCTTATGAAATCTTAGATGCCCAAAAAATGTCCTTCGTTTCGTTCACCAAGATGTATACTTTCGCCTTTGGAAGCTAGGCCTCTTTCACCCAAAAATAAAATAGTGCCCAAAATTTTATATTTCTTTCCACTTTTGAGTTTCATTGATTAGCTCTTCATTGATAAGTGTATCAATTGTAGCCTCCTTTTGAATTAGATTTTGTAAAGATGGCCATTGAATGTAACATTTAATGTGATCTTGCGTATTTTCGTGTGACGGCTGTTTATCGTATAGCTTCTTCCATACCTGGAATTTCGAATATCCTCACAACAAATTTTAGGACGACTTAAAGTATTGGTGCTTAATAAACGACATGGTAGGCAATAAGAAGCATTGCTACTGGCACTCCACACTAACCAGTCACGCTCCACTTTCTCTCCAGAGATTCAAGATTCTGTTTAACAACGAGGTAGGAAATGCCTCGTCAAGATGATCACGTGGAAAAATAACAGGACACTTTTGATGGCATCGACGAATTATTTCATTGACTTCTTCAGATGGCAAAAACTCATTATTCACGGTACCGATGCCGAAGTCGTTTAAATAATGTGAACTTTGATACAGAGTTGGTGGTATTGTTGGAAGACTTTTTGAAGATGAACCTTCATCAGTGTCACCACGAAAACTTTACGATTTCGGATTCATGTAAACATACATTTTTGTTTGATGTTTTTATTGTCTCCTCAGGCCCAGGCAAAAAAACATTATCAATATTCCGTGCTTTTGAAATTCGGCTTAAAATTTGCACATGGAACAACTGAAGACTCCCCTGAATTAAAAAAAAAATGTCTTAGTATCTCTAAATCCCGGGTCCCCTGAGAAATCCCGGGCTCGGGGGAATCCCCCACCCCCCTCCCCCTCGTCGGGCCTGCCCACTACCCCTCTTCCGCTTGCAATAAATTTCTAAAAGTACGCAGAACTCTTTTTGACGTCGAAGCAAAGAAACAAGAAACACGACAAAGCGTGTATATTAGACTGGGTCGATTTAATAACGATATCGCGCCATCGATTTTGCGATAGGATTTGGGCTCAGGAAAAAAAGTTCCACTACGCATAGCCTTTCGCCATTTTTTTTGCAGGCTCGAAAATTATTTTTTTGGGTATGCGTAGTGGAACTTTTTTCTCCTGTGCCCAAGTCCTATCGAAAAATCGATGACGCGATATCTGCTTTTAGGATACTCTTAGCGGCAAGTTATCTTTATAGAGCAATTCAAACCTAGCAAATAGGCAAAAAAATGTCGCTGGCCGTTGCGTTACTTAATGTCACGCATCTTAAGGAGCACTTTGTTTAGTGAGGAGTTTCATGTCAATATCCAGCTCCGTTGCAGACCTAATGGCAAAAACACATCGCGTTAGCAACTGCAACAAGGCTTAAGGCCTGGGTGCAGGTTGAGTGCGGGCCTTATGACCATAGCAGTACAGTGCCATCGAATATCGGGTCAACGGAATATATGGTCCCATGCCTGAGCTTCGAAAGAGATCTTGGGGCCACAGCTGAGCCGGAGGATTGGTGACCGGGTGCAGAAATGGCAGAAAATACTATACGCAAACCGATAAGTCGTTAATAACATATCAATAACATGACGATATAACATAGACTGAATGAGTTCGTGGTTTGTTTGTTTAACGACCAAAATGAAAAAAGTCCTATCAAAAACCAGTACCTATGTTATAAAATACCTCCGTTCTCTTGGTAAATACCAGAAGCTTTCTAGGAGCACTTGCTACTTCTACATCTGACAGCTGTTTCACTTCTAATAGCTGGAGTGTTAGCCTGGCATGAGCAGGGCACGACCAGAGAACGTGCTTGACCGTTTCCTCCTGCAGTCCGCCTTCCTACATCTGCCATCACTGCCGAAGCCATATTTAAAGGCATGTGACGCCAGTGTCCAGTCGGAATACCCGTCATGAGTCTACAGTCCTCTCCTTTGAATGATAGCAGTAACTTTCTTAGTATAAGGTTGTAGGCCTACACATGATCTTCCACACTTTACAGTCCTGTGCTTTGGTCCACGCCTTTCCCGCTTGGTCGATCATGTGCAACACTCGCTTTCTCCTAATCTCGCCCTATCTAATTCGGTCATACATCTCTCAAGAGATGTCTATGCATAAATACGATGAAAAAAATATCAGACGAAGGGAAACGCAGTGCATTCTCAAACAGCCTAATTAAAATCTTGAATACAAATTTGCTCCTTCAACTTTCTTTATAGAGTTTGGAATGTGGCAATTGGATGCCAACTCCATCTATGGCTAGATCAGCACATCAAAATACAAATTAATGCTTCGAAAACGGAAAAGATAAAAAAAATAAAAACGTTCTCTCCAATTGCAGATGTTTCGCTTAATTTCAGCTCATACCAACACATGGAAAAAATTCTAAAAATGCGCCAAGCACCACACCGGACAATGATTGCCACAAAAAGTGGATGGCGTGCAAATCAGCACCACCAAGAAAACCATATCGAATGCATGATTGGAAATAACGACGACGACAAAAATAATAAAGCACTTCCTTGACAAAACTTGCAACAAACAAGCGGATTGAATTGCATGAGATTGTGGATCCCGATGAACGAATTGGGAACGATATTTATTTATGCGTGAACGCGCATGGCGTGAGCAAAAGCGGACGACAGCAATTCTGAGCGCAAACAGTAAGACAACTTGAGAAAAAAGTGGAAGTGCCACAAGAGGAAACGAATGCCTACGTCTAAAACGATGATTTGGACGTGAAAGGAGACATAACAATGGACACATAAAATATTTCACAAAATACTGCAAATCTCTAGAGAACAAAAGCTTAAAAGACGAGGAAGAAGCAACAGGGGCGGAAGTCAAAGCAGCGCGTCAGCGTGTGGTGTACGCGTTGATTGAAGGCCGGCGTATGCTGGATAGCTGAAAGCCTGTGCGGCATACATATGTGGCAGTGAACGTAAGCTTTTTTTGAGTAGCCGACGTCTCAGCCGTTAAAGGTTGCCCAAAAATTGCATGCAAGGCGTAGGCCACTTTGGACTCAACATTTTTGACGTGTGAAAAGTCGAAGTGTTGCAAGTCGCACCCATATGTGAGATCTGCTTTGTTTTTGTGTTTCATGTACATATGTGAGCGTGTTTGCGAATAAAATTTCAATTATGCCTTGCGGAGAAATCTTCGTTATTTCTTAGTGTTTTTTTTTTTTTGTTTTTTTTTTTTTTTTTTGTTAACGAAATTGGCATAAGATCGAAATAAGATAAATGAAAAGCTTGGAGGGCATTTGTGTATAGTTAACCTCCCTATTTTGTAGAATATGTATATATATTTTCAACTAAAAATCCAACTAATGTCGGCTTCCTTAAACTCTTTAATAACCAATTTTCACGCCTCTCAACCTTTAATAATTTTCTGCCTCATTAAGTTTTTCTTTTTAGCTCTTCGTTTAAGTCATGGTCTGCAATTTGGTGAAATAATCAGCAACATCAGTAATTTTGTTATGCTTTAGACATTTATAGTGAGTTGCATACTTATTTGATCGTACGTGATATGTGGTAGACGCAGAATTATACATTAGGGTAACCCTGTGTTTATGAAACAAAAAGCGAACAACTTCTTTCAAAGGCCGTCGAAAAGCGCTTATCATAAACAAAAAACTTAAATCGGAGCACTTTGCTTTACAAAACTTCAAAAATGTATTGAACATTTTTTCCGACACCTTGTAAAACAGCCACATTTGTTTCGTTATAATTTGCTTAAGGATCTATTAACCTATGATTTCAGACACAGCTTTTAAGGATTTCAATAATGAGGCACCCTGCAGTAGAACGTCTTTCTCCTACCTTTCTTTTGATGAGCAACACCCTGTGTTCAAGTGAAGTTTTTTCCCTCCAAGCATCGTTATACGCCCTACTACACAGAAGAGCTTGAATCGGAGCACTTGGCTTTACAAAGCTTCAAAAATGTATTGAACATTTTTTCCGACACTTTGTAAAACAGCCAAATTTTTTTTCTTATAACTTGCTTATGATTCTATTTACCTATGATTTCAGACACAGTTTGAATACATTTTTTCTCTTCATGCATTTTTAGTTAGTTAAACCCTTATGTAATCGCACATGATATGTGCTAGAAGTAAGACTATACTCCAGGATAACCCTGTGTTTGTCAAACAAAAACCCACCGAACCGAGCATTCCTATAAAATATCGTAGCAAATAATAAAATATATGTTACCAATATTAGGGGGACTCATGAAAGCATATAAACTTATAAGGTGTAAAATTATATCCATTTACACACGCTGTTATATGAACGCACCTAGTAATACTCTTGATATACTTGATTGTTTATCAGCTGTATTATTGCCAAACAAATTTTTTTTCATTCCCTGCAAAAATCGTTGGATCATGTGGTCCACTGGAGTACTTACATTTATACTCCACAGTAATGCGGCAATGGACCAACTCACGTTTCTACACGAACATATTGTAAGCCGATCATTGCTCGTTTTTAACGATTGTAATCACTACACGATGTTTATTGGACTGTGGGTACTCCATGGATTACTCCGATGTAATGCGAAGCTGGAGTATATGGTCCAGTCCTAGGACATCGCAATGTTAATTGAACCATATTTTTTGTATGAATTGTGGTTAATTTTGGAGTACTCGGTTGGTCCATAGCGAGTATTCCATACATGCATGCATGGAGTACTCGCGATTTTTGCAGGGTTGTTATACTAATTAAAGAATGCCAAGATTAAGTGAAAAATCAAAACTAAAACTCCTTTACTGAAAATGCCTGGTAATATCTGCAAGGTTGCATTCCTTTGAGTTTACCGCGTTTACACAATCAAATGTGCGCTTAAATTTATACAAATTGTGTAAATGATTTTTCATACAAAATTTGACAGCTCGTTTACACACTAGATAAATTTATACGTTTACACACTTTATAAGGCATTTATACGGTTACATGAGTCCCCCTATTATCCCGAACTTGAGCACTCAGCTATAGAGGATTTCCAAAATGAGGTACCCTGTAAAGTGCAAAATTCATTTTTCTCTACAACTTCTTTATTAGGTCTTGAATTTTAATAAGTGATATGATGTAGCTGCGGCCGTAGATCAAAACCGATTTTGCCTGTGGAAGTCAGTGACGTATTATGTTGACTTTAAGAAAAATATTTCTAACAAAAGTAACACCCTGTGTTCAAGTGACAGTAGTAGCATAGTCCCACAAAACAGCTTGTCATAAAAATTAAAGCGCTTGGCTGTAAAACAGCTACATCCTTATAATTTCTTTAATTGGCATTCGATTTTTTTTCAAATGTATTAACCAGTAGCAGTCCATGGATTTTATTCGCCTACCCTGTCAAAACAAAATTTCTTATTGACTTCACTTCATTTTTTACAGAGAATTTCCTTCTAAAGGCAACACCCCACAATCAGGTGACATATCCATATCCCGTTATCTGCTATAACAATTTTTAACACTTTTGGCTTGTGTGGGGGAAAAAATCTAACACAGGGTGTTTGCGATTATCCATATAATTTCTTTGTTTGACATAAAATTTTTGTGACAGACTTGTTTTTGTAAACGTATTAACCAAAGGCGGTTTTGTAAAGAGAATGCAAAACTTATAGGCAAGAGTTTTTGATCACTCTGTGTTCTATTAACCTAAGATGTCAAACACAGCTTGTTATCATGTGAATTTTCTTCCGGCGCCCTATAAAAAAACTCCTTTTTTCACTTCACTTGACATTCTCCTCAATAGTCCAAGTCACCATTAACGTATCATGCTAGCATCAGTATTTATAAATTTTTTCTTATAGGAACACCCTGTATTTAAGCCGCATTTAAATGTATCGATTTTCCCAAATTTCCATGAATCGTCATACGTTATAATAAAACAATTTGAATACTTTTGGTTTTAAACCATTTCAAAATTGTGGAAAAATTCTTAGGACACCCTGTCTTTGAGCCTTGCCTTATAATTTCAATCAAATCATTAATTCATCGTTTTTTAATTTTTTGAAATCAATTAATTTTATTATTCACTTAAGCTTTGCCAAAGCACACTTGGTCCAAGAAGCCATTAACGTGTTCCTTCAACTTTAGTATTTATCAACTTATAGCAACACCCTACATGCATCGTTTTACGTAATAATAAGACTTTAAAACTTTTGGCATGTGACCAATTCAAAAATGTGTATACTTTTTTCGGTCACCCTGTGTATTTCATTATAATATGCTTATTAGACATTCGATTTTTATAAGTGGCATACTTTTATAAACGTATTAACTATACGCAGATTTTGCCTAAAGACCTTTTATGAGAATGCAAAACGTATAGCAAGGATTTTTATTAGTAACACCCTGTACCCAAAACACATTATTTAAAGTTTTTTTCTGTGTAAAATTGAGATATTATGTTTTACCAAAAGATACTGTATACCAAATGTGACCAGTCTCGCGGCTCGGTGCCATGACCTAACTAAAAGCCCAAACTAGATTGCACAAAAATCTACTAATGTCCACTCATATTTCCCAGCAACTTCTCATATGAATTGGCCATTCATTCATTATCGGTATGGACGAATTTGATCGAGTCCAACGAAACATGTCAGACAATTACTTTCGCGACATCTCCTTCCGACTATAAAACATCTACGATGGTTTTGCTTTTCACACTGCCAATGCGATAGAAATACATAGTTTGTTGGACTTTCTATATAAATCGTTTCTAACCGATTTAGTTCTTCCGCTCGATCTGTAATTTCCTGCACTGGTTCCCTAATCTCGACGATGTTGAAGGTCTTGCTTAACTTTATTTGGACTAAAATATATATTTTGCAAACGGGTGTCACCGATGTGAGTACTCCTTGCCTTACCAGCTGGACTGGCGGGCAATGATTTGTTTCGAATCTTCGGGTATATCCACCTTGAAACAAGTGAAAGGCATTATATCCGAAGTCATAAAGGTGCAAATAATTTTCGGCTACTTCGCCTTTCGTCCGTATGCGACTTCACACAGTAGGCAAAGACCTTCTTTTCGAAACAGCAAGGCATTCCTCATCGTATCTATAGTTCTCAGGACCTCACTGGACAGTCATAATACTCTTAGCGGCCGGAAACGACTGAATGAGAAATATTGTACTCATGTCTGGTCGAAGATTACTCTCAAAGAACAGTAGAAAAAGCCTTCGGCATAATTTTTCAGTCATTTGTTGTTTGAGCAGCTTCTCGAAGGCAAGCTTTCTTAGGAAATATGGTAGAACACAAAGTTGGATCGATAAACACAAGGTTGTATACCGACTCGATGATCAGACTTAAGATAGTATGTTTATTATTAGGAGCAAGGACCTTGATACTACAGATAGCCCTATTAAGGGTTACTCCCATTGAGGGATCCTTTATGATAGGCACTAAATTAGTGCCATGACGGACGGAGCTGTCCTAATGGTAGTTTTAACTGCTCGTTGAAGAAATGTTGCTGTTGTTGAAGATTTAGGAACGTGTTACTAATATAAGCGAAGAAGCCCTTGGTTTTAATGTCCGACTCCGCTGTTGACGATCATTTGCATCAATATATAACAGTAATTGCCTCTCTGGCAAAACTTCTATACTGTAAGAGGTGTTTGAACCACCTCTGCACATTCAGGTTCGATGTGGCCATTTGAAATCGTTCACGTGATGGTAGGACTGTTACCTTATCAATGCTAGTTTCAGATACTTACCAGTTTAATATCAGGCAAAGGACCCTCAACATCGATCATACACCCCTAAACCTTCTGGGAGCGTATTCACCGCCACAAGAGAGTCTCATCAAGAAGGTATCATTATCACATGAAGCTGAGTACACTCCTATACAGGGTTCTTAAAAACTGGCATACAAAGTCTAAAAGGGAGCCCCTGTAACGAGTCCGTTGCAATGTCATACCTCAAACTCAAAAAAAGCTTTTATAATCGCTGTCGTTTCACTGCTTCATGGCCTGCATGAATTTCAAGTAAGGAAATGGAAAATTGGATACAATAGCTCATGATTTCAGTATGGGCATGCATACTAAATAAGCACATGTGTTTGTGTGAGTGCAGTATTTTTGTGCCGCTTGCAAGTGTGAACTAATGATTCCTGAGGATCGATAAGAAGCCGACCCAACCAACTGCATGCTGCATGCTGACTATGCTAAATGCTAAATGCTGCTTGTTGCTCGACGTCAATAGTTAGCAATTGTAATGGGATAGATTGGATATGAATGAATGTTTGTATGTATGTAAGTAATCACACAGGTAAGCTCAATATTCGTGTTACCAGCATAAAAAGGATAATAATCATAATGATGGTACGACTGCTGGCAGCTGGCGGCTGAGTGTCGAAGGAGCTACAGAAATCAAGAAAGACAATAATAACAAAGCAAAAGCTTAATAAGATGAAAAAAGTGGAAAACCAAAAAAAAAAAAAAAAAACATTAAAAACAGAAAATTTATGCGACTGCAACGAATGGAATGGAAATCTTGAAATGTGCACCTTTGTTGAAAGTTTTCGTTCGGTTTCTGTCTCGTTTTTTGTTTCTTTTGCTAGAATTGGATATGGATGCATGGTTAGTTGAATGGATGGATGGATGGATAAGCATGAAATCGAATAGTACTCTATAGTTGAACTATCTACGTTTATATGTAAAGTGGTATTGCGAGTTGTTCGATGGCGCGGTGTGGATGGGCTCTGGTTAATGCTATTGTTTTGTGGTGCAAGTGCTGCAAATTTCTTTTAATAAGATGCTTGACGCCTTAAATAGCCCACAGCGGCAAAGGCAGCGTAGAATCATGTGAACAGTGAGTAGATGCTGCCCTAATGAATTAGCATTAGGGTGGTACTTATTAAGTTCACTTTTCACAAAACACATTTTATGAAGACAACCCCGTTTCGGCATTGTGCCATCTTCAGTGAAATTTTTGTTCTTGTCGCATTTTTAATCGCATAAACACTCCGCGAGAGCTGAGCGGAATGTGACGGAATTGACGGTCCTTTGGACGGAATTCAATTCGATACGATCCGCTACTCTTAAATTTTGGATTTTATAAAAAATGTAAATTTTATGAAAATTAAAAATTTTTAAATTATCTAATATATAAAATTCTTCTGTCACGGTTTTAGAAGCTGAACTCCTCCGAAACGGCTGAACCGATTCTCATGAAATTTTGTGAGCATATTGGGTAGGTCTGAGAATCGGGCAACGTCTACCTTTTTTTCGCTACGTGTCTAGGGTCTTGAGATCAAAACGTGGACCCGGGTACCCCTAGAATGTGTGTATACAATATGGATATCAAATGAAAGCTGTTGATGAGTGCTATAAATACAGGATAATTTTCATACAACTGGGCGGCTAGGGTCTCGATATATAGCCCAAAACGTGGACCCGGGTACCCCTAGAATGTGTTTATACAATATGGATATCAAATGAAAGCTGTTGATGAGTGCTATAGTACAGGATAATTTTCATACAACTGGGAGGCTAGGGTCTCGAGATATAGCCCAAAAAGTGGACCCGGGCACCCCTAGAATGTGTTTATACAATATGGATATCAAATGAAAGCTGTTGATGAGTGCTATAGTACAGGATAATTTTCATACAACTGGGAGGCTAGGGTCTCGATATATAGCCCAAAACGTGGACCCGGGTACCCCTAGAATGTGTTTATACAATATGGATATCAAATGAAAGCTGTTGATGAGTGCTATAGTACAGGATAATTTTCATACAACTGGGAGGCTAGGGTCTCGAGATATAGCCCAAAAAGTGGACCCGGGCACCCCTAGAATGTGTTTATACAATATGGATATCAAATGAAAGCTGTTGATGAGTGCTATAGTATAGGATAATTTTCATACCACTGGGAGGCTGGGGTCTCGAGATATAGCCCAAAACGTGGGCCCGGGTACCCCTAGAATGTGTTTATACAATATGGATATCAAATGAAAGCTGTTGATGAGTGCTATAGTAAAGGATAATTTTCATACAACTGGGAGGATAGGGTCTCGAGATATAGCCCAAAACGTGGGCCTGGATACACCTAGAATGTTTTTTTTACATTATGGATATCAAATTGAAGCTGTTGATGTGTGCTATAATACAGATTAAGTTTTACACCGCTGAGTGACTAGGGTCTCGAGATATAATCCAAAACATGGACCGGGATACCCCTAGAATGTATGTGTATTATGGATATCAAATGAAAGCTGTTGCTGAGAGCTCTAAAGTTCATTGTGATATTCGATTTCGTCACAACAACCTGGCAAAACTGATAAATATGCATGCGCAGCCGAAATAAAGACATGAATTAATAATACCCACATACTGACTTGCATACGTCCTATTCGATTTGCCTGAAATTTCGTATATAAATTTGCCTATATTAATATTTACGATGTTTTTTGCCGGGAAGTATAATAGAGACGGACTGGGACTGGGATTAGGACTAGAACTGGGACTGAGACTGAGAGTCGGAGTGGGACTGGGACTGAGACTCGGAATGGGACTGGAACAAAATACATACCACCCTCTGGGACTGACAATAAGAGATGAAGAAGAAAGAGAAAAACTTGAGAGAAGAGAAAAGAGAGAAGGAGACTGAGAAATAGATAGAATAAGACGAAGATGGAGATGAAGCGAAAAAGACGGAGGGAGGAGTGAATAAAGAGATTAGGAAAAAGGGTAGAGGGGTAGAGCAGAGTTAGACGGAAAAAGCTTATTAAAATGTATGCAGATAGGCCGAATTTAGGGCAGAACAACGTCTGCCGGGTCTGCTAGTTTATTTATAAATTTTTAATTTTTATTAATTATTAAATCTAATTTTTTTATTGCAAAAAATTTCGAAATTCTGCTATTAGCAGAATTGCCTCGGTAACAGTTTTATTGCCCTAACTAAACTAACTAACTAAAGCTTCGTATCTGTGGAATTTGTTTGCCTTTTAGGACAGGCACGGCATGCCGTGAGAAGAGGGAATAACGGCAAAACTCGTCTGTCTCCAATCTACCTAGCTAGAAGGAATATACATCAACTCCGCCAGAAGGCCAACTATATAAGGCAATATAATTAACTTGCGTCGATTTGTAGAACCGACGAAGGCGGTTGGAGCGGACTAGAGCTCTAACCTCTTGTTTGCTATTATCTGCCGCTAAGAATGCGTGATGTTTAACACAGTTTTCTTGCTGAAGGATAGTAATAGAGTGGACGGGTTGTTTACTCTTCCTAGATATTGGCCCAAGATCCGCCCAAGATCACGAAAAACACTTCTGCATGGTGTTGTTGCTACTTTGTAGTTAGTCAAGCTGAAGAGCAGGCTAAGTAGTTCTGCCCGAATTATTAAATATAAGGCTATGGAGCCACCGTACGTTTAATATCCAACATACGTCTTAATTTAGCCCTCAAATTCAAAAAACTCTTTAAAGCTCTTTAGGGTAGGAATACTTCAACGTGAGTAGTAATTGAATCCTTTCAAGTGTATATTGCGAAAGATTGAAGCCCACCGTGAACCGGCTGATTGGACCTTATCAGTGCGGCTTCAGACCTGGTAAATCTACCATCGACCAGATTTTCACAATGCGCCAAATCTTGGAAAAAACCCGTGAAAAGAGAATCGACACACATCACCTCTTCGTCGACTTTAAAGCCGCCTTCTACAGCACGAAAAGGAGCTGCCTATATGCCGCTATATCTGAATTTGGTTTCCCCGCAAAACTTATACGGCTGTGCAAAATGACGTTGAGCAACACCATCATCTCAGTCAGAATTGGGAAGGACCTCTCCCAGGCGTTGAAAACTAAACGAGGTTTCAGACAGGGTGACCCCCTATCGTGCGATTTCTTTAATTTGATGCTGGAGAAAATTATACTAGCTGCAGAACTTAACCGCACTGGAACAATATACTATAAAAGCGTGCAATTACTAGCATATGCTGATGACATTGATATCATCGGCCTAAACACCCGCGCTGTTAGTTCTGCTCACTCCAAACTGGAAAAAGAAGCGGTAAAGATGGGTTTGATTGTGAATGAGGACAAAACGAAGTACCTGCTGTCATCGAGCAAAGAGTCAGCGCATACGCGCCTTGGCAATCACGCTACTCTTGGCAGCCATAATTTCGAAATAGTAAAAGACTTCGTTTATTTGGAACCAGCATGAACACTAGCAACAACATCAGCACTGAAATCCAGCGAAGAATCAATCTTGCCAATAAATGCTACTTTGGACTAGGTAGGCAATTGAAAAGTAAAGTCCTCTCTCGGCGAATGAAAATCATACTCTACAAGTCCCTTATCGTACCCGTCCTGCTATATGGGGCAGAAGCATGGACCATGACAACAGCAGATGGAGCGGCTTTGGGAGTGTTCGAGAGAAAAGTTCTTCGAAAGATTTATGGACCTCTACGCGTTGGCGATGGCAAGTACCGAAGAAGATTTAATGATGAGCTGTACGAGCAATACGTAGACATCAACATAGTCCAGCGAATTAAAACGCAGCGGCTGCGCTGGCTAGGCCATGTTATGCGAATGAAAGATGATGCTCCGACCAAGAAAGTGTTTCTATCGGAACCCGCCTATGGAAGCAGAGGTAGAGGGCGGCCCCCACTCCGTTGGAAGGACCAGGTGGAAAACGATTTAAACTCCCTTGGTGTGACCAATTGGCGCCGGTTGGCGGAGCTAAGGAGCGACTGGCGCGCCTTTTTGGACGCCCATAACCGTTTAGACGGTTAAGCGCCAATTAAGTAAGTAAGTAAGTAGCAATTGAATGCAGACAGTAGCTTAGGCGTTACTGCTATTGCAGCCTCGATAAAAATACTTCCCGAAGGTTTTGGAAGGAGTTATCGTTACTCTCCAGAAAAATCACTTTAAGGTGAAGGCTCGATTATCTCGCGAACGACTTGATATGAACACGGCGAGCCTTCCGCGTCAACCCACCCCTCGATGCGTAAGAAAAGGAGCCCGCATGGCTGTGGCACTATAAGCTATGTATTGCAACCCCACAAATTCTCACCTTTACTATGCAACACAGCAGTGGTTTGGTTTGTTCTTGATGTAGTCGCACCCAAAAATTTATCGATTGGCGCCGTCGACGAACTCTTTCTGACCACTGTTCAGACCATGATAAGGCAGTCGAGGGACAACATGCATCAGAGAGAGCAAAAAAAGTCCCTTATATAGACAAAGGTGAGGGTGTTAATGGGCAAAGGTGAGGGTGTTAATAAATCACTATCGGAATGCAGAATAGAATGTGCTTAGCATTCGCTTTGCAGAACCCGTGTTTTGACCAAGGCCCTTATAGAATGTCTAAATAAATACATTATCGGCTGGTTTTCAGACTTACGCTCTGCTGGAAACAAGCATATTCTGTGCTAAATTAGACTAATGAATGGCTCAGTGTCTTGAACATCTAAGCCTCAATTGTACCACAATGGATCAACCGGTCTAAGTGTGACTCTCTACCACCCAAACCAAACCCCTTTTTTGGAGAATATTTAATAAGCCTTACGTCCAGTTTCTTATTGTAGACAAGAAATGAGTTTTATTTTCTTCAACGCGTTTTGGTGCTGTTTTACACCTTCTTCCGGGGAGTCTTGTACATTTGACAAACCATAAAACTATTTGTGGAAGACATCAGCGTTGCCATGTACCCTCTCAGAAAGCTTTTCTTGTTATTGAGATTCTATTAATGAAAATACTTTGTGACAAAATTATTAAGCTTTAAAGGCTTAAAACTGTGTGATATAGCATACTCGAAGGTATAGAAGTTTTCTACATTAGGCTGAGTCGATTTTCTTGGAAGCATAATAGCGACAATCGAAATCGACTGTTCCAACGAAAGCCGGAAGTTAGTATGAGACCGCCTCGCGTTCAGAATCGGTCAAAGCCTTTAATCCATGTTTTCGTTAATTTCCGACTTAGATTTGCAGCTTGTGTATAAATTTTATCCGTCCCCCTATAATGTTGCAACAAAGAGTTTAAGATATCCGCTTTTGAAGGTTTTCACATCGCCCTCGATTCCAGTACACAGAACTACTTTGAAGAAGCTCCTACGCTTCTTCGAACTCCGAATAATCTAAAACAAAACATGGAAAGATAGGGTCATTATGGAAAGGGTGTTCTCCTTTAAATAAACGTTTAACTTTGATCTCTCTACAAAGCCAAATTAGATACTTTTAAATTCCTTGGTATGTTACAAGATTATTACAATTTTTCCTTTTTGTAGGCCCTTGAGAAGTAATAGCAGCTGAAGGAAAAGGCATGTCAGGAAGATAAGTCTGTACCCAAGAGATCACGACCTAGGCAGTGGGAAACCCGAACATTAGATGGATAGTTTTCAAATCTCACGAGCTTTTTCGCAAGTCCACCAAAAGGCCGCGACGTGGCCAATGGACATTCTTTCTTCCAGTCGGAGCGCGGATTACAAAAAGTTTGCTTTAAATCATACAATTTATATTACGGGGAACTAACAGTTCACCAAGCGACACCGACTTGAGTAAAGCAATCCAAGTCTGTTTATGTAAGTCTGAATTAAATTATGACCACAAAGTTCGAAAAGATGACTTGGGTTAATCGACTTAAAGTTACAGATCTAGAAGATTCGTCGCGGTCATTTCAAATCCTTCTAGAGATGATCAGACTAGTACCTTGATGGTGCTAATATCCGGAACGTATCAGTTCAACTTCCAGCAAGGGACCAAAAATACTCTCCAAAACCGTCGGGGAGTATCTTCATCACCACAATAAGAAGAAGATAGCTTGAGTTAGGTTAGGATGAGCGGCGGCTGACCTTAGACAAGAGCAACTCACTTGAACAAGAAAGAGGGGCAGTTTTGAATCCAGACAAGTTTTCAAGTATCTTGTTTTGTACCTCTGGGCTCATACTACAAAGTACTGTGCCAAAATACCAACCACT
Organism: Eurosta solidaginis; assembly: GCF_040869045.1. NCBI lineage: Eukaryota > Metazoa > Arthropoda > Insecta > Diptera > Tephritidae > Eurosta > Eurosta solidaginis. The sequence goes on from NC_090320.1 coordinate 240,755,827, forward strand.
TTGGGTAACTGAATGCTAGTAGGCTCAATGAGTACGATAAAGCGTCTGCGCTAACCAAAGGGATATCGGCCTTTTTGTAATACATAGTATTTGTCCACCGTTTGCTCACTTCACTCGATGCGCAGTCTTGCAAGAGCGGACCGCAAGTGATCCACGGAAGTTTGAATTCCCTATTTCCTGCTAAGTTCGTTTCACAAAGTTCTATTCGGGATGCGAAATGTTTTGTTATACCCGAGAGGAAGATTATATTTTTCCAAAACACTTCGATTCGGCTGAGAGCAACGTTAGACAATTTTAGATAATCTACGACCGCACCACTTAGATTTCATCGCATCCACCGCAATCCTTATTGTTCCATTTGGAAGACACTACAGTAGTTAGGTAACATAGACATGCAACTTACCTGGAACCCCTAAGGAACTGTATCGGTGGCAGTACGAGCCCACTGTACAACTTCATAGCACCAGCGCCCAACATCAACACAGCTGCACAACTGCAGCAGCAGTCGAAACAGTCATACCTCAAAGGTCAGTCAGCTAAATGGAATGGCATCCTCTAGCAAGCCCCGCAACCTCTTCCACACGTTGAACTAGTTCGACTATAGGATTTGTGGGGCATCAAAATAGAACCACAAACAAAAGCGCCAAAAAGATGGCCAAAACAACGCAAAAGGTAAAAAACAGCAAACATAAACGAACGTACGTACGAGCCATACAGCCAACCAAGTACGCCGTAAAGATCATATCTAATTGTAGTATCGGCAAGGCAACACTACCCAAATGGCTCAATGGGTTTTGTAGCTTAAATGCGAATAAACTTTAGCTACAAGCGTGCTATAGACTTACTCGAAGCGTACCATAAGTCGCTAACTGAGGCCGGCGATGGGCTAAGAAGCGATGAGTAAAATACGATAAACGAAAATGTAATATTTCTACGAATGCTACGAGCCCTTAGCGAATACCAACGATGACACAAACAGCTTGTTGTACTTTACCTAGAAATGGATATTGAAGTTAAGATCATCAGGAGGATAGACAAAGGTTGAAAGAATGGCTTGAACTGCTATTTGAAGAGCTTAACAAACTAAAGTAGTGGTGAGGACGGGAATTAGTTGTTAGTTAGAATTACAACAATAATATTAGACATTTTTCGCAATTTGTTGTGGCGCAACAAAACGTAAATAAGCGCGTAAAAACGCTTAGAATCAAAAAACAGCTCGGTCAGATCAGCACCAGTTTTTTGTTATGATTTAACTGAGCTGAGGAATACAAACACACAGCACAACTATCACGAGCTGGACTTGACTAGCTGTAGGGCATGGGTATGTGGTCTGAATTGATGTTCTAACTTACTCTCATGCTCAAACGTACTGGTGCAAACTAGGATGCAAATACAGGAGCCGCTGAATATCTCATTCTCTTTAAACCTTTGTAACGGAATCCACAAGATTAGGGAGGTTAGGTTAGGTTGAACTGGCCGGTCTATAAATACCTCACATAGACTGAATGTGTCCATAGTGCTACCAGAATTTGTTTGCGAACCAAATCAGGTACCAGGACTTATGTTATGGAATAACTCCGTCCTCTTGGCAAATACTAGACGTTTTCTAGGACCTAGCTTAATTCTTGCCTCGAGATCTGGTAACTCTGCCGTCACTAATAGCTGGAGCCTTGACCTGGCGAGCGCAGAGCACGTACACAGAACAGCACAATCGTTTGTTCCTGCAGCTCGTACTTCCTACACCCGCTGTTACTGACGAGACCTAACTTATAAGCATGTGATGCCAGAAGGTAGTGTCCAGTTAGTATGCCCTTCGTGAGCCTTAAGTCTTCTCTCTTCAGAGATATGAGTCACTTTGTCAGTCTAAAATCGTAGGCTTTGCACATGATCTTAGAAATTTTGCAGCCCCGTGCTTTTGTCCACGCCTTTTCTGCTCGATGGATCATATGCAGCTCCTGTTAATTTCTCCCAAAAATTGGGACGTTTATTGTCGTTTCAGCGAGTGTTGTACAATCCTTTGGCCTCTGCGTTACCTTCTATCCCTTTATGACCGGATACCCAGTATAGATGTATGGTTCGGCCTGAGCGAAGTTCTTCCAATGCTTCTTTGCATGTCGGAACACTTCTTGATGAAGTATTGTGAGAGATTATTTCCTTAATTTCCGCCTAACATATATATTTAAGCGACTGCAGCTTAAACACGCTTCCTCCGGAACTTCTACTTGCTTTCTTCATGGCTATAATTTCTGCCTGAAAGACGCTGCAGTAATCTGACAGCCTGTATGATCTACTTATTTCTGGATCGACGTAGTAAACAGCAGACCCGACCCTTCCATTAATTTGAAACCATCCGTATACACATATCTAGTATATTCTGTAATTTCTGCACCCTGGCACCAACCCTCCGGCTTAATTGTGCCCCCAAGATCTCTTTCGAAGCTCAGGCACGGGACCGTAGATTCCGTTGGCCCGATATTAGATGGCGCTATACTGCTATGGCCATACGGCCTGCACTCAAGCTGCGCGGAGGCCTTAAGCCTTGTTGCAGTTGCTAACGCAATGTTTTTGGTCATTAGGTCTGCAGGCGGGATGTGTGGAATGGCGTGCAATGCTGCTGTCGGGGTAGTTTTTAAGTCTCCTGTTGTGCTAATCATTGATACTCTGCATACCTCCACAATTTTTTTGCTATACTTACTTTTTTGTGTGGCTGTCCACCAAACAAGAACTGCATAGTAAAGTATTGGGTTCACAATTACCGTAAATACCCAATGACAGAGTTTGGGTGACAGGCTCCATGTGAATCTTAGCATCCTCTTGTATGCATACTGCGCCGCGGAGGCTTTCTTCACTCTGGTGGTCATGTCTTAACTTTTCTGATTTCTCCCATTTTTTAGGATGACTTTCTTGTTATGATAAGTCTTAATTTTATGAAAGCATCACCTGAGCGAACTACTTCGTTCAGACGAGCTTTGATCGCTGGAGCGTAGGTTAAACCCTTTATTTCCTTCCTTAAAGAAGTTGCGATCGTGGCCTCTACAAAACACCACCTAAGAACCGCTTAGATCAACCATGCCATCTTTGAAAAATGGAGGGGTGTAATAAGGCCTTTAAGGCCTTATATCGCTATCGATTGAGAAATAAAGCCTTTATTAAGAATAAGGTCTTATTTCACATTTAAAACGCAATTAGGTCTTTTTTGATATGTGCAATAACCCCTTTATTTATTTACGCGAGAACTTATGAGAATTCCAAAGAGCTAAGAGTTTATTGTTATGTTAGCCGATCCAACACCGGCTACGCTATGCACAGTAATTCTGCGTAGAACACCTTTCTGCATAGGCGGCCTTTGGCCGCGTTTATAAAAAATAACCCTGGACTACGCCATGCAAAGTCCGGGTGTGACGTCCTTCTGCGTAGTACACCCTTTTGCGCCGAAGGCCGCCTTTGCAGAAAGTTGGTATGGATTATTAGCCTTTTTTGGTCGTTGTCCCCTATGCCAGGCACTTGCCACAAAGTGAAATAAAGCCTTTAGAACCTTATTACACCCCTCCTTGAAAAATATCTTAAAAACGGAAGTATTAAGTCATATCGGTGAACTTATGGCGGACCTTGTACTCTACATTAGCATACGAGTATATGTCTGGCCACGCACAAGCACACACACGACAGCAGCTGATCCTATGCATCGCACTGAGATGCATTTATTGTCGGCCTTTGTCGTTCATTGGCTCACACGACTCAAAATTTAGTTGTGCGTGCGCATCATTTCTACTATAGCTGTATTGTTGTTGTTCTTGGCTGCATCAATGTGGTCGATGTTACATACTGACGCGTCTCGTTAACTCTACGCAATGTTGAATGACAGAAAACATCGATTGCAATAAATTATCGATTAGACTTAAGGTTGGTTGACTGTATTGGTGAAAAAAAAAACCGCCGAACGCCGGGCATACCCAGCAAATGTCCAACCAGTCGACTAGACGCAAGGAGATAGGAAATTTACGCTAAGCTGCCTAGCTGCAGAATAACAACGTCAAGGTAAAGTAATAAGTGCCGCAAGCACGTAGATATGTAAGGTTACGTGAAGGTGTTTAGCTGGGCAAGTCTTTAAGATTATGACATGACGTATATGTTTCTTTTGAACTAAGAGATTATCTGGAGTTCCAGGTAAATTGTGAAGTTGGTATTCTTTCATTTGGAAATTTTAATATGTGATGGTCCTTTTTTTACTTACATGAGGGCTTATTACATTTATCTAAACTGATTTAAAATAGGCCGTAGATGGACTTATTGTATATGATGAACTAGCCGTCGTTAAAGCTATCGGATTCACTCTATATCTACTAAACATAATAGGCTTCATTACAAACGAAGGGAAAATGTTGCCATTCCAGTTTTAGCCACACGGGAAAACAAAGCGCCTCCCACCACCGAACTCGCGGCTCTCGAAATGCAGCATTATGTCTTTCAATTAAAAATATGCCAAGGACCTTAAGGTATCTAGGAAAAACTTCTGCGGCGTCCTCAGCAGGATGAAACGCAACTTCTTAATCGAATGCAGAGCCATATTATACTTGTGACGAATGAATCGGGGCGTCACAGCCAAAGGGACGACAGAGAAAAGTTTTTCAACTTTTTAAAAGAGATACCAAATAGGACCTCAGATTAAAGGGAACGCCCTTGAAACAATCTTGCGATCAGAATGAATGCTTTTCGGGCAAAAGGTGGGCCATAGACTTAGACATTATGCTGGTCTATTTTAACTTTAATAGTCTTTAAACTGACTGCGGCCTCTGCACAGCCCAATACGGAAATGAACATATATACGCTTTATGATGATCACATCATCGAGAGCATCATGGCACAGACCAACAAAACTTTTCGTTCCTTCTTTCCATGTCAGTTAAAAACACTAAGGGTAGTCAGGGGAAGAGACTGCGTATTTAATCGCTACCATCGTAGGGGAATAGATAAGAAAATTTCCATTATGTAGCATTGCCAATCATTTCATGTCCTTGTCACCGTAGCCTGTAGTATTCACCGGAGAAGTACTCCCCTCAGTGGCGTTCACCAAAAAAGATTTTCGATTCTGGAGAATCTTTATTTGTTTCATGTCATATTCACGGTACCTTGTGGTAATCGCCGGAGAAGTACTCCCTGGGTGGTGTTCTAAAAGTCCTAATCGGACATTTTTTAGTGTGGCTTCAGTCTTCAGCATCATTAATTGGCCCTTCTCCAAACTTAGTGGCGGACCCCCTTCCTCTGCCCACAAACTGCGGTGTTGACTGAAATACTTTCTTTAGAAGCCCTTCTTGGATCATAGCAAGCACTTTATCTTGTAGTCATTTACCGCAATATCACTTTATTGCCTCTTTATCTAATCCAGAGATGGCAGAACCCACGACGCCTTTGTTAAGACCAATGTTGTTGTTGTTGTAGCAGTGCTTCTCTCCAATAGGCGAGACCGATCACAAATTGTTATCAATATCCTCTAACGGGAGTACAAGGAAACTTCCTCTAACGGGAGTACAAGGAAACTTGCTGTTTCCACAGGGGTGGACCATAGTGAGAGGGGTGTTAGAGGCGTGGGTTCACAGTATAATTGAAGAGATGGTTAGTGTCATGTGGGGACACATTGCAGCAGGACATACATTTTTTATGCTGAGGTTGATTCTGGATAGGTAAGAACCTGTTACAGTACCCAGATCGAATTTGAGGTAGAGTAACGCGCGTTTGCCTAGGGAGAGTGTGTTCCTCTTCTGCGAGTTCTGGGTATTTTTCTTCAAGAACTGGATTCGCCAGGCAATTCCTGGCATAGAGGTCCGACGCCTGTTTGTGGATATCACTGAGGACCTGCTTGTGCTTTTTTGCTTCATACGGCTGTGTTCTGAGGTGCCGCATTTCCTCATAATGCTTGCGGAGATGGCCCCTTAAGCCACTGGGAGGTGTGGCCTCATCAATCAGATGTCTGTTGGGATGCCCAGGTTTCTGGGTATTCAACAGAAACTGTTTGTTCAGCATTTCATTTCTCTCCCTAATGGGGAGCCTCATTGTATCGTGTAGGTGGTATTTTGGGGACATAAGAAGACAGCCCGCAGCGTTTCTGAGGGCAGTGTTTTGGCAGGCCTGTATTTTCTTCCAGTGAATAAACTTTAGGCTTGGCGACCATATCGGGGACGCGTCGCATGCAATTGGCCGGCCAATTGCTTTGTAAGTGGTAATGAGCGTTTCTTTGTCTTTACCCCAAGTGCTGCCGGCAAGAGATTTGAATATTTTATTACGGCTCTGGGTTTTAGGTACAATTTCGGTTGCATGCTCTCCAAAATATAGATCCTGATCGAACGTCACACCCAAATGGAAGGGATTTGATATCACCACATGGAACCTTCTTGGTAATTAAACCCCGTCCTTCCGTGAGGTTGACAATTTGGTTGGAGAATCCATAAATTGCGCTAGCTACCCTTTGAAAAAGTTGAACTACACAACACCTAGAATCCGCGCTCTAGGAGTGCGAAGAGTACGCTTGCTACCTTGAATGATAACAATCCGGGCACAGCCATGTACTGGAGTTCTGTGTAGCTTCTCACTTTATTTTAAATGCCCAACTGAGCTTTCGTACAATGTCATACGCTCGTGGTACTTCCTGTTCAAATCGTTATTGACGTTAATTGTTGACACACAATATTTACTGCTCCAATTCTCAGCTGATTTATTCAGTAGCTCGTTTTTTAATCATATCTTCGCATAACACACAAATCCCGCAACTCCCTAATCAACAAGTCATAAAAAAATAGCTCGAAAGTTTATATTAAATATATTCTTGAATTCATATAATCTTGAAGTAGCAACACAAACTTGTAATTTTGAAAATTTACTCGTATCATCTTCGTCAAGCACACATCACACCATTGCAGCTACGGCTACCACTGCTGCGCATGCGTATAATTTAAAAAAAAAATTCGTTTTATAATCTTCATCACCTCGGGGCGTCAATATAATTACGATTATTATTATTATTAAGTGCTGGTTTATTTTACATACGCAGCACACTTGACGTTTAAGGTCTGATAAATGAAAAAAAAGAGAGAAGCGCTTTAATAATATCTTTTGTCATAATCACACCAGGAGCTGCAAAAGCTGAAGCTTACACATGCATTACATTGGCATGGCATGGCATAGCATCATCATCCAAAGTGCGTTGGCATCTGTTTGACGAGGTGTTTTTAAACGAGCGATCTTATCATCGACGGTCCGTTCTAAACAAGCGATCTTGATAATAATGAGAGCCATATTTTATTATTGCACATCTGTTGTTGTCGTGTTGTGGTTTGGTTGTAGTTATTAATGTTTTTGATGATGTTGTTTGTTTCAGATATTTCTTAATTTTGTTTTTACTTTTGGAGTCTACGTTGCTTAAAGATTATGGAGTATTTCTACCCAGCTGTATTTGTACACAGGGTATTATAATTTTGGTTGAATAACGGTTGGTTGTACAGCTATAAAGGAGTCGAGATAGATATAGATGAGTTTTCGCTAAGAGCTTTTCATGGCAGAAATACACTCTGAGTGCTTGCCAAAAACTACCGAGAGGTCATCCCGTTTTGAAAAATGTTCTTCTAGTTGAAAAAAACTCTTCTAAAATTTTGATGTTGCTTTTCCTGGGGCGAGAACCCAGGATCTTCGCTGTGGTAGGCGGAGCACGCTACCATCACACCACGGCGGTGAGATATCTTCACCACATTTTCGATATCGTAATTTTAGAAAAATGGAAAAAATGAGATAATTCAAAAACGAATAACGCTAAGTTAATGAAATTCGCTTATGACGCAAAACATAAATTCCAAACAATTTTGGAACATGGGCGTGGCACCACCCACATTTAAAAGAAGAAAATAAAAATAAAAAAGAAATAAATGTAAGGCGCGATAACCTCCGAAGAGATCTAAGGCCGAGCTTCTCTTCCAATTTGCGTCGTGCTCCTATTGATTTTCCCTACAAATCGACCGGACGGGACCTACATGTTTTATGCCGACTCCCAACGGCATCTGCAAGTTTAACAAGCCGCAAATAAAAAGCCATTAACGATATTACATAGAAAATTTGGCAGACACTATCCTTGCCAAATTATATAGACTGAGTGGAGATAATCAAAATCGGTTAAAGACCACGCCCACTTTTCCTAAAGTTCTAACCTTAACAAAGTTTGCAATAACCCGATGGTATTTAACTACATTTGACTGATATTCTACCTCAGTAGTGATATGGTTGAACTAAGAACAAAACATAAACAAATTTTGAAAATGGACGTGACCAGCCCCTTTTTTGTAACTTTTTCCAAAATACTTTCAATGCTATAAGACGAACAAAAATATCCCAATTCGAACAAAATTTGGCATACAGAGTGTACCTATTAACTTTGGTAGCACAGCAGTTGATCGTAACGGCATACACGAATCCAGATTAATATAGACTTCCATGTATCAAAATGCTCAGGATGAAAAAAGGTAGTGCCATGTCCGTCCGTCCGTCTGTCCTTCCGACCGCCTGTGCACGCGATAACTAGTGTAAATATTGAGTTATCTTATTGAAACCTGGTATATGGGATCCTTGGCACTCATCTCCCATCTCTATTTTAAATGAGCGAAATCGGATGAAAACCACGCCCACATTTTACATATATAACATTTTGGAAACACACAAAAACCTTTTATTAAGTAAATAATACATCTAGAATGTTGAAATTTGACGCTTGGACTGATATTGAGTTGAAAATTTGAAAACCTTTTTGAAAATGGGCGTGGCACCGCCCACTTGTGATAAAATCAATTTTACAAAATTTTGTAATCAAAAATCATAAACCGTCAAACCTATCATAACAAAATTCTACACAGAGGTTGCCTTTACTATAAAAATGCATTGAAGAAAAATTTAAGAAATCGGTTAAGAACGACGTCCAATTTATATAAAAAAATTTGAAAAAGATAAAATAAGCTATATCTTTGCAAAAAAGAGCTTTATTTCAATGGTATTTCATTTCCCAAGTAGAATTATAACAAGAAAAAGCTAAAATTAACCACGCCCACTTTTATATATAAAGGATGTTTAAAATGGTCGTAGACTAGAACAGGGATCGCCACAAGCTTCTTATGGAAGCGTGACCACACCTACTTTGAAATCCAGAAAGTAACTGTAAAAACTTCGAAAATTAATAAAATGATATTATTTTATTTAGAAAGAAAATTATATATTTTGTAATCCTGATAAAATAAAATTATTTTATATTTTTTGGCTTTTTATTTTAATTTTTTTTTTTTTTTTTGTTTAGAAACAAAATAATATATTTTCTAACTTTTATTAAATAAAAATTCATTCATTCATTTTATTTAATCTTTTATTTTTTTTTTTGTTTGTTTTATTTTTACATTTTTTTATTTAATAGTATTTAGGAAAGAAGGATTAAAGTTAGGATGAAGAATAATAAAAAGACTAATAAAGTAAAAAAAAAACGGAGAAACTGGAAATATGAACCTACTTTAAATTGTCCGCAACTAATTTGTCTATATCTATTTTGATGTTTGTGATTGATAATTTAAGAAGCGCTTCTAAATGCTGATTTGTAACTCTATTAATATTTTTAAATATATTAATATATTAGTATTTAAAATTTTTTTTTAAATAACTGCCAATAAAATTTATATTTTGAAATAACATACAAAGTAAAATACTTCAAAAATAATTTACAAAAATAAAGTATCTATATTTAACTCAAGTAGATAACCCTACAGCAATAATAAGAAAAAAATCGCCGCCAGTTGACGTAAGGATCAAAATATTTAAAAAAAAATGGTATATGTGTTGCAGCCAAAAAGGGCTCCTACGCATTATCTAAGTGAGGATTTAAATGAGCCAAAGCAGACCACAGATACAAGTTTTTCGAGTTTTTCTTCTAGCGGGAGTTTTTTTCACAAAGCGATTTCTATTCCCGTATGTAATATGTGTTCCAAATATGAGCCAAATGGGACCACATATACGATTTTTTTAAATATTTCGGTCCATGCGCCACCTATCGGACTTTTTTTTTTAATATTGCATTGTCATCGGGTTCTGAACTATATTCCAGGTTTCAAGCTTGTGGCTTATCGGGAAGTTACTTAAATTTCGATAACAAAATTCTGTTCGCTGCACAGAGTCAAGCTAAATAAAACCGTTTAAAAAACACGGCTATTAATTATTATATTCTATTAGATAAATGAGTGATAATCTTAAATTATCTTATCCGGTCAATAGTGGTGAAACAAAGCATGCAGGTACTTCAAACTTATCACTAATATATATATTCCACATTCAATTTTTAAGTTCAAGTGAGACGAAATAAATTTTTGTCAGTGAACGTCTATTCATCATTTTGTTTTGTAAAAAATAGCTACAACCATTCAGCGAGCAAAAATGGCGCTGGCACGTACACAAACCCAGTCGGACTTGGTAGCTTTCAAAGTTAACATATCGCATTGTTTTCTTGAATGCATTTAAAAATACTTCTACATGCGTTCAATTCAAATTTAATTTAATTTAAATTTTAATTATATCAAGAAGAATTTCCGAGCTCTAGGCCACACATATATATTATACCATATACATATGTTGTATTTATTTATTTTGTCGATATTTCGATTTCAATTAGAAATCATCTTCAGGGCTGTAAAAAATATACTTTTCTATAAAAACTATAAATGCACAAACATAATCTAACACTTACACTTGTGAATGCACCTTGTCGACTAATTTAAAATTTCAGCGCAGAACACAGAATATCATAAATAGAAAACAAAGATGTATACAAATAATAATACAAATAAAAATAAAAACAACATCAATTAAATTTTAATTATTAAATAAATGAAATAAAGCTTCGTTGTTTTCGTACAGGTGAAACAAAAATATACCCAAAAATATTACTTCAAATTTCATTTTACACGAAATTATAGCAGTTAGTTCCTAATGGGTACAGCAGAATACATTCGGTTGTGGGCGAGAGGATAGAATGCGTGCTCGCGGGGATGTGTGGTGCGCTTGCCTATGCTGTGCGCTTGCCTGAGTGTTTTACAAAAACAATTGCGTGAAAGCGCTTATGGGCTGGCGATCCCTGGACTAGAATAATAAGCTATATCTTAGCGAAAAATAGTTGTGTATCAATGATATTTCACTTACCAATTTTTGTTGGAAGAGTAAATTTGGAGACATTTTTTTAATAAGCCACGCCCCTATTCCGAACAAGCATTACACAACATTTCTAGAGCCCAAAAAAAATCCCTTTACAAATTTGGGAAAAGTAATTTACCTGAAATTAACTGTACAATTGAAACTCACGTTGAGTATATAGTGTTCGGTTACACCCGAACTTATACTCCCTTACTTGTTTATTTTTCAATCCGGTGCTTAGTTCCGCGCTGATAAGAAGACATCTGAAACACTCTTGGTTAAAGAGGTATTGGAATAAGTTAGGTTAGGTTAAGAGGCGAGCATGTTGGAACATTTCACATTTTCACCCGGATTCATTTTTGTCGACTATCACTGCCATCAATAAGTGCCGGGAGCGGGCACACTTGCTCAACCAGATACTCCTTAATTTCAAGAAAGATCGTTCCTGGTCATAAGGACCTTGAAATCTCACAATCACTCAACTGCTTCAGAGAAAGGATTTATATTGTCGCGAATGTTGACATCACTAGGCTGTTAGTAAATAATCACGCAACAACAAAAACATTAAAGCGAGCCACACCGGAGTACATGAACACATAAATCAGCATTTATACACATACATAGAGGAAGACGAAGAGATATCTCACACACACACACATGTAGTCATCAGCCGAATTAGTTACTCACACATACACACGCATATGTCTATGAGAAACGCATAAACTACAAATATAGCTGTATATCGCTGGTGACCAAGGAGGAGATTCTAGAAGGTGAAACGTCTAGACCTTTGGAGAAATATGCTGACGAGGCAACAGAGAGTATAAAAGCAGCGCAAGCTGAGGAATGACTAATCAGTTGATTTAAACACGCCATCAGTTGCGAAGTTAAGTATAATTGTACTACTCCCAAAGTAGGCTAATAAAGACCATTTTGCAATACAGAATATTGGAGTGATTTATTCAGCAGTTTAGCGATTCGAACGTTAGCAGAAGATGTCAAATAAGCGGAATTTCCCTAAATTCGTTACAATATTATAAACCTCAAATTTCCTTATGAGATAACCTAGTGGTGATCTTACGGAGCTTTCCACTTAGTTTACATCCATTGCGGTACCTTTGCTGATCATTCCATCAGCAAATTCAATATTGCTCTAAGGCCCTCCCTAATGCCTACCTGGACGTCAAACACTATTAAAAGTAAAATATGGGCCGCTTCAGACAATAGGTCAGTGATGACTAGGAGTTTTTTTTCGGCCTAACCGTACTTAACACATGTAGTGGTACCAAGTGGAAGATGATGTTCTACCCTTCCTCTCGAATGCCCTCTTGGCACGACCCCAACAAATTGACTACCACCTTTTGAAGTGGCAATACGGCCGTTGAAGACACAATGCAGGAGTTTTGATGCATCGGCGAACTCGCTGAAGAATTTCCCTCCACCCAACCAGCTGATGGACGAAGAACATATGCGAAACAATGTGGACGTTCTGTTTGGTTTCGGCAATTTACACAAGAAGACCACAACTGGAATTATTCTATTAGCTCCTCTAAGCTCAAGCAGCATTGCGTAGCATAAAACCTAAGAAAGTTCCAGAACCTCATGGAATATCCGCGGATGTAATTAGAATAACTGCAAATAATTTCCTTGAACTTTTATTCCACATGTATGTATCACAAATTTATCGCAGAAAGGTTCTTCCCAAGCAGACGGATGGCAGCAATTACTAGGACACATTGCAAAAGGCAAAGAGATCTCAACGGTTCGTCGTCTTCACGCCCACTGTACATGCTGGACACTACAGGAAAAACGATACAAGAGCCTTCTAAGGCCACACTTCACGACAGCATTAGAGGTTGTGGGAGGGCGGCATTGCTCTCGGAGGAGAGAAGTATAGACGCCAGCTGAGAAAGGGGAGCGTGTATAGAGCAAGACTGATAGTCTTAATGGTTACGCTGATGGCCAGGTATGATTTTAATTCAGTCAGTTGGTATGTCACATGCATCAGGTACTACTCCGCTCTTTCAAGGTAACACAATTTCTGCTTGATATCTTGAGGGATTTCTGAGAGACCAAAATATAATGTGCAAAAGGCCTCGCGTTCAAAAAAAGTGAAAATAACATGCGAAGCAGCTCATAGTTCGGTGTTGGGCTCCAATCTTTGGAATATTACTTATGACAATATACCATGAAGCTGGCAATAGGAGTGTGGCAGAAGTACTGCAGAAAATTGGAACACGAAGTTTTTTCGCGAACAGAGGTCGAATTCTACCTTATTCCATTTTCTAACCAGACACGATAACTTTCCTCATAATGGGAAAAATCGCAAACCTGAACTGCCTATACATAGGAAAAGTAAACGGCATATGCCACAACTTCAACGTTACCATTATGTGCAGAAGCTATACGGTCAGCAGATATGTTAGAGACATACGTAAAAAGAATACCATTGTTAATCCCATTAGCGTGAGAGTAACCATAGAGCTCACGTAGGTACCTCCGGCCTGCAAGGTGAGATACGTTGTTAGTTCCAGCATCAACCCCGACATACAAAATGTATGTCCTGCTTGCAATGTGTCCCCACATGAAACCAACCATCTATTCAATTGTAATGTGGAACCAACAACTCTAACACTCCTTCACTATGGTCCACCCCTGTTGAAACTGCAAGCTTCCGTGGACTCCCGTTAGAGGATATTGATGACAATTGTAATCGGCCGTGCCTATTGGATGGGGCGAAGATCTGCTACAACAACAACAACATGCGGTGTTAGTTGGTAGCTTTTGAAAAAACGAAGGGAGGCTTTCACTCAGTTGTCTAACGGTGAGCCTTGAAAATTCCGGTCAGTGCATAAAGCATCTTCCCCTTCCACGAAACCAAAAAATTGCCGAATACCTCATACGATTGCACTTAACCACGGAAAGGTTAGAAGCAAGGGAATAGGCAAGGCAAGCATATTGTGACGAATATTATCATCACTAAGCTGATACTAAATAAATAATCACGCAACAATAAAAAAACATGAAGCAGCCACTGGTATATATGTACATGAACACATGAATTTCATTTACACACATATATAAAGGCAACGAAGAGATAGCTCACACAGATGGAGTCATCAGCCGAAGTTTTTACTCACACATACACACGTATATATGTAGCTCAATTACCAAGCAGGAAATGCAGCAGTTCCAGAAGGAGAAACGTCTAGACTTTAGTAGAAAAATGCGAATGAAGCAATGGAGAGTATAAAAGCAGCGCAAGCTGAGTAGTCGTGTATTATACACAATCTTTAACCTCCAGCTGTAATAAATATGAGTATTACGTAAAGAAAAATCATCGCCCTTCTGACAGCTCATTTCAGACAAACTCATATTACTTTCCAATACCAAAATTTGTAATAGTCAGGTACATGTTTCTACTTTAAGAATGTAGTTAGAGCAACAGAGCCGTACCTTTGAAATCCTATTAATTAATTTATTTGTTTTAAATTAAATGACATGTCCAAAGTTCGATGACATAGTTGTGCCAGTGCTAGCCTACAACCTAAGTGCCTAACCAACAACCGCACATAAAGCATGATCAAAGAATTCTACCGCACAACTAACCAACCGGCATCCAATAATATAAAAGGGTCTGATGCGCATCTGCTTGCTTGGTTTGATTGTTGTAGATATTCGACAAGATCGCGGCTGATTTTGTCGCTGATAAGAGCGCTTGTGAGCAGTGGAAGGGTATACCATTTTTTCTTCGTTCTTGTGAGATTTGTGTTGTCTGCGTGTACAATTCTTTGAGTTATTTGATTTGATTTTATGTTTTTTTTCTTTTTTCATTTTGAATGTTTCTCTTCCATGTTTGCCGTATGAGAAAATAATAATAATTTATTAAACTCTAAGTCGGTACAAGAACTTGGGTGCGATCAGCGTATGAATGTTGCAAGAATTTTATTTATTTCGTTATCTGTTGATTTCACCGGCTTGTTTTGTTGATTGGAGAGTCGCTGCTATTGACTCAGGTGAGTCGGAACAGGAGTTCTTTAACTAAAACACACTCAAGTTGGACGAGCTTTAGGTTGAGTTGCTATTTCATATTTTGGTGTGATAGTTCCCAGTTGGGGATAGGAAGGTCAGTTGAAAGAGTGCTTAGCGAGGTCTGTGGGGATCTGTATAATTTTTTTGGGTCCCAAGGTAACTTTCTCGAAGTAGAAGATGACTTCAACAATTGCAAAACGAAGGCCAAATGTAGGCTATTTAAGCGACATATAGAGCTCTGGTTCTTCAAGCATAAGGACTACAAGTAGATTCCCAAAAGGTGGTATCTAAACTTTCAGGGATATAAGGAACATAAGGCAACCGTTTGGAGGTGGCGCACTCCAAGGTGGATGTTTGGCAGGTGAGAGCAACCTAACCTACATGGTTAGTTTACAGGGAGAACGATATTAACGTGTGGAGCCCTCGGTTAGTTGAAGGAGCTTAACAGGTTGGGTAGTTATAAGGAAAATATATTGATTAGATAACCCTGGTAGTAGGTGTCAAATCAAACATATCCGCATGTCATGGTCTTCTTTAACCATAGAGCTATAACATTTAGTGAACCACTAATATTCTATTGAACGACCTGAGCTCAAACACGAATACGAATGATGATGCCAGCCCAGCGCTTGATTATCTTATCCGAGACCGCTCTATCCAAAAGAAAACTACAGGTGGTAAGCGGAATTTCAAAGGCTTTACTGAAAGCTACATCCGGTTCTCATATGCCCTCTCGGGCCAACATATCCGCGTGATAATAACAATGCTACGACATGCAGATGATTAAAAAGTAGCTCGATGCAACCACTATAGAGGTCAGCTTCAGCACTTTAATTGTCGTTTGGATATCCAAGAAACTATATTAGGCTTCCTAATATTTAAATCCCCTGGTAGTATGTCGCCCACAGCGTAGTTAATGGCAACGACAACCCATAGAAAGACGCTGCAGTAATAGAACAGCCTAAATTTCCACCTGACTTAACATATTCTTGAGCTTCCCATTCAGAGTGAATTCTTCAGTAAACAAGTTTATCAGACTCCTGCTCCAGATAAGGCCAAATATCGAACTTATAGACTAATCTGATTTGCAAGAAATAAGAAAGGAGGTAGTAAAAGTTTCGGAGTACCCATGGTTGGCGAGTTCGTTAAAGGCGTCGTCTTAAATAAAATGCGAGCTGCGGCTGACTAGCTACACTTAAGACTATGATATGGAAAGAGAAGCTAGAGGTGGCCTATTATCGATGCGAATGTATGTCAGACAATTGAATCGTATATAAACCGTCAGGAATAAGTCCACGGTGACGAATCCGCAGCCTACGTTCCGGGAATCGTTTATATGTATGTATACTATAAACTCCCGACGAAGGTTACCTCCTCCCAAGTAGAGAATCTCAAATAAAATCTCCAAGCATAAAAATACCAAAGGAACAATATCACTGATAAGATAACCAAAGAAGACTCGGAAATAAATAGAAGGGGGGCAAGCAACTTTATTTGACCGCCGTCATTCCCACAGCACTCCGTTCAACGTACCGCAATGACTCGAGATTGAGCCAATCCAGGGCTGTTATTTAAGTGTAATTCTAGCCCCAACCATGAATGAATATCTCGATTAAGCAGAGCGAATCATCTTAATATGAGCAACAACATAAAACAGTCTTTATATGTTAACTTAAGAAACACTGAAGGCTGCTCAATAAGGTCAGCCACCATGCTATGGACTAACACCGATATTAAAGGCGAGGTATTTCACTTCGAAAATATCACCATTAAAGTATTAGTCCGGCCATCTTGGGCACGACTTGATATGACTTTGAACATTCTAGGTTATCACGCCTTTTCATTCCGTATGGAAACAGGGGTCGCCAGAGCCTCTCCTACTGAGAAAACAGCATTCTACACGGGTAGGTCAGCTTAGAAATGCAGTTGGAGAAACTATATAATGCGCTAGCAACCACTTAAAAGGGTTGTGCTCTACAGCCCTTGAATACCTTTCAGCTTTTGTAGTTTGCTGAATATTTTCCGTCTTTTTTCGCAATAGCATCACATTCAAAAGGGATATGCTCCGCAGTTTCATCCACGCTGATGAAGAATATACAGGGGTTTTAGACCAGCTACGTAGTTGTTGCCTGAAGGGTGGACAGTGGTGGAGCCTTTCAGCAGCTACTTTCTGGCCAGCCTATCCGTACGTACGTTACCCGTCAAACGGATGGTTTTACTAAACGCTAAGCGCTTGAGTGGCGCCACGTACTCAAGGATAATTCAGAATCTAAACACCCCTGAAGATGTGGCTTTAAGTGCTGCCTGACCGTCATTAAGTATAAGGAAGCTCCGTTTTGGGTAGCCTCGTTACAAATTTATTTCCACGTTCTGAGTTATGGCAAAACCTTAAGCCTGATAGATTTATGGAACCATTTCAGTACACAGACTTATTCGTCATGGGACCGAAGACTTTCGCTCACATGCCCTCTGGTGTCTTCTGGCTGGAATTCTTTAAATCTGGAATTGTCCCTTGTGGCTTTGTGTCCCTATTAAATTTTTATTTACTTTTTATTTATTTTCGAATATAATGAGATTTCAAATGCGCCTGGGATCTTGAGATGTCTGAGGAACTCTATGGCTATTTATAATAATAATAATAATAATACCCAACGGATTAATACCCTCCAAAGCCCGCCCGACCGGGGCGAGGGGCGCATCCGCATGACGCACGGATTTGTTATTGCCGAGTTGTTGATAGGCGGAGGTTTGTTAAGCGTCGAGATCTAAAACTGCTAAGCTACAGAATAAAAATCATCAGCTGAGTACTATACATAACAGTTAGAACTTATACATATACATACTACATTGTTAAATAAGTGAACATTTTTAATTTATTTGATTGTTTTTTTTTTGTTAGGAGTTAAGATAGGATAAGACAGTTTTCTTTATAGTAAAAAGAGAATCCGTTATATCAAATGAATTAGAATGAGTGTTAAAATCATGACACAAACACCGAAAAGGTTCATTTAATTCGAAATTAGTTCTACACTGTCTCAAAAGAAGAGGTTTGTAATGTCTTGATACCCGTGATGGGACGTTAAAATTTACTTCGTTCAAAAGAATTGGACTAGAAATCAGTCCAATCAGGAGTTTAGCCATAAATATAACGCCTAGCATTTCTCTACGACTTGCAAGATTTGGAAGATTGATAAGCTTCAACCGACTAGTATAAGGTGGAAGATTATACGCAGAGACCCACTGAAAATTCGTTAAAGAGAAAAGTAGAAATTGCTTTTGTATTGATTCAAGTCTATATGCATGAACTCGATATTGTGGATTCCAGACTATTGATCCGTATTCTAGTAACGGTCTAACTAAAGTGATGAAAAGAGCTTTAGTTACATAAGGGTCACTAAATTCTTTGAACCACCATTTCACGAATGAAAGAACACCTCTAGCCTTATTGACAGTAGCATTAATATGAAGGTTGAAACTAAGTTTAGCATCTATCGTGACTCCCAAGTCCTCAAAATAGTTTACTGACAGAAGACAAAAATTATTAATTACGTAAGAGGCTGCTGGCAAAGATCTTCGAGATAGGCACATGAATTTGCATTTATTGAGGTTCAGCGGCATTGAATTTACGTTGCACCAAGTAACTAGGCAGTTTAAATCCGCTTGAAGCAATGGACGTTCTTCGATAGACACATAAGACTTAAAAAGTTTTACATCATCAGCATACATTAAGATTTTGGAATATTTCATAGTGGTACAGATATCATTAATAAATAGCAAGAACAGAATTGGACCAAGGTGGCGGCTGCCTTGTGGGACGCCAGAGGGAACATCGATGACATTTGAAAAAGTATTTTTAAAAATAACTTTTTGCGTTCGACCGCAGAGATACGACGAGATTCACTGGGTGATACCAGGTTGGAAGCCAAGCAGATCCAGCTTGTAGATAAGTAAGGAGTGGGATACTTTGTCAAATGCTTTACTAAAACCAGTATAAATAACATCTGTGTGAAGATTTTCTCTAAATCCCTTAGAAACATGAGTTGTGAATTCAAGTAGATTAGTAATGGTAGATTTGCCTTTACAGAATCCGTGTTGCGGTTCTGCAATCAAAGTAGAAATGGAAAATGTTAGCTGATTGGTAACGATATCTTCAAACAGCTTTGGGAAATAGGGGAAAATGATTACATTTCTTTTCATATTAAAGAAGTCTGCTCCATGGACACTGTGCTATGGTTAAAATGTTTCGAGGATGGCTTGAGCCAAAAATCTCTGTCAAAGAATCTGTCAGTCAATTTATCACGAAGTGACTCAGATATTGATGGGTATGTTTTCTCCTAAAGTCTGACTGGGAGGAACGATGTTGTACTTTTCAATATCATATGGGAAATCAAATGGTGATAGATCAATACCTTGCAATCCATCAATATGGGCATGAGCGACCTCTCAGCCAAGCCTAATCTTTCTTATCAATGTAGCGATCATGCTGGATTTACTGAGAATTGCTTGTAAGAAAAATAAAAAGCCAGAATTTTCATGACCTCAAAATCGCGCACGAATTCTCTTATACCGCGTCTTGCACACCTCACTCGAGTGTTATGAGCAATCCAACAAATGGCAATCGCTTTACCACAGAGCTCTTTGATTCCTTTTACCTATGTATTCGTTTTTAAATTGGAATTTTATTTTATTTACAGCTGTGTTGCATTTCAGCATTTAATTAAGAATTTATCGTAAATATTTGTAAGTCATATGCACCGTTATTTATGTTATTAAATTTTTAATTAAAAAACAAAACAAGTAAGGATGTCTAAGCCCGGGTGTAACGTAACATTATGTAACCAGCGTGAGTTTCAATTGTACAATTCATTTCAGATAAATTACTGATAAAAGTGGACGTATTTTATATAAAAGTGGGCGTGCTCCTTAACCGATCCCGTCCATTTTTAACTTGAAATATTTCCTGGTATAAAGAAATTATATCCCATTTTTATTACGATATGTTAATTTTTCCTCAGGTTATGCTGCCGAAGCATAGAAAATTGCTTTGTCAAATAAGGGGTTGTGCCACGCCCATTTTCAAAAACTATAATATTTTCTAGCTTTCTGTTATAATTCCATTTAAGAAGGAAAAAACCATTGATATTAGGCTCTTTTTTGCAAAGATGGTCTACCACCCATTTAAATGTGGGCGTGGTCCTTAACCGATCACGTCCAGTTTTTCTAGAAATATTTCCTGCACCCAATCATATTACGATCCGTTAATTTTTCTTAGAGTTATAGCTCCCAAAACATAGAAAAATCCTTAGTCATAAAAGGGGCGATACCACGACCATTTTAAAAAATTAACATTTTTTTCTATTTCTTGTTATAATTTCACTTAAGAAAAGTAATACCATTAATATAAAGCTCTTTTTTGCTAAGATATAGCTTATTTGATTCGTCCACGACCCTTTTAAAAATCTTTTATATAAAAGTGGGCATGGTCCTTAACCGATTTCGCTAATTTTTCTTCGAAGCATTCCTTACAGTAAATATTGGTTTTTGATTTATAATTAATAATATTTGTAAAATATATTTTATCACAAGTGGGCGGCACCACGCCCATTTAAAAAAAATCTAACTTTTATGAAGAGTCTCAATATCAGTCCACACATCAAATTTCAATATTCTATGTGTATTATTTACTAACTAATCAGGTTTTTGTGTTTTCCAAAATGTTATATATATAAAAAGTGGGCGTGGTTATCATCCGATTTCGCTCATTTAAAATAGCGATGGGAGTTGAGTGCCCAGGAACCCATATATCAAATTTCAATGAGAATTATAGTGATCACAGACAGACGGACGGACGGACATGGCTAAATTAATTCCTTTTTTCATCCGATTGGTTTCTGCCGTTACGTTCAACCTTTATGTTACCAAAGTTAACATACTCTGTGAGCAAAGCACGCTGAGTATAAGTACACAAACCCTAGTGTTCCTCTTTTCCTTTTTCATTCAGTCCATAAGCCACGAAGTGTCTGCAATTGCTGCTTTTTATCCTCTTCAAATGCTTCACAGTTGTCTTCTTAAGCTCGCCACATAATCTACTTAGCTCGGACGTTTTTTTTTATTTTTCCTAAGTATGTACTCTTCTCTTGTTGTTGGTTTCCTACAACTCCTTTTCTCACTTTAATATCTGATTCTTCCATCTTAACTTAAGTGTAATCTTCTTTACTTTTTATGGCTAGTTTTTGATATGCTTAGTTGTACTGTCAGCTTATATTCTAAATTTATTCCGTTTCAGCTTATGGCTGAGGGTTATGAGTATTGCGAGCAAATGTGAAATGACAGTTCCTTCAATGTACGTAAACTTATTTTTTTTCTTTTAATTTCCTCTTCTTCCTATTTGGACTAACGCAAGCGGACTACTGTAGGATTTATTAGCGGTCCACAAGACCAATCAGTTGTGGTATCAGCTTTTCGACAGTAGTTACATATATGCTAAAGAAAATTGTTCAAGTCCAAACACTGATTTGAATCCTTAAAAATCACTTGCATACCTCAGAAGGTCAGAATCACTACGAACTATCAAACGAGACTCATCGACACAAAAAAATGTATTCAAATTTGCAAAGCACAGATCTTGCCATAACAAGTTCGTTTATCTGAAATTGCCATTTCGCATTTTTATATGAAAATTACGTGATTGCGTTTGATCATATCGTCTCGACGCTCCCACATGCAGCCATGAACTTGGAAGTTACGGGAGCACGCATATGGTTAACGATCAACTGACAGTAGCAAGTAATTGGTTAGTCTCCTTACATTTTAGCCTCTTTGTCTCTCTTTCTATCCCTTTCACTCACATGTACTCAGTAATCTGTCAAAATATGCCTAATAAATCAAATGTCACGTAAACATTTTTATTATTATTGTTATTATTTCTAGTGACCCAAAAGCGTCCAGCGAAATATGTAGGGAAAAGGTTGACGCTTGGTTGTGAATTTTTACAACAAATAAAAAAAATCAGCCGTGACAATCATCATCATACTGCTACCTTTTAAGGCTGTGTAACTCGGTGCGGTGTTGAGTTATTGAGTTGACACCATGGGTACACTCGTGATATCGTGGCGCAATATGGCGCCAGTAGCACCAGATTAATACAAACTCTTTTTGAGCTGACAACACTTGAACTCACTTCACTTGCGACTGCTTAAATTTTAAGAAAGCGAACGAAATCTGTTAACAGCTTTCTTTGATCTCTTGGCCGTGCCACAATGAAGTTTTTCACATAGATGCGTTCAACGCAATTTGATGCATGCCAGTAACATCGTCACAATCAACTAAGATGTTGCGCATGTAAATATAAAGGAACTTCAAGCTTGGCAATTGAAGTTTATTTCGCCTTGCCCATTCACATACAAATATATACTGTTATAAAAATTCTCACTATACAAGAAAAATACTTGCTAACATATTTTGTGTTCTATTCATTTGTTAAATTGCAGTTTTTAATTGTGAAAAATTTTAGAAAAGTACCAACAAGTGGAAAAAATAATTTCACTTGCGAAATATGAAAGCACCCTTAGCCAAATCAAATTTCAAATTCTTCTTCTTATGCTTTGCTTGCAACAAAATTTGGAAGATGGCTACTTTTTCATGTCAGATGGCGCTAGTGTCGCTCGATCTGCCGTTCTCCGTAAAAATACGTGAAATCTACTTATAATGCGTAAGATTGTGCTTAACGCATCTATATGAAACACTGCTTTTGTGACGGGGCTTTCCGAGTCGTATCTGATACACAAATATCAGTCGACTCAATAGCGCAAGTAACACCACCAACTCACTACTGAGCAGCGCCAGGCATTCGCTTGGTGTCATTGCGCTGAGTTAGCGCCAGCCTTGGTGTTAGTGTCATGGTGGTGTCAGCACTACAAGAAATGCGCTAATAGCCAGACTTAATATCTTTACTCTGGTATTTTATGTATGCATTTGCTGTTGTCATGCCATCCAAAGGCATCATTTTGTGCTATAGTGGTATCATACAACCTTATCTCAATAACAACCGCAGGTTATTTAGTTACGAGCAAACGCCAGTAGCTGTCTCAGCCGCAATAGGCTAACGTATGATGATCATGTTGTGATGTAGTGACATTGATGCACACACCACGCTAGCATTTTTACATTTACTTAGCTCATCTTGTACCTCTCAATTGCCCGCCACTTCATCCTCTGCCCCTCTCCTCCCTCTTCTCATCTTCTTTCTATGAACTTTTGTCTTCCTATCCCCATCCTTACATCTTCCTTCCTTCTCCATATGCCTCTGTCTTTCTTTGCGCCTGTCTGTCTTCGTCCCTTACCATTTGCCTCTCCCGTAACTTTATATGTTCATTTCTCTTAGCCTCTCCGTCTCTAAGTCACTGTGCCGCTTCCTTTACTTCTACATCTTCTATTTCCTATCGCTCACATTCTCCATATCGAAGTACGAATATGATTTATTTACAAAGGTCCAGCTTCGCCCACTTCCCCAAAAAGGTACAAAATATTAGCCGGTTATTTACCAAATTTTATGCAAAGAATAAGAATTCTCGTTTGGTGGGTAGTCACACTAAAAACAACCTACCTCAAAAAATTAGAGGGGATATGCAGGCTATCAATGCTTAGCATTGCGGTAGCTCTGAAAACTACCCCACGCCTGCACTGTAAGTCATTCTACACATTCCGCCTGTCGACCTCGGGGCAAAGAATATAACGTTAACAACTGCAATAAGGCTCAGTTCCTTGGGTCAGCTTGAGCGCAGACCATACGGCCATAATGGTAACAAATACAGAACAAACAGAATACCTGATTACGTATCTGCGCTTCGCAGGTGCTCTTAGAGCTATAATAGAGGTGGATGACTTCCACAAGTGTGCCCAAATGGCGAACGAGGCGATAAAAGTGTACACCGAAGGCTCCAAAGTAATTAAAAGAGTAGGGTCTGCGGTGTACGGATCAGGAAAAGCATATCCTACAAGCTGTCAGATCACTGCAGCTTTTTTCAGGAGGAAGTGGTAGCCGTTAACAAAGGAGTAAAACAGTTGTAGAAAATAGCTTAAGC
Organism: Eurosta solidaginis; assembly: GCF_040869045.1. NCBI lineage: Eukaryota > Metazoa > Arthropoda > Insecta > Diptera > Tephritidae > Eurosta > Eurosta solidaginis. The sequence continues at coordinate 240,780,141 of NC_090320.1, forward strand.
TGCAGCAGCGTCAACTTTTATATTGATAGCCCAGCTTGCTGCAGGCAATAATCTCGCATAGCAGATCATCTTAAAGTGTGTTAAAGTGTAAGCAATTTCTGGAAAGAATCTGGATTGGGAGAATAATACATCCATATTGGGTCCCAGGTCATATGGGAATAGCTGGGGAATGAAAAAATGGATGAGCCAGCTTAAAAGGCCGCACGTCTCGAAGTTTGATCCGTAGACGGCCCAGTTAGATTGGACGAGATTAAGAGAAGGCGAGAGTCGAAGATCAACTAGACTAACAAAGTTACTTCTATTATTAAAAAATAGGACTGTAGACACGTGACGGGTATTCTGACTGGACACTGCTTTCTGGCGTCACATGCCTTTAAATTAAGATTGGTCAGTGATAGCAGATGATGTATAAAGTGCGGGTTGGAGAAGGAAACGATAGAGCAAGTTTTGTGCTCGAGCCATGCGCTTGCCAGCCTAAGAAACCAGCTATTAAGAGTGATACAGTCATATCTAGAAGCAGAGAGTGGCATAGGTCCTAGAAAGCTTATAGTATTTGCCAAGAGGACGAAGTTATTTTATAACATAGGTACTGGTTTTTGATACTGTTTTTCATTTTGGTCGTTAAACAAACTTCTGGTAACACTACGGAATCATTCAGTCTATGCGAGGTCCTCATGGACCGGCAAATTCAACCTAACCTAACCTAGGAAACTGATATAGCTTGGTCTTCCACTCAACCGCTGATATCTTTAATACATACTTTTTCCAGCCCATTTAGCGACAGTTCGTTTGCTCCGTACACGATCGGTAGATATGAACCAAGCGCTCGTTACAGCTCACGTGTGCATAGCTGGTTTTTATGAAAAGCATGGGTCCACATGATATTACCTAGCCTTATTTAAATATAAATAACTGGGTTTTTTCTTTACTTTCTTGCATTATGCATAGACACACATGTATGTGTATATGTATGTGTGCAAGTACATATGTTTGAAGTGTTGACACGTGGTGTTTTTTGCAGGAAGAACAGAAACCTTATGCATTTTTAACCGCAAGTAAACACAACAGAGGGGAGTGAACAATTGTGGTGCGTCGCAACTCGGCACGGGAGTGGAGGCAACACAATTGTGTTTGGATTAGGTTTTAAATAAACAAAAGAAAGAAACGTGAGAGATATTTCTCGTTATAATATTTCTTTATTAAAGTGAAAATTATGATCAAAACAATAACTTATCTGTGTATAAAATTAGGATGGGGGGGGGGGGGGGGGGGCTTCTCGGTGGCTGCTGTGGCTGTTGATTGCTCGACAATCGCTGGAAAAGTAGACGGGTGCCTTGTCGAGGGCAACCGTTGAACCGCGGAAAAAGTCTCCGGTTTTGAGGGAAGCTTCCCCACACAGTTGTACCGGCATGTATGTATATGTGTACGGATAACATAACCCTATCTATGTACACATATGCATGCATGTGGGCGAACTAGTGGTCGATAAAGTGGTGCTATGAGGGTGGCGTGAGTTAATATGAATTTAGGCTTCGGGCCTAAACAGGGAGCGAATTCGAAAATTTGAATTTTGTGAAAACTGATCTTTTTACTTAGTACTTATTTATACCCAGCAGAAGTTTAAACAGGTAAAAAGCTTTTATATTTTTCTTAATATTTTTAATTCGCCGAAAGACCATCGGTCCAAATAAGAGTCCAGTAAAGGAACGAAGCGCCTTACCATCATATTCGAAATTATAAGCAAATAACATGTAGAAGATCCAAAAGTGGCACTACAGATGGCACATCTCCAAAACCGGGTTCTTTGCCTATCAAATTCGAAAAGAGATGACGGAAGCAACAGTAGGGGTCTCTCAAGATGGTTTGTTATAATACTTCCTGCCTAAGCTCTAAAACTACTCCTAATATCATGATATATTGATGATGAATTGTTAAATGATCGAAGCTCAAGCGAAACAATAACTCTTAAATTTTACTCTTCTCTATAGTGCGAATGAACCTGCATCTTACAAATTCACTGTCCGTCTTATAACTATATATATTTATAAAGGACATTAGAATTTTCATCAATATCGGCCCGCCTCATAGGACGCAAGCAAGAGAAGGTAACAGCGATGAGTCGGACTTGAAGAGCGAAGGAAGGGAAGGGAAAGGAGCTCAGTAAGGAAGCGGCAGCCGATTCTGAACAGAGAAGAAGAATGGAGGGGGTACAATGCAGGGGAAGGGTACAGAGGCAGATAGCCGGTGAACAAAAACTGCCAGCCACCTAAGCTAGGATGCTGTACAGACTGATACCGGCCACCTCGGAAGGTAAGGGTGGAAGGTTTTTTTTTCGTAGTAATACCATCAAGATGAATTCTACAGATACTTTTAATAATAAGTTAGCGCAGATAAAAGCGATGAGTCCGACTTGAAAAGCGAAAAGAGGGACAGAAAATGAGCGAGGAAGCGGCAGTCGATTCCAAACAGAGAAGAAGAGTACAAAGCAAAGAGAGAGTAAGAAAACTCTCTCACGAAGAATCGCAGAACTTATGGAGAATTGTCGAGCGTCTCAAAGACGGAGTCGAACCAATCTACCGGGAGAGTTACGTCTTGGCATGGGCGCACGAAACCGTAGAAGCCGGCCGCTGAAAAGAACTTTGCTTAAAGAAACTTGAGAAACCTTCGCTTATGTAACCAGTATGCATGAATAGATAGCGATCGGTTGAAACGCTAATTTTCAGTGGTAAAAAATTACCCTTACGGCCTCGCGGAAGGGTAGACGGCTGTATACTACATCCCTTCAAAAAAACGCGAGTAAAAATAAAACAAGTAAATGTAAGGCGCGATAACCTCCGAAGAGATCTAAGGCCGAGCTTTTCTTCCAATTTGCGTCGTTCTCCTCGTGATTTTCCCTACAAATTGGCCGGACGGGACCTACATGTTTTATGCCGACTCCGAGCGGCATCTGCAAGGCAGATGAGTTTTCACTGAGAGCTTTTCATGGCAGAAATACACCCGGAGCGCTTGCCAGACACTGCCGAGGGGCGACCCCGCTTAGAAAAATTTTCTTCTAATTGAAAAACCATATTTCTATAATTTTGATGTTGCTTTGCCCGGGGTTTGAACCCAGGGCATACGGTGTGGTAGGCGGAGCACGCTACCATCACACCACGGTGGCCACCGCGAGTACTCCATAAATAATGTAAGGAATACTCCTTTGGGAGTATAGGAGTATTCCAAAACTAATCTGTATTCATACAAAAAATGTGCTCCAATTAACATTGCGATGTCCTAGGAGAGGAGTAAGTGATCCCACTCTCGTTTTGTTTGTGAGTATTCCATAGAGTACATACGTGAGAGTACTTTCCAAAGTACTTTCACTGTAGTACTCCATGGAGCACCCACAGAGGATCATATGCCAAAGTACTAAAGAGGAATTGTGTCGGAAATAATTATCGGAGTGAATTTAATTTAAAATGAAAGTAAATGAAGAGGGGCAATACAACTTTTATATTTTTTACTACGTATATTCGTATGTTATTTAGCATTTGCGGGAATAAAGAAACTAATATTTATCTACATACTATAGTAATGTATACATAAAACCAGTGCGCGGTTGCATTTTATCAGAGTTGCCATAGTAAAATTTTATTATCAATTATTTCTATGCAATATTTTACTTTTGGCAACTCTGTTCGATCGTCATCGTGTCGTGAACACGGTCGTTAACAAACGAGCAATGATCGGCTGATGGTGGTCCGCAAACGCATTGCAAAGGAGTATTGTTAGAGTACTCCAACATGAAGAAAATGGAACACGTAATCCAACAATTTTTGCAGGGATGTAGACCTACAGGAGGAGGAGAAAAGTGGAGTTCTGTCAACGATAGGATCCCTACGATACCAAAGGTGAAATATTTCATTTGTATTCCAGTCGGAATAAATACTACAGCGTCTGGATCCGAATATACCGACACAGGACGGCGAGGTACTTTACGTAATCGAATCGTGAAGCATTTTCATTAACTTCCTTTGAGCCAGAACATAAAGTTTGAAATATATTGGTTCGTCTCAAATATGGGATATGGCATATGTTGCACAACCCTTAACTATTAAAAATAATATCAATCATTGCATTTATGTATCATAAACTGTTATCGATCGATTGCCACTTAACCTCAAAAAAATCGTGTTTTAACTATTAGCTCCTAATCGACTATCGAAAAGATAAGAGGAAGCAGTAAGGGTAAGGAAAAAAAGCATAAAAATGTGCCACACATGCGGCCTACCAATGAGAAGTGGAAATTTTATTGTTCCAACCAAAGCTCTCGAATAACTCTTAAGCAATTGAAGTAGTTCCAAGAATAACTGTTATTGAATGAGAGATAAAAATTTTAGTCAGCAAACAACAGTTAACTCTTTTAGCACGTATTCCGGTTTTCCTCAGTGAGAGCACTAAAGGTATCTCTCATACAAGGAATAATATGCGCTAGTGATAAAAATATGAATCATTGATATCGAGAATAAATACATAAATAAATAAATTTTAAAGTAAGAAAAAAATGGATATCCAAACAAACAGCGGAAGTTGTTTTTTTTAATACAGCGTTTTAACTGATGAGTTCTGAACTATGGACCAAACTTCTTGATGACAATATATCATTGATTTCGAATGAGTTTTTTGCATTGTTATTTGCTTGTAGTCTTTAGCTTGACGGCTCAAATCAAGGCAAGATTCTGAATTTTCTTCAAATCAAAAAAGAAAAATCACATTGCTCTGACTCATATTTCGAGTGTTTAGCTCTATTTGAAGGTACTCAAAAACTGATTGCAAGAATTCTCACTTTTTTATAGAAAATGGACGGACACCAAAAAGTAGTAAAAAAGAAATCAAACGGTGTCAGCGCAATTTATAGCCTCTACAACGGAATTGTTAACCTCAACTACCCGTGGAGACTGCTATTTATTTAGCAGGCGAGGCCGTGACGCCTCCAAGTTCCTCACGAAAGAAGGTGGTTGGGTGACCTCAAAGGTGGTAATATCAACTTTTTCCCGCCATCGGGCAAACGACTGTCAACATCTATAAAACTCCCCAAAAATGTCGGGGAGTCCTCCTATCGCTACAAAAAAAAGTTGTCGGCAACAATACTTCCTCAGCAGGAGCGCCTGCATCCATACGCATAGCACCACCGTGCAAGTGTAGCCTTTGGGATTTTATTCGCAACAATCAGTTCATATCTGCCTAAAGCTCATGATTAAACTTTCTCCGATGTACGCCGCAGACATCACGGAAAAGACCATAAATTATACGGACAATCTTTCGCACCCTGCAAGCGTCATCTCATCTTTTCACGCTACTCGGGCTGAATCTATTCGAAGGTATGAATGTACTATTGATACGTATCAGAGATAAACCTTTATTTCTCTAAAATAAAGATTATTCTAAGTAAGAATTTTGTACTACCTAATAAAAACTTGCTCAAGGGGGAACCTTAACTTATCTTTGTCTTTAAAAATATCACCGAAGAGATTTAGGCCGAGCTTCTCTTCCAAATTGGCAGAACAGGACCTAAATGTTTTACGCCGACTCCGAACGACATTTGCAAGCAGAAACTTTTTTCTAATTGATATTAGAGAAAAATTGCAAAGTTTACAAACGGCGATGGATACTACGACGTGTTTCTGAATTTCACTTCTTAATCAGCCACCTTCTCGGAAGCTGAGTATTGAAATCGAAATCTCCAACATTTATACTTTATACTAGTGTAAAGGCAGATGTCTTTAACCACTCAGCCATATGAACTCCCCGCTGCTCGCTTTGCAATTGGTTTCTAAGTATTTCCTTTTTGTTGCTATTCCTTTATTCACCATTTAGGTCCATACTAATTCTATATGCTTTTTAATCCTAAGTGTGTGGAATAATTATAGGCGCGCTCTAAGAGCTTAGTAACATTGGGTTTATAGCATTGCTTAATAAGCAATATTTCCGCTGTTCACTATTATATCAATATTATTATCTGTATTTAGTTAGCGAGATATGCTCATATTGCTGATTGAGTGCATAAACGCATCTGCCTTTACATTAGTATAAAGTATGAACGTTGGAGATTTCGAGTTCAAAACTCAGCTCCCGAGAAGCTAGCTGATGTAGAAGTGAAATTGTCCTAGTAACCATAGCCGTAAGGAAGGTTAAGTTCGGGTGTAACCGAACATAACATACTCAGTTGAGAGCTATGATGACAACATAAGGGAAAATAACCATGTAGGAAAATGAACCGAGAGAAACCCTGGAATGTGTATCAAATGAAAGGCATTAAAGAGTATTTTATGAGGGAGTGGGCCATAGTTCTATAGGTGGACGCCATTTAGGGATATAGCCATAAAGGTGGATCAGGGTTGACTCTAGAATGCGTTTGTACGATATGGGTATCAAAAGAAAGGTGTTAATTAGTATTTTAAAAGGGAGTAATCCTTAGTTCCATAGGTGGACGCCGTTTCGAGATATCGCCATAAAGGTGGAGCAGGGGTGACCCTACAATTTGTTTGTACAATATGGGTATCAAAAGAAAGGTGTTAATGAGTATTTTAAAAGGGAGTAATCCTTAGTTCCATAGGTGGTCGCAGTTTCGAGATATCGCCATAAAGGTGGACCAGGGGTGACTTTAGAATATGTTTTTACGATATGGGTATCAAATGAATGGTGTTAAGGAGTATTTTAAAAGGACGTGGGGCTTAGTTCTATAGGTGGACGCCTTTTCGAGATATCGCCATAAAGGTGGACCAGGGGTGACTCTAGAATGAGTTTGTACGATATGGCTATCAAATTAAAGGTATTAATGAGAGTTTTAAAAGGGAGTCGTGTGAAGGCGTTTTCCAGATATCGACCAAAATGTGGACCAGGGTGACCCAGAACATCATCTGTTGGATACCGCTAACTTATTTATATATGTTATACCTGCCAAGATTTTAAGGGTTTTTTATTTCACCCTGCAGAACTTTTTCATTTTCTTCTACTTAATATGGTAGGCGTCACAACCATTTTATAAAGTTTTTTCTAAAGTTATATTTCGCGTCAATAAAACAATCCAATTACCTTACCATGTTTCATCCCTTTTTTCGTATTTGGTATAGAATTATGGCATTTTTTCGTTTTTCATAATTTTCGATATCGAAAAAGTGGGCGTGGTCATAGTCGGATTTCGTTCATTTTTCATACCAAGATAAAGTGAGTTCAAGTAAGCACGTGAACTAAGTTCATTAAAGATATGTCGATTTTTGCTCAAGTTATCGTGTTAACAGCCATGCGGAAGGACAGACGGACGACTGTGTATAAAAACTGGGCGTGGCATCAACCATTTTCACAGAAAACAGTTAACGTCATAAAATCTATGCCCTACCGAATTTCAAAAGGATTGGTTAATTTTTGTTCGACTTATGGCGTTAACAGTATCCTAGACAAATTAAATGAAAAAGGGCGGAGCCACGCCCATTTTGAAATTTTCTTTTATTTTTGTATTTTGTTGCACCACATCATTACTGGAGTTGAATGTTGACATAATTTACTTATATACTGTAAAGATATTAAATTTTTTGTTAAAATTTTACTGTAAAAAAAATTTTTTTCTAAAAGTGGGCGTGGTCCTTCTCCGATTTTGCTAATTTTTATTAAGCGTACATATAGTAATAGGAGTAACGTTCCTGCCAAATTTCATCATGATATCTTTAACGACTGCCAAATTACAGCTTGCAAAATTGTTAAATTACCTTCTTTTAAAAGTGGGCGGTGCCACGCCCATTGTCCAAAATTTTACTAATTTTCTATTCTGCGTCATAATTTCAACTCATCTACCAGGTTTCGTCGCTTTAGCTGTCTTTTGTAATGAATTATCGCACTTTTTCGGTTTTTCGAAATTTTCGATATCGAAAAAGTGGGCGTGGTTATAGTCCGATATCGTTCATTTTAAATAGCGATCTGAGATGAGTACTCAGGAACCTACATACCAAATTTCATAAGGATACCTCAAAATTTACTCAAGTTATCGTGTTAACGGACGGACGGACGGACGGACGGACATGGCTCAATCAAATTTTTTTTCGATCCTGATTATTTTGATATATGGAAGTCTATATCTATCTCGATTCCTTTATATATGTACAACCAACCGTTATCCAATCAAACTTAATATACTCTGTGAGCTCTGCTCAACTGAGTATAAAAACAATTGTATAAAGCAATATGAGCATGTCTCGCTAATTAAATACAGATAATAACTTTTTTCTAATTGAAAAAAATTGTTTCTAAATTTTTGATACTGCTTTGCGCGGGTCTTCAGCACAGGATCTTCGGTATGGTAGGCGCAGCACGCTACCATCACACCACGGCGACTGCATCTTTGTCTTTACTATAAAAAAAATTTATGACCCTAACTTTCTTAGAGCAAAACAGCCGATTTTTCTAATACAAGTCTTAAGATGGCATATGTCTGCCCAGATTAACATATACATAGATATTTTTGCAATAGTAATAACTCTAATATAAGCGTGTTCTTAGTTTTTTATAAGCTGCTCTGATCTATTAATTTCCATGGTGCAAATTTCCTTGGCGAAACGTCGGGCTGAAGGTGGAATAATCGTGTTTTATTTGCATCATGGAAATTAATAGATCAGATCAGCTTATAAAAACTAAGAATTTACCAACAAACTGACCGGAGAAAGCTATATATAAGCGTGTTAAATCAAATTAAATTATTTAACTTTAAAAAAAGGGCCAAGCATTCCCTAAACTGCTTACCATGCAATCACTGCAGAAATTAAACAAACGACATATTACTCTCTAAACTTCTCTTTTTAACAAGTTGCGGCTGAATGGGCAAATAATGAGTGGGAGGGGAGGGGAGAGCAAGGAGGCGGGGAGAGGAAAATAGAGAGTTGAAGGAGAAGAGGGAAGTATAGGGATAGATTTAGAAGAGAAAACGAAATAGGAGAGAGGTAGTGAGAAATGTTAACATTCAACATAAGTAACAATACAAAATAGTAAAAAAATAAAAATTTCTGGAAATGCTTATTCTGCGGCAGTTGTAAACTAAAACATTTGTATAAGAAAGAAAAGAGTAACGTTTTACTTAAGTCTTATTTTGGGACCGTGAATGCAACATTTTCTACGATCGACTGTGTGAACACGGTGAGGCAAGGTGTGTGTGCAACAGCCAGGCTTTTTGTTTGCCTATGAAGTGCATACAAAAAAATGTGGACCTTTATTTTGACAATTTTTTTGTTTACTTTATTGAAACCAAATTAAAAGATAACGTCATAAATGTGACAAGCGATAAAGATCGGAGTGATATGTTCAAGTGGGTATACAATGCATGTATGAAATGACAAAAAAAAAAAAAACAAAAAAAAACACTCAGGTAAAATTTTTAATTAGAAATGCCACGGAAAGAGATTGCCACGGAAATAAATTCTTCGAAAAAGAATAAATAAAAATAATATAAATTTACCATTAAATTGAGTGTACCAACATAACCAGCGAACATTTCTTAAAAATTTGGTCTTTATATTTTATTTAAAACTTTTTATTTAATAAATAAAACATTGAAATATTTTTAAATTATAAAGTAATAAACTGAAGCAGTAATATTTTTGTATTTAATTAGCGAGACATGCTCATGTTGCTTTATGCAATTGTTTTTGTTATTGATATTAGAGAAAAATTACATAGTTTACCAACGGCGATGGTTACTGGGACATTCCGTTTCTGAACTTCACTTCTTCATCAGCTAGCTTTTCGGGAGCTGAGTATTAAACTGGAAATCTCCAACACTCATATTTTATACTAGTGTAAGGTAGGTATTTTTGTTTTTATACTCAGCGTGCTTTTCACACAGAGTATATTAACCTTGTTTGGTTGTACAGGTATAAAGGAATCGAGATAGATATAGACTTCCATATATCAAAATCATCAGTGTCGAAAACAAATTTGATTGAGCCATGTCCGTCCGTCCGCCCGTCCATCTGTCCGTTAACACGATAACTTAAGTAAATATTGAGATATCTTCAACAAATTTGGTACACGACCTTATCTGGACACAGAATGGATTGGTATTGAAAATGAGCGAAATCGGATAATAACCACGCCCACTTTTTACATATATAACATTTTGAAAAACACAAAAACCTGATTATTTAGAAAATAATACACCTATAAATAAATAACCTCCGAAACGATAACCTCCGAAGAGATCTAAGGCCGAGCTTCTCTTCCAATTTGCGTCGTGCTCCTCTTGATTTTCCCTACAAATTGGCCGGACGGGACCTGCATGTTTGATGCCGACTCCGAACGGCATCTGCAAGACAGATGAGTTTTTACTGAGAGCTTTTCATGGCAGAAATACACCCGGAGCGCTTGCCAAACACTGCCGAGAGGCGACCCCGCTTAGAAAAATGTTCTTCTAATTGAAAAACCTTATTTCTAAAATTTTGATGTTGCTTTGCCCGGGGTGCGAACCCAGGGCATACGGGGTGATAGGCGGAGCACGCTACCATCACACCACGGTGGCCGCTACCTAGAATGTTGAAATTTGACGTGTGGACTGATATTGAGACTTTTGATAAAAATTAAAATTTTTTTTTTAAATGGGCGTGGCACCACCCACTTGTGATAAAATCAATTTTACAAATATTATTAATCATAAATCAAAAGTCGTTAAACCTATCGTAACAAAATTCGGCAGAGACGTTGCCTTTACTATAAGGAATGCTTTGAAGAAAAATTAAGGAAATCGGTTAAGGACCATGCCCACTTTTATATAAAAGATTTTTAAAAGGGTCGTGGACGAAAATAATAAGCTACAACTTAGCAAAAAATAGTTTTGAATCAATAATATTTCACTTATCAAATTTTATTGCAAGAGGAAATGGGGAGGTGCCACGTGTTATGTAGAAAAGTAATTTATCTGAAATGTACAATTGAAGCTCACCCTGAGTATATATTGTTCGGTTACACCCGATCTTAGACACCTTTACTTGTTAGTTACTAATATTTATGTTTGAAGTTACGACTTACGAGTACGTGTACTCAACAAATGGGTTGCAGGCAGTCAATTGCATTGTTGTGTTTTATTTAACAACAAAAAACATAAAAATATATAACGAGCCATTTCATTTACTCAATTTGTTTGCTTACAATAAAGATATTCCACTTCGATAGCCAATAAAGCATTAAGCAATAAGACCTAAATCTATATTTATTTTCATATATCACACCAGCAATATAATTCGAACACCAATGGATAAATATTATTTTTTATTGTTATTATTGATTATGTGTACTAAATGTGCGATAAGATAGAGTAATTTATATATTGAGAAAAAAATTAAAATGAGGAAATTAAAAAAAGTTTTAAACGTGAAGCTCTTAGCGCTTATGTGGGCAACATTAGTATATGTTGAGCAACATGTTGACGAAACATTTATGTTTCTGATGAATGTTTATTGCCAACGTTGTGGCCAATGACAGGGCTCTTCAGTGGATTCATGGGGTTGATAAGTGCAATACAAAGCTTTATAGCTTTAAAGCTTCTGCAATCCAATTGTCAATCTCACCTACGCGAGGGGAATGCTGTTACAGATATGAATGTATCATACACGTGTTTAGCAGGCAAGGCTCTGGCGACCCCAAGTTCCTCACGGAACTAGGGGATGTTGAGAGCGGGATGGCCTAGAAGGTTTAATGTGGTCATATTAATCGTTCCCGAGATGGTCGGGCTAGTAATTTGTGCTTTGTTACCGGAAAGTACCAGATCTACATATATCCGGCAAAGGACCATCAACATCGATAACACTCCCCAAAGCCTTCGGGGAGTGTCTTTATCGTTAATACAACAACAACAACAACACAGGGCTCTTCAAAACAGAAACTCTGACTGCGTTAGTAAGAGTATCGTAGTGGTAGTAGTTTAGTCGTTGATCAACAAGCAAGACAAATGCACTGTTTGCTAACATTCAAAATATATACCGTATATGCTCAGAGAAGATGAGGAGGGCAGTACGAAAGAATTGTTAAAAAATAAAAGAAGATACACAAAGAAGTAGTAGATTGAGGGAAAGAGAAAGAGGAAAATTAAAAAAGCAGGGATGGATATAAATTTAGGAAATTTCCCTATAACTACACGCCTAACAGTTTTCAAGGAAGTTTAAATAGTTCCCCACTTGATGATCCAAACAGTGTGGTGGCCAGCCTCATCTCTTGCTTCCGTAATCCAGTTCCGATTAGAATACCCTCTGACTGGAAGTAGCTCTTCTCAAAACATGGCCTTGCTTATGAAGCCTTTGGCTCTTGGTTCGTTGAATCATGTCTGCGTAAAGCTGGCACAGCTCACCGTTAAAACTTCTACGGTAATAACCCTCGCCAACACATAGAAGTTCTTTGGAATAACTTCTCTATAGAACACTCCCAAAACCGTCTTATCTGATGATAAGCAGGTCCGGAAAGTTGGCCCATTTGCTGGCAAGTCCGGAAAGCTCACTACTTCCGGACGTACCGTCCAATACTTTAGAAAACTTTTTTTCTTAACGGGATCACCCTTACCTTAAAAAGCTAAGGCTAAAACTAATTAGTTGTCTTTTAGAGTCGGCATAAAATGTGTGCATAGGTCTCGCGACATTGTAGGAAGAAAATAAAAGTACAAACTAGAAAAGAAGCTCGCTCTTAATGTCCTGGTAAGTATATTGCAGTAGGATATTTTTCATTATTGCCAAACACTCACTAAATGCCTATCCACACAAACTATTTAGTTGTGTAAATACGCCTACTGATGTCTTTTAAGGAGTTTTATGATACAGCTTTAGGGTCAGAGAGCAAAAAACTACCTTTCGTTCTTTTCCTGATATTCGCTAGGGCTGAAAACTCGCAGAGGATGTGGATTTTCGTTTCTTTACAGTCTTTCCATGAGTCATGGAAGGGGATTGCCATTCTCTTAGTTGCCTAAGTGAATTCATACTTTAAGAGCACTTTTGGGTCCCTATAGGAAAACAAACTCTAAGCAAAGAGGATAAATACAATAAGAGCCGTCACTCGTTATTTTGTGGCGAGTATTTCGCTGGAAATTGAAAAAATTGATGCCGAATGTTTTCTGAGAGGGACATTTTTAATTGTCTCGCATTTATCCATGTCGTGTAGGCCCCTTGTGAAACTGTGATTTTTGGAAAGAAAATTAAATAAGTTAATTAAATACAGTCTGAAAAATAAACAGAAATACCCCACGAAAATGTATAGAAGATATTTATAAACAACTCGCCCAAAAAAAAAGTAGCAACTACCTCTCAGTATACATCGAGTAAATGCCTAAAAAATAACGAGTGACGGCTCTTATTGTATTTATCCTCTTTGCTCTAAGTACGAATTAACTATAAGTTTGACACCAACAAGTCACATAAAGTAGTGCTCATTATTAATTTACCCAATTTCTTTTGGGTTCACGCCCCGGGCAAAGTAATATCAAGATATTAGAAACAAGTTTTTTCAATTAGAAGAAAATTTTTCTAAGTGGGGTCGCTCCTCGGCAGTGTTTGGCAAGCACTCCGAGTGTATTTCTGCCATGAAATGCTCTCAGCGAAAACTCATCTGCCTTGCAGATGCCGTTCGGAGTCGGCATAAAACAAGTAGGTCCCGTCCGGCCACTTTGCAGGAAAGATTAAAAGGAGCACGACGCAAATCGGGAGAAAAGCTCGGCCTTAATCTCTTCGGAGGTTATCGCGCCTTTCATTTATATATATATTTTTTAATTTCTTTGAAAAGCGCTGACTATTTTTCTATGGTAATGGCCGAAAAATGTCAGAGTTACCCTTGCATTACATGACAATTAAAAAATAGTGAGCGGTGGTTACTTCTCTGGCAACGTTGCATCACTTCACACCTAGTTTAACAGCTAACTTTTTTAAAGTTACCTAAAACTGAGTTATGTTTGGAAGAGCCTGCTTAGAGATGACTCTCTAGTGGCCTATATAGTATATTGTCAAAGTTTAATGTGGACGAAAGGTTCTCTGTTTTCGCTTACATGCAGGGAAATCAGTTTACGCTGAAAGAAAAAGACTGATAAAATCGACCGAAATATGGGTCAATTCAACCGAAATTTCAGTCAATTTTTACCCTTCGCAACAAGATGTTGAATCACCTGCGCACAAATCGTTGATTCGTAATTGACCGTTTTAGTAGTCAAATAAAAAAAGTTGTTTCATTATACTTTACCCATAGTTTTGTTAAATTAACAATTATTACTGCCACTCTAAGAATACCAATCAAAACTGTTAATATGAAAGGGATTTTTGTTCTTTTGAAATTACCAGTGCAAACTGTTAAATTAACAGATTTAATGTTAAGATGAGGCTAACAGCGAAAGCCGTAAGAATGACAGGGATTTGTGTTCATTCGAAATAAATGGCGTAAACTGTTAAATTAACAGAGTTTATTGTCTATATGACACTACCAGTGAATTCTATTGAAATAACAAATATTTCTGCTTTTTCTAGATTAATAGCGTAAAATTTTACATCAACAGAGTTTTCCATTCATATGACATTAATACCTGTGGAAAAAATAAAAGCCGGATAAATATATATTTAAACTTACGTAGTTTTTTTTTATTTGTATAAATTACACATAAGTACATTTCATTTCTAATGATTTTATTGCTATATTTAGTAATATTTAAAATAATAATAACTGAAATCTGAATTCAAATAAGCAAAACTTGTTCCAAATTACCATCGACAGCTGTGTACGAAAGTATGTTGCCATATATGTAAATATGTGAATACATATGTAAAACGCATGCTTGCTACATATATATTTGCTACATATTCAGACACACGTTAGTGTCAATGATTATTTGCTAAAACTGTGCAAATGTATGTTCTGCGCATGCGCGGACTTTGTTAGTGTTAGTGAATTGTAGTAAAAAGAGTATAAAAGGGGTTCACCGGGTCACTATCCCCTTTACCCAACTTCTGCATACTAATTGTTATAAAATCGCAGTTTAATCGATTAAACAATGAAAAGGCCAACAAATACAATACAAGGCTTGATGTATTTATTATTTAAGCATAGGCTGCAGCCATACAAAGTACATTATTTACATAAATAGTAAAGAAAAAAACGAGGCGAAGAATTCATATTTTTGAAATGAAAAAAAAATTCAAATAAAAAATAAATAAATAAATTTAAGGCGTGATAACCTCCGAAGAGATCTAAGGCCGAGCTTCTCTTCCAATTTGCGTCGTGCTCCTCTTGATTTTCCCTACAAATTGGCCGGACGGGACCTACATGTTTTATGCCGACTCCGAACGGCATCTGCAAGGCAGATGAGTTTTCACTGAGAGCTTTTCATGGCAGAAATACGCCCGGAGCGCTTGCCAAACACTGCCGAGGGGCGACCCCGCTTAGAAAAATTTTCTTCTAATTGAAAAACCTTATTTCTAAAATTTTGATGTTGCTTTGCCCGGGGTGCGAACCCAGGGCATACGGTGTGGTAGGCGGGGCACGCTACCATCACACCACGGTGGCCGCCAAAAATTCAAATATACATGTATAACAATATACTTATACATGCATCCCAACAAGCATTTCTTTAAATGTTTTTAAAAATAATTTAAAGTGAATTAGCTTGAACAAACGATATATAAACGTTTTCAAAATTTTACTTATTTTGAGTTTTCTAATGAAGTAAATTTTTGATGAAGTAAACAAAATATGAGTAGGTACTGGGATGGCTGCTATTGGTGTTGAAATAATATACTGTAATGTTTGACAGGTTGCACAGGTTGCACAGTTCAGTAGTAGCGATAAAGAAGTATTACATATATAAAAAAAAAATAAATGTAAGGCGCGATAACCTCCGAAGAGATCTAAGGCCGAGCTTCTCTTCCAATTTGCGTCGTGCTCCTCTTGATTTTCCCTACAAATTGGCCGGACGGGACCTACATGTTTTATGCCGACTCCGAACGGCATCTGCAAAGCAGATGAGTTTTCACTGAGAGCTTTTCATGGCAGAAATACACCCGGAGTGCTTGCCAAACACTGCCGAGGGGCGACCCCGCTTAGAAAAATTTTCTTCTAATTGAAAAATCTTATTTCTAAAATTTTGATGTTGCTTTGCCCGGGAGTTGAACCCAGGGCATACGGTGTGATAGGCGGAGCACGCTACCCATCACATATATTACATATATGGTTTAACTTTATTTCAACTATTTCTTCAAAAATTTTCACCATATGGTTATATTATAATTATATTTATATTTGTGTACGCACATTTGATACAAAATGTATCCAAAAGTCGGACAAATAAGTACATATGTATGTACTTACTAACCGAACTTCAATTGGGCGTACACCAAATATGCTGGCACACATTAAACATTATACACCTTATTACTTTGTTTTTTTAAACTTCCACCAAATTTTGTTTTTTATAATTTATTTAATTTATAGTTTTGAACTTCGCTTTTCAAATAGAAATAAAAATAGTAGTCACGAAACTGATTCCGACCTTAAACATCACCTACATATCGAGACTAAAGAGCTCAACATTAAAGAGCACAACGAAATGTTGAACAGACAGTTTTTGCTTAATTAGCAAACAACTTCACTATGATGAGATCCGGCAGCTGAAAACACAGCCGTTTGATCCAGACGAGCATGAGAAGGCACTTGGCCAAATCCACACAGAATCGGTAAACGCTTTTGACGCAACCGGTCAACCCCGTTGTTAATAAGAAATATACTAGTTTTGCAGAAGAAGAAAGCATGCTACCAAGGGAGACACAAGTCACCCTGACCCAACTTTGTGGTAGATACTGCAGCAGGTTGTCCAGAATCAACTCCTCCTCCCTAGGCCTCTAATAACGACCTCCCTATGGTCCACTCCTGTAGAAACTGCTAGTTTCCTTGGTTTCCGTTAGAGGACTTTTTCGACACCCATTGAATGAGGCGAAGCACTTTTACCACAACAACAACAATCAGTTCAATAAGAAATGAGAAGAATCTATTGGAGCCGTTCAAAGCCAAATGAGGTTTCACATGGGGTGACCCATTATGTGGAAAATGGCAATATGGGTGTCAGACGAAAAAAACATTCTAACTGTCGTTGGCGTCTGGGCACTTTATGAAGACTTATTTTTTAAATACTCGATCTAAGACATGGTAATGTGCATATAAAACTAGAGGTTAGGTTAAACTGGCCGGCCCATGAGGACCTCACATACACTGAATGAGTCCGTAGTGTTTAAAACTAGGGGTATTTTACGCCGTTTTTCAATAGAAATATACTTAATATAATACTTAGGCAACCCCACGCCTTATTTTCCTTCATTTATTCCGAATTTACATACAGTTCCCATCTACTTGGAAATTTTCAAAAATTATTAATAATATAAGCTCATGAAACATTAACGTATAAGGCTATAAAAATTACCAAAAATGTTCAAACGGAGAGCACACCAAAAGAACCGAAACATCTATAAGGTGCACCAAACCGTTAAACGCAAATATAATACACAGACAAACAAGTACATCAAACGATACCAGCAAAAAACACAACAAATAGATAGAACATACTATTGCAACCTTATTGAAAAAGTTAAATCCAAATTTTATTTTAAAAAGAATAAAAGAAATTGAAAATTGTTTGAAGATTAAATTAATTTTTTTGTATAGGTACATACTATCCCCAGTTTTATAACATAAATTTTTCTCGCACCAAAGTTCACTTTCTCATGGAACTTCCCTTCAGTATTTTATTCCACAACGCCACATATAAGTTTAGATTCATAATATTTTGACTTATCATACTTGTCAATCAATTCTATTATGAAACTCTGAATTTGTGGATCAGTTACATTTATATAAAGATTCGGATTTTCTTCGTACCCCGGACGTATTCCCACCGCATAGAGTTGTCTATTAACGCCGCCCGGTGCTCCAGCATATCCCTTCGACAATTCTTCGTCAATGTTTGCGCAATACATATTTTTTCCTTCGGGGTAATCCCTACAGTTCTTTGGTTCTACTATAGTTACTTCATGTGTTACGAGTTTAAAATAATCTGGGTTTGGTGGTTGTGAAACCCATTCTATAATTGTCATCTTTGCGCCCACCGAAAGTGGTATTGGTTCCACTCCATCATAACTTTGAAAGGGTTTCTCCAGTACAATTCCAGCTATATCATTAACGCCGACGTCGGCCGCGCCCTGACAGTAATAAACCGCACCGTAGCGACGAGACCGCACCAACGCCACCGAGACGCCGACGGAAGACCGCAGCAGGAAGAGACGCCGATGTAGGCGTGGCAAAGCACCGCCCAGCAATACAAGTAGACGCCGACGCAAGGCGCGACAGAGCATCGCCTCAGTAATACAAGTAGACGCCGGCGAAGGCACGACAGAGCACCGCAGCAGGAAAGGCCGCCGACGCAAGGCGCGACAGAGCCCCAGAGAGGCGTGGCAGAGCATCGCCCAGAATACAAGTAGACGCCGAGTCAAGGCGCGGCAGAGCATCGCCTCAGCGATACAGGTAGACGCCGACGTAAGGCACGACATAGCACCGCAGCAGAGAGAGACGCCACCATAAGGCGCGACAGAGCCTAGACGCCACATACTAACGGGATCCGTCTAACGGAATGCGGCCGGACCGTTAAGGCCCGCCACCACAGTCGAGGATACCGCAAGATAATCTAAGTGAATTTGCAAATGAAGTATACAAACACGTTTTCTTTTATATTATAGTATTTAAGCAATCAATCAATAAATTGAAGTATTATATTAAATCGATTTGCAAGGTGCCCCTTAAATACAAATTTATTGTAAACGAACCCCGGACACGGAGAGTATACCCCAGTAATTATTAAAGAAGCAACGGGGCCACGGAAAAGCTTCGTTACAACTTGATTGTTTCGAACAAAACTTGTAGTATAAATGTTTGACATAACATTTTAAATACAGAATTTGTAAGTTATAGGCAAGTAAAGAATAAAATCGCGGGAAGGTAATTCACCACTGGAGTAACTTTACGTGTAATTCGGCAAGTTTAATTTTCGTAAGACTTTATTTCGAAACGATTCAAAAACAACTCAAACTTTTATGTTGTCGGAAACATCAAAATTAAAAAGGGATGCTGAGCAGAGCTCACAGAGTAAATTAATTTTGTTCGCATAACGGTAATCCATAATGGCATAAGCTAATCGAGACAGATATAGACTTCTATATATCAAAATGATCTGGGCGAAAAAAGAAATTCATTTAGACATGCCCATCCGTCCGTCCGTAAACACGATAACTGGAGTAAATTTTGAGGTATCTTGATGAAATTTGGTATGTAGGTTCCTGGGCACTCATCTCAGATCACCATTTAAAATATCGGACATAACCACGCCCACTTTTTCGATATCGAAAATTTAGAAAATCGAAAAAGTGCGATAATTCATTACCAAAGGCGGATAAAGCGATGAAACTTGGTATGTGGGTTGACCTTATGACGCAGAATAGAAAATTGGTAAAATTTTCGACAATGGGCGTGGCACCGCCTACTTTTAAAAAATGTATAAGTTAATTATGTCAAAATTCAACTCCAATAATGATATGGTGCAACAAAATACAAAAATAAAAGAAAATTTCAAAATGGGCGTGGCTCCGCCATTTTTCATTTAATTTGTCTAGAATACTTTTAATGTCATAAGTCGAACAAAAATTTACATATCCTTTTGAAATTTGGTAGTGGCATAGATTCTATGACGATAATGGACGAAATCGGTTGAAGGCACGCCCAGTTTTTATACACAGTCGACCGTCTTTCCTTCCGCTCGGCCGTTAACACGATAACTTGACCAAAAATCGATATATCTTTACTAAACTTAGTTCTCGTACTTACCTGAACTCACTTTATCTTGGTATAAAAAATGGCCGAAATACGACTATGACCACGCCCACTTTTTCGATATCGAAAATTAAAAAAATGCCATAATTCTATACCAAATATGAAAAAAGAGATGAAACATGGTAATTGGATAGGTATATTGACGCAAAATATATCTTTAGAAAAAACTTTGTAAAATGGGTGTGACACCTACCATATTAAGTAGAAGAAAATGAAAAAGTTGATGTTCTGGTCACCGTGGTCCACATTTTGGTTGATATCTCGAAAACGCCTTCACATATATAACTAAGGGCCACTTCCTCATTAATATCTTTAATACAAATATCGTACAAACACATTATAGAGTCACCCCTGGTCCACCTTTATGGCAATATCTCGAAAAGGCGTCCTCCTATAGAACTAAGGCCCACTCCCTTTTAAATAATCATTAACACCTTTCAGTTGATGCCCATATCGTACAAACACATTCTAGAGTCACTCTGAGTTCATTTTCCTACATGGTGATTTTCCCTTTCCGATTTGTTGATTTTACTAGCATCATTTCTTTCAGTGTAGGAGACCGCTGAAGGGGGCTTGTGATTTTCTACAGTTATACGTCGAATTTGAAAGGTTTTGAGGTATTATGAATCAAAACTTTGGGATGATCCCTGCATATCGCACGCGGCTCACCTCGTCTCCCACGGATCCTGTGAGGCAAATATTTTGAGTACCAAGTCACCAATATATCTATGTATATGTGTGATTACTACAAAATTGGATTTTTCACTGCAAAATGGAGAAGCTTTTCCATCAGAGCCACAAGAGCTCATCCCCACTTGAATACAATCCAAGATGCAACAGATACTTAGCACCCCCTGTTCTTCCAAGAGCACAAATAAAATAATATACTGTCCACACAAATGACAAATAATAAGATTTAAAAAAAAGTTTACTTTTGGCCCTCCGAACCAACAAAGGTTAGATATTGTGGCGAATGTTGACATCACTATGCTGTTAGTAAATAATTACGCAACAACAAAAACATTAAATCAAGCCACACTTGTGTACATGAACACTTCTATCATCATTTACACACATACATGGAAGGCGACGAGAACCCTGCAAAAATCGCGAGTACTCCATGCATGCATGTATGGAGTACTCGATATGGACCCAGCGAGTGCTCCAAAATTAATCACAATTCATACAAAAAATATGGTCCAATTAACATTGCGATGTCCTAGGACTGAACCTTATACTCCAGCTCCGCATTACATCAGAGTAATCCATGGAGTGCCCACAGTCCAATAAACATCGTGTAGTGATTACAATCGTTAAAAACGAGCAATGATCGGCTTACAATATGTTCGTGTAGAAACGTGAGTTGGTCCATTGCCGCATTACTGTGGAGTATAAATGTAAGTACTCCAGTGGGCCAGTGGCAGGGAAGTGCATGCACACACATAACCAGCAGCTCGAAGTGAAGAGGTATCTCACACACACACATGTAGTCATGAGCCGCAGTTCTTACTCACACATACACACGCATATAACCAAATTACCAAGCAGGAGATACGTCAGTTCTAAAAGGTGAAACGTCTAGAACTTTGGAGAAATATGCGGACAAGGCAAGAGAGAGTCTAAAAGTAGCGCAAGCTGGGCAATAACGATTCAGTTTTGATTTAAGCATGCTATTGGCTGTGAGGTATAATTATGAAGTCCTACTCGTAAAGTAATCTAAATAAAGACCAGTTTGCAATACTGAATATTGGAGTTATTTATTCGACAGTTCAGCGATTCGAACGTTAGTAGAAGGTGTAAAATAATCATGAATCCCACAAAATTCGTTACAATATAGTTGCGTTGCCTTTGGGCTTCCGTATTTCCCCGATATTGGATTTCCAGCTAAGCTTACTCTGCATCTCGACGCCCAGATACTGACTCTCGAAGTAAGGATGACGACAGTATCATTAAGAGAGGGCATTAGAAACTGTGGTATTTTGCTAGCGTACTAGGGTAAGCGTTGAGGCCGCTTTTGGTTGAACAGACGTTAAAGGCTTCACGTTAAAGGCAAGCGCCCGTTCTAGAATTTCAAGAGGGGAACAGACAAATGTCTGGGCCCTTTCTTCTTTACGCGCAAGGTCGATTGTCTGTCTAGATATGAGAACAGAATTAATAAGAAAGTTTCATATTCGTAAATCAAATATAGCACTTTAAAACTTGCTAACTCTTATATTTTCTATCCTTCTACGCGAACTTCCAACTCCAATTTATATATTTATTGTTTACATTTCTCTAGTCTCCTCTCTTGTATGTTTTACAATTCCGTTCGTTAAATACATATACTATGTAGGTATTCAAAACAAAAACGGAATGCAGCATATAATAAGTTTCATCAGTTGCGGAGATCTTGCAATGACTGCCTTCCTGGCTGCGGCTTACCGTCCTTAGCAAGCGCGCCATGCAATATATTTAGCATTTAAGCGGCAATTACCCACCGACGTGTGCCGTACGTACGGACGTTTGTCGTACGAAACACGTTTGAGCGAACCCTCAAGCCCGTAGGAATCAACGTGTGCGTCTGTTTACATGTAAATAACATATTTGTGTGTGTATTGTTTACAGATAAGCACTGTTGCCATTGACCATTTTGCATGCATGCTTATGGAAAATCAACTTTTTCCAATTTAATTTTTGATGTTGTAAAAGGCTGGAATTAATATTAAATAAATATAAATAGATCACATATTTATAATCTGCACTTCTACATATTTATTTCGATTTATTTTCACAATTTTTCAAACTTTAATTAGGTGTTTTTGCATAAAACTGCAAACGGTCCAAAATTAGCGCACAAAAGTTTCCTAGGCAACTCTGCCTAGTGAGAGAGCGATCAGCTGACACGTTCTTACGGAAAAAATCAAAATTGTTTTGATTTCTACGTTCCGGGCTACGTACGTAGGGGCGTTGCACGTCGGTGAGTTTTCGTTTACATTGCACACTCATAAGATAGGTCGTGTCAGCTGACACGTTTTTGGTACGTACGTTCATGAGTAACTGCTGCATTAGCCATGCAACGGAATTGGCATCAGCAATGGGCATCAACATCGATGCGCCTACCATTCGTGGCTTGAATCAGACTAAACCAGAATCAGCTTAACTAGCAGGCAGTAAGTTTTTGAGCCAACGAGCAACCACTGCCGCTTGGACATTGTAAAATTGACAGCACTGGCGACGTAAAGTCGCGTCTGTTGCGCAATTTGCCATTTTTGTTGTGCTGTTACTCGCATTGCGTTTACCTTCGTTTTACCCTCAATTTATTCCATTTGTTGTATTGTTGCCTTGGAGGATGTGTGCGACGATGCTACAAAACTTAGTATTTCTTTCTTTCCTCCTTTTAGGCCTTTTTGTTGTTAAAGCGGAATTGAAAAGATTTTAAGATTCATTCTTGTGATGCTGCAAGGAGTTGGGGAGCAAAGGATGTGAAAAGGCTTGTGTATACAATGATGTTGCTGTTGTTGTGTTTACTGTGTGAAGGTTGTGGCAAAATACTCACCAGAAGGTATTAAAAGTTTGCTGTTTAAGTTGGTAGTTATTGCTGCCGTTCGTTTCTCTTGGGTTGAATAGTTGGCGCGCATGCGCAATGTTATTACGCTGCTTTTTCAGCGCGTATTTTAGTGCAAACTTGTGTATGGCTTTGCATATACAAAGTGCATTTTTTGTAATTATGTATGGCAAATAAGCATATTCTGTATGCCTGTGGAGCATGGTACGCCATAAACTTTGTCGTGGACGGCTACCGTCTCAGCAAGCGCAACAGCGCATAATATGTACAATATTTTGATCGGTAGGCGTCGAAGTAGACAGTGTGAAATGTGCCACATGCCTCACAAACGGGTATCTCTGCAAATGCAGCAACAAATCAAAGCAACAATGCGATTACGCAAGTTTGCGATGTTTTGTTTTGAGAGGGTCATCGAAGTTTTAAAAATTTTGAAGCATGCCAAAATCCCTTATAATCACACTGGCGAGGGCTTAGACTTTCTACTTTCTCTAAAAGGTCCATGTTTTTGTTGCTTTAACAGCCTAAGGGAATCCTATCAATAATTGTCATAAGAATCATGAAATAGTAGTTCCAGGGAACTTTGTGTCTCAATATCTTTGGGTCATGAACCATTCGCTAAGTATACTATTAGTGAAACAAAATGATTATAAAGGACGCAGCATTCGAACTACAGACTGTGAAGGAATTTGTCTAGCAAGAACTTTGTCTAACCAGCATACCTGCTTCGATGTATGGCTCGACGTAGAATAAAAATTGGATTGCAATTGGCTTCAGGTATCGCAAAGCCAGAATGATTGACGTGACTTGCTACGCAACGGGCAAAATCGCCTAAGCAGTTAACGACCTTTTTTTCATGTATTTAAAATCTGTCAGTCAAAAGTTCGATTTGGGCCGTAAGTTTGAGTTGCGGAGTACTCCTAGTCACCTGTGGTCTACTCCTCTATAGATGGGCCTCGAGTCAGCTAAGCAAACACTAGACGGACATTATTTCTCGCAGCGTAGCGAGATCTTTTTGGTCGGAAGGCTAATTTATCAATGGCTGGTTATTTGGGGTTTTCATTGATCAATGCCTAATGGAAGTCCATGCGGTATATCTGAACATACTGGAAACCCCCACTTGCAGCAGCTACATGGGGAAAGACGTAGTGGAATGATCAGCGATACACCTCATGCTTGACTGTCCAACTTTTTCCAGAACTAGTCGAATGTATTTCGGTATCGGCTCACTAGAATCTACGAAGGATTTATCCTGGGTTGAGATTGGTCTTATTCGAAACTACATCATTGCCACGCGAGGGTTCTCTAAATAGCTATAGCCACTTTTATCTTATGTGGTATCATAAAAAACGCACTTGCAGTCCAATTAAGCTTTTTCTACCGGGTTGGCTACCATTCAGCCTAACATTACCTAACCTCTCCCCTTCCTGCTCTTCCATTAATTCTCAATCACCATCTCCCACACTCCGTCTTTATGACATTTCACACTTCTACCATGTTTGGAAGGTTTGCAGCGAGTGATATACATTTTGATCTTAGAATGTCAGGAACTAATATTGCCAAAAGAAGCTGGTTTTAATACAAATTATTTTTAAAGTTACTGACGGCCTTGACAGATATGCTAATAGGAGTTACGCCACTTCCCCTCGCCGTACTCAGTACTTCCACTCGGAACATACTAGCCGAGTCTGAAAGACGAACTAACAGCGAATCCTTTACTTGTTCGAATAAACAATTTTGTATACGCCTTCTTGCACAGTCTGTCTTTCCTCGCTAATGTTGCCCACTATATCTTATTAAGCTTTCTAACAATTTATTGTTCGCATGAATCTAATTAGAGCCGTATGGGGCCTGTAGGCAAGCCTGCAACGTGATAGAGGCGGAGCGTACTAGATTTCTATCTGGCACAAACACCTGGCAGCCCAACTGACTCCCCGATACCTTTGGGTAGATTATCTCTTGCTACTGAAATAAACAAAAGAGCTTCACATAGTCCAGGGTCTCGTGCGGGACATGTAATTGCAAGGTTCGTCGGGAGGAAGTTCATTTCATGTTAAGTCGTTATCTGTTGTATCGTGTGTATCGCCTTCTTCGGCATGACAACCGCAAAGGAAGTGATTGCCTGGCTTTAGCCTTATTTTGAAGTAAATCCACTTTTTTCGATCTTACGGAGAAACCAACTCCATGATGAAATTGGTACGTCACTGCAAGACGCAAAACAGCTGTTTTATCCGCCGATGTACAGATATGCTATTAGCGACGTTCATCCACTGAATGCCGTTTTTCAACCCTAATGACCATTTTTCGTAGGGAAAGAAGATAGCGATTGGACCTAGCCTCGGTTCCCCTATGTAGCGGTTTTTGGCCGATATAACAAAATTAGAGATACGCGTTACTTTGAGCAACTCCTTGTGGGAGTGTATAACAGATTCATATTCTACTTAACTAAATTGAGCTCCGACATACCCAATTCATGTCAGCAAAGTAAAGTCATCTAACACCATCTTCGATTAGGGTTATGAGGTTGTAATCACATTTCATTTAGCGCGGAGCCCGTTTTAATCAGTTTCTATGATATCTTAGTTGCGGGTGAAGCTGAGAGAGTGTCTGCTTTCGTAAAAAAAGACTCGACACCTACTAAGCAGAATATATCAGGAGAAATATATTCTACCTGCGGATTTCATCCAGCAAGTCTTCCATCGCTTACAGTTTTTCGCTTTTGACATTATTGGGCGAAGAGTGTTTGGTCAGTCGACGAAGCAACAAACGAATGGGTCTGCCTTAGCAGGTTAAGGGACTTAGAATATGTACTCGATAAGACTTTCCTTTTCTTAGACGCCATTCAAATCCACAGAACGGAGTGTGCGAGTGGTAAAAAATTCGTTTCCGCGGCAGTCGGGCTAGTACCCGAAGGTGCTTGTACCGAAATTTTCCGGATTCATATCGGATAAAGAATTCTCAACATCCGTATCACTTCCTTAAACCTTTGGGAACATTTTTGTGGTTACAATAAAAATTAATTTTAGTCATAGCTTTTAGTTATCACATTCCTAATAAATTCATTCATATCATAAATAACGAGACTAATGTCCTCTTTTCAATAAAATCATAAGATGTTAAGCACCTTAAGCTGATTTCCTGGAACTTATAAACGAAGGTGCGATATAAATTTTCAAAAATTTCTGAGCTCAAACTACACGCAACTTCTAAGAGCAAGTTTCAAACTTTGCATAGCAAATACGATGCTTCTAGTTCCTAAACCGAAAGCTATTTACTCGCATAAATCTTACATAAAACCCTCACAAATCAACCACAACAATTTGGAGACTGCAAGCTGAATGGTACACAGCCAGCAGAAGGGAGACTAAGAATTCTGAAAATTAATAGGAAAAAAATGGTCAGTGCACAATGCGGCTTCACCTTCAAAGAAGACTTTCAAAGTGTGATGAAATAAATTATTTGCCGCCATAAAAATACTTCAAAGAAACAACAACAACAGCAAAAAAAAACAACAAAATTGTTAAATGAGGAAGACGCTGTGAGGGAAGAGGTTAGGACAACGAAAGCCCAAAAGCAACGCAATGACAAATAAGAGGAAACAGAATGCGAAGGTAGAAAACAAGTAGCGCAATAAATTGGCATCCTTGCCATAAATATCACATCCTACACATTGACCAAACTAAGAAAGTGGGGAGATGAAGGAAGCACAGGGCAGCGGAGAGCAAAAGCTACGCGCGTAAAAATCCGTGCAGTCGCTGCTCGTTTCCTGGATGAGCCTGCTTAACTTAACTTGAGATTTCCACGCAGAGATTGTGTCAATTGCAAGCCAACCTTTAACGCTTCAACTCCACTCATTGTATAAACTCTGATTCGGCACAGCCGCATTTTGCACGTTTAAATGAAGGTGGCAAATGCATTGCGTACCTAAATTCACAACCTCTTTGTGCTGGGCTCTCTGCCTGCAGCGGACCATCATTCAACGGACACAACAATGATGTGGGCTTCCAATGTCTTATCAAAAAATCGCATATATAATTTTTCGACTTTTGTAGGATCGTATAAAGTATGGACAAGACCAGCAAAGGCGGGTGGGAGCTATTAAGATGCCAAAACATAATATAAATCATAATGCAAATGTGAGCTGGCATAGCTTCATAATCGTACTCACATACAAGCATGCATGCTGATACTAGAAGTGAAATTGCTAGATCCCCAGGCAACTCAGCGCTGCTGTCATAAATAGAACGTACTTGGGTTACAGCGCAACCAAGCCGCCATTTCACGTCCAATGTTGGTCGGTCTGTAGTTCATTCATACCGATCTAGACGATCGATCGTGGCTTTGGCGTTTTGGATGTGCGTGCTCAATCAGAGATTACTCAGCTTAAAAAATACATATATGTGTATGCAAAGATCTGGGTTCATACAAGAACATAAAGTTAAACTTAAGTGCTGTGCTGTAAGGATCAAATAGAATCTAATTTATATACCCCGTAACAGCGAACAATTTGCATTTTCTTCTCACGTTTCAAAAAACGGAAGAAAGAAAGTCGTTGGTTTAACCTTACCAGTGCTGGAACGACATCAGAATATGCTTGTGCCGGAGCGTACAGGATTCATATCCAGCGAGAGACTGCCCTCAAAGGTAGCACTCGCCTAAATCTTCGAGGAGTCAAAGTAGAGTTCGGCTTGTCTTTTATAGTAAAGTCTGTTATACAGCGGCTGACGTATTTTAAGTGAAGAGTGGTCTACGGCCATGACGAGCGTCTGACGAGTTTAAAGTGAAGACTGGTCTACGAGTATGACGAGTTTGTCACTATGCTTTTCCTGCTTTACTTCGCTAGCTGGCTCTGTAAACTTCACACTTTTTTGGAGCAATGTGGGACAAACGGAAGGTTGAGTTGGTGCTAGTTTCAAATCCGACAAAGGAGTGGCCGCATCGGTAGCACTCCCATGAACAAATGATCAATGATATATCCCATATAGCCATTGGCCTAACCTCATAAGGTTCCAAAGCCAACAGTCTAAAAATTTTTGACCAACTCCTAAAGTGAGAGCAGTTCGGAACTCAATTACGGTGTGCATTAGAAGAGACAATCATACGGAAATTCAAGTCGTACCTATTGATCTGCAACTCCAGGTAATAAACGGCTTTCTCTCATTTGTCTATCAACTAAAGCTGAAGGCTAGCTCCTAAGGGATAATTTTTTTCCAAAGAGCAAGTTAGCGCAAACTCGAAGGTTCATCGCTTTTTGTGGTATCGCTATTCGTTGAGTTACCATCCAATCGGTTCCGTTGGCTTAGTGGGGATGTTGAAAAGAAAATACTCTCAAATCTCAATGTGAGTAAGACTAAGCGCCCACAAATGAAATGTATCGCCTATAGAGTGCCACGCGTTCGTTAAAGTTGTTATCCCAACGGATCTCGCTACTTTCTTGTCATACATGCCTCCAAAAGCTTTTGGTTTTCTTGGAGCAGATAGACCTAGAATCAGTACTGTGCCGATGGCGTTTCTTACAAACAGTGGAGAGATACTCCTGGCATTATGTTGATAAAGAGACACGCTCAAAACAACTACGTAGGCTTACTTAAGGGATTTTACAGATGATTATGAACTAGGTTCAACAAAACAAAAGTGCCGCGGCCTTAGAACCTACGAGTTTGAGGATGAGCTATATCATTTAAATAAAGTAAAGGGGACTAGAGAGGCTAGTTAGTTCAGCGCAATCTGCGATTTGATGAACTTAAATTCCAACGCCTTTAAGTTTCAACTAAGATCGTTCTTTTGGTCGCTGAAGTTGCACTTTTCTTCAACAATCTAGTGTCTATCTTTAACATTGGCCTCAGCTTCAAACACTGCTGGAGTCAAAAAGCCGATAAGATTACGAGACATGCAGATCCTTCGAATAAAGCCCTCGAACTCTTTGAAAGTAAATTTAAAGTCAGCATGTCTTTGAGGAGTTTTATTGATACCACAAGATTAAGACCGTTTGGAGCTCCTCTGTACTATTATGGCTAGCTATGTCCAGGTTTTTTTGCACCAGCAATTCCTTAATTCTTCCTACAGTATCATTAAAGATATATTAATATAGCCAACATTTGTTGTGTTATCTGGTAAGTCGATCTAAAGAACACTGTCAGACATTGCCTTCAATATAGCTGCGCCGAGAACTAATCCTTGACGAACGCGTCCCCCGATATTGCGCTCTCCTGCGTTTGTAGAGAGTAGTAAAATAGCTTGAGGTTATCCTGCGCTAAAACATAACACACTGGAACTCTATACCCAGCGGGTTAGGGGGCGTAGAATATATCCGCAGCAGGTATGCCTGTCGTAGGAGGCGACTAAAATACCAAATTGATTCAAGGGCAACGCAACCCTATTAAGGGGTTGCCAGCGCAAGTTATAGCTTCTCCAACCCAATTGTCAACCTCACCTACCCGCGGCGAATCCTGTTTCTTCAGTAGCCGATGCTCTGGCGCCCCAATTTCCCCGTGGATCTAGGGGTTGGGAGGTCGGTATGGCCTTGGAGGTTTCATATGGTCATACTAAGTCGTTCCCGAGATGGTCGGGCTAGTACCTTAATTAAGCTTGTTACCGGATCTGCATCCGGCAAAGGACCATCAACATCGATAACACTCCCCAAAACCTTCGTTGAGTGTCCTTATCGCTACAACAACAACAATAACAACACTGGATCTCTAACTTGCCTAAACTGGTTAAACTAAGACCGGCTATAGAGCCAGCATAGCACTACTGGGTATAATAAAACAAATCGCATTTCTTTAACTCAAGTGTGGCGAAAGCGCATCAGTTAAGCTATTAAAAAGAGTTGGCGTAAGAAGAAAACGAGGAAGAAAAAGAACAGTGCTCAATACGTAAATTCCAAAAACGATTGGTTCTACGTGATGATTGCGTGTCAAATTGGATTTGTTGCCTATCACAACAATGTACAAAACGTCCATCTCACTCAAGCGTTGGGCACAAACTTGCTGAGTAGAAAAATTTTCGAAATTGGCTATTCAAAACGTGGTTGCATGCATTTTAGCTTATCCACCAACTTAAAAATTAAATCTTTACAAAGCCCATTTTTTTCGTCATGCGCCTTTAAAGATTTTCTACTCATAACAGTGCTAAAGTCTTCTTCCATTCTTTCACAGATTTTCGCGCTGCATAAAGATTACTACGTCAAGTACACATATGCCTACACCCTATCCTATGCTATGGAGTTCTTGTTTGGTGGACAGTCACACTAAAAAGAACCTACCTCAAAAAATTAGAGGAGTTGTGCAGGCTATGAATGCTAAGCATTACTGAAAACCACCCCGACTGCTGCACTATCATGCAATTCTGCACATTCCACCTGTAGACCTCGTAGCAAAGAACATAGCGTCAACAACTGCAACGAGGCTCAGTACCTCGGGGCAGCTTGAGCGCAGATCATACGGCCATAGTAGTATAGCGTCATCAATTACAGGAGACGAACATCCTACCTGATTCCCTATCTGCGCTTCGAGAGGGCTCTATAGGGCCACAATAGAGAGGGTTGGTTGGCGCAAGAGTGCTACAATGGCGGATGAGGCGCTACATGTATGCACAGACGGTTCCAAAGTAGTGGACGGAGTAGGGTCTGCGATATACTATGCTGATCCGGAAATAAACAGATCCTACAAGCTGCCAGATTACTGTAGAAGCAGTAGAAACATTGGAAGAGAATAGCTTAAACTCCAGCCGTGTTAACTTTTATATTGACAGCCAAGCAGCAATTAAGGCAAAAATCTCGCACCTAAATACGTGTTAGAGTGTAAGCAGTCTCTGGAGAGAATCGGGACAGAGAGAAGCATACATCTATATTGGGTTCCAGGGCATATGGAAATAGATGGCAATGAAAAAGCAGATGAACTGGCTAAAAGGGCGCATCCCTTGAAGTTTGCTCCGTAGACGTGCCAATTAGATTAGGCTAGATTAAGCGAAGGCGAGAGGTGCACATGATCGACGGGAAAGAGGTGGGTCCAAGCGCGGTGCTGTCGAAGATTATGTGTAGTTCTTACAACCTTAGCCTAACAAAGTTGTTTCTATCATTAAAAAGAGAGGACTGTAAACTCATGACGGATGTTCTGACTGGACAATGCCTTCTGGCGTCACATGCCTTCAAATTGGGCTGCGTCTGTGATATCAGATGTAGGAAGTGCGGGTTGCGGGAGGAAACGATCATAGCTGTCATATCTAGGAGCAGCAAGTGCCATAGGTCCTACAAAGCTTCTAGTATTTGCCAAGAAGACGGAGTTATTTTATAATATCGGTCCTGGTTTTTATGGGGTTTACCAGTTTGGTCGTTAAACAAACTTCTGGTAACACTACGAATTCATTCAGTCTATGTGAGGTCCTCATGGGCCGTCCAGTTCAATCTAACCAAACTCATATGCCTCACTGGATGCGCCTCAACTTCATTATATGTGGTTGGCCTTTTTTTGGTGGGTTCTTTTGTTTCCGTTCAGACTTCACGCGCATGCGCAACCAATCGCTTGATTGGATTTTATTGTGAACGCTGCTGCTACTGCGCCTTGGCAATGAATCAACCAGCAACGAATTGGCAACCAATTGTTGATTGCTTCGTTCGTTGGTTCCTCTGTTGGTTTCTTTCAACTTTTTCGCTTAAACTTCTTTTTAACTTACGATTTTAATATTTATACTTCAATATCAGTTTAGTTCTTGAGAAACGGTATAGTAGCGTGATAAATGGTGTCAGAATTAATCACAGCATTGTGCAGCCAAGGAATGAATAAAAATGTTTTCGAGGGCCAAAGGGAGCCGCATAAGAAGTTGAAAGGAAATAAGCGTAATAAATTCGATTTATTGTGAAAATTTAATATAAACTCTAAATGATATTTTTTCTGCTTCTTCTTCTTAGTTGTTTCTTTATCGCAGTAGAAAATAAATTAACTTTGCTTTGGAGGGTTTCTTTAATTCGATTAGCGTTGAGTTAATTATGAACACAGGAAGATTAAAGATTAAAAATTAGCTGGGCATTCATTAATTAAAGGAAGGCATAAATTTGTATGTTGTTTCAAGAAGAATAAGGCCAAAATGAAACTCATAAAACAAATTAGGAGCTAAAGCTAAAGGAACATTCCAAACCATTCCCACGACGGAGCCAATTTTCAGCCAGGGAGAGTCATTTTACCAGCACTCCACAAAATTTCAGAGCATTTTTGTTGTTTTGATTTTCAAATCCACTTCGCTCATGTTTTAAATAGCGTTACGGATATGGACAATTCTTTGTCTGATATGAATTCGGTACTCTCTGAGAGTTATGATGACGACTTCAAGGAACCAAGAACCTCCGGGTTTGCGGATTCAAGTCGCCTTTTACAACAGGCAAGCCTTACAGCGGATATTTATCCCGGATAGGGGTTATTGGTTGAGGGAGCCGGCGGACCTGAGCGATAGGCTGCATATATATACTGACGGATCCAAACTGGATAAAAAGGTGGGCAGTGGGGTCTTTGGACCTCAATTAGGGTGGAATCTATCCTTTAGCCTACCCCATCATTGCAGCGCCTTTCAGGCGGAGGTGGCTGATATAAATGAGGCCGTTGATAACCTGAGAAATGGTACTCAAGGTTATAATAAAATTTGTATTTATTCTGACAGCCAGGTTGCACTAAAAGCGCTTGGATCGGTCACATGTAAGTCCAGGACAGTAGAGAAGTGCCGCAAATCTCTTAACGAGATCGCTGAGCAAACTTTCCTCAGTCTGATATGGGTGCCTGGACACTCCGATATACCGAGCAATGAGAGGGCTGACGAACTTGCACGAGGGGGCACATCCGTTCCGCTTTCGCCGTCCTGGAAGGAATTGAGCATGCCGCTCGCTACCTGTAAGCTCACTTTGAAAGAGATTTTCCTTAGGGAAGTGGGTGTGAGATGGAGCCATCTCGAATCCTGCTACCACCAAGCTCGTGTAGCCTGAATAGACGCGAGACGCACAGGAAGTATCCTTCTTCTTGGAAGGGGGGATATATATCTGGTGGTTGGACTTATAACCGCCCACATAGAAATCGGGAAGCATGCACAACGGCTGGGTGCTCCCTATAATGATTACTGCACGAGCTGCTAAGACGAAGAGGAGATAGAAACAGTCAAGCATTTTCTGTGCGATTGTCCTGCGCTTTGGCGCAAGAGGAAGAAATCTCTTGGATCTCCCTTCTTTGACGATCTTTGCGATCTGGCTAAGTTGGAACCTAAGAAATTCATGAGATCCTCGTGGTATCACAATGGGACTTTTTTGGGCCTAAGTGCACTGGTGCTCGCACCGGTGGCCACTCTAACATAACCTAACCTACAGCGGATATATTCTCAATCCCTTAACACGTTATAATATGCAATGAACCAAAAACTTGTGTAACTCTAGCAAAAAGTTTCCTAATCCAGACTAAGTATTTAAAAAGCTAAAAGACTACATGGTGCGATTTGCATCCGAGGAGATTTAGACCGAGCTTCTATTCCAATTTGCGTCATACTACTTTTTAAATTTTTACTACAATTTGGCAGGTCCCGTCCTACATGCTTTATGGCGACTCCGAGCGGCAGCTGCAAGACAAGATGAATTTTCACTGACAAAATTTTGATGGCACAAATACACACGGAGTGTTTGCCAAACCACTGCCGAGGGGCGACCCCGCTTAAAAGAACCGTTTTTCTAATTGAAAAAACTGCCTTCTAAATTTTGATGCCACTTTACCCGGGACTTAAATCCAGGACCCTTACTATAGTAGGCGGGGCACGCTACCACCACGCCGGCTGTCAGTAGGCACGCAAATTATAAAGTTGGTTGCTCTCATGCGTATCAAGTCTAGTTGCCATAGTGAAGCCATCCCTATAGCACAAATGGCAGCAAGGGTAACTGATTTCCCACTCCGATGAAACCTTTCGCTACTACCTTTTTGCTTTTATTTCAAGTCTGGTGACACTTAAAGCTCTTAAACATTTATTACGGGAGCAGATCAGGTAAGGTGAGACGACCTTGAAATGGTTGTCAAAATGACAGCAGTACCAAACACCTGTGTGAACTATAACAACCACAGCCTTAACATATATTATTGTTCCTTCGAACGGCACACCTATCAACTCAGGTTTTGTAGATTTTCCATACTTAAGGCTTAGCATTTTATTATATAAATCAAACGGCCTTCTGTTCAACAGCCGACAAATTCAGCCTCCTCTCAGTGACATCTACCATCATCATTATCATTAATTGGCGCTTAACCGCGTAACCGATTTGGGCTATTTCGTAACAAATTCGCACCAGCACTTCCCATTTCGCGATAACTGACGCCAATTGAGAGCACCAACTGAGGTCAAGTCTTTCTCCACATACCTCCGTCTTCCTTTGCTTCTGAACTACGGTGTCGATTGAAATACTTTCTTGGCCGGCGCGTCTTCTCCTATTCACATAACAGTACATAGCCAGCGAAGCCTTTAGGCTTTTATTTGGTTCACCATCTTAATACCTGGATAAGGCTCATACATCTCATCACTATCGCCGTTGGCATGACGGACAGGACCATAAATCTACCAGAGAACTTTTCTCTCGAACACCACAAAAGCCATTTCCTCTCGACACCACCCATGACTCCGATCTATACATCATGACAGATATGATTAGCGACTTGTAGAGTGTGATTTTTGTCCGTCGAGACGATTTACTCTTCAATTCCCTACTCAGTCCAAATTAGCACTTTGACACGAGTTATTCTTTTGTCAAGAGATAAATGTAAGCCGCAAGCTTAAGTTGGCTGATCACTGCAGCTACGGTTAGGGAATTTAACATCTACTCTGATAGACAAGCGGCTATCAAGGCCTTGAGTTCAACTACAGTTCGATCGAGGGTGGTCTGGGAGTGCCTGACCTCGCTTGCGATTGCATCGAACTATTTTATAATTAAGATTATCTGGGTCCCCGGCCATATTGATATCCCGGGTAACTGTCAAGCGGATCTCTTAGCCCGCAGCGGTACAACTGAACCGGATGAAGATGGCTGTAGGGATTTCGCGATTCCGCTGGCCACCTGTGGTTGGTTTGCTCCTCCATAGCTTGGCTTCGAATCAGCAAACGTTGGGCGGCCACCACCTCTTGTAGGGTAGCAAAATCTTTCTGGCCGAAAGTGGATGGCAGGAGGTCTGCCGAAATAATTGGATTCACTAAGGCTCACCTATCAATGGTCATTGGGGTTTTGACAGGACACTGTCCCATGGGTATCCATGTGGTAGGTCTCAATATACTGGAAACTCCATCCTACTGTAGCTGTATGGAGGATTATGAGGTGGAATCGCCAAATTAATTTATGCTTGATTGCCCAGATTTTGCTAGAACTAGGCAAAAGTACTTAGGTCGCGACTTACTTGAATATCCCGAGGATTTATCCAAGATTGAGATCGGTATCATGCGGAACTTTATCTTTGCTACCCACCGATTCTCTAAGTAGTTAGATTTACGTCACCGTTATTTTTGTTGTATGTGATATCACAACGGACCTTCGTGTTCTCCAAGTGAGCTTTCCTTATCAGGGCAGCTACCACCTAACCTAAGATGAGTAGGCTATTGCTTGTGGGAGTATTATTATTGAATCTTGTTGGTCGCAAATTTGCTGGTAATTAGTCTATGTTACAGACATTAAATTGCTGGAGTGCTCCAAAATGAAGTATTAAAAGAACAGTTTTGTGGCGTGAGACTCTATGAGCCTAAACTTATTGAGTTCCTAATGATGCTATTGTGATCATCTGCATGTCTCTATTTAATGTTTTCACGCGTTTCGTATTTATCAGCTAATTATCTCCATGAGCTTAATAGCCGCTGCTAGCTGGACAAGTTTTAAAATAAAACTAATAAATTTTTCTCAATCAAACTCTATGCAATCGACAACTTTTTTTTTACTAAAATCTTTTTTTTTTTTATAAAAAGATTTATGTTCTAATCTTATTATACGGTTTAACAAGTAAAGGTGTCTAAGTTCGGGTGTAACCGAACATTATATACTCAGCGTGAGCTTCAATTGTACATTTCATTTCAGATAAATTACTTTTCTACATAACACGTAGCACCGCCCGTTAAAAAAGATGTCAGCCCATTTCCTCTTACAATAAAACTTGATAAGTGAAATATCATTGATTCAAAACTAGTTTTTGCTAAGTTATAGCTTATTATTCTAGTCTACGACCCTTTTAAACTTGTTTAATATCTAAGTTGCAGTGGTCTTTAACCGAGCCCGTCCATTTTTATTAGAAATACTTTCTTCTATAAGGAAAATATGGGTACACAATTTCATTACGATATGTTAATTTTTCTTCGAGTTATGGCTCCCGAAAAATAGAAAATTGCTTAGTCATAAAAGGGGCGGCGTCAAGCCCATTTTTTTAAATTTGAAGTTTTTCCTATTTATTGTTATAAATCCACTTGGGAAATGAAATACCATTGATATAAAGCTCTTTTGCAAAGATATAGCAAAGATATAGCTAATTTAATTCGTCCACAACCCTTTTAAAAATCTTTTATATAAAAGTGGGCATGGTCCTTAACCGATTTCGTTAATTTTTCTTCAAAGCATTCCTTATAGAAAAGGAAACCTCTCTGCTGAATAGTGTTACGATGGGTTTAACGATTTTTGATTTATGATTAATAATATTTCTAAATATGTTATCATCATAAGTGGGCGGTGCCACACCCATTTAAAAAAATTTTTTTCAAGAATCTCAATATCAGTCCACACGTCATATTTCAACAATCTAGGTGTATTATTTACAAAATAATCAGGGTTTTTGTGTTTTTCAAAATGTTATATATATAAAAAGTGGGCGTGGTTATCATCCGATTTCGCTAATTTTCAGTACCAATCTATTCTGGGTCCAGATAAGCTCGTGTACCAAATTTGGTGAAGATATCTCAACATTTACTCAAGTTATCATGTTAAAGGACAGACAGACGGACGGACGGGCGGACATGCCTCAACCAAATTTTTTTTCGATACTGATGATTTTGATATATGGAAGTCTATATCTATCTCGATTCCTTTATACCTGTACAACCAACCGTTATTCAATCAAAGTTAATATACTCTGTGTGCAAAGCCCGCTGAGTATAAAAATTTATTAACTGCATCAATATACATAACAACAAACTCCATTTGCGCTTTCCCAGAAAATTTTAATTTTGGAATACTTCTACAATTAAATTATATTTTTATATAATTTATATTTTTATATACGAGCCGAACCCGTGCGCATCTTGCGCCACCAATATAAAAGCCTCCTATCAAATATCAACAAAAATCAGCTGTTCTATCAATCAGTTAAAACTTACAGCTTGCGCTGCCATCTAGCGAATGATAGCAACTGCCAGTAATGGAGTGCAAATATTCACAATAGTGCCATAGTACAAATATAAATCTTTGTGTGCTCACAATCGCATATTTTTAATAAATTATTTTGATAATATATAGCTAAACAAAAGCTCTACGACCAAAATTGCAAAAGCTCGCTAATAGCCCGAATTTCCATCTTTACAACCAAAACTTTATTTATAGATTTGGATTCCAAATAAGAGCGAAAAAGGGACCCGTACATAAAAACAGCAATTAGAAATAATATATATGATGTTTTAGGCTATCGTAGCTATGCGCAGATCCTAATCTAATGCAACAAGGTTTAAGGCATGAGGGCAGCTTGAGTTCAGGCCGTATGGCCATAGCAGTATAGCGCCATCTAATACATATCGGGCAAACGGAATATATGGTTCCGTGCCTGAACTTCGAAACAGTTCTGGGGGCCACAATTGAGCCGACAGAACATACAATTCAAATGTATAAAGATGGATCCAAGTAGTCGGGTCTGCTGTTTACGGTGTCGATCAAGAAAAAAGTAGATCCTATAGGCTGCCAAATTACTGCAGCGCCTTGCAGGCAAAAATTATAGACGTGAAGAAATAGCACAAATTTTGGAGGAAGCGTGCTTAAGCTGCAGTCGCGTCAATATATATGCATGATATTGACAGTCATTGGAAAGTCTTCGCTCAGGCCGAAACATACATTTATACTGGGTTTCCGAACATAAAGGGATATAAGGTAACGAAAATGCTGGATATGTTGGCAAAGGAGGGTGCAACACTCGCTGAAATGACAAAATGACGTCCCAATCCGTTTGAGAGAAATCAAAACGAGACAGAAGTATGATCCATCAAGCAGGAAAATAAAAAAAAAATAAATGTAAGGCGCGATAACCTCCGAAGAGATCTAAGGCCGAGCTTCTCTTCCAATTTGCGTCGTGCTCCTCTTGATTTTCCCTACAAATTGGCCGGACGGGACCTACATATTTTATGCCGACTCCGAACGGCATCTGCAAAGCAGATGAGTTTTCACTGAGAGCTTTTCATGGCAGAAATACACCCGGAGTGCTTGCCAAACACTGCCGAGGGGCGACCCCGCTTAGAAAAATTTTCTTCTAATTGAAAAATCTTATTTCTAAAATTTTGATGTTGCTTTGCCCGGGAGTTGAACCCAGGGCATACGGTGTGATAGGCGGAGCACGCTACCCATCACACCACGGTGGCCGCAGGAAAGACGTGGACAAAAGGGCGAGGCTTCAAAATTTCTACGATCACCAAAGCCTATGATATAAGACTCAATAGAGTTTAAGAAATTTTACCACAAGTAAAAAACGCCGCAACGCATAGAATACTGCCAATGCAGCAGCTAAATGGAATGTCGAGAAGCTCGCGAGATTTACGAGTATATCAAGATTCGAGAATATCGCGAGAAGCTCGATGAAAAATTAGAATATAATGAACGAAATTATATTAATATGTATTGAGTGAAGTATTATTGAAAAGCCGATATACTTAATTTACCAAAAAATCACAAGTAGAAACAACTAAGGACTGGACTGTCTTTATCACATTCCTTATATTTAAATTATCGGCTGTATAAGATATGTAATATATAGAGAACAGATGTACATACCTAAACGACTTTTTAAATAAATATAAGATAAAAACAAATGTAGGTACTTTGTGTGGGATACAAAGTTTCACTTTTTTGTGGTCTGCATGAGATGGCTATGACCATGAATCACTTATCTTAATAATATAAGACGTAAACGTAAGTATTTGATGAAATTTGTAGCTTCTAGCCGGTCAAATGGGTTAGAAATTACGAAAATTTTTTTTTTTTTCTGAAAAATCGGTTGTGCGGGGGATATATGCGACTAAATTTCATATCGAAAAGCTCGCAAGATTTGACGAGTGTTTCGAGAATCTTGCGATAAGCCGAGCTCCCGATTTCTCGTGTCACGAAATTCTCGATTGGATTGAAGAAATGGTAAGCTCTACTATGAAATGAAGACTAGCATTATGTACTTAAATTTTAATTTAATTTTGTTAAATAAAGTGTAGTTTTAAAAAATTATCATCGGTTGCACGCTCACATGTGCCTAGGCATTAAGGCTTCCAATAGTTTATATTAATACACTACATTTTAAGTTAATATAACTTTCACAGTTCCAACAAGCATCTTTGGTTCAATGGTGGAATGCTCGCCTGCCACGCCGGTGGCAGGGGTTTGATTCCAGGCCAATTCAGCATTACTTTTTCCTTTAAATTTTCAAATTAATCAAAGCACAATTTCTAATATATATTTTCACTTCACTGATTTCAGCTTTCACAAAAACGCTTTATCTGGCACAATTCTGATCTCCACAGTCTTATCGGCAACCCATTTTATTACTTGCACACAATCCATTCACTTGAAAAATCTTGTCCAGTAAACGACTTACCTAAAAAGAGAGAAGAGAGGAATAAAAAAGAGTTAAAATGATTAATTGCAAGCAATTTAAACATTATTTAAAAATAATTGAAAATACTAAAAACAACCACACATAAATACAAATTTAAACTTAATACATTCTATAGTCCAGACAAACACTTTAAAATACTTTTAAAGAAATTATCTAATTAAATTAAAGACCTTTTGACATTAATCCCAAATGTATTTAAATGTGAAGCTTGTGTCTGTGAGACATGGCGGGCGATTAGCAGCACTTCACAGTAAAAAAAAAAATACTTCCACCCAGTGACTTGCGGGCAGGCAGTCGTTTAAGCTTTTATGACGCTGCATGCGAGCGAAGTAGGAGAAGTATTAAAATAATGTATCCACCCGATCGGAAATCAACAAAACAAAATAAGTCAGAAATACTTGATCAGGGCAAAAGTATTAAAAAAAAAGTAAGGAAGGCTAAGTTCGG
Organism: Eurosta solidaginis; assembly: GCF_040869045.1. Lineage (NCBI taxonomy): Eukaryota > Metazoa > Arthropoda > Insecta > Diptera > Tephritidae > Eurosta > Eurosta solidaginis. The sequence goes on from NC_090320.1 coordinate 240,820,875, forward strand.
GTGTAACCGAACATTACATACTCAGCTGCCAAATTAAAGCTTGCAAAACTTTTAAATTACCTTCTTTTAAAAGTGGGCGGAGTCAGGCCCATTGTTCAAAATTTTACTAATTTTCTATTCTGCGTGATAAGGTCAACCCCCCCCCCCCCCCCCCCCCTTTTCCAAGTATCGTAGCTTTATCCGTCTTTGGCAATGAATGATCGCACTTTTTCGGTTTTTCGAAATTTTCGATATCGAAAAAGTGAGCGTCCGATTTCGTTCATTTTAAATAGCGATCTGAGATGAGTGCCCAGGTACATACCATACATACCAAATTTCATTAAGATACCTCAAAATTTACTTATGTTATCGTGTTTACGGACAGGCGGACGGACATGGCTAAATTAATATCTTTTTTCGCCCAGATCATTTAGATATATATAGAAGTCTATATCTATCTCAATTAGTTTATGCCGATACGGGGTACCTTTATGCGAACAAAATTAATATACTCTGTGAGCTCTGCTCAGTTGAGTATAATAAACCAAACTTTAAAGGGATCGTGAAAGTCTTAAATTTTTTATATATAAACCCCGATTTTCAACATTTATTGTTACTGATTCTCATTATGCTCACAAAGTAACAGTTATTTATGGAGTTTTTTAAATCGCTCCAAACATAACAGTTATTTTATGAGTTTTTTGTTTCGCTCGGATTACAACAGTTATTTTTTAAGTTTTTTTTATCTCGCTCTGAACGCAACAGTTATTTAAAGATTCTTTTTTTTACGCGCTTATATTAGCTTCACCTGTATGTTTATAACTATCTAGGGTAGGCGCGCAAAGAGACCTATCTAGCGGAAATTATTGAAGGATTGCTCAAATGAGAGTTGGACCCATCTAGCGGCAATTATTGAAGAAGGCAGTGGTTAAATAACTCGCTACAAAACGAGTTGTGCTTAATAGCGGAGACACGAAACTCTGTGCTACGGCGTGTTGTTTAGTTTTTTTAAATTATATTTATGCTATTTGCCCGAAAACTCTTATTTTCATAAGCAAGGCCTGTGAAACACTTGGCCTCATCGAGCCGCCTTTTAAGTTTTGACGTAGTTGGACTGACGTAGAGCTCTTGAAGTTGTTTAGAACCTTCGACTCGTAGCGCATTCAGCGAGCTCTGGAGAGAGCTTTGTATACTGAATAAAAAGTCTTTCAGTGCGAGGAGGCTTATAAGTCTTTAAAGTAGCTTGGAACCTTACCGCTCCAGTGCCAGGTAAAGGAAACCTCTAGAAAGCGCAAGCACAAGGATGAAAAGTTTGTTATAAGACACATTTCAATAGTTTTAATTACAATAGCGTCACGCACTCAACAACAGTAGCATTTGCTGAAAGTAAAGTATTGGTTTCGATCACTAAAATTTCACCGTCAACTTCAAGAACATGAAGTGCAACCATTTAACCTAACTAGTAGTTATGGTGTAATAACTGCGACATAACCACTCCCAGGGATCTTGTAGGTGTCGCTGCAAACGAATCGGTCGCTAATGATACTTCAGTCGACGACGTGGATCATTATATAACATCACGACTGAAGTGTAAATTCAAATTTACAGAAGCAAGAAGAAGCAGTGATCTTTCAAATTAGTTTTCTTGGAAGAAATCTTTGAAAAAATTGTGGCGAAACCTTATTAGCTGAATGGAGCTCACGTTCATAAATTTGTTCGGCAACAAACTCGTAATGTTGCCCTTATTCCTGATAGAATTTCTGATATACATAGAAATCTTTTAAAACATTTATGACTCTGTAGAATATAAAATAGGTGAATTAAACTAATTAGTGTTCTACTAAACGGAGTTGAACCAAATAACCCTTGAACCCAAGGCGTGCTTTCATTCGGAAGGCTTACGTCATTTGCATTCCACTGACGTTGTTAGCCTCAATGGGGAAATGTATGCAGTAAAGGTTTTAGACAATCTGACGGACCCCCCATAGGGTTAGGGGGCTTAGAATATACCCACGGCAGGTATGTCTGTCCTAAGAGGCGACTAAAATACCAAATTGATTCATGGGCTCATATATGTAATACTCCTATATTGCTAATAGGAAATGCTCGCAATGTGGTTTGAATTCGAAATCAAAACAAGATAGCCTATAAAATTTTTGTGATTGTAGCAGCGTAAGTGTGACAAGAAAAAATTTAAAGTTAGGTACATTCGATTATTGAATACAAAAACAATATCGTTTAAACAGCAATATATCGGCACTCTGATGTTTGGGAATGTACCTAGCCTTTTGTAGCAATATAGGAGTATTACATATATACATGGGGTTGTGTAACGCAACCCTTTCTAGGGGTTGTCAGCGCAATTTATAGCTTCTTCAACGCAATTGTCAATCTCACCTACCCGTGGCAAATCCTGTTTCTTTAACAGCCAAGGCTCTGGCGTTCCCAATTTCCGCATGGATCTAGGAGGTGGGAGGCCGGTATGGCCTAGAAGGTTTTATGTGGTCATACTAAATCGTTCCTGAGATGGTCGGGCTAGTACCTTAATGGTGTTTTTTACCTGAACGTACCGGATCTGCATCCGACAAAGGACCGTCAACATCGATAACACTCCCCAAAACCTTCAGGGAGTGTTTTTATCGCTTCAACAAATATTCCACAGAATTAAGAATTCATAGTTCCAAAATATTAATATAAAGTCTACTAAGGTAGAGCTGAAAGTTTATCACGGAATCGACACATTAGCCTCGATCGAGTGATGCAATATAGCGCTTTGACTTATAAACTAATATACTGCACTGGAAGCTTTAGAGAATGATGAATTAATGTCAATCGAACGTTGCACCACTTGGTTTGAATGTGCGCTTTGGCAATTCATGCAAAGCATGCTTTGATAAGTTCCTATGTTTTGTCCCTGCGCGTTAGCTATATATAGAAATTAGTGCAATAACAATGGTTTGAGTATACTTCCCTACCCAGCTTTCCTACATTACTTGGTTCTTGAGACCATTATTACCAGTACCCAATGAGCAACAATTTCAAAACATTTTTACGCAGCTCTATATAACAAGGTCTGTGCGTGAAATAAAACCTATTAATGGCCTCGTGGTACTTTGCTTCCCGAATCTCTTATAGTATGTGGATCGAAGGAGCCTAATTTTGGAAAACTTAAATCCTTACAGAAAGATATATGGCTTCTCCGGCATCACTAAAGGCACCCAGTACTTGGTCGGACCGCGTCTAACTCCCATAGAAATAACTCGGGTTTTGGCCGACCAATGTTTGTTTTAAAGTGCAACGCTCTTTAAGATAATGAGGAATGGCACGCTTTTCCCATAACAGTCCGTACTGGATCGACCCGGGTTCATATAGCATACTGAGCCGTCCTAATTGACTTCTACAGCACTCCTCAAATATAGAGAAGTATTTCAGTCGTTAAAAACAACAACATAATATATATATGAGATTGTCCCTAAAGTTTCGTACCGTTATCTCACTACAGATTTTTCCTTAGATGTGGTTTTGGGGGGTTGGGTGAGACTAAGTGGTTGCTACCCCGATCGGAGAAGCTCACTTAGACTACATGAGTAGAATTTCAACAGCTTTAGTTACTTAGAGATTCTCAGTGTAGCGCCAATTTAGTTCCGAATATAACTGATCTCGAGATCCGAATAAACCGAGGTTGAAATTACTTTGCCTACTCCTGCCAAAAGCTGGAAAGCCAAGCTAAAAGTGACTCGATGTCTCAAGCAAAAAGGAACTCGATATCTCCAACTCCAGACAACTGCATTGGGATGGGGTTTCCGGTATGTTGAGATATACCGCATGGACTTAGTTTAGAAAGTTCCACATCAGAGCGCTGAGCACTATTCATAAAAGTGATGTAATGAATCCGAATATTTCGGCACACCGCTTGCTATCTACTTCCAGTCAAAAATATATAGTAACGATGACAGGAAGTTTCTTCCTAGCGTTTACTTAGCTAACTCGATTCCCATCTGTACAAGAACAGCCCATAGAAGGCCAGCGAAACTCCGAATTCCCTGCAACTATAAAGAAAGGGCCAATTTGTGCTAAGATATCTGCGTGATTGCTGCCTGGGATATTATAATGCCCTGGAATCATAATTTAAGTATGTTTCGAGGCAATCGCGAGCGAGGTCCGGTGCCACAGTCGAATTCAGAGCCTTGTTTGCCGCTTGGCTATGCGAGTCGATATTACATTTTCTAACTTCAGTAGTAATGTTTAGCATCCACACCCACCGCATCCTCAATCGCCCATCCTTTTCTTGTAGCGATATGGAAACTCCGCCAGGGCTTTGGGAAACGATTTAATGTGACCAAATTGAACCTTATAGGTTACTAGCCCCCTCCTTCCGTGAGGAACTGCGCACCCTTAATTGCAGCGACTTTCGTTTAGAAGGATGCTACATTAATTGGTCAGCTGCAAACATCGATCTCGTGGCCGAAACCGCACCACCAACCTTCCCATCCAACTGCGACACATCACTGCACAAGCCGGGTTTCTCATCGCATTACTCTCTCAAACGAAAAAGTTTGTTTACTTGGTCCCCATTGCCAGACTCTCCTTGTACTAGTTGTTAGTACGATGAACAGGCTACAGGGATCTATCTACTCCTTATTTTGTTATACGTGAAGCCAAAATTTAAAAGCGGATCCAAGTCAGTAGATTCGCAAAGTATGTACCATCGACCAGACCAAGTATTGCGATACACGCAACTCATGCGAGGCGAGGAACCTGTTCACTTGTCTTGATATGTCTTACCACATGTATTTGCCACACTCCCGTACATCACAAACACTTTGATTACAACACAAAAGGATGCTGTGAAGCCACTCAAACCAAGAAATGCTCTGCACAACTTTAAGCGCCACCTGAATTAATTGTAAGCACGGTAGAAAACAAGTGCAAGAAAATTGCAAAAATAAAATTCAACAAGTAAGGAAGGTTAAGTTCGGGTGTAACCGAACATTACATACTCAGTTGAGAGCTATGGTGACAACATAAGGGAAAATAACCATGTAGGAAAATGGACCGAGGGAAACCCTGGAATGTGTTTGTATGACATGTGTATCAAATGAAAGGCATTAAAGAGTATTTTATGAGGGAGTGGGCCATAGTCCTATAGGTGGACGCCATTTAGGGATATCGCCATAAAGGTGGATCAGGGTTGACTCTAGAATTTGTTTGTACGATATTGGTATCAAATTAGACGTATTAATGAGAGTTTTAAAAGGGAGTGGTGGTAGTTGTATATGTGATGTTGTTTTCCAGATATCGACCAAAATGTGGACCAGGGTGACCCAGAACATCATCTGTTGGATACCGCTAATTTATTTATATATGTAATACCACGAACAGTATCCTTTCCAAGATTTCAAGGGTTTTTTATTTCGCCCTGCAGATCTTTTTCATTTTCTTCTACTTAATATGGTAGGTGTCACACCCATTTTACAAAGTTTTTTTCTAAAGTTAGATTTTGCGTCAGTAAACTAATCCAAATACCATGTTTCATCCCTTTTTTCGTATTTGGTATAGAATTATGGCATTTTTTCGTCTTTCGTAATTTTCGATATCGAAAAAGTGGGCGTGGTCATAGTCCGATATCGGCCATTTTTTATACCAATACAAAGTGAGTTCAGATAAGTACGTGAACTGAGTTTAGTAAAGATATATCGATTTTTGCTCAAGTTATCGTGTTAATTGCCGAGCGGAAGGACAGACGGTCGACTGTGTATAAAAACTGGGCGTGGCTTCAACCGATTTCGCCCATTTTGACAGAAAACAGTAACCGTCATAGAGTCTATTCCTCTACCAAATTTCAGAAGGATTGGTAAATTTTTGTTCGACTTATGGCATTAAAAGTATTCTAGAAAAACTAAATGAAAAAGGGCGGAACCACGCCCATTTTGAAATTTTCTTTTATTTTTGCATTTTGTTTCACCATATCATTACTGAAGTTGAGTGTTGACATAATTTACTTATATACTGTATAGATATTAAATTTTTTGTTAAAATTTGACATTAAAAAAATTTTTCTTTCAAAGTGGGCGTGGTCGTTCTCCGATTTTGCTAATTTTTATTAAGCATACATATAGTAATAGGAGTAACGTTCCTGCCAAATTTCATAATGATATCTTCAACGACTGCCATATTACAGCTTGTAAAACTTTTAAATTACCTTCTTTTAAAAGTGGGCTGTGCCACGCCCATTGTCCAAAATTTTACTAATTTTCTATTCTGCGTCATAAATTCAACTCACCTACCAAGTTTCATCGCTTTATTCGTCTTTGGTAATGAATTATCGCACTTTTTCGATTTTTCGAAACTTTCGATATCGAAAAAATGGGCGCAGTTATTGTCCTTAACGTTCATTTTAAATAGCGGTCTGAGATGAGTATCCAAGAACCTACATACCAAATTTCATCAAGATACCTCAAAATTTACTCAAGTTATCGTGTTAACGGACAGACGGACGGACGGACGGACATGGCTTAATCGAATTTTTTTTCGATACTGATGATTTTGATATGTGGAAGTCTATATCTATCTCGATTCCTTTATACCTGTACAACCAACCGTTATCCAATCAAAGTTAATATACTCTGTGAGCTCTGCTCAACTGAGTATAAAAAAAGTATATTACAATGAACGAGAAGAATAAGTCTTGGAAACCAAAAACAAAGCCACCAAACCCCACTACGCCGCCGAACACGGCAAAGTCAAGACGAACGCAAGACAAACGATTCAATTGTAGCAATCATGAAACCTAAGGAGGAGGAGGAGGCATAGATATAAACAATACAGTACGAGCTCATCTCATTGAAGTCGAGAATCCTGGGCACTGTGCCACATTTTCGAAGATCGTTTGTCTTCACAAGAGTTCCTATAGTTATTGTTTTTTCGGTTTGCTGATGTTGTTTAAACAGGTTTCGCATACAGTCAGTCGGTCAGTCAGTTTGAGCTGATTGGTAGGGACGAGTGTTGACGAGTTTTATAACGTAAACGGGATTCAGGGAAGTGAAACATAAAATGCAGACGTACAACGTGTCGCCACTTCGTCGCCTGTCTGGGGCGCGTTCCTTGCCAACACATAGTAAAAAGGTAAGTGGCAAACCCCAAGGCGGAATAATTTGTGGTGCACATGATTGCATACATTGAAGACGATCTAGATATTTGTTAGTGAGTGTTGTTGGTGTATGTTGTATGCCCATGTGTGGATCGTGTACGGTTGGAAGTGCTCATCAGGTATGCTGACCACAACCTTGGGGAGACAGCGGAGTTCTGAGTGAGAGTTTGTGTAAATTTACGCGCGTCGCCTTAATTAAAAACAGAAGAAAGCTACATGTTAGTGTTAAAATTGTGTGACTTTTAATTAAAATGCTGTCGAATTTTGGACTTCCGTCACGCTAAAGCAGCTGAACCGTTTGTAGGAGAAAGATGTAAGGAATTACTTGGTTGCAGCACTTGTTTAAGTGTATATACCGAGCTGCAGTGTGCGTGACAAATTATTTGTACTTTCTCAGATTATAAGTTCTGTATAAGGAATGGGTTCAAGATGACACCGCTCAAGTGGGAGCATATTCTTTCGAGGAACGATAGACTTTCGTGTTTGATACATTCGTTTATATAGGCAAAGAGGAGAGATCACAATCTCATGATTATCAAGTAATATTTCCTACATCCTCCTAAAGTGACGAGTCTGGCCGAAACTTTCACTGCAGCATAAATACAAAGTTTGAATTTCTTTTGGTCTAGCCAATCAATCCAATGTCAACTGCACTATTTAGTTTCCCAATTACCGGAATACTTTATCTGTGCCTGAGTTAACCTTATTCAAAGTCCTGTATTATAAAATATCCTTGGCTTTAAGACCAGAAGTTCTCTATTCTCTGGATGAGGGAAATGTCGAAGCACGTTTGTTCAGCATTGTCAATGCAACCTCAAGGACTTTAAAGAGGGGCAGACTTTACATGTCCCGCCACTCAGCAGTCCGAACAAGAAATTCTCATTCAATATTTCCCATCCTTCGCTAAACTTGCAATTTCGCTGTAATTATACCGCTTTTTGTCACGGTACTGAGGCTGCTTGAGCTAAAATGCAAGTGAATCAGAGAAAGTTGGCTTTTAGGACTCTCCTTTATTTAATTTAAATTTAAATATAGATTTTTTTTACATTTTTGTCCGTTTGATTTTAGTTTTATTTTTCTATTTTTCATAATTTTTTTTTTATTTATTTCTTTACTTGTTTTATTTTTTTTTTATTTCTTTTTCTTATGCTTTCTATTTATGCTTTTTATTTTTTTTCCGTATATTTTTTATTTTTTTTTTAAGTATAGTTCTTATATTTTTATTATATGTTTTGTTTTATATTTTTGTTATTATTTGTATTTTCTTGCTTATTATTCCTATTTATTTATTCTTTGCTTATTATTTCTTTTTATAATTTTCGAATTTCCTTACTTTTTTACTGTGCTTTTGCTTCCTCATTCTTTTAATTGTGTTAGGATAACTGATTTTATTTATATATTTTATTTTTTTTTTTCATTTTAATTTAATTCCTTTTTTTTAATTTTTACTATCTGTTTTCATTTTTTTAATAATATTTTAATTTTAATAAGTTTTTTTAGTACATATTACTTTTTTGTACATACTTTAATTCATTTATAAAAGTTTTTGATCCATTTCTTTTCATTTTTATGTTTGTATTAATTTTTGTTATGTTTACCTAATTATTTTATTTTTATTTTTTCATTAAAAAAAAAAATAAACTACTATTTTCATCCATATTTGTTATTCTAATGATTTATAAATGTTGACATTTTTGTATCTTTATGTATTTAATTGGTTTATATAAAAATTCTGTTTCGCTTTTTTCCTTCTAATTCATTTTCTCTTGTGTCTTCTATTCATCATTTTTCTAATTTTTTTATGGTTTATTTTTTTTATTAATAATTTCTATTTTATTATTTTTTATATTTTGTATTTTTTTTTTTTTTTTGTAGAACATGTATATGTATTAATACTTGTAAATGCTTTTATTTATTTTTAAATTTTTGCCCAATTGCTTTATTTTAAATTTGCTATTTTTGTTTTATTTTTTTTGTTTTATCCTTCCTGGTAGCATTTCCAATACTATTGTTTAATTAATTTTTTTTTTTTATTATTTATTGAAAGTAATTTGATTATTTTTATTTTTTGCGACATTTTTCTTTTTTTTCGGTGTTTTTTATTTATTAATTGTTAAAAAGTTAACAGTTAATAAAGTTCTGTGATTTTTTTTTCATTACTCGTTTAGTCTTTTTACTATTTTTTACATTTTGTAATTGTTCCTAATTTTCACTATTATTTTTATTTGTTGTAAACTTTTCTAATATTTTCTCTTCATGTTTTATTTATCTTACTTTCATCTATTTACTATTTTTTATTTATTTCTTTCTGTGTGGTTTTAGTTCCGGTTTTTCATTTTTCCTTAATTTTTTTCTTGTTTAACTTTCTATTATTGCTTTACTTTTTCTATTATTTTTATGTTTTTTTATACTTGCTATATATTATATATATATTGTATTCTCATTTGAATTTTTTTAATTTCCTTATTGTTTTAATTTTATTCTTTTTTAATGTATTAATATTTTAAATTTTTTTTTCCATTTTTTAGCACAACCGGGTATTAAAAGTGAAGGGCGATTGCTATCGCACAGCAGTTACTTGTGAGGACATAGTTTTAAAAGACGGCCGAAGTTGTACGACCAACAAGTAGAAAAAACAACAGTATCTAATAAAAATTTCAACACATCACCTCCAACGTTTTCAGACTAATCTTAAAACTATCACCCATCAAAAATTTAACCGCATTGACCCATTGAACTTTACCGAAAAAGACACGAGACTGTACGAAGGCAAGAAAAGAAAATAAATCTAAAACAAAAACAAAAACAAAACGCGTAAAGTCACATTCACCTAAGTACGTCATAAATAAAATATTTTCATTTATATCAGCGCATAAAAATCGATTTTATTACAATTTTATTGCCAACATTCAAGATAAAGATACGAAAATGGAACCGAGACAACGGAGACAACAGCAAACGATTTTACCGCAATCCATAAATACAAGCTGTAAACAAGAACCGCACATTAATAAAAAAAAAACAATTTGGAGAGAAAAACGTAAAGTGACAAAGCGTAGGTTAGTTGTCGAAGGGGGGAGTAAGTGAAGTAGAGCTGTGAATAATCAACAGGCACTACAACCGAACTTTGTGTCGACAAATTAAAACTTTGTATGCATTTTTGGTTATCAGTGTAAAAGACAATTACATACAGTGCATCACAAAATTATGCGCCTAATATTATAAATTTTATTTCAAGAAAGAATAATAGTGTCATATTTCAAACAAAATCTTCGATCATTGCTTTGTCATCCTATCTTCCTCCAAACTCTTCGATTCTGAGCGCAATATTTATCAGCGTGATGCCCATCCTTATTTCCAAAGATCGCATACCATTATGGTACCATTTCTAAAGCTATCATTTGCAGCAACAACGGAAGAGGCTACTGTTTATTTGCGCATTTCAAAAAAACATATTTTCCAAGCAAACGCTCATGCGCAGAATGTTGTAATTGTTTAATGTTGGCAATATATTTTGTTTTAATTTTTTGTTAGACTCACGCAATAAAATTATATTTTTATACACTGAAAGGAATGGTGCTAGTAAAATCAACAAGTCGGTTCTGTTGTTCTTGACTTAACGGAGATTCGGTGAAATTCATCGAATTATGGTTAATTCGACGGAGCTCTTTGTCAAGCGAGGGATTAGTTTTGTAATTTCAACAGAAGAGAAATTGTTGCCCTTAAGTTAACAAAATTCTGTAAAATTGACAGATTCCTAATCAATCTAACTGATTTTTCTGTTAACATAACTGATTTCACTGGCCATTCCTACAGCGATAAACAGTCAATGCATGAGCAAATTTCAGGGAGAATTTTACGCTCACTGCGCTCTCTACTTTGTACTTATGACGAAAAACATCAAAATAAGAAAACCACCAAATCGAAAAAACACACAAATTGGGAAAACAACAAAAAACTAGTTTTTCAGTTATCAATCCAAAACGAAAAAGCCTTTTTTGAGTTTACTGTGCATAACACTGCAAAAAATTATGCGATACCGGGACACCTATTTATCAGGTACAATTTTGCTACTTCTCCTCCAAGCGAAATGCAAAATTGCGCCGTCTTGTTGCAAAAATTTTATTTGAACGAACAGGATTTTTTCAAAGTTAGTAACATTTTGTTCAAGTTTTTAGGAATTTTCACTCACGCGAACGAATCTAATAAGATAATAAAAGACATCCTTTTTTAATGTTGATGTTTCCGACAACATAAAAGTTTGAGTTGTTTTGGAATCGTTTCAAAATAAAGTGTTACGAAAATTAGACTTGCCGAATTACATGTAAAGTTACTCCAGTGGTGAATTACCTTCCCGCGATTTGATTTTTTACTTGTCTATAACTTACAACAGCAACATCAAAATTTTAAGAAATAAGGTTTTTCAATTAGAAGAAAATTTTTCTAAGCGGGGTCGCCCCTCGGCAGTGTTTGGCTAGCGCTCCGAGTGTATTTCGGCCATGAAAAGCTCTGAGTGAAAACTCATCTGCCTTGCAGATGCCGTTCGGGGTCGGCATAAAACATATAGGTCCCGTCCGGCCAATTTGTAGGAAAATCAAGAGGAGCACGAAGCAAATTGGAAGATAAGCTCGGCCTTAGATCTCTTTGGAGGTTATCGCGCCTTAAATTTTTTTTTCTTTTTATAACTTACAAGTTCTGCATTTAAAATGTTATGTCAAACATTATACTACAAGTTTTGTTCGAAACAACCAAGTGTGGCAACTCTAAAATACGGTCTTATTGTACACGTATCACTTAACCTATGTGAATAAGCAATTAAGTACAAATAAATTTTACTTTGAAAAAGAATAGAATATACGTGTTAATTTCATTTTGCTAGAATAAACATAACAACCTTGAATTTGTTATTTTGGTAGAACAAAAGCTATTTGTTCAACTGATTTAGAATTTGTATTATGCTTGACGCATTAACCATAAAAAATTAAAAAGAAAAAAAATAATAACTAATGCTTGGCGCGATTTATCTCCAAGAATATTTAGGCTGAACTTCTCTTATAATTTGCGTCTTGCTCCATTTTGATTTTACCTACAAATTGGCAGATCGGACATATATGTTTTATGCCGATTCGAAACGGAAGCTGTTTAAAAAAACGGAAGAAAATTAAAAAGAAAAAAATAATAATTAGTGCTTGGCGCGATTTATCTCCAAGAAGATTTAGGCCGATCTTCTCTTCGAGGTTGCGTCTTGTTCCATTTTGATTTTCCCTACAAATTAGCAGATGGGACATGTATGATTTATGCCGATTCGAAATGGAAGCTGATGCAAGGAAGATGCATTTTCACTGAAAAGCTTTAGTAAAGTATTGTGACGAATATTAGTGACACTAAGTGATACTCACATCACTAATCTGAAACTAAGTAAATAAAGCCACAACAACAATAAAGCAAGCTGCCACACCTGTATGTATGTAAACAAATTAATCATTATGTCTACACAAATGTACGTACACGCAGCGGAGAGAAACGCACAAAAAAGTATGCACTCATTTGTGCAAGTATCACTGACATATACACGTGCATATGAGAAGCTTAAGCGTGCATCTGAAGTTATAATTTTATAGCTGGTAACTAAGTAAATTCTAGAAACGTCTAGAAATATGCGAACGATGAAATCGAAGAGTATAAAAGAGCGCAAGCTGAGCAATCATGAATCAGTTTGATTTAAGCACGCTATCTGTTGAGCAGTAGAAGTGTTATTGTGAAAGTAGTATAATAAAGACCATTTTGCATTATTGAATATTGGAGTTATTTATTCAACAGTTTAGTGGTTCGAACGTTAGCAGAAGGTTGCAAATAAGCGGAATTGCACTAAATTCGTTACAATTGGTGTCAGAAGAGGAATTGTTGAATAAATTCCGAAGATTTTGAATACAACTTGGACATGGCAAAGTTGAGTGAATTAAAGATCCAGCAACTGAAAAAGGAGTTGGAGTTGGAGAACCGTGGATTGAAACCGGCAATAAGATCGAACTTCCAGCACGGCTACGAGAGGTAATGGAGTCGCAAGGAATTGATGTGGATGAGTATGTCTTTTAGCCTGATGTGGAAAAATCAACAACAAAAATTTACGAGAAAAACGAAACATCACAGACAGTTACGAGCACAGACTTGAACACTATTTTGGCTGCAATATCTGCTCAAACATCGACAGTGTCATCTCAACTGGCAGAACAGAATACGTATATGGTATCCCATCTGGAATTCCAGGAGACACGTATAACATCCAAGTTTGAAGCACAAGAAACGCGTCGTCGCAAATATCATCCCAACTGGAATCACAGGAGACACGTATCTCAGAGATGTCGTCAGAAATAACATCTAAAATTGAAGCACAAGTGGCACTTATATCAGAAATGTCGGCACAAATTTCAGCACATGTATTATCGCAGATCTTTGCACAACTGGAAGTCCGTATGGACGAAAAAATAATGCAGTTTGAGAACAAAATCGAGGCTGAGGTAGATGCTTTAAAAGGTCATATACAGGAGCTGCAACTAATTCGCCCAGTTGTTTCAGCAATACGAATGTAAAAACTCCATCTGTTGACGGCTCTGTTCCTTTCCAGGTGTTTAAGATTCAGTTTGAAAAGACCGCAGCAGTGAACAACTGGAGTGCTGAAAATAAAGCTGCTGCACTATTCGTGGCATTGAAAGGATCTGCTGCTGAAATCCTACAGACTATTCCCGAGGGAGAGCGGAACAACTACGAAACATTGATGAACGCTCTAGAGAGGCGATACGGAAGCGAACACAGGAAGCAGATATACCAAATAGAGTTGCAAAACGGCTACCAAAGAGCTAACGAGACTTTGCAGGAGCTTGCGTCAGATGTCGAAAGGCGTGCACATTTGGCGAATGCCGACGCACCCGTGGAATGCACCGAAAGGGTAAAAATTCAGAGCTTTATAAATGGCATACGGGACGTCGACACGATGCGATGCACATATGCAAACCCAAAGCCAACATTTGCAGAAACGGTATCATATGCATTGACTCACGAAACTGCCTCACTATTGAGTAAACCAGCATACAAAGCTCATCGTGTGGAAGTGGAAAGGCCAGATTGGGTAGACACAATTTTGGAAGCACTGAAGGGATCACAACAGAAAAATGCCGGAGTTATGAAATGTTTAAAGTGCGGCAACCCAGGTCACATTGCACGACCTTGCAACACTGGTCGTGGTAGTTCCAACTTGGCTGGTCGTAAACGTAAAGCTGGAGGAGATAAACAAGAGCGAGTCAGAAGTAGAGATCGAGAGCTAGCTCCAGCTATTGAATGCCCTGTGATATCTGTGTCGCAAATTGGAAGGAAATCAAGCAGTCTTACCGTCAGAGGGAATGTGGATGGCAAAGAACCTGTACGGACTATAGATACGGGCGCCTCTCATTCGTTGATCCGAACTGATTTGGTCAACAGGAGAGTAAAGCCACTACCTGGAGCAAGGTTGCGCGCGGTCACAGGCGAGTATAACCAATTCCTGGGAGAAGTGATCTGTGAAGTCTTAATTGGGAAGGTCATGGTTCTACACAAATTCGTTGTGGCGGAGATTATTGATGAAATCATATTTGGAGTGGACTTCTTAGTTGACTATGACATCAGGATCGATATGCAGAGAAGGATTATGCGCTATAAGAACCAAGATATACCACTTAACTTCACAACAATATAAAATTGATACACCTTAAAGTCGTTTAAACAATATATTTATTGTTTTTGTCTTTATTAAAATTAAAATAAAAAAGTAAAACAATTGTTTCGACACATACGTAGTGTCTTCATCAGTTGCTACGATCAAATAACCAAATAAAAATAAAAACAAGTAAAGAAGGTTAAGTTCGGGTGTAACTGCACATTACATACTCAGTTGAGAGCTATGGTGACAACATAAGGGAAAATAACCATGGAGGAAAATGAACCGAGGGAAACCCTGGAATGTGTTTGTATGACATGTCTATCAAATGAAAGGCACTAAAGAGTATTTTATGAGGGAGTGTTCTATAGGTGGACGCCATTTAGGGATATCGCCATAAAGGTGGATCAGGGTTGACTCTAGAATATGTTTGCACGATATGGGTATCAAATGAAAGGTGTAAATGAGTATTTTAAAATTGAGTAATCCTTAGTTCCATAGGTGGACGCCGTTTCGAGATATCGCCATAAAGGTGGACCAGGGGTGACCCTAAAATTTGTTTGTACGATATGGGTATCAAATTAAAGGTATTAATGAGGGTTTTAAAAGGGAGTTAATGAGTTTTAATGAGTATTTTAAAAGGGCGAGGGGCTTAGTTCTATAGGTGGACGCCTTTTCGAGATATCGCCATAAAGGTGGACCAGAGGTGACTCTAGAATGCGTTTGTACAATATGGGTATCAAAAGAAAGGTGTTAATGAGTATTTTAAAAGGGAGTGGGTCTTCGTTCTATAGGTGGTCACTTTTTCGAGATATCGCTATAAAGGTGGACCAGAAGGAGGACAGACGGACGACTGTGTATAAAAACTGGGCGTGGCTTCAACCGATTTCGCTCATTTTCACAGAAAACAGTTAACGTCATAAAATCTATGCCACGCCCATTTTGAAATTTTCTTTTATTTTTGTATTTTGTTGCACCATATCATTACTGGAGTTGAATGTTGACATAATTTACTTATATACTGTAAAGATATAAAATTTTTTGTTGCTAATTTTTATTAAGCGTACATATAGTAATAGGAGTAACGTTCCTGCCAAATTTCATCATGGTATATTCAACGACTGCCAAATAACAGCTTGCAAAACTTTTAAATTACCTTCTTTTAAAAGTGGGCGGTGCCACACCTATTGTCCAAAATTTTACTAATTTTCTATTCTGCGTCATAAGTTCAACCCACCTACCAAGTTTCATCGCTTTACCTGTCTTTGGTAATGCATTATCGCACTTTTTCGGTTTTTCGAAATTTTCGATATCGAAAAAGTGGGCGTGCTTATAGTCCGATATCGTTCATTTTAAATAGCGATCTGAGATGAGTGCTCAGGAACATACATACCAAATTTCATCAAGATACCTCAAAATTTACTCAAGTTATCGTGTTAACGGACGGACGGACGGACGGACATGGCTCAATCAAATTTTTTTTCGATCCTGATGATTTTGATATATAGAAGTCTATATCTATCTCGATTTCTTTATACCTGTACAACCAACCGTTATCCAATCAAACTTAATATACTCTGTGAGTATAATAAACAAAGTAAGCCTAACTAATTCAAACAAAAGAAAAAGCTAATACAATATAACAAGTTAAAGAGAGTTACAAGAACAAAAAACAAAGTAATTATATATGTATGTATGTATAACAATAAACGGAACCATCAAACATTACTGAAGAGCTGCGAATAGACTCGAATACAGTGGGCTTGTATCACAATTTACCGAGTCACTTTTCTTTACATATATATGTGAAGATTCTAGTATATTTAATCTGCTATTATTTGTTTCTGCTTTTATTAATTGGCAATCGTTTCGCTTATTCGGTGCCTATTCGATAAAGCATGTTCAGCGATTGCACTTCTCGGGTCAATATTCTTTATATATTTTAAATGCTCATTTAACCGAATTCGCACAGTGCGGGACGACTGACCAATGTACTGTGCGCCGCATATATTCCCATCGTCGTTTTTCTGCGAGCACGTTATTGAATATACGCCCGGCTTGTCCAAATTTTCACATCTGTCCTTCGTTGTTTTCAATAGTGATTTCAACTTTGTTATTGTTTTTGGGGCCAACATTACATTTACTTGCCTATAAAGTTTTTGTAAGTCATTAAAGCTGTTTGTATCATAAGTCATGCTACACCAAGTCTTATCATCCACGCCCACTGTGTCAAAAAATGAACTACTTTCCCTTCGTCCCTTTTTGTTGTGGTCCTATTTAATTATTTGCAATATAATGCTGGAGCTATAACCATTTGTTTTCGCGATGCTCACGATTTTTTCCTTTTCTTTTTTGTATGCCGAATCACTGAGCGGCACATTTACTAGCCGGTGGGCCATGGAATTGAAAGCGGCTAATTTGTGGGAAAGGTGGTGATTGGACTCAATCGGAATAAATCGATCAGTCGAAGTGGGCTTCCGATATATATCGAATTCGATATTTCCATCGATATCGCGTTTTATTTTTAGGTCCAAAAACGGAAGCACATTATTGGATTCATATTCACATGTGAACTGTATTGCATTATTTTTTTAATTGAATAGAGTCAGGGTTTCTTCGATTTTTTCCCTCTCCATAATAACAAAGCAATCGTCAACGTATCTGCAATAGCAGCGTGGGAATAGAGAGCTTTGAACAAGTTGCTCTTCAAAACTGTTCATGAAGAAATTGCATAGAAACGGACGTATGCTTAAAACCATTGGTAAGCCCTTTGTTTGTTCGTAGAAAACTCCTCTAAACTGGAAAAATGATAGGTTTATACACGTAGAGGTTAAATTAAATAAAGTGTTGGCGATGAACGAGTTGATATTTTGTTTATCCAGCCAAACTTTCAAGGCATCCAAAGCACCATTTTTCGGTACCTTAGGAAAATACGAAGTTATGTCAAAGGAAGTAAAGCATTCATTCGGATGTATCTGTATATTTGTGACCTTTTCGATTAGTTCAACAGAGTTTTTATAGAAAAGTTATCGAAACTCTTGAGTTCTTTAAAGTAACTGCTCAACCATGATGCTATATTTGCTATAGGTGAGGTATACCCGGCGATAATGGGTCGAAATTTGTTGCCAGGCTTATGAGCTTTATATAAACCATATAAGAAGGCACACGGACGTATGACTTATGCATAGTTTTGTCCCAACGACGACCGAATAGTTCCACATACTTTTTTCTGCACTCGATCACCTGCTTTTTCATCTTCGGAGAGGAGTATAAAAGAGCGCAAGCTGAGCAATCATGAATCAGTTTGATTTAAGCACGCTATCTGTTGAGAAGTAGAAGTGTTATTGTTAAAGTAGTCTAATAAAGACCATTTTGCATTATTGAATATTGGAGTTATTTATTGAACAGTTTAGTGATTCGAACGTTAGCAGAAGGTTGCAAATAAGCGAAATTGCACTAAATTCGTTACAGTATCAATACGCTTGAATTGTATGACAAATCACTGCCGAGGGGCGACTGCGCTTGGACATATTTTTTTCCAAGTGAAAAACTTGTTCTGAGCTTTTGATGTTGCTTTCGCCGGCACTTGAACTCAGGGCCTTCGGTGTGGTATGCGAAGAACGCTCATACCATAACACGGCGGCTATTTTTTTATCAATAAGTGGTTTGAGATTTTGGCAGGCACACGGTAAAAAGTTTGAGCCTAAATGTGAAATGTTTTGGTCATATGATCAAACCAAATTTTCTTTAAATACACTGGTTTACAGCCAAAATGCACCAGAGACGCCATTATGAAATTCCTATGTCAAATCACCCCCCGATTCCGAAAATCAAGGTTATTTATAATTCCATGGTAAGGTTTTTGAGATATTTACGAATTACCGTTTTTTCGAAAAAAAGAAACACAAAATATTGGGTCCACTTAATCATATATATCTCAAGAGCGAATTGAGCAATTCCAAAACGATTTGAACCTTTTAAAAGAAAAAAATTAGCTATAAACTGTGCAGATTCAAAGATAACGAACAAACCCTTCGCCATTGTTCGTCACTTTCGTCGCCAAGATTTTGCGGGAAAAAATTTAAATGGGAGTGTAGAAAATGAATATTTAAAGACATATTTACTCCTGAAAGAAAATAAAAAAGTATATTAGATAAATACATAAGTGACACATTAGTATATAATTTTCTTAGGCTGGATTTATCTTTCAATTCAGAACAAATTTTTTGTTTACATTTTTCTCGTTCTTGTTTGTTCGGAATTGGACGATGAATTCAGATTTAGGGCTATATATTCTCATGTAAATTTAAAAATTTTCATACAAATTGTTTGTTTATCGGGCATAAGGGTTTTAAAGTTAACTGAGAAAACGGTCTTAAATATGTTTTTTATTTACCCATTTCCGCATAGTTTTTGATTAAGTCGTTCACTATCATCTCGTAGTTAGGACTTTTGTGTTTGCCTAAAAAAGAAGTAACGACTTTTTCTAAAGAATCCCACACTGCTGCCTCCACTGGTAACAATAGTTCTTTGAAATGGTTACTGGTCATCATTTTCCATATTTGCGGTCCCACAAAAATCCCTTCCTTTATTTCTGCTTCTGAAATCTCTGGAAAGATTGTCTTCAAATGATGAAAAGCTTCGCCTTCTTTGTCCAAAGCCTTGACAAAGTTTTTGATAAGTCCGAGCTTGATGTTGAGCGGAAGTAGAATTAGAATTTTTCCTTCTTTATAAGTGGGGAGAATTTTATGTTATCCATCCCAACTTGAAACTCGGCCAATCCTTTATGATGTAGTGGTCTTGACGAGCTCGGCTATCCCATTTGCATAGAAAGCAACAGTATTTTGTATATCCACTTTGTAGACTACATAGAATTCCAACGACTTTAAGATCGGCACATATTTTCCAATCATGTTCTTCGTATTTGATTAATTTGAGCAATTTTTGCAATATCTCATACGTTTCCTTCGTATTTACTGCATGCGCGATCGGGATAGATGGCTTTTGGTTGCCAATATGCAATAATACGGCCTTTAAACTTAATTATTGCCGTCTATGAAGAATCGCCACTCTTTTGAATCATATGGTTCACCAAACTGTTTGAATAGACCAGCAACGCCTTTGCAGTAACAAACACTGTCCTCCTTCGTATAGTACTTGGAAAATTGTTCGTGACGAGTTCTATAATATGTTACCTTAACATCGGATGAAACAAATTTAAATTGTTACATGCGAGAGACAATTCCAAATCCCTTATCCAATCATTGAGTTGTGCTTGTGACAAAGAGTTTCTTTCGTTTTCCGTTTCAAATCCAGTACAACATGATGCCGCGTAATCAGATACTGCTGTTGACAATGAAATTGGAGCCGGAACTAAAGTTAAATTTTGTTCAATGCAATATTGAACTTTACTAATATGAATGTTATATTATCACTTACGTGGATGGCAGGAACAAAGTCCGTGTGAGGTTATCCGGCAAATACGGGAGCACCCTACCGTTTAGTGGCAATTGGAGTTGTCTGTGTCTCAATTCACAGGAGCAAACTGGCACGGCCGCTGAAATATGATTACCTTCTGTTTTCCATGAAATTGATGAAAACTCAGCTGTGTTGGTTTTTTGATTAGTATTAGATTAATAATTACTTTAAAACTTTAGTTTATAATTTCATTTACAAAGTTTAGAATGGTTTGAGAAAATTTTTAGGTGTATATCACGTGAAAAATGTAGAGATGAGTGTTTTATAAGTTGCGAACGTGAAGTCAGCTGCATAGCCAAAACGTTGCAAAGCTGTGTTCCATTGGTGCTAACGAATTGGATCCTTGCCCATCCGATTCGTTTTACCCATCAGATCATTTTTACTCCATACTAATAAGTGTTATAAATCGGTTGTTTTTTTTTTTTTGGTTGATGATTTGATAATGCGTCAAACATACTCCCCGCGTTGCACGAAGTGAAGGGGCAAATGCATAGTTGCTAAAAAGGCGAAATTAAGTTGTGTGTCGTTTTTCTTTAGGCTCTTCTTCTGTTTGATTCACAGGATTAGGAAGTAAGCATAGTTTATTTATAGGACGATCCAGAGTTGTGATTGCGGTTTTGACGGTAACTACTCGGGTTAACCCATCGCGACCGGGATGTAGTTTTATGACCTTCCCTAATGGCCATTTCGATGGAGAGTATCTTTCGTCGATGAGAAGGACAATTGAACCAACTTCAATGGAAGTTGTGGGCAGTTGCCATTTGTAACGCGATTGTAGTTGCTGGAAGTATTCCTTTTGCCATCTTTCCCAGAATTGTTCAGTTAGCCGCTTTGTTAGTTGCCAATGTGAAAGGCGAGATTGAGGCACCTGAGTTAAACTCGGCTCAGGTAAACTGGAAATGGGTCCACCAACGAAAAAATTACCTGGTGTTAGGTAGTTCATATCATCAGGATCATCCGTAATTCTGCACAGGGGTCGAGAGTTGAGTACAGCTTGAATTTGTCGTAAGGCTGTTGTAAACTCTTCAAATGAAAATAAATAGCTCTTCATGACGCGTTTCAAGTGATGTTTCATTGACTTCACTCCGTCTTCCGCCGAAGTTTGAAGCAGATGGTGGATTAAAACGCCCTTGGGTTCCATCCTTTGATAATAAATGAGATAGGCGAGACATCTCGCTTGATGCTGAACTGAAAAGTTGTTTAAGTTGTTTTTCAGGGCCAATAAAGTTCGTTCCTTGATCACTAGTTAGTGTTTTGCTTACACCGTAGATTCCGGAAAACCGTTTTTAGGCTGCAATGAAAGCTTCAGCTGTATAATCAGTCACTAGTTCCAGATGTATGTATGAGGTCGCCGAACAAATAAAAAGAGCAACATATGCCTTATATGTAGTGCGAGTGCGACTGCGACGTTCTTTTAAAGCGAATGGACCGGCATAGTCCACCCCGGCATGCTGGAACAAACGAGCGCTATTGACTCTGGCGTTCAGCACGATATCGAGCACATACGATGCAGCGAAGGATTGATTCTCGTACCGCTGCGCGGCCGCCCAAAATCCAGAAACGTTGTCGGAGTAAGGCGAGCGTGGAACTTGTGCCTCCATGGAGCGTGCGAAGATGGGTGTCTAGAATAATCAGCTTAGCTAAGTTAGACTTTCGTGGTAAAATATATGGATGTTTCGCGTCATATGGTAATGCGGAGTTTTCGAGGCGTCCCCCAACTTGAAGAAAGCCGTCAGAGTCCACAAATGGATTGAGGTTACGAATGGAACTAGAAGTTTTTGCAACCGTGGTTTTGGTTTTAGCTAGAAGCTTTATTTCTTCCTTGAAAGCAATCTGCTGGACGAATTTTATCCAAAATTGTAAAGAATCCTGTATTTCTGCAACTGATAGCCATTTGTCATCGTTGATCATTGGGAATCGGCGTGTCTTGTTCGCGAAATGAAAACACCATGATGTGACGCGTAATAATTTGGTTAAGTCCGAATAGTAGTCGAGTAATACTGATTCGGAATCATCTGTTTTGGTGTGAAATGTGGATTTGTCTCTCCTTTTCCTTGCTTCTGTTTCTGCTTGTTGGGATTGAGTGAATTTATTCGTCGGTCAAACCGAGCTATCCAACTTAAGCCACTGGGGACCGTGCCACCAGAGTTCGTATGAATGCAATTGACGAGGCGTCATACCACGTGATGCACAATCCGCGGGATTTTCCTTACCCGGAACAAACCTCCAACTTGCCGTTGGTAGCCTTTCTTGAACGAAGCTCACTCGATTTGCTACAAAGTCCTTCCATTTTGAGGGATGATTCGTGAGCCAAGTGAGGGTAACTGATGAATCAGTCCAAAGCCAGACAGAGGCCGATGATAGATTGAACGCATCAATAACGTTATGTGTTAGTCGAGTGAGCAGGACTGCTGCGGTGAGCTCAAGACGAGGAATTCACATTCTGGAAATAGGAGTTAGTTTAGGCTTTTTGCTTGAACCAAACTCACTGTAATGTTGTCCTCATGTAAAACTTTAAGATAGACGACTGCGCTCATGGCTGCTAGAGATGCGTCAGAAAAGCCATGAATTTCGACTAAAGCAGATTTAGCAAGACCTAGATGCCGAGGAATTGTGAGAATGTACAAGTCTTGGAGGCTAGACTCAAAATCCTTCCAAGAGTTTTGTAACGAATCAGGGAGTTGTTGATCCCATTCAAGCTTGTGAATCCAGAGATTTTGCATGAGAATTTTTGCAGTGACGACTATCGGAGAAATCAATCCGAGAGGACCAAATATTTGCGCAATCTTAGATAAGACGTTACGTTTTGTAATGGTCTTAATAGGAATAAAGTTGTTATAAAAATGAAAGCTGTCAGACTCGGGATTCCAGCTTAAGCCGAGGGTTGGAATAATTTTTGTTGAATCAAACTTGATGTTGGTTTCAGTAGCCAAGAGGTTGGGCTCCAGATGTGTGAGGATCGTCGGTTGATTGGTACTCCATTTCTGAAGGTGAAATTGACCAGCGTTGCAAAGTTGTATAACTTGGTTGACCAATTCAATGCACTCCTGTATAGTGTCAGCTCCACCGAATTCGTCGTCTACGTATCGACCGAGTGATAGCATTGGAGTCGCTAGTGGAAATCGATGTCCTTCGTCAATAACAAGCTGCTTAAATGCTCTTAGGGTTAAGAAGGGTGCACATGATTGACCATAAGTTACGGTGCGGAGATGGTATTCGACTAACTTCCCATTTGACAACCATAGTATTCTCTGTAAATCCCAATCATCCTGGTGAACCAAGACGCGACGATACATTTGTTTAACATCAGCCGAGACCACGTATTTGTAACTACGAAAATAATGTAAAACATCGGTAAGATCAGTTTGGAGTTTTTCCCCGGTGTAAACTATGTCGTTGAGTGACTTGCCGCTCATTGTTCGAGCTGAACCATTAAAAACAACTCGTAGTTTAGTAGTCGTACTAGATGGTCGGAGCACACCATGATGAGGCAAATAATATATGATTGATTTAGGTACGTAGCCATCAGGGACTTTGGACATGTGAAGACTGGTTTCGTAGTCGTTCAAAAATTCGGTATATATTCGGGCGTATTCCGGGTTGGCGTTCAGTCGTCGATTTAAGGAAAATAGGATACGAACTGCGTTTGATCGTAAATCCCCTAATGCTGAAACGGATTGTTTCAGAGGTAATCGGGCAACGTACTGTCCAGTTTCGGTGCGTGTGTGCGTTCTTTGGAAATGCGTTTCGCACGCCTCCTCTTCTGGAGTCAACTTAGATCTTAGGGTGGTAACCTCCTCCTGTTGCCAAAACCTTCGAATGAGATTATTTATTTCGTCATCATGCAAGCAATAATGAACACGGGCTGAAGGCATTGCTGGATTTTCTGCGATTGATCCAGAAAGAATCCAGCCAAAAACTGTAGCCTGTGCGAGCGGAGTATGTATTGGACCTTTTCGAAGACCGTTTTGTAAGATTTCGGAGTAGACGTCAGCGCCTAAAATCATATCAATTTTGCCAGGAGTGTTAAATGTTGGGTCACCAAGTTGTAACCCCTTAAGGTGAGTCCATTCTGTGGATTTAGATTCTCTCGACGGTAAAAATGCAGTAAGCTTAGGTAAAATGAATGCAGTAACAGCGCACGCGTATCGTTTTGTCGCTAATGAATTTAAGTTGACAGATACTCCGCGAGTGGTGGAAACATGGGAAGGGCCTACGCCAAGAAGGCTAATTGCGGCCGCTGTACGCTTCAATCGAAGAAGCTGAACCATTCTTTCACTGATAAATGACAGTTCGGAACCTGGATCAATCAATGCGCGCGCTATGTGACGCACGTGCTCAACTTGAATTTCTACGAGTGCAGTTGCTAACAAGACATTGGAGCGTTTAAAAGCTCCTGCGGTGGCGTGGTTGACGACAGCAGCTTCCTCACTACTGTTTGACTGCAAATCACTCGATTGAACGGTTGATGATTGTAAGTCATCAGAATCTGCTGTCACGTGGTTGACAGTCGATTTGGTAGGTTTTGATAAAACGATGTGTAACAACGTATTGTGGCGTTGTTTACACTTACGGCAGGTTCCTTTTGACGAGCAATCCTTTAACACGTGAGGGCCTAAGCAATTAAAACATAGTTGCTTCGATTTAACGAAATCTCTGCGTTCGGTACGAGATTTTCGTTCAAAGGTTGGGCATTGAATTAACTTATGGTTCTCGGAGCACAAACAACATCGCGATGATGAAGTTGAGGAGGTTGTGGCATGACTTTTCGCCTTGTTACTATTTTGCGACTTAACGGAGTCATGACGATCGATGGTTTCAAGTGCAGCAGCACGAACTTCGATGAACTTGGTGAGAGCTGAAAGGTCAGTTGGGGTTGCGGATGCACCTTGGTCAAGCGCCCATGCTTGACGTGTGGTTAAGTCGAGGCACCGAGTCACAAGGTGGACAATCATGATGTCACAAGAGTCGGCAGGAGCTCAAAGAGCTTTCAGAGCGGACAGGGCGTCGGAGACAGTTGAGATCAACCCTTGTAACCCCTTTGCAGACGGCTGCGTGAGCTTTTTAATCGTAAATAAGGCTTCGAGTTGAGTTTCAATAAGAACGCGTTTGTTCTCATAGCGTGCAACTTATTTATTCCATGCGGGAACGAAGTTATCAGAAGTGATTGCGAAGGTGGCTAGCAGACGCGCTGCTTCCCCGGATAAACTTCGCTTAAGATACTGTAACTTTGTGACATTGTCGAGAATCGTACTCGACCCGACAAGTGAAGTATACATATCGCTGAAAGATCTCCAATTTCTGAAGTTTCCATCGAACGTGGGAAGAACCAATTCAGGTAATCTTGCTCTGGTCGATAAGGCAGGGGCTACTAAGGAAGTTTCGGCGAGGACAGATCCGTCGTGTGGATTTGCTGCGTTGAAATCAGCAAGCTTTTCTAATAAAAATACCTTTTGTTGATCGTAAACTTCGTACATACTAGCGAACACGTTGTTGGTTATGTAATCGCTATCTTTTATAACCTCAAATTTTAATGCGTATACTGATTCGTGTTCACGCTCAATTCTTTCCCAAGTTTTTTCCAGGTGGTCAAGGCGCGATTGAATTTTAATTTTGGTTAACTGCGCTACAGAGGCCTTTAATATAGGCTCAGCGGCGATTTTTAATAATTCAAAACGATTTTGTTGTAATTAGACTTTGGACTCGAGGGACCTGACTTCGGCCATGTTGGGGGAACTAATTTATCAACAGGAACCGCTGCTTCTATTAGATTAGCCAGATCAGGATATCCGGCTCGAAGGACCAGCTTGTTCAATGCAATATTGAACTTTACTAATATGAATGTTATATTATCACTTACGTGGATGGCAGGAATAAAGTCCGTGTGAGGTTATCCGGCAAATACGGGAGCACCCTACCGTTTTGTGGCAAATAGAGTTGTCTGTGTCTCAATTCACAGGAGCAAACTGGCACGGCCGCTGAAATGTGATTACCTTCTGTTTTCCATGAAATTGATGAAAACTCAGCTGTGTTGGTTTTTTGATTAGTATTAGTTTAATAATTACTTTAAAACTTTAGTTAATAATTTCATTTACAAAGTTTAGAATGGTTTGAGAAAATTTGTAGGTGTATATCACGTGAAAAATGTAGAGATGAGTGTTTTATAAGTTGCGAACGTGAAGTCAGCTGCATAGCCAAAACGTTGCAAAGCTGTGTTCCATTGGTGCTAACGAATTGGATCCTTGCCCATCCGATTCGTTTTACCCATCAGATCATTTTTACTCCATACTGATAAGTGTTATAAATTGGTTGTTTTTTTTTTTGGTTGATGATTTGATAATGCGTCAAACAAATTTGATTCTGGCAATGTAACTTCCGTTGAATTTAGTTCTGGTAATGACACTGTAGATACGCTCACATAGGTTACTTTTCTTGATTTACCCCAAGTACTTTTGTAGTACAAATATAGAAGTCCGTTGAATGGCAAGTTGGTTCCCTCCACTTCATTGGTGTAATAAATTTCATATGTCGCCTAAATAGAAAGTTTCAGAAAATAGTCAGCTATGCATTAAAAGGAAGCAAACTCCAAATTTTTCCAACGCACCTTTTTGTTCCGGTTTCCGAAAAAATCAATTCGACTCGACATGTGGTGCACACAGTATTCGGTGTCCATGGTTTTTCATTGTTTTTAGACTCAATTCCAAAATACTTATAGTATGTAACTTTCAAAGGATTTGAAAACACACGTCGCATCCTTTTAACGATAAATTCACCGCAGATGAAACAGAACATATCTGGATCATTTGTACACTCAAACTCTTGCGCCCTTCTATTCATATTATATTTTTAAGTAAATGACGGGTTATAAACTGCAATTATAAACTGAACAGTATCCGGCGAGCCTTGCTGATATTACGAAGGAACAGGGCGCATGTACTATTATTTATACTTAGATCAAGTAAAAATTCAAGCCTACCTAGAAAAAAGGTTCCCCAGTTCTACAAAGAAAACACTACCTGCCTTAAAAATATGCTCTTGCTTGAAAAGTACCGGGGTTTGAGAAAACGACACTAACAGTTTGTTGTATCTAATAACCCTTCGAAAATCTACCTGCTAACTGATATACGAATACTAACACATACTATGTACCAGTAGGGTACTTAAGTATCAAATGGATATATTTACTTGAATGCTTATAACTTTTGTATTAGTCCTTGGTTTTTTTTTTTTTTTTTTTTTTTTTTTTTTTGAATGAAAGCTTTTTTTTGTAATAAAACAGAGCTTAGAGAGAAAAAAACTTAAAAAAAAAAAATAAAAAGTTTTCGAGATCCTTCCTCGCAAAGTAAAAATTTTTTTATAATTTTACAAAAAAAATTTAAAAAATCCGCAATGATTCTTCGTTATCTTTGAATCTGCATTTCACGCGCCCAACGCTTTTATTTAATTGTCTGATCAACGCCCTAGGTTGATGAGGAGTGTGATGACTAGTACCTAGGACCTACCTAATTATTTTATAGCTTTTAGTATTACTATTACTTCATGTAAGTATTGTTTTCAATAAAACCGTTTAACTTTAAAATTTGTTTTTATTTTTTTTTTTATTGTAACGAATTTACTGCAATTCCCCTTATTTGCAACCTTCTGCTACCTTTCGAATCACTAAACTGTTGAATAAATAACTCCACTATTCAATAATGCAAAATGGCCTTTATTAAAGTACTTCACAATAACACTTCTATTTCTCGCCAGATAGCGTCTTAAATCAAACTGATTGTCGTGCCTCTACTGTAGCTGCCTTTATACTGTCTGGTTTCCTCGTTGCATATTTCTAGGATTTTCTATTCTAGAATTTACTAGTTAGTTATCAGCTATAAAATTACCAGCTATAACTACGTTTATAGCTTCTCATATGCGCGTGTATATATGAGTGATACTTGCACAAATTATTGCCTTCTTTTGTGAGCATCTCAGATAATATATATGCATGTGTTTGTGCGTCTCTTCTCCTCTGCTCGTATGGACATATGGGTAGACATAATGATTGATTTGTTGATGTGCATACGAGTCACTGCTTAGTATCGGCTTAGAGATCATAGTACCCCTTAGCGTTGCTAGTGTTCGTCACAATATTTAATTTGAGAAATATGTTATCTACAAAAAACTTCTACCAGCTTTAACTAACTCGACGATGAGTATGATTTCTTTTCCCCAACTTTCCACTGGTTCGGAGGTATCGATAAATGCTCTAATATCGTACTAGAAGCAGCATTTAGAATTTCTTTTCGGTTTGGAACCGAGGAAATAATACAAAGAAAACAAGTAAGCTGTACTTTTAATACGAGTTCCAATAAACTATTTCCAAACTGGAAATATGTATCTAGTTAGGAGCTATTGAAAAGTTAATGCAACTCAAACAAAGTGGGACATTGCCATGTTAAACTCGACAGTTGGAATCATGTAAAACATATAGAGGGCGAACTAGTAGAGGTTCCGAATGTACTAGAAACGCACCAGTTTTTAACTAGACATTTTTTGTACAGCGTTGCTCTACTCAGTGTGTAAGAAATCATTTCAAAACACCTGGGTCGATTTGTATGGACGAAAGTTGACCGATATCGCGCCATCGATTTTTCGATACGATTTGGGCTCAGGAAGAAAAGTTCCACTACGCATTACCAAAAAAATAATTTGCGAGCCTACGAAAAAAAAATGGCGGTCAATTTTTCAACAAAAACACTCACCAAAATAAACAAAAAATATTTTTTTTTCAAAAAACTGTTGTAAAAACGTTAACAGTTTAAAAAAAAAATATTTTTTGGGTTTTGGGGAGTGTTTTGGTCGAAAAATTTACCCTTTCGCCATTTTTTTTCGCATGCTCCAAAATTATTTTTTTGGGTATGCGTAGTGGTACTTTTTTTTCCTGAGCCCAAATCCCATCGAAAAATCAATGGAGCGATATCGGTTAATAAATCGACCCAGTCTAATGTGTAACAAAATTTTTTGACAAAGATTCGCTAACTTGTAGCACTTTTCACATTTAAAATTTGTTATTTTTAAATTTCTAGCACCAAATTTAAACTCGTAGGATACGTTTTGAAACCAAACATTTCTATTCCAGTTTCTATTTTTAGATTTTTGAAACCGTTTGCTTTAGTTACAAACCCAGAAGTGACTACAAGTTTGTATTTTTGGATTTTTTGAAACTTTTTTGGTTTTATTTTAAAACTATTTTTATATTTTAAACTTATTGTTTAACCAAATTTTAAATTGAAATTGAATGAAATTAAAAAAGACAATATTAAATTGAGAGCTTTCCAGGGAAATATTTCAAAATGTGTTTAAAGCGATTTATGGTTAAAAAATTAGGTTCAAATTTCTAACCGTGCATTTGCACCCAAAAATTCAAAAGAAAATATATATATATACATATATAGCTCCACCACTGTATATAAATAGCGCCCACAAAACTTTTCTTGCTTTAGTTACTTTATATTTAACGAGCATCGCAAAACGTTTAAAATGAATTTCCACAAACATATCGTGATCTTGGTTATAGTACTTAGCGGTCTTTTGACCCGTATAAATTCAGACCTCGACCATTATTTGGTACATTTATTTTATAGAACATCATATCATTGCGGCGGTGCATTAGTCAGTATGCAAATAGTAATCACAGCTGCCGCATGCACGAAAAGTCGAGATGAAACTTTAATGCACGTTACACGTAATAGTATATATTTTTTCGAACCACGTCACAAAGTGTGGCGTGTATCTTATCAAACTATTAATTCAGAATGCAGAAATGGCGTTAATGATATAGCCGGAATTAAACTGGAGGAACCCTTTGAAAATCGTAATTTAATGAAGCCAGTACAACTTTGCGCAAACGAACTTTCGGTGGGCACAAAGTTGACAATTAGAGAATGGACTGCACAATTTAATAAAAAACCAAAGGATTATGAACTCGTAACACATGACGTAACTATAGGAGAATCAAAGGACTGTGGGGATTACCCCGAAGAAAAAAATTTGTTATGTGCAAAAGACGACAGAGAATTCTATTTTAGATTTGCTGGAGCACCGGGCTTCGTGAATGAACGACTTTGTGCGGTGGCAATATATTCGAAGGCCAAAGAAAATCCGAAACTTTATATAAATGTAACTGATCCACAAATTCAGGATTTCATAAGAGATTTGATTAATAAGTGCTAAGTGAATGATTACTCTATCTTGACTGAACGCTCCATTTCAGATTAATTTCATAAACGTCTCACCTCACGTCAAAATATATTGAATTTAAACTGATATGGGGCGTTGTGAAATAAAATACTGAAGGGATGCCCCATGAGGAAGTGAACTTTGGTGCGAGAAAAATGTATCTTATAAAACTGGGGATAGTATGTACCTATACAAAAAAATAAATTTAACCTTTAAACAATTTTCAATTTCTTTTATTCTCTTTAAAATAAAATATGGATTTAACTTTTTCAATAAGGTTAAAATAGGATGTTCCATCATACGATTTGTTGTGTCTTTTGCTGGTATCGTTTAAATGTACTTGTTTGTTCATGTATTATATTTGCGTTTCATGGTTTGGTGCACCTTATAGATGTTTCGGTTCTTTTTGTGTGCTCTCCGTTTGAACATTTTTGGTAATTTTTATAGCCTTATACGTTAATGTTGTGTTAATTTTATGAGCTTAAAGACCGTAGGCAAAATAAAACACAATGTTTAAAATTACATTATTTTGTTTTGTTGATTTTCCAACAGTGTGGATAAATGATGTATATTGGAACGATTTTCCGTCATCCTTTGTCAAATTTGGTTTCGAGACAAACCGATTTCGGCGTTGTGCCATCATCATGTCGAGAACGAAAATCGTTCCAATATACATCAGATTGAAGCGGAAATATCGATAAATTAGAAACCAATGCAATTTTAAACATTGTTTTTTATTTTACCTTTTAAGCTCATAAAATTAACACAACATTTCATTTAATTATTCATTTAATAATTTTTGAAAACTTCCAAGTAGATGGGAACTGTATCTAAATTCGTAATAAACAAAGGAAAATAAGGCAACCCCACTTAAATATATTTCTATTGAAAAACGGCATAAAATACCTGTAGTTTTAAACACTACGGACTCATTCAGTCTATGTGAGGTCCTCACGGGCCGGCCAGGTTAACTTAGCCTCTAGTTTTATATGCACATTACCATGTTTTATATCGAATATTTAAAAAATAAATCTTCATGAAGTGCCCATACGCCAACGACAATTAGAATGTTTTTTGCCATTTTCCATATAATGGGTCACCCCATGTGAAACCTCATTAAGCTTTGAACGGCTCTAATAGATTCTACTCATTTCTTATTGAACTGGTTGTTGTTGTTGTGTTAACAGTTCTTCGCCTCATTCAATGGGTGTCGAAAAAATCCTCTAAAGGAAACCAAGGAAACCAAGGAAACTAGCAGTTTCAACAGGGGTGGACCATAGGGAGGTTGGTATTAGAGGCCTAGGTTGGAGGAGGAGTTGATTCTGGACAACCTGCTACAGTATCTACAACAAAGTTGGGTCAGGGTGGCTCGTGTCTCCCTTGGTAGTGTGCTTTCTTCTTCTGCAAAACTAGTATATTTCTTATTAACAACGGGGTTGACCGGTCGCGTCAAAAGCGTTTACCGATTCTGTGTGGATTTGACCAAGTGCCTTCCCATGCTCGTCTGGATCAAACGGCTGTGTTCTCAGCTGCCGGATCTCATCATAGTGAAGTTGTTTGCTAATTAAGCAAAAACTGTCTGTTCAACATTTCGTTGTGGTCTTTAATGTTGAGCTCTTCAGTATTGCTATGTAGGTGATGTTCAACGGTCATAAGGAGACATCCCGTGGCAGTTCTCCTGTTGCAGCATTTTTACAGGCCTGCAGCCCTTTTTGGTATGTGTTTTTAGGACCAGGCATAAGCGGACGGCCAATTGCTTTGTACCTGGTTAGCAACGTTTATTTATCTTTTCCCCGAGGGCTGCCAATTTCGGTGGCAAGTGCCTTGAAGGAACGTAACTCCCAAGATCTTTGAACGTCCAATATTTGCGTCATCTATACCTTCCAAGTCGTAAACAGAGTGGCCGTGTATTTGTTCGGTGATAGTGCCAGGTCGCGTGAGGTGAAGAAACTTGAAAAACTGAGGAGATATCTGTTTATTGTAGAAACTAGTGCGTCTATTGGAGGGCCAGGTCCCGTTGCCATTATCGTGCCACCGTTGGGGTAGGAAATGATAGCAACTCTTTCTGGTAGGGAAGAGAGCTTTGATATGTAGAACTGAAACACAGTTGGAGACAAGACTCCAGTCTGTGGTACCCCCTATTTAATTCTCCTAGGCTTTAAGATTTCGTTACTGCATTGAACCGACGCTTGCCGACCATTGAGATAAATTGCGGTCCATTTTTTTTGACAAGGGCGAAGGGATGAGTAGCGTGCCGTGGTTGACTGCGTCAAAAGCTTTCGAACGATCAAGTGCCACGAGCACCGTCCGACCGAGTTTTCCTATATTAATCCGTTATTTATCTGAGTGTTTATGGCGTTTAGCGCGGTGGTAGTGCTATGCATTATGCGGAAGCCATATTAATGGACGGTTGTGCAAAGATTCGCAGTGAAATGAGGGAGCAAGACTGTTATGATATGATATGATTCGCCTTAGTTAGGTTGTTTCCCAGACTTTAGTAGCGGAATTATCCTTGCAATTCTCTATTGTTCGGAATGACATAGAACATCAACGACAGGTTGAAAACTTTTGTTGGGTAATTTATTCAATCAGCGCCAAGGTTTTTTGGCATTGGCATGGCTATTCCATCTGGGTTTATTGAGCTAGAGGGCTTGGCCTTTTTGATGGCTTCTTCCACCTCTGTAGGGGCGATGGTAATGTGCGACCAGTCGCGTTTGTATTTATGTGCCCGTCTGTTTACATGACGTGTGGCCTTGTCTACTGAAGCATACATTACACCCTATTTAATTTGTTACTGAACTGGTGGCTCAACGTTATTGGGTAGTTAATTTGCATAGCCGCACACGGATTTCTTCATAGTGCTTGCGGGGCGGGGTCTCATGTGATTGTTGTAGCAGTGCTTCGCCCAACCTAATAGCTGCAACCGATCACAAATTGTTATCAATATCCTCTAACGGGAGTCCAAGGAAACTTGCTGTTTCATCAGGGGTGGACCATAATGAAAGGGGTGTTACAGGCGTTGGTTCCACATTACAATTAAAGAGATGGTTGGTGTCATGTGGGGACATATTGCAAGCGGGGCATACATTTTGTATGTCGGGGTTGATTCTGGATAGGTAAGAGTTTAACCTGTTACAGTATTCAGAACGAAGTTGAGCCAGAGTGACTCGCGTTTCCCCGGGGAGTATACGTCCCTCTTCCGCAAGTTTTGGGTACTGTTCTTTGAGTACTGGATTCACCAGGCAATTCCTGGCATAAAGGTCCGACGCCTGTTTGTGGAGTTCACCAAGGACCTGCTTGTGTTTTTTTGCTTCATACGGCTGAGTTCTCCGGCGCCGTATTTCCTCAAAATTCCCTAGGCGGTGTTAGCTCATCAATCAGATGAACTGTTTGGGTTAGCATCTCATTTCTCTCCTTGATGGGGAGTATTCTCACCTCATTATGTAGATGGTGTTCTGGGGACATAAGAAGACAGCCCGTGGCGGTTTTGAGAGCAGTATTTTGGCAGGCCTGTAGCTTCCTCCATTGGGTAATTTTTAGGTTTGGCGACCATATACGGGACGCGTAGCACGCAATCGGCTGGCCAATTGCTTTGTATGTGGTAATGAGCGTTTCTTTGTCTTTTCCCCAAATACTGCCAGCAAGAGATTTGAGGATTTTATTACGGCTCTGGATTTTCGGTACAATTGCGGCCGCGTGCTCACCAAAACGTAGATCCTGATCAAACGTCACACCCAAGATTTTAGGGTGTAGGACAGTCGGTAGCGTAGTGCCATCGACGTGGATATTCAAAATGGTCGACATTTGGGACGTCCATGTTGTAAATAAGGTCGCGGAGGCTTAGTCGGTGATAATGCCAGGTTTCGCGAGGCGAAAAAACTGGAGAGATCAGGGAGATAGCCGTTTATTCTGTTGCAAAGTTTATCGATCTATGGGCCTGGGCCTGTGGCCATTATTGTGCAGCCATCGGCGTAGGAAACGATAGTAACTCCTTCTGGTAGGGAAGGTAGCTTTGATATGTAGAAATTAAACAAAAGTGGGGATAGGACAACACCCTGTGACACCCCCTGGTCAATTCTTCTTGGTTTTGATGTTTCATTTTCATTTCACCGATGCCTGCCGACCACCCAGATAATTTGCGGTCCACCGATTAAGGCATGGGGAAGGGGAGACCCTTCCAGGTCTTGCAGTAACGTGCCATGGTTGACCGTATCAAAAGCTTTTGATAGGTCTAGCGCAACGAGTACTGTTCTATGGTGGGGGTTTTGATTTAAACCGCAATTTATCTGGGTGCTGATGGCATTTAGCGCGGTGGAGGTGCTATGGAGTTTTCTGAAGCCATGCTTATGACAGGCTAGCTGCAAATTTGCTTTGAAGTAGGGGAGCAAAATGGCTTCAAGCGTCTTGGCTACTGGCGATAGGAGAGATATAGGGCGATATGACCTATGTTAGCTGGTTTCCCAGGCTTTAGTAGCGGGACTACCTTGGCCATTTACCATTTTTCGGGTATGACAAAGGTGAAAAGAGACAGGTTGAAGACATGTGCTAAATATTTGAAAACCTCTTTCTTAGGCTTTTAAGCATCGGCATGGCTATGCCGTCTGGGCCCACTGCTTTGGATGGTTTAGCATGACCGATGGCATCCTCAACCTCCTTGGCGGTGATGGTAATTGGTGACGCGCTGAATTTATGTTTATGTGCGTGTCTGTTGGCTCTCCGTCTATCTTTGTTGACCGTAGAATGCATTATATATTGCGGCAGAAAGCGCTCGCGCATTTTTTCGCATCCGGCAGCACTTTATCGCCAAAGGCGATGGAAACTTTGTCGTTGTGCCTAGACGGATTCGATAGGGACTTTACGGTGGACCAAAGTTTACCTACACCGGCAGAGAGGTTACAACCGCTTAGGTGCTCCTCTCATATCGCCCGCTTGTGCTCATCCACAAGCAATCTGATGCGTTGGTTTATATCCCTTATTTAGGGGTCGCTGGGATCGAGCTGTCTTATAAGGCCACGTTCTCTCGCTAAACTTGCGGCCTCCGCCAGGAATTGGGGCCGAATTTCGGAAATTCTACCGGCGGGAATGAAACGAGCCTAGGCGGATTCAATGACCTTGTGGAAAGCACGCCCCCTTTGGCGGGCATCAGTCGGGATAGGGAGGGCAGCAAAGCGGTTGTCTGTAAAGGATTTGTATTCGCCCCACTTTCCTTTTTTAAAGTTAATGAAAGTGCGTTTTTCTGTGACGATGAAGTCGGCGGAACGCTCGAGCGAAATAAGTATAGGCAGGTGGTCGGATGCGAATGTTACCATCGGCTGCCAGTTGACGCAATTTACGAGTTCTGCGCTCACGATTGAAATATCCGGCGAACTGTGACAGCTTCCTACCATACGTGTGGGGGCGTCTCCGTTTATTGTGCAGAACGTCGTTTCTTCAATTTGATCCGCCAACATCTCACCCCTACTGTCCACCCGCAAGTTTGAATGCCATAGATCGTGATGTGCATTGAAATCGCCTAAGATAATGCGATTGTTGGCAGTGAGTAAGGCGCTGACTAAGGCGCAGACTACGGAACGTCCTAGGGCGTGAACAGCAAGGAGCCACAAAAGATTTATAGAAGTTACGTGGACGTCTAGTTTTGGGATCTAGCCCAGAACAACCTGTCCGATGCAACCATCCCTTACACGAGACACACTGACAAGAGTATGACCGTCCTAAAAAGATTATTTTCCGGCAGATGCAGGAAAACCATTTCTCAGGACCGGGGCCAGGAGACGGACCCGGATTGGGTTCGATACCTTCCCGGAGCAAGAGAATATGGAGCAGTCCCGCTGCAAGGAGCTGCTGGGAGGATGACAATTTGTTGCAGGGACGCAACAAATTAAATGGGGTTACACTGAAATGGCAGTCCTTGATCGGGAAAGATCCCAAGTCGCTCCGGTACATAGAACCGACGGCCTATGGAAGCGCGGGGTCTCATCAGACAGTTGTATGTTAGGATTCCCAGGTTTCTGCATATTTAACAGAAACTGCTTGTTCAGCATTTCATTTCTCTAAGGCATACATAACATTTGTTCTTTTAAATCGCTGACCATATCGAAGTTGCGCATCATACAAGGAGCTGAGGAATTTCTTTATAGCTAGCTATGAGTGTTTATTTATCTCTGTCCCAATGGCTGCCACCGATAGACTTGAAGATTTTGAACTGTAGGTACAAATGCGGCTTCATGCTCGCCAAAAAGCAGATCAATATCGAACGCCAGTCCCCTTGGATGTCCAATAATACCGACATTAATTTTGTCCACATATTGAATGAGGACTTGATCGGTGATGGCACCAACTTAGGTTGAGTGGCTGCCGCCCCGACATTGGGAGATTACTTGGACAACAAGAAGGCCCGTTGTGATTCTAGCTATAGCTATTTAGAGGACCCTTGCGGTGTAAGTAGTTTCGAATGAGACCAGTGTCCACCCTGAATAGGTCCTTCGGAGATTCTAGTGAGCCGAGACTGAAATAATTTCGCCAAGCTGTAGCAAAAGCTAAATAATCAGGCATGAAATGTCTAGATGATTCCACCTCGTCATCCT
Source organism: Eurosta solidaginis (assembly GCF_040869045.1). NCBI lineage: Eukaryota > Metazoa > Arthropoda > Insecta > Diptera > Tephritidae > Eurosta > Eurosta solidaginis. Next base: position 240,857,974 of record NC_090320.1, read on the forward strand.
CCATACAGTTGCATCATGGAAGGGCTCCCAGTATATATAGCTGCATCGCACAGAGTGCTGTTGAACAGTTACCCGGATGCTATACACTGCTGGTCAATGGATTCGTTACCTTTTACCCGGCCAGCGCTTGTTAGCTGAGCCGTGCCCATCTGTACGGCCGTACAATGTAACTCGCTTGGAAGAAAATTTTGTTCGGATTTGAGAAAAAATGTATGCAATTTGACAGCCTTCGAATGGCACTTCCTTTCGAATCGAGTTACATAATATGATCCCTAAATCCAGATCAAAGAGCAGAATTGTGTTGAGTTCATATTATAAAGCCAGTACACAACCCTTCGCGAAATTCTCGAGCTCTTGACGATGACCATCTGTAACAGTCTAGGCAACCCAAACCTGCCTTTCACATTGGATAAATGATAAGATTTATGCTAAAATAGTTTGCAGCGATGGAGAGCGGGATAACCATCAGAGCATTCCAATCATTACATTCATAACCGTTGCTACCCCTTTTAGAGGACAGTACATAGAAGAACTAGTGGCTTATGATGGTACAAAGCTATTTAACTTCATCTTTACTAGTTGGCAGCTACGGTAGTAGCCTGTTTTGCAAACGGGTAAATTCGAAGCTGTTAAGAATGCTTTAGTGCCCTTGGTTCATATGCGTAGGACTCATATCACGAAGTCTGTATACTGCCCACTATGCTTATCGTGTTTGTATTCAGCTTTTTGTTTAAAGCCTAACCTGACGTCATGAATCATCCAAGAACATCACAACCCTTTTTAGCCCCAATCAATCCCATCTATCAGACTACGATTTTCCGTCATCCTTTGTCAAATTTGGTTTCGAGACAAACCGGTTTCGGCGTTGTGCCATCATCATGTCGAGAACGTTCCAATATACATCAGATTGAAGCGGAAATATCGACAAATTAAAAACCAATGCAATTTTAAACATTGTGTTTTATTTTACCTTTTAAGCTCATAAAATTAACACAATATTTCATTTAATTATTCATATAATAATTTTTGAAAACTTCCAAGTAGATGGGAACTGTATCTAAATTCGTAATAAACGAAGGAAAATAAGGCAACCCCACTTAAGTATATTTCTATTGAAAAACGGCGTAAAATACCTGTAGTTTTAAACACTACGGACTCATGCAGTCTATGCGAGGTCCTCATGGGCCGGCCAGGTTAGCCTAACCTCTAGTTTTATATGCACATTACCATGTCTTATATCGAATATTTAAAAAATAAGTCTTCATAAAGTGCCCAGACGCCAACGACAGTTAGAATGTTTTTTTCGTCTGACAGCCATATTTCCGTCACCCCATGTAAAACCTCATTTGGCTTTGAACGGCTCGAATAGATTCTTCTCATTTCTTATTGAACTGGTTGTTGTTGTTGTGTTAAAAGTGTTTCGCCTCATTCAATGGGTGTCGAAAAAATCCTTTAACGGAAACCAAAGAAACTAGCAGTTTCAACAGGGGTGGACCATATGGAGGTTGGTATTAGAGGCCTAGGTTGGAGGGGGAGTTGATTCTGGACAACCTGCTACAGTATCTACAACAAAGTTGGGTCAGGGTGACTCGTGTCTCCCTTTGTAGTGCGATTTCTTCTTCTGCAAAACTAGTATATGTTTTATTAACAACGGGGTTGACCGGTCACGTCAAAAGCGTTTACCGATTCTGTGTGGATTTGGCCAAGTGCCTTCTCATGCTCGTCTGGATCAAACGGCTGTGTTGCCAGCTGCCGGATCTCATCATAGTGAAGTTGTTTGCTAATTAAGCAAAAACTGTCTCTTCAACATTTCGTTGTGCTCTTTAATGTTGAGCTCTTTAGTCTCGCTATAAAGTGATGTTCAAGGTCAGAATCAGTTTCGTGACTACTATTTTCATTTCTATTTGAAAAGCGAAGTTCGAAACCACAGTTTCTCTTAGAAAACATAATAATTGAAATTCAATTATTATAAGCTGGTGTTAAGCTCATGAATTATTAAATATAAGTATAAACTGAACACACCATTAAACAAACATACATAAATACTATAAATTAAATAATCTATAAAAAATTGTATTTGGTGAAAGTACGTTTTATAAAACAAAGCAATAAAGTGTATAATGTTTAATGTGTGCCAGCATATTTGATGTACGCCCAATTGAAGTTCGGTTAGTAAGTACGTATATACGTATGTACTAGAGATATACGCCACCGATAAACGCCGCCGCCGCCGATTTTGGTCGTTTTTCGCACGCCGCCGCCTAATCTCAAAAATATCGGCGCGGCGGCGTCGGCGGTGTCCGGCGCGCTAATATATTTTCTACTCGTTTAAGACTGTTTAGGACATTTATTGTGCATGTCGAAAACTGTTCGGATATGGTCGAAAGTGGTATCAATGGATGCGCATCACTGCCAGTTATAAGAAACTAATTTCGAAATTTAACTCTTTCTAACTGTTCAAAAGTTATTTAAAAAAAACAGGCGTTTTCGATGACAGCTTAACACGGACTTTGCATCACCCAATTCATCAAGTTATTAAAACAAAACACTAAAAGAAAAGTTATATAATAAATTTATATGCTCACTTTGCATATTTTTTTCAAAAAATTAATAATCAACAATAAATTCAAATAAGGCGTTTCAAATTGTCCTTAAGTTGTTAAAAAAAAAGAAGCAAAATACCCAAAAAAGGTGCCGATTTTTAAGCTATTGCATAGATTTTATTGCGGGCTTGGCGACTAAATCAAAAAAAAACCGTAACGGATATTTGTCAAAAAAGGTTCGAAAAACGTTCGGTGTTAGCAACAGGCCAAATACATAAAATTGGATCTCTATCATGAAGTTAAAGTTAAAGTTAAAGTGAAAGTTAAAGTTAAAAACAAAGTTAAAGTTAAAAACAAAGTTAAAGTTAAATTTTAAGACAAAACATGGATTAATATCAAAGAAAACAAAATGTTGCATAAATATTATAATTGCATAAGTTGATAATATGCAATAGCTTTACCGCGGCAGTCCCCGAGTGCCACACGTCCTTTTTATACTCAGTTGAGCAGAGCTCCCAGAGTATATTAAGTTTGATTGGATAACGGTTGGTTGTACAGGTATAAAGGAATCGAGATAGATATAGACTTCCATATATCAAAATCATCAGGATCGAAAAAAAATTTGATTGAGCCATGTCCGTCCGTCCGTCCGTTAACACGATAACTTGAGTAAATTTTGAGGTATCTTGATGAAATTTGGTATGTAGGTTCCTGGGCACTCATCTCAGATTGATATTTAAAATGCACGATATCGGACTATAACCACGCCCACTTTTTCGATATCGAAAATTTCGAAAAACCGAAAAAAATGCGATAATTCATTGCCAAAGACGGATAAAGCGATGAAACTAGGTAGGTGGGTTGAACTTATGACGCAGAATAGAAAATTAGTAAAATTTTGGACAATGGGCGTGGCACCGCCCACTTTTGAAAGAAGGTAATTTAAAACTTTTGCAAGCTGTAATTTGGCAGTCGTTGAAGATATCATGATGAAATTTGGAAGGAACGTTACTCCTATTACTATATGTACGCTTAATAAAAATTAGCAAAATCGGAGAAGGACCACGCCCACTTTAAAAAAAAAATTTTTTTAAGTAAAATTTTAACAAAAAATTTAATATCTTTACAGTATATAAGTAATTCAACTCCAGTAATGATATGATGCAACAAAATACAAAAGTAAAAGAAAATTTCAAAATGGGCGTGGCTCCGCCCTTTTTCATTTAATTTGTCTAGGATACTTTTAATGCCATAAGTCGAACAAAAATTTACCAATCCTTTTGAAATTTGGTAGGGGCATAGATTTTATGACGTTAACTCTTTTCTGTGAAAATGCGCGAAATTGGTTGAAGCCACGCCCAGTTTTTATACACAGTCTTCCGTCTGTCCTTCCGCATGGCCCTTAACACGATAACTTGAGCAAAAATCGACATATCTTTACTGAACTTAGTTCACGTACTTATCTGAACTCATTTTATCTTGGTATAAAAAATGAACGAAATCCGACTATGGCCACGCTTACTTTTTCGATATCGAAAATTACGAAAAATGCCATAATTCTATACCAAATACGAGAAAAGGGATGAAACATGGTAATTGGATTGGTTTATTGACGCGAAATATAACTTAAGAAAAAACTTTGTAAAATGGTTGTGACACCTACCATATTAAGTAGAAGAAAATTAAAAAGTTCTGCAGTGCGAAATAAAAAACCCTTAAAATCTTGGTAGGTATTACATATATAAATAAATTAGCGGTATCCAACAGATGTTCTGGGTCACCCTGGTCCACATTTTGGTCGATATCTGGAAAACGCCTTCACATATACAACTACCACCACTCCCTTTTAAAACTCTCATAAATACCTTTAATTTGATACCCATATCGTCCAAACAAATTCCAGTGTCACCCCTGGTCCACCTTTATGGCGATATCTCGAAACGGCTTCCATCTATAGAACTAAGGCCCACTCCCTTTTAAAATACTCATTAACACCTTTCGTTTGATACCCATATTGTACAAACTCATTCACCCCTGGTCCACCTTTATTGCGATATCTCGAAACGGCTTCCACTTATAGAACTAAGGCCTACTCCCTTTTAAAATACTCATTAACACCTTTCGTTTGATACCCATATTGGTCCACCTTTATGGCGATATCTCTGAAAAGGCGACCACCTATACAACTACCACCACTACCTTTTAAAACCCTCACTAATACCTTCAATTTGATACCCATATCGTACAAACAAATTCCAGGGTCACCCCTGGTCCACCTTTATGGCGATATCTCGAAACGGCTTCCATCTATAGAACTAAGGCCCACTCCCTTTTAAAATACTCATTAACACCTTTCGTTTGATACCCATATTGTACAAACTCATTCTAGAGTCATCCCTGGTCCACCTTTATGGCGATATCTCTGAAAAGGCGACCACCTATACAACTACCACCACTCCCTTTTAAAACCCTCATTAATACCTTTAATTTGATACCCATATCGTACAAACACATTCTAGAGTCACCCATGGTCTACCTTTATGGCGATATATCGAAACGGCTTCCATCTATGGAACTAAGGCCCACTCCCTTTTAAAATACTCATTAACACCTTTCATTTGATACCCATATTGCACAAACGCCTTCTAGAGTCACCCCTGGTCCACGTTTATGGCGATATCCCGAAAAGGCGTCCACCCATAGAACTAAGGCCCACGCCCTTTTAAAATACTCATTAACACCTTTCATTTGATACCCATATTGTACAAACGCCTTCTAGAGTCACCCCTGGTCCACGTTTATGGCGATATCCCGAAAAGGCGTCCACCCATAGAACTAAGGCCCACGCCCTTTTAAAATACTCATTAACACCTTTCATTTGATACCCATATTGTACAAACGCATTCTAGAGTTACCCCTGGTCCACCTTTATGGCGATATCTCGAAAAGGCGTCCACCTATAGAACTTAGGCCCACTCCCTTTTAAAATTATCATTAACACATTTCATTTGATACCCATACCGTACAAACAAATTCTAGAGTCAGGCCTGGTCCACCTTTATGGCGATATCCCTAAATGGCGTCCATCTATAGAACTATGGCCCACTTCCTCTTAAAATACTCTTTAATACCTTCCATTTGATACACATGTCATACAAACACATTCCAGGGTTACCCTAGGTTCTTTTTACAACATGGTGATTTTCCCTTACTTTGTCTCCACAGCTCTCAACTGAGTATGTAATGTTCGGTTACACTCGAACTTAGCCTTCCTTACTTGTTTTATTAATTTTATATTGAGATTGGCTGAAAGAATAAAAGAAATCAGTGATGCCAAATCCTTTAGTAGGTTGTAGGGGCCTAAACACTCTTTTGAAATGATTATTACCTCATACATAAGTTGAAGATATATTTACGTATGAGAAGGGTTTGAAAAATCACTTGCGCTTACATTCAAACATCTGTTGTTTATTTGCGAAACTATACAATAGCGTCTGAAATGTAAATTTTGGTTTTCACACCTCATCCTTCAACACCCAAGTCTCCTGGTTTGACGTTTCCTAAAGTTGGCGGCCCTATGCAAAACTAGTCCCTTGGATTTAATCACATTGATTATAGCCTATCAACCAAGTTTAAATATACGTAGGCACATATATTTACCAGGTGCAGCTTTGTCCTTCGCAAGAACACTCAAAAGCTTTCCCAAGACGAACAAATGACCGCGTGTGTTACTACCCTAACATAGTGGACAGTCGAACTAGTTTGAAAACTGAAGCTACGCGGTCATCCATAATGAGCTCTTATGTCATAAGGCCAGAACACAGCAGTTAACATCTTTCAACTTAAAATCGGTCGACTTTTATTCTAAAATATCGTTTTGATTTAATGAACACTATTGAAATCAATGTTGTGAACACAAACGTTTGCAAACTTTGGGCTGCATTTTAAAAAAATTATCCAGGGTCCTTGTAAAATTTTAATTATGTAGATGCGCCGAGGATTATACGATTTTCACCCATTACGCAATGACATCATCCACTTAGACTGCTTATGATTTCGGGGGCGGCATCTTTGGCCGAATAGTCACTCCATAACGTTTCAAGGTGTTTCTCGGCAGCATAGCGCGACAAAACATCCGTTGGAAAGTCTTCGGAGCTACACCTAGCGCCTCTAGGAAAGTGACGTCGACGAAGGTATGAGTTCGAAGTCGCAGTCCTATAGCTTCTGTGCTGGCATATGGTGTGAGGGTCAGGAGGCGTGGTAGCGACTGGTGGTCGGGATTGCTACTATTCTTAAAAACAGCCGAAACAACTAGAGGCGCCCTGTGCCTCATGAGTATCAAAAGACCATTAATAGCAACCGTAAGTCGCCTTTGTGCGTGACTGCCAAGAAACCACAAATGATTTAAAGAAATTTGTTCGCGACGATTATTAGGAGTTAACCCTAGGTGAAACTACGCTGTGGACGAGATATACAGACAAAAGTGTGACTATTTTATGTATCTCTATTTATTTTCAGCAGACGCAGCAGTGCCAATTCCAAAGACCGGGGTTAGGTTCGAAGCCTCTCTGAAGTAAGCAAACGAGGGACAAAATCTCGGATCTCCGAAATGGCCAACACGTTGATTTCCTTAAATACATACAAACAAAACCTTTCCTAAATATTATTTTTTTTAAATAGAAAAACCAAGCTTTGTAAAGTAAGAACACCGGCGTAAGCCGGTATATAATAGAGCCTACGACGCCGCCGCCGATAAAGTGATCGGCGTAAACCTCTAGTATGTACATACATATGTACTTATTTGTCCAATTTTTGTTTTAAATTTAAGGAAAATGGAAACATTTTATATCAAATGTGCGTTTACAAATATAAATATAATTATAGTATAACAATATGCTGAAAAGTTTGGAAGAAAAAGTTGAAATAACGTTCATGAAATTGACGCCAATGTGGTTTAACAAACGGTGCAGTGCCGTTATTTTCGCTAGAGCATGTACTAACGCGTGTGTGAATATGTATGTAGCAAATATATATGTAGCAAGCATGCGTATTTATGTATTCACATATTTACGTATATATATTGCAACATACTTTCGTACAAAGCTGTCGATGGTAATTCGGAACAAGTTTTGTTTATTTGAATTCAGATTTATGTAAGTTAATATTATTTTAATTAATATTACTAAATATAGCAATAAAATCATTAGAAATGAAATGTACTTAGGTGTAATTTATACAAATAAAAAAAAACTACGTAAGTTTAAATATATATTTATCCGGCTTTTATTATTTCCACAGGTATTAATGTCATATGAACAGAAAACTCTGTTGATGTAAAAGTTTACGATATTAATCTAGAAAAAACAGAAATAACTGTTTTGTTTATTTGACTACTAAAACGGTCAATTACGAATCAACGATTTGTGCGTAGTTGATTCAACATCTTGTTGCGACGAATAAAAATTGACAGAAATTTCGGTTGAATTGACCCGTATTTCGCTTGACTTTACCAGTCTTTTTCTTTCAGTTTAGCATATTTACGAATTCTTTCGTGAGTGTTAACAAACGCGCGTGCATACATCCTGCCTCGTTGCTCGCCAATCTACGACGACGATGATTTGACTCTTACCAACATAGCCACAGTTTCAATTTTCATTACCACTGCTCTAAGATTCAGGCGTTGGCTATTCAAAGCGCACGTGTGCCAAATTTTTCTTTTGAATCCCAGCAGACTGTAAAAATTTTAAATTGGTGAAGAAATTTTTGTATATTACACTAAAGGACCAGAAAAGACTTCAGTCCAGCCACTTATTAAGGTTCCGATATGATTCCAATAAAGCTCCCGAAATTCTTTAAAAGGAGTAAAAAAAACTCCAAATTCATTGGATTCCGAGTCATCTCGTATTTCCTATTTTAAGTTGTCCAGCACATTGATAGATGCATTTGTTTTGCTTTCAAAGCAGTTGAGGAAACATTTGCAAGAAAATTTTTTAAACGCAGTTAAGAAAGAAGTATTTCTGTTCAGACTTTATTTTATAAATATTTTACGTTTTGGTCTAATATTTGTGAGTGTGTAAAACAACAATCAGAATTTTTGTAAAAAAATACCAAACTATGTTCCAAGAGGATGGTTTGCGAATATTCGAAATAGCTCGACTTCAGCGTCAGCTACAGGAATATTTTTTTCTTTTTATGGATCTCCTGTTTTTACCTGGCCAATATATCAGGTAGATCTAAACTGCGATCATCAAAACATTAAACGATTACACAAATCGGTCAAGTTTTTTTGTTAATTATTGTTTTTTTTTTTTTATCGCAAATAATGGCAGCATTGTTTTTGTATACGGCAAGAAGAACCTTGAGCGAGGAGATGCTGGTATTAGTAGAACTATGCCGATCCGGTTTCAAGGGTTGCAAAAAGTTTCAGTTCTAAAAAAAATTAAATGGCTTCAACGAATTTTCTAATTTTCTAGTTCTAAAAAGTGACGAGTTTTAAAAGATTAAAATATTTCAAAGAGTCCCCAGTCGTAAGAGAGGTAACACGTTTTAAACAGGAAGAGGTTTCAAAACAGTGAGCAGTTCTAAAAAAGATTTCTATGCAACCAGTTTTAAAAAAACTAATAGGTCCAAAAAAGTTGCCATGTCTAAAAAAAGGTAAAGGAATACCAGTTCTATAAAAGAACAAGTAAGAACGGGACTGTCTTCGGCTGTGCCGAAGACTTCATACCTTTCATGAATAGGGCTGAACAATAATCTTATCCCGTTCGTAATCTCCGAATAATCGGATGTATAAGATAAGAAATATATAGTGAACAGATCTACACACCTTAACGATTTTTAAGATAAATATAAAATAAAAAACAGGTAGGTACTTTGTGTGAGGATGCAAAGTTTCAGGTTTTTTGTGGTCTGCGTGTAAAAACTATGACTACGAATCACGTTTTTCAACAACATATGACGTAAACGTAACTATTTGATGAAATTTGATGAATTTTGAAGCTTCTAGCCGTAAAAAGGGGGCAAAAATTAGAGTTTATATCGGGTATATAATATATATATATACCACCGATCTCTATGATTTTTTCAGACAACAATATATGCTATATACGTAAGCATTTGGTGAAATTTGAAGCTTCTAGCTGTTAAAATGGGGAAGAAATTGCGCAAAGTTTCTTATCTGAACAATCGGTTGTATGGGATATATACTATATATACCACCGGTATCTATGATTTTCTCAGACAACAATATATGCTATACACGTAAGCATTTGGTGAAATTTGAAGCTTCTAGCTGTTAAAACGGGGCAGAAATTGCGCAAAGTTTCTTATCTGAACAATCGGTTGTATGAGATATATACTATGTATACCACCGACCTCAATGATTTTTTCAGACATCAATATATGCTATACACGTAAGCATTTGGTGAAATTTGAAGCTTCTAGATGTTAAAATGGGGCCGAAATCGCAAAAAAAATATATATATACTATATATATATACCATCATATATATATTATATATATCACCGATCTCTATGATTTTTTGACACAACAATACATACTATATACGTAAGCAATCGGTAAAATTTGAAGCTTAAAGCTGTTAAAATGGGGTAGAAATTGCGAAAAGTTTCTTATCTGAACAATCGGTTGTATGAGATATATACTATATATACAACCGATCTATATGATTTTTTCAGACAACAATATATGCTATATACGTAAGCAATCGGTGAAATTTGAAGCTTATAGCTGTTAAAATGGGGTAGAAATTGCGAAAAGTTTCTTATCTGAACAATCGGTTGTATGAGATATATACTATATATACAAACGATTTCTATGATTTTTTCAGACAACAATATATGCTATATACGTAAGCAATCGGTGAAATTTGCAGCTTACAGCGTTTAAAATGGGGTAGAAATTGCGAAAAGTTTCTTATCTGAACAATCGGTTGTATGAGATATATACTATATATACAACCGATCTCTATGATTTTTTCAGACAACAATATATGCTATATACGTAAGCAATCGGTGAAATTTGAAACTTATAGCTGTTAAAATGGGGTAGAAATTGCGAAAAGTTTCTTATCTGAACAATCGGTTGTATGAGATATATACTACATATACCACCGATCTCTATGATTTTTTTAGACAACAATATATGCTATATACGTAAGTATTCGGTGAAATTTGAAGCTTCTAGCTGTTAAAATGGGGCTAAAATTTGCGAAAATATATATATATACTATATATACCACCATATATACACTATATATACCACCGATCTTTATGATTTTTTCAGACAACAATATATGCTATATACGTAAGCATTCGTTGAAATTTGAAGCCTCTAGCTCTTAAAATAGGGCATTAATTACGAAAAGTTCCTTATCTAAACAATCGGTTGTGGGGGATATATACTATATATACGACCGATCTCATCAATTTTTTCAGGAAACAATATGTGGAATATACGAAAGTATATGGTGAAGTTTGAAGCTTCAATCTGTTAAATTGGGTAAGATATTACAAAAATCCTCTTTTTCTGAAAAATCGGTTGTATGGAGGATATATGCTATAGTGGTCCGATACGGTCGGTTCCGACAAATGTCTAATCGGACACCCAAATACACCCGCTCACCAAATTTTATCAAGATATCTCAAAAATTGAGGGACTACTTTGCATACAAACAGACAGACGGACAGACGGACATGGCTAAATCAACTCAGCTCTTCAACCTGATTATTTCGGTATACTTAATGGTGGGTCTATCTATCTTCCTTTAAGGACTTACAATTTTCGGTTTCGTGACGAAATTAATATACCATTTCGTTTTCATTAAAGAGTATTTTAAAAGGGAAGTGAACCATTTCTATAGGTCGACACCTTTTCGAGATATCGCCATAAAGGTGGACCAGGGGTGCCTCTATAATGTGCTTATTTTTATTTAGCACACATATAGTAATAGGAGTAACGTTCCTGCCAAATTTCGTGATGTTATCTTCAACGACGGCCAAATTACAACTTGCAAAACTTGTAAATTAACTGCTATTCAAAGTGGGCGGTGCCACGCCCATTGCCCAAAATTTTACTAATTTTCTATTCTACGTCATAAGGTCAACCCACCTGCCAAGTTTCATCGCTTTATTCGTATTTGGCACTTTTTCGGTTTTTCGAAATTTTCAATTTCGAAATAGTGGGCCTCGTTATTGTCCGATTTAGTTCATTATACTCAGTTGAGCAGAGCTCAAAGAGTATATTAACTTTGATTGGATAACGGTTGGTTGTACAGGTATAAAGGAATCGAGATAGATATAGACTTCCATATATCAAAATCATCAGTATCGAAAAAAAATTGATTTAGCCATTTCCGTCCGTCCGTCCGTCCGTAAACACGATAACTTGAGTAAATTTTGAGTTATCTTGATGAAATTTGGTATGTAGGTTCCTGGGCACTCATCTCAGATCGCTATTTAAAATGAACGATATCGGACTATAACCACGCCCACTTTTTCGATATCGAAAATTTCGAAAAATCGAAAAAGTGCGATAATTCATTACCAAAGACGGATAAAGCGATGAAACTTGGTAGGTGGGTTGACCATATGACGCGGAATAGAAAACTATGAAAATTGTGTACAATGGGCGTGCCACCACCCACTTTTAAAAGAAGGTAATTTAAAAGTTTTGCAAGCTGAAATTTGGCAGTGTTGAAGATATCATGATGAAATTTGGCAGGAACGTTACTACTATTACTATATGTACGCTTAATAAAAATTTGCAAAATCGGATAAAGAACACGCCCACTTTTCAAAAAAAATTTTTTTAAAAGTCAAATTTTAACAAAAAGATTAATATCTTTGCTGTATATAAGTAAATTAAGTCAGCATTCAACTCCAGTAATATGATGCAACAAAATACAAAAATAAAAGAAAATTTCAAAATGGGCGTGGCTCCGCCCATTTTCATTTAGTTTGTCTAGAATACTTTTAATGCCTTAAGTCGAACAAAAATTTACCAATCCTTCTTAAATTTGGTAGGGGAATACATTCTATGACGGTAGCTGTTTTCTGTGAAAATGGGCGAAATCGGTTGAAGCCACGCCCATTTTTTATACACAGTTCACCGTCTGTCCTTCCGCTCGGCCGTTGACACGATAACTTGAGCAAAAACCGATATATCTTTACTAAACTTAGTCCACTCACTTTATCTTGGTATAAAAAATGGCCGAAATCCGACTATAACCACGCCCACTTTTTCGATATCGAGAATTACGAAAAATGAAAAAATTGCCATAATTCTATACCAAATACGAAAAAAGGGATGAAACATGGTAATTTGATTGTTTTATTGACGCAAGATAGATCTTTAGAAAAAACTATGTAAAATAGGTGTGACACCTACCATATTAAGTAGAAGAAAATGAAAAAGTTCTACAGGGCGAAATCAACAGCCCTTGGAATCTTGGCAGGAATACTGTTCGTGGTATTGCATATATAAATAAATTAGCGGTACCCGACAGATGATTTTCTGGATCACCCTGGTCCACATTTTGGTCGATATCGCGAAAACGCCTTCACATATACATCTAAGGGCCACTCGCTTTTAAAACCCTCATTACCACTTTTCATTTGATACCCATATCGTACAAACACATTCTAGAGTCACCCTGGCCCACCTTAATGGCGATATCTCGAAAAGGCGTCCACCTATACACCGAAGCCCACTCGCTTTTAAAATGCTCATTAACACCTTTCATTTGATTCCCATATCGTACAAACACATTCTAGAGTCACCTCTGGTCCACCTTTATGGCGATATCTCGAAACGGCGTCAACCTATGGAACTAAGGATCACTCCTTTTTAAAATACTCATTAGCGCCTTTCATTTGATACCCATATCGTAAAAAAATATTCTAGAGTCACCCCTGGTCCACCTCTATGGCGATATCTCGAAAAGGAGTTCACCTATAGAACTAAGCCCCATTCTCTTTTAAAATACTCACTAACACCTTTCATTTGATACCCATATCGTACAAGCACATTCTAGAGTCACGCCTGGCCCCCCTTTATGGCGATATCTCGAAAAGGCGTCCACCTATAGAATTGAGGATCACTCCCTTTTAAAATACTCATTACCACTTTTCATTTGATACCCGTATCGTACAAACACATTTTAGAGTCACCCCTGGTCCACCTTTATGGCGATATCTCGAAAAGGCGTTCACCTATAGAACTAAGGCCCATTCTCTTTTAAAATACTCACTAACACCTTTCATTTGATACCCATATCGTACAAACACATTCTAGAGTCACCCCTGTTCCACCTTTATGCCCATATCTCGAAAAGGCGTTCACCTATAGAACTAAGGCCCATTCTCTCATAAAATACTCACTAACACCTTTCATTTGATACCCATATCGTATAAACACATTCTAGAGTCACCCCTGTTCCACCTTTATGGCCATATCTCGAAAAAGCGTTCACCTATAGAACTAAAGCCCATTACCTTTTAAAATACTCATTAACACCTATCATTTGATGCCCATATCGTACAAACACATTCTAGAGTCACCCCTGTTCCACCTTTATGGCCATATCTCGAAAAGGCGTTCACCTATAGAACTAAGGCCCATTCTCTTTTAAAATACTCACTAACACCTTTCATTTGATACCCATATCGTACAAGCACATTCTAGAGTCACGCCTGGCCCCCCTTTATGGCGATATCTCGAAAAGGCGTCCACCTATAGAATTGAGGATCACTCCCTTTTAAAATACTCATTACCACTTTTCATTTGATACCCGTATCGTACAAACACATTCTAGAGTCACCCCTGGTCCACCTTTATGGCGATATCTCGAAAAGGCGTCCACCTATAGAATTGAGGATCACTCCCTTTTAAAATACTCATTACCACTTTTCATTTGATACCCGTATCGTACAAACACATTCTAGAGTCACCCCTGGTCCACCTTTATGGCGATATCTCGAAAAGGCGTTCACCTATAGAACTAAAGCCCATTCCCTTTTAAAATACTCATTAACACCTTTCATTTGATGCCCATATCGTACAAACACATTCTAGAGTCACCCCTGTTCCACCTTTATGGCCATATCTCGAAAAGGCGTTCACCTATAGAACTAAGGCCCATTCTCTCATAAAATACTCACTAACACCTTTCATTTGATACCCATATCGTACAAACACATTCTAGAGTCACCCCTGTTCCACCTTTATGGCCATATCTCGAAAAGGCGTTCACCTATAGAACTAAAGCCCATTCCCTTTTAAAATACTCATTAACACCTTTCATTTGATGCCCATATCGTACAAACACATTCTAGAGTCACCCCTGTTCCACCTTTATGGCCATATCTCGAAAAGGCGTTCACCTATAGAACTAAGGCCCATTCTCTTTTAAAATACTCACTAACACCTTTCATTTGATACCCATATCGTACAAGCACATTCTAGAGTCACGCCTGGCCCCCCTTTATGGCGATATCTCGAAAAGGCGTCCACCTATAGAATTGAGGATCACTCCCTTTTAAAATACTCATTACCACTTTTCATTTGATACCCATATCGTACAAGCACATTCTAGAGTCACGCCTGGCCCCCCTTTATGGCGATATCTCGAAAAGGCGTCCACCTATAGAATTGAGGATCACTCCCTTTTAAAATACTCATTACCACTTTTCATTTGATACCCGTATCGTACAAACACATTCTAGAGTCACCCCTGGTCCACCTTTATGGCGATATCTCGAAAACGCCTTCACATATACAACTAAGGCACACTCCCTCTTAAAATACTCATTAACACCTTTCATTTGATACCCGTATCGTACAAACAAATTCTAGAGTCACCCCTGTTCCACCTTTATGGCCATATCTCGAAAAGGCGTTCACCTATAGAACTAAAGCCCATTCCCTTTTAAAATACTCATTAACACCTTTCATTTGATGCCCATATCGTACAAACACATTCTAGAGTCACCCCTGTTCCACCTTTATGGCCATATCTCGAAAAGGCGTTCACCTATAGAACTAAGGCCCATTCTCTTTTAAAATACTCACTAACACCTTTCATTTGATACCCATATCGTACAAGCACATTCTAGAGTCACGCCTGGCCCCCCTTTATGGCGATATCTCGAAAAGGCGTCCACCTATAGAATTGAGGATCACTCCCTTTTAAAATACTCATTACCACTTTTCATTTGATACCCATATCGTACAAGCACATTCTAGAGTCACGCCTGGCCCCCCTTTATGGCGATATCTCGAAAAGGCGTCCACCTATAGAATTGAGGATCACTCCCTTTTAAAATACTCATTACCACTTTTCATTTGATACCCGTATCGTACAAACACATTCTAGAGTCACCCCTGGTCCACCTTTATGGCGATATCTCGAAAACGCCTTCACATATACAACTAAGGCACACTCCCTCTTAAAATACTCATTACCACTTTTCATTTGATACCCGTATCGTACAAACAAATTCTAGAGTCAGCCCTGGTCCACCTTTATGGCGATATCCCTAAATGGCGTCCATCCATAGAACTATGGCCTACTCTCTCTTAAAATACTCTTTATTACCTTCCATTTGATACACATGTCATACAACCGCATTCCAGGGTTACTAGGTTCATTTTCCTACATGGTGATTTTCCATGATTTTGTCTCCATAGCTCTCAACTGAGTATGTAATGTTCGGTTACACCCGAACTTAGCCTTCCTTACTCGTTTTAAATAGCGATTTGAGATGAGTGCCCAGGAACTTAAAAAAAAATAATAAATGTAAGGCGCGATAACCTCCGAAGAGATCTAAGGCCGAGCTTCTCTTCCAATTTGCGTCGTGCTCCTCTTGATTTTCCCTACAAATTGGCCGGACGGGACCTACATGTTTTATGCCGACTCCGAACGGCATCTGCAACGCAGATGAGTTTTCACTGAGAGCTTTTCATGGCAGAAATACACTCGGAGCGCTTGCCAAACACTGCCGAGAGCGATCCCGCTTAGAAAAATTTTCTTCTAATTGAAAAACCTTATCTATAAAATTGTGATGTTGCTTTACCCGGGGTATGAACCCAGGGCATACGGCGTGCTAGGCGGAGCACGCTACCATCACACCACGGTGGCCGCCACCCAGGAACTTACATACTCAAGTTATCGTGTTTACGGACGCACGGACGGACGGACATGGCTAAATGAATTTCTTTTTTCGCCCAGATCATTTTGATATATTGCCGTTATGCAACCAACATTAATATACTCTGTGAGCTCTGCTCAGCTGAGTATAAAACAAGTTGGAGAGAAAAACGTAAAGTGACAAAGCGTTGGTTAGTTGTCGAGGGGGTAAGTAAGGCCGAGCTGTGAATAACCAGCAGGCACTTGAAGCGGAATAAACAGCAGGCACTGCAACCGAACTTTGTGTCGACATATTAAAACTTTGTATGCCTTTTTGGTTATCAGTGTCAAAGACAATTACGTACAGTGCATCACAAATTATGCGCCTAATATTATATATTTTATTTCAAGAAAGAATAATAGTGTCATATTTCAAACAATATCTTCGATCATTGCTTTGTCATCCTATCTTCCTCCAAACTCTTCGATTCTGAGCGTTGGCGTATTTATCAGCGTGATGTCCATCCTTATTTCCAAAGATCGCATACCATTATAGTACCGTTTTTTTAAAGCTATCATTTCCAGCAACAACGCAAGAGACTACTGTTTATTTGCACATTTCAAAAAAACATATTTTCCAAGCAAACGCCCATGCGCAGAATGTTGTAATTGTTTAATGTTGGCAATATATTTTGTTTTAATTTTTTGTTAGACTCACGCAATAAAATTATATTTTTATACACTGAAAGAAATGGTGCTAGTAAAATCAAAGAATCGGTTCTGTTGTTCTTGAATTAACGGTGATTCGGTGAAATTGATCGAATTATGGTTAATTCGACCGAGTTCTTTGTCAAGCGAACAAATTGGTTTAGTAATTTCAACAGAAGAGAAATTGTCGCTCTTAAGTTAACAAAATTAAATATAAAATTGACAGATTCCTAATCAATCTAACTGATTTTTCTGTTAACACAACTGATCTCACTGGTCATTTCAACAGCGATAAACAGTCAATGCATGAGCAAATTTCAAGGAGAATTTTACGCTCACTGCGCTCTCTACTTTGTACTTATGACGAAAGAAAACCACCAAATCGAAAAAACACTCAAATTGGGAAAACAACAACAAACTAGTTTTTCAGTTATCAATACAAAACGAAAAAACCATTTTTGAGTTTACTGTGCATAACACTGCAAAAAATTATGCGATACCGGGAGAACTATTCATCGGGTACAATTTTGTAACTTCTCCTCCAAGCGAAATGCAAAATTGTGCCCTCTTGTTGCAAGTTTTGTTTGAACGAACAGGATTTTTCCAAAGTTAGTGACATTTTGTTCAAGTTTTTAGGAATTTTCACTCACGCGAATGAATCTAATCTTAATATTGTAACGAATTTACTTGCAAATCCTCTTATATGCAACCTTCTGCTAAGTTCGAATCACTAAACTGTTGAATAAGTAACTCCAATATTTAATAATGCAAAATGGCCTTTATTAAAGTACTTCACAATAAATAACTCTACTAGGCCCGACAGATTGCGTGCTTAATCAAAACTGACTCTCGCGCCTCTACCGTTGGTGCTTTTATACTCTGTGGTTTCCTCGTTGCATCTTCTAGGCGCTTCCAGAATTTACTTAGTTACTGCCATATAATCATAACTACAGATGCACGTTTATAGCTTCTCATATGCGCGTGTATTTGTGAGCGACACTTCCACAATTACAATTGCATACTTTTGGGAGCATCTCAGATAAGATATCTGCATGTGTTTGTGCATCTCTTCTCCGCTGCGTGTACGTACATATGAGTAGACATAATGATTGATTCGTTTATGTAGATACATAATGATTGATTTATGGATGTGCATATAAGTCACTCTTAGCATCGGCTTAGAGATGGCAATAAACCATAGTGTTGCTAATATTCGTAACACTGCCCTCCACCTAAGTCTGATCGTCCCGCCCAGACAAATCTCTCGATCTAAACGCTGCCAGCCTTTCCAAATGAACCACTTTCACTCCTTATAGTACTTGTCTACTACTTTCCTTAAATGCTCCTCCAATGTTCCATTGAATCGTTCCACCATACCATCGGACTGAGGATGCAATGCAGTTGTCCGTGTTTTTCGAATTCCCAATGATTTACACATTTCCCGGAACACAGCTGATTCGAAATTCCTGCCTTGGTCCGAATGTAACTCCATCGGTACACCATACCTTGCAACCCAATTGTTTATAAACACTTCTGCTACTGTTTCCGCTTCTTGATTTGGGATTGGGTATACCTCTGGCCATTTACTGAAATAATCCATAACCACCAGTACATATTTGTTTCCGCAGTTGCTAGTAGGAAATGGACCTGCGACATCCATAGCGATCCTTTCAAATTGCGCACCTGAGTTATATTGCTTCATCTGGCCATGACTTCGGGTTTTGAGCCCTTTCGCTCTGCTGCAAACATCGCAGTTCGCAACCCACTCAGTGACCGACTGACGGCAACCAACCCAATAGAATCTCTGTTTAATCTTCTCGAGCGTCTTCGTGATTCCAAGATGACCTCCGCTTGGACCATTATGCAGCTCGCTGAGCACGTCAGGAATCCTCTTTCTGGGAACAACTATCAGTTTCTTCTTGCATTGACCATCCTCATTCTCCCATACTCGATGAAGACAACCGGATATCAATTCTAAACTGTTCCACTGGGCCCAATATGACTTCGCAATGGGACTCTTTGCTGACATCTCTGTATCGTCTAGCTGACACTTTCTTAGTTGTTCCTTGTCCCATTCAGCCGTACAGGTTATAGCAATTGGCCAGTCATCTATAATGTCTTCTTTAGCCTCGGCCTTTGAACAGTGTTGGATTCCAAACTATATGGTCTTCATGACATTGCATCGGCATTCCCATGGGTACTACCTTTCCGATGCTCAATGGAAAAATCATAGCTTTGTAGCCGCTCGATCCACCGTGCCAATTTTCCTTCTGGACTACGGAACTGTAGAAGCCATTTCAACGCTGCGTGTGGCGCGGAATCGCTGGCCGTAGAGGTATTTGTGAAAATGTTTAATGCACTCTACCAATGCCAACAGCTCTCTCCGTGTAACGCAATAGTTCCTCTCTGGTTTTCTAATCGAATGGTTGTAGTATGCAACTACCTTCTCCTGTCCATCGACCAGTTGTGATAAAACGCCTCCTATAGCATATCCACTCGCATCTGTATCTAGAATAAAGGTTGCTCCTGGAATCGGATATGCCTACATTGGGGCAGTGCACAAACGCTCTTTCAATCTTTGGAAAGCCACTTCTTGCTCCTTCTTCCATTCAAAAGCTTTATTTTTTCTTGTAAGCTCATGGAGGCTATGGGCTACGCTGGAAAAGTTTGGTACAAATCGTCGGTAATATATGCACAGCCCAAGGAAACTTCTTAATTCATGCAAGTTCTGTGGTCTTGGCCAATCCTTTACTGCTCCTATCTTTTCCTTCGCTGTACGGATACCTTCTGTCGTTACCTTGTGACCCAAATAATTTACTTCCTTTTTAAACAACGCACACTTTTTGGGACTTAGTTTCAGACCAGCGCCAGCTATTCTCTGGAAAAATTCCTCCAAGTTTTTAAGATGTTCATCGAAGTTCTTGCCCAATACGATGATGTCGTCCAGGTATACCAAGCATGTTTTCCAATGCAGTTCTTTCAATACCTGATCCATGAGTCTCTCAAAAGTAGCCGGTGCATTACAAATGCCAAAAGGCATTACTGTAAATTGCCAAAGACCATCTCCGACGCTCAAGGCTGTTTTTTCTTTGTCTTCCTCCTTCACCTCCACTTGCCAGTAGCCACTTTTCAAGTCCAGTGTGGAAAACCATTTCGTACCAGAGAGCGTGTCCAGAGTGTCGTCAATTCTTGGCAATGGGTAGCTATCCTTTTTCGTGACGTCGTTCAACTTACACAAAACCTCATTTTCCCATCCTTCTTCTTCACAAGTACCACAGGTAAGCTTCATGGACTAGCTGATGGTTCGATAATGCCGCTGTCGCTCATTTCTTGTATGATTTGACTCACAACCGCTTCCGCTTCGCCAGTGGGACACTACGTGGAGCTTGACGGATCGGCCTCGCATCTCCAGTGTCAATTTCATGTTTCTCAACGTTGGTGCGGCCTGGTTTGGAGCCATCTTGGTCAAATATATTCCCGTACTTTAGGAGCAGTGGCTTTGTCTTACTCTGATAGTCTTCCTCTAGTCCATCTGTCCATGCCATGATGTCATCTGAAAGATCAATATTGCTAGTTGACTCCTCTTCCTGGAGCTGTTCACAATTGCTTACTAATTCAGCTTCTTGGCATCTTCCCAAAATAGCTCCTCTAATCAGTTTAAGTGGCGACTTGAACTCATTGAGTACTCTTACCGGGATACGTCCATCCTGTTTTGTTATAGCCAAGGTTTTTCGTACAAGTATGTTCGGTGTTGATTTGTTTGCTGCCTCGACAACCCACAATTTGTTTGTCCCACAATCTCCATCAACCTTTGCCCAGATGACTGCTTCGGATTTTGGTGGTATTTGCTGACTCTCTTCCACCAGCACTCGTTTACTGCTGTAGCCTCTCTCGTAGCCGAAATTAAGTGGCACATCCATTTTCTTATATCGCATCCTCTTGCTTTGCATATCAATCTTGATGCCTTGGTCGATTAAGAAGTCCACTCCAATTATGATTTCATCAACAATCTCTGCCACTATAAAATTGTGTAGTACCATGACGTTCCCAATTGCTATTTCACATGCTACTTCTCCAATTACCTGGGTGTCCTCTGCCGTGGCTATACGTAATCTTGCTCCAAGCAAAGGTCTTATCTTCTTGTTGACTAAATCTGATCGAATGATGGAATGAGATGCACCCGTATCTACAGTCAGTAAACGTTCCTTTCCATCCACATGTCCTCCGACAGTAAGATTGTTTGACCTTCTTCCAATTTGCGAGATAGAGATTATGGGGCATTCAATTGCGGGAGCCAGCTGTCGCCCCTTGCGGCTGACTCGCTTTAGTTTAACGATTGAGTGGACTTGGAGATTTGCTCATCTCCTTCAGCTCTGTGTTTACGGCCACCCACATTGTTGGAGCTATTAGGACCCGTGCTGCAATGTCGTGCAATATGACCTGCGTTGCCGCACTTGAAAAATTTAATAACTCCGGCATTTTTCTGTTGTAATCCCTTCAGTGCTTCCAAAATTGTGTCTACCCAATCTGGTTTTTCCACTTCCACACGATGAGCTTTGTGTGCTGGTTTACTCAATAGTGAGGCAGTTTCCTGAGTCAATGCATGTGATACCGTTTCTGCAAATGTTGGCTTTGGGTTTGCATATGTGCATCGCTTCGTTTCGACGTCCCGTATGCCATTTATAAAACTCTGAATTTGTATCCTTTCGGTGCATTCCACGGGTGCGTCGGCATTCGCCAAATGTGCACGCCTTTCGACATCTGACGCAAACTCCTGCAAAGTCTTATTGGCTTTTTGGTAGCGGTTTTGCAACTCTATTTGGTGTATCTGCTTCCTGTGTTCGCTTCCGTATCGCCTCTCTAGAGCGCTCATCAATGTTTCGTAGTTGTTCCGCTCTCCCTCGGGAATAGTCTGTAGGATTTCAGCAGCAAATCCTTTCAATGCCACGAATAGTGCAGCAACTTTATCTTCAGCACTCCAGTTGTTCACTGCTGCGGTCTTCTCAAACTGAATCTTAAACACCTGAAAAGGAACAGAGCCGTCAAAAGATGGAGTTTTTACCTTCGTATTGCTTGCTGAAACAGATGGCCAATTTAGTTGCAACTCCTGTATACGACTTCTCAAAGCATCCTCAAACTGCGTTATTTTCTCGTCCATGCGCGCTTCGAGTTTTGCTGATATACGCGCCTCTTACGCTTCAAGTTGTACTGTTATGCGTGTCTCTTGTTCTTTCAGTTGTGCTTCCATCTTTGAAGTAATCTGTGTCGACATTTCTGAAATACGCGCCTCCTGTGCTTCCATCTTGGATGTTAAACGTGTCTCCTGCGATTCCAGGTGAGATGCCACTGTCGATGTTTGAGCAGTTATTGCAGCCAATATCATGTTCAAGTCTGTGCTCGTAACTGTCTGCGATGTTTCGTTTTTCTCTTCAATTTGTGTTGTTGTCTCGTCGACATCAAGATGAAAGACATACTCTTCCACGTTAATTCCTTCTGCTTCAATTGCCTCTCGTAGTCGTGCCTGAAGTTCGAGTTTAATGCCGGTTGTATTCAATCCACGGCTCTCCAACTCCTTTTCAGTTGCTGGATCTTCAATTCACTGAACTTTGCCATGTCCTTTTTGTCCTCTGGAATTTATTCAACAATTCCTCTTCTGACACCAATTTTACTTGCAAATCCTCTTATATGCAACCTTCTGCTAAGTTCGAATCACTAAACTGGTGAATAAATAGCTCCAGTATTTAATAATGCAAAATGGCCTTTATTAAAGTACCCACAATAAATAGCTCTACTATTGCTCGACAGATAGCGTGCTTAATCAAGACTGACTCTCGCGCCTCTACCGTTGGTGCTTTTATACTCTGTGATTTCCTCGTTGCGTCTTCTAGGCGCTTCCAGAATTTACTTAGTTACTGCCATATAATCATAACTACAGATGCACGTTTATAGCTTCTCATATGCGCGTGTATTTGTGAGCGACACTTCCGCAATTACAATTGCATACTTTTGGGAGCACCTCAGATAAGATATCTGCATGTGTTTGTGCATCTCTTCTCCGCTGCGTGTACGTACATATGTATGTGTAGACATAATGATTGATTCGTTTATGTAGATACACAATGATTGATTTATGGACGTGCATACAAGTCATTCTTAGCATGGGCTTAGAGATGACAATACCCCATAGTGTTGCTAATATTCGTAAAAATATATAAAAAAAAAACACGTGTCACAAGTTTTAGGCCAATGGACTCCTAAACTACTGAACCAATTTTGAATTTTTGGGTTTCTGAGGGGGCCCGCGATTTAGAGGTACTATGACATTTTTTTTAATACAGGAGAGTCTTTAGTTGTTCCATGTGCAATTTTTAAGCCGAATTTGAAAAGCAACGAAAATCTGCATTTCGTTTTAATATTATAGTGAAGTGTGAAAAATAAAAATATATATATATAAAAAGAAAGGCTAAAATGTGTGTTAGTTGGTCGCCGGTGTTTGAAGAGATGCGTCGGTCGATTTTGTTCAAACTTTCACACAAGTTGCGTAAACCTCACGCGGTGGTTACCAATGGTACAGGGTCTCGAGATATAGGACAAAACGTGGGCCAGTGAATGCCTAGACATTGTTTATACAATATGGATATCAAATGAAAGCTGTTGATGAGTGCTTTGGTACAGAGTAATATATTATCCAGAGACGGACTAGGACTCGGAGTGGGACTGGAATAAAATACATACCACCCTCTGGGACAGGCAATAAGGGATGCAGAAGAATGAGAAGGAATTGAGAGAAGAGAAAAGAGAGAAGGAGATTGAGAAAGAGATAGAATGAGACGAAGATGGAGATAAATGAAGCAAAAAAGACGGAGGGAGGAGTGAATAAAAGGATTAGGAAAAAGTGAAGAGGGGGAAGGGCAGATAGGCCAAATTTAGGGCAGGACAACGTATGCCGGGTCTTCTAGTAAGATAATAAAAAATAATTTTAAAAAAATGTTTAAGTTAAACGCTTTTATTGAAAACAATACTTACATGAAATAATAATAATACTAAAAGCTAGAAAATAATTAGCTAGGTCCTAGGTACTAGTCATCACACTCCTCATTAATCTAGGGCGTTGATCAGACAATTAAATAAAAGCATTGGGCGCGTAAAATTTCTAAAAATGTGGAGCGTAGCATAACCTGATTAAGGTTCAGTTGGTCTTCCTTATGACTATCAATAGAAATTTACGCGTCCAACGCTTTTATTTAATTGTCTGATCAACGCCCTAGATTGATGACGAGTGTGATTACTAGTCCTAGGACCTACCTAATTATTTTCTAGCTCTTAGTATTATTATTATTTCATGTAAGTATTGTTTTTAATAAAACCGTTTAACTAAAAAAAATTTTTTTAATTATTTTATTTTCAAGTGTTTAGTCTTTATTTAATTGCCTATTATTTCTCATTCTATTTAGTTCATTTAGTGACTCATTATTACAATCCTTGCACAGACTTTAGCCGACTCTGCGCCACGTATGCTTGTCTCTCCTCGAACTCCAAAATATTTTGATGTCACTTCTACCGGACTGTATGTAATATTTGTTTCAAATATGAGCCAAATCGGACCACAAATACGATTTTTTAAAATATTTCGACCCATGTGCCACCTATCGGAGATTTTTTTTCGTATTATTGCATTGCCATCAGGTTCTGAACTATATTCCAAGTTTCAAGCTTGTAGATTATCGGGAAGTTAATTAAATTTACAACGGCCGGCCGTGCAGCCTGTCAAGTCAACCTAAATAAAACCGTTTAAAACATCATTTTTAAAGTTGATGTTTCCGACAACATAAAGTAAACGAATTACATGTAAAGTTACTCCAGTGGTGAATTACCTTCCCGCCATTTGATTCTTTACTTGTCTATAACTTACGGGTTCTCTATTTAAAATGTTATGTCAAACATTTATACTAAAAGTTTTGTTCGAAACAACCAAGTGTGGCAACTCTAAAATACGGTCTTATTGTACACGTATCACTTAACCTATGTGAACTTAATACCACAATTCAACTGTACAAATATAAAAACGAGCAATTCAATTTTCCCTTCAAAAAGAATAGAGTATACGTGTTAATTTCATTTCGCTAGAATAAACATAACAACCTTGAATTTGTTGTTTTGGTAGAACAAAAGCTATTTGTTCAACTGATTTAGAATTTGTATTACGCTTGACGCATTAACCATAAAAAATAATAATGCTTGGCGCGATTTATATCCAAGAAGATTTGTTCCGAACTTCTCTTAGAATTTGCGTCTTGCTCCCTCTTGATTTTCGCTACAAATTGGCAGATGGGGCATATATGTTTTATGCCGATTCCAAACGGAGCTGACCCAAGGAAGTTGCGTTTTCACTGAAAAGTTTTTCATAGTAGAAATACGCTTGGAGTGTACTCGTATGCCAAATCACTGCCGAGGGGCGACCGCGCTTGGACATATTGTTTTCCAATTGAAACTTGAACTCAGGACCTTCGGTGTGGTATGCGAAGCACGCTCCCACCACACGACGGCGGCCACTTTTTATCAATAAGTGGTTTGAGATTTTGGCAGGCACACTGTAAAAAGTTTAAGCCTAAATCTGAAACGTGTTGCTCGTATGATCGAACCAAATTTTCTTTAAATATAGATTATAATGGTCTTCCTGAAAGTCAGTATATAGCACTGGGTTTCAATTTGAAACTGGAGACGTCTACACTTAACGTTATAAAAAAAAATAGTGGGCGGTTCCCTGAAATTCTTTCAGTCAGTAACTAGTGATAACATTTCTGGTTCGGAACTAGACCTAAATTGCCAAATAAGTACCTACAAGTTCGGTATTAAAAAGATTTTACCCAGTTATAAAATCGGCAGCTTGGGATCTTATTTTTCACATTTAATTTGAGAAATTTGTCATCTACAAAAAAACTGCTACCAGCTTTAATTAACTCGACTATGAGTATGGTTTCTTTTCCCAAACTTTCCCACTGGCTCGGAGGTATCGATAAATGCTCTAATATCGTACTAGAAGCAGCATTTAGAATTTCTTTTCGGTTTGGAACCGAGGAAATAATACAAAGAAAACAAGTAAGCTGTACTTTTAATACGAGTTCCAATAAACTATTTCCAAACTGGAAATATGTATCTAGTTAGGAGCTATTGAAAAGTTAATGCAACTCAAACAAAGTGGGACATTGCCATGTTAAACTCGACAGTTGGAAGCATGTAAAACATATAGAGGGTGAACTAGTAGAGGTTCCGAATGTACTAGAAATGCACCAGTTTTTAACTAGACATTTTTTGTACAGCGTTGCTCTACCCAGTGTGTAAAAAATCATTTCAAAACCCCTGGGTCGATTTGTATGGACGAAAGTTGACTGATATCGCGCCATCGATTTTTCGATAGGATTTGGGCTCAGGAAAAAAAGTTCCACTACGCGTACCCAAAAAAATAATTTTCGAGCCCGAGAAAAAAAAATGGCGAAAGGGTAAATTTTTCGACAAAAACACTCACCAAAACCCAAAAAATATATTTTTTTTTCAGAAAACTGTTGTAAAAACTTTGGCGATAACAGTTTAAAAAAAAAAATATCGATGGCGCGATATTGACAAAGATTCGCTAACTTGTAGCACTTTTCACAAATAAAATTTGTTATTTTTAAATTTCCAGCACCAAATTTAAACTCTTAGGATATGTTTTGAAACCAGACGTTTCTATTCCAGTTTCTGTTTTTAGATTTTTGAAATCGTTTGCTTTTGTTACAAACCCCTAAGTGACTACAAGTTTGTATTTTTGGATTTTTTGAAACTTTTTTGGTTTTGTTTTAAAACTATTTTTATATTTTAAACTTATTGTTTAAACAAGTTTTAAATTGAAATTGAATAAAATTAAAAAAAAAGAACAATATTAAATTGAGAGGTTTCCATTTTCGTGGCGAAGTGATTCAAAAAGTGTTTAAACCGATGAATGGTTAAAAATTTAGGCTCAGATTTCTAACCGTGCATTTGCACCCGAAAATTCAACAAAAATAATATATATATATATATATATATATAGCGCCACCACTGTATATAAATAGCGCGCACAAAACTTTTCTTGCTTAAGTTACTTTATACTAAACGAGCAGCGTAAAACGTCAGGAACTAGTAAAATGAATTTCCACAATCATATCGTGATCTTGGTTATAGTACTTAGCGGTCTTTTTACCCGTATAAATTCGGACATCGACAATTATTTGGTACACTTATTTTATGGACAAGCATATCATTGCGGCGGTGCATTAGTCAGTTGGCAAATAGTAATCACAGCTGCGGCATGCACGAAAAATCGAGATGAAACTTTCATGGACGTTTCACATAGTACATATTTTCTCGAACCACGTCGCAAAGTATGGCGTGTATATTATCAAACTACTAATTCAGGATGCAGAGATGACGTTAATGATATAGCTGGAATTAAACTGGAGGAACCCTTTGAAAATAGTAATTTTATGGAGCCAGTAAAACTTTGCGCAAATGAACTTTCGGTGGGCACAAAGTTGACAATTAGAGAATGGATTGCACAATCTAAAAGCAAACCAAATAATTTTAAACTCGTAACACATGACGTAACTATAGGAGAACCAAAGGACTGTAGTGATTACCCCGAAGAAAAAAATTTGTTATGTGCAAAAGACGACAGAGAATTCTATTTTAGATTTGATGGAGCACCGGGCTTCCTAAATGACCGACTTTGTGCGGTGGGAACATATTCGACGGCCTACGAAAATCCGAAACTTTATGTAAATGTAACTGATCCACAAATTCAGGATTTCATAATAGATTTGATTAACAAGTGTTAAGTCAATTATTACTCTATCTTGGCTAAACGCTCCATTTCAGATTTATTTCATAGACGTCTCAGCTCACTTCAAAATATGTGACCCGATCTATGAAAAGGTGGCTTATGACTCAAAAAATAAATTGCGAGAAACAGCTGTTAAAGATAAACAATGCATTTCTTCAGGACGCTTGTGCTCTTCTTTTTTTTTTTTTTGTTTGAGTCATAAGCCACCTTTTCATAGACCGGGTCACATATATTGAATTTAAACTGATATGGGGCGTTGTGAAATAAAATACTGAAGGGAGGCCCCATGAGGAAGTGAACTTTGGTGCGAGAAAAATGTATCTTATAAAACTGGGGATAGTATGTACCTATACAAAAAATAAATTTTATCTTCAAACAATTTTGAATTTCTTTTTTTCTTTTTAAAATAAAATGTGGATTTAACTTTTTCAATAAGGTTAAAATAGTATGTTCTATCATACGATTTGTTGTTTTTTGCTGGTATTGTTTGATGTGCTTGTATTATATTTGCGTTTCATGGTTTGGTACACCTTATAGGTGTTTCGGTTCTTTTGGTGTGCTCTTCGTTTGAACATTTTTGGTAATTTTTATAGCCTTTTTCGTAAATGTTGTGCTATAATTTTATGAGCTTAAAGACCGTAGGCAAAATAAAACACAATGTTTAAAATTGCCTTATTTTGTTTTATTGATTTTCCGACAGAGTGGATAAGTGATGTATATTGGAACGATTTTCCGTCATCCTTTGTCAAATTTGGTTTCGAGACAAACCGGTTTCGGCGTTGTGCCATCATCATGTCGAGAACGAAAATCGTTCCAATATACATGAGATTGAAGCCGAAATCTCGACAAATTAAAAATCAATGGAATTTTAAACATTGTGTTTTATTTTACCTTTTAAGCTCATAAAATTAACACAATATTTCATTTAATTATTCATTTAATAATTTTCGAAAACTTCCAAGTAGATGGGAACTGTATCTAAATCCGTAATAATCGAAGGAAAATAAGGCAACCCCACTTAAGTATATTTCTATTCAAGAACGGCGTAAAATACCTGTAGTTTTAAACACTACGGACTCATTCAGTCTATGTGAGGTCCTCACGTGCCGGCCAGGTTAACCTAACCTCTAGTTTTATATGCACATTACCATGTCTTATATCGAATATTTAAAAAATAAATCTTCATAAAGACGCCAACGACAGTTAGAATGTTTTTTTCGTCTGACACCCATATCGCCATTTTCCATATAATGGGTCACCCCATGTGAAAACTCATTTGGCTTTGAACGGCTCTAATAGACTCTTCTCATTTCTTATTGAACTGGTTGTTGTTGTTGTGTTAAAAGTGTTTCGCCTCATTCAATGGGTGTCGAAAAAACCCTCTAACGGAAACCAAGGAAACTAGCAGTTTCAACAGGGGTGGACCATAGGGAGATTGGTATTAGAGGCCTAGGTTGCAGGAGGAGTTGATTCTGGACAACCTGCTACAGTATCTACAACAAAGTTGGGTCAGGGTGACTCGTGTCTCCCTTGGTAGTGTGCTTTCTTCTTCTGCAAAACTAGTATATTTCTTATTAACAACGGGGTTGACCGGTCGCGTCAAAAGCGTTTACCGATTCTGTGTGGTTTTGACCAAGTGCCTTCCCATGCTCGTCTGGATCAAACGGCTGTGTTCTCAGCTGCCGGATCTCATCATAGTGAAGTTGTTTGCTAATTAAGCAAAAACTGTCTGTTCAACATTTCGTTGTGCGCTTTAATGTTGAGCTCTTCAGTCTCGCTATGTAGGTGATGTTCAAGGGTCATAAGGAGACATCCCGTGGCAGTTCTCCTGTTGCAGCATTTTTACAGGCCTGCATCCCTTTTTGGTATGTGTTTTTAGGAACAGGCATAAGCGGCCGGCCAATTGCTTTGTACGTGGTTAGCAACGTTTATTTATCTTTTCCCCAAGCTCTGCCAATTTCGGTGGCAAGCGCCTTGAAGGTGAGTGTATTATCGAACGTAACTCCCAAGATCTTTGAACGTCCAATATTTGCATCATCTATTCCTTCCGTGGCCGTGTATTTGTTCGATGATAGTGCCAGGTCGCGTGAGGTGAAGAAACTTGAAAAACTGAGGATATATCTGTTTATTGTAGAAACTAGTGCGTCTGTTGGAGGACCAGGTCCCGTTGCCATTATCATGCCACCGTTGGGTAGGAAATGGTAGCAACTCTTTCTGGTAGGGAAGAGGGCTTTGATATGTAGAACTGAAACAGAGTTGGAGATAAGACACCACCCTGTGGTACCCCCTATTTAATTCTCCTAGGCTTTAAGATTTCTTTCCTGCATTGAACCGACGCTTGCCGACCATTCAGATAAATTGCGGTCCATTTTTTTGACAAGGGCGAAGGGATGAGTAGCGTGCCGTGGTTGACTGCGTCAAAAGCTTTCGAACTATCAAGTGCCACGAGCACCGTCCGACCGGGTTTTCCTAAATTAATCCGTAATTTATCTGAGTGTTTATGACGTTTAGCGCGGTGGTAGTCGTACGCATTATGCGGAAGCCATATTAGTGGACGCCTGTGCAAAGATTCGCAGTGAAATGAGGGAGCAAGGCTGTTATGATATGATATGATTCGCCTCAGTTAGGTTGTTTCCCAGACTTTAGTAGCGGAATTATCCTTGCCATTTTCTATTGTTCGGGAATGACATAGAACATCAACGACAGGTTGAAAACTTTTGTTGGGTAGTTTATTCAATCAGCGCCAAGGTTTTTTGGCATTGGCATGGCTATTCCATCTGGGTTTATTGTATTAGAGGGCTTGGCCTTTTTCATGGCTTCTTCCACCTCTGTAGGGGCGATGGTAATGTGCGACTAGTCGCGTTTGTATTTATGTGCCAGTCTGTTTACATGACGTGTGACCTTGTCTACTGAAGCATACATTACACCCTATTTAATTATTGGGTAGTTAATTTGCATAGCCGCACACGGATTCCAAATACCTGCGACCGATCACAAATTGTTATCAATATCCTCTAACGGGAGTCCAAGGAAACTTGCTGTTTCATCAGGGGTGGACCATAATGAAAGGGGTGTTACAGGCGTTGGTTCCACATTACAATTAAATAGATGGTTGGTGTCATGTGGGGAAATATTGCAAGCGGGGCATACATTTTGTCTGTCGGGGCTGATTCTGGATAGGTAAGAGTTTAACCTGTTACAGTATCCAGAACGAAGTTGAGCCAGAGTGACTCGCGTTTCCCTGGCGAGTATGCGTTCCTCTTCCGCAAGTTTTGGGTACTGTTCTTTGAGTACTGGATTCACCGGGCAATTCCCGGCATAAAGGTCCGACGCCTGTTTGTGGAGTTCAAAGGACCTTCTTGTGTTTTTTTGCTTCATACGGCTGAGTTCTCAGGTGCCGTATTTCCTCAAAATTCCCTAGGCGGTGTTCGCTCATCAATCAGATGTCTGTTGGGATGCCCAGGTTTCTGGGTATTCAACAGGAACTGTTTGGTTAGCATCTCATTTCTCTCCTTGATGGGGAGTATTCTCCCCTCATTATGTAGATGTATTCTGGGGACATAAGACAGCCCGTGGCGGTTCTGAGAGCAGTATTTTGGCAGTTCTGTAGCTTCTTCCAGTGGTTAATTTTTAGGCTTGGCGACCATATACGGGACGCGAAGCACGCAATCGGCTGGCCAATTGCTTTGTATGTGGTAATGAGCGTTTCTTTGTCTTTTCCCCAAGTACTGCCGGCAAGGGATTTGAGGATTTTATTACGGCTATGGATTTTCGATACAATTGCGGCCGCGTGCTCACCAAAATGTAGATCCTGATCAAACGTCACACCCAAGATTTTAGGGTGTAGGACAGTCAGTAGCGTAGTGCCATGGCGTGGATGTTCAAAATGGTCGACATTTGGGACGTCCATGTTGTAAAGAAGGTCGCGGTGGATTTAGTCGGTGATAGTGCCAGGTTTCGCGAGGCGAAAAAACTGGAGAGATCAGGGAGGTAGCCGTTTATTCTGTTGCAAAGCTTATCGATCTGTGGGCCTGGGCCTGTGGCCATTATTGTGCAGCCATTGGCGTAGGAAACGATAGTAATTCCTTCTGGTGACGAAGGTAGCTTAGATATGTAGAAATTAAACAAAAGTGGGGATAGGACACCACCCTGTGACACCCCCTGTTTAATTCTTCTTGGTTTTGATGTTTCATTTTCATTGCACCGATGCCTGCCGACCACCCAGATAATCTGCGGTCGACCTTTTAAGACATGGGGAAGGGTAGACCCTTCCAGCTCTTGCAGTAACGTGCCATGGTTGACCGTATCAAAAGCTTTTAATAGGTCTAGCGCAACGAGTACTGTTCTATGGTGGGGGTTTAGATTTAAACCGCAATTTATCTGGGTGCTGATGGCATTTAGCGCGGTGGTGGTGCTATGGAGTTTTCTGAAGCCATGCTGATGACAGGCTAGCTGCAAATTTGCTTTGAAGTAGGGGAGCAAAATGGCTTCAAGCGTCTTGGCTACTGGTGAAAGGAGAGATATCGGGCGATATGACTCTCCTATGTTAGCTGGTTTCCCAGGCTTTAGTAGTGGGACCACCTTGGCCATTTTCCATTTTTCGGGTATGACAAAGGTGGAAAGAGACAGGTTGAAGACATGTGCTAAATATTTGAAACCCTCTTTCCCTAGGCTTTTAAGCATCGGCATGGCTTTGCCGTCTGGGCCCACTTCTTTGGATGTTTTGACCGATGGCATCCTCAACCTCTTTGGCGGTGATGGTAATTGGTGACGCGCTGAATTTGTGTTTATGTGCGTGTCTATTGGCTCTCCTTCTATCTTTGTCGACCGTAGGATGCATTATATATTGTCGGCAGAAAGCGCTCGCGCATTTTTTCGCGTCCGACAGCACTTTGTCGCCAAAGGCGATGGACACTTTGTCTTTGTGCTTAGTCGGATTCGATAGGGACTTTACGGTGGACCAAAGTTTACCCACACCGGTAGAGAGGTTACAACCTCTTAGGTGCTCCTCCCATTTCGCCCGCTTGTGTTCATCTACAAGCAATCTGATGCGTTGGTTTATATCCCTTATTTGGGGGTCGCCTGGGTCAAGCTGTCTTATAAGGTCACATTCTCTCGCTAAGTTTGCGGCCTCCGCCGGGAAGTGGGGCCGGATTTCGGGAATTCTCCCGGCGGGAATGAAATGTGCCGAGGCGGATTTAATGACCTTACGGAAGGCACGCTCCCCTTGGCGGGCATCAGTCGGGATAGGGAGGGCAGCTAGGCGGCTGTCTGTAAAGGATTTATATTCTTCCCACTTTCCTTTTTTGAAGTTTATGAAAGTGCGTTTTTCAGTGACGATGAAGTCGGCGTTACGCTCAAGCGAAATAAGTATGGGCAGGTGGTCGGATGCCAATGTTACCATCGGCTGGCAGTTGACGCAGTTTACGAGTCCTGCGCTCACGATTCATATATCCGGCAAACTGTGACAGCTTCCTACCATACGTGTGGGGGAGTCTCCGTTTATTGTGCAGCACGTCTGTTCTTCTATTTGATCCGCCAACATCACACCCCTACTGTCTGCCTGCAAGTTTGGATGCCATAGATCGTGATGGGCATTGAAATCGCCTAAGATAATGCGATTATTGCCAGTGAGTAAAGCGCTGATATTAGGGCGGTATCCACTGGAGTAACAAGTGGCAGGAGGGTTGTAGATGTTGATAATTTCTAGGTTTGCATCGCCTGACCGGGCAGATAAGCCTTGACGTTCTAAGACACTGTCCCTGCGGCCGATGTCGGGATCAAATATATGATATTGCACAGAGTGGTGTATGATAAACGCGAGACCGCCTCCATTTCCGCTCTCACGATCTTTTCTGTGGACCTTATACCCAGAACAGGTCTGCAGTGCATTTTTGCTGTGAGTTTAGTCTCTTGAATAGCAGCAATGCGGATGTTGTGCCGCTTCATGAAATCGACTATCTCCGTGATCTTCCCAGTTAATCCATTACAGTTTAACTGCAGAATTCTGAAGTGCATAGGGGGAGACGTCGTCACTCTGGGAGTAAGTGACGGGTGACTACGCCTAGGTTGTGGAAAGCCAGGACGCTTCTGCTGTTGTGGCCCTGGGACTGGACATCCTTGGGTAAGCATTGGGGTACCGGTGTATTTGGGTATACGGTCTGGCGCAGATTACGTGACGGCCTAGGGCGTGAACAGCAAGGAGCCACAAAAGATTTATAGAAGTTACGTGGACGTCTGGTTTTGGGATCTAGCCCAGAGCAACCTGTCCGATGCAACCATCCCTTACACGAGACACACTGACAAGAGTATGACCGTCCTAAAAAGATTCTTTTCCGGCAGATGCAGCAAAACCATTTCTCAGGACCGGGGTCAGGACACGGACCCGGATTGGGTTCGATACCTTCCCGGAGCAAGAGAATATGGAGCAGTCCCACTGCAAGGAGCTGCTGGGAGGATGACAATTTGTGGGAGGGACGCAACAAGTTAAATGGGGTTACACTGAAATGACAGTCCTTGGTTGGGAAAAATCCCGAGTCACTCTGGTACATAGAACCGACGGCCTATGGAAGCGCGGGGTCTCATCAGACAGTTGTATGTTAGGATGCCCAGGTTTCTGAATATTTAACAGAAACTGCTTGTTCATCATTTCATTTCTCTCAGGCATACATAACATTTGTTCTTTTAAATCGCTGACCATATCGAAGTTGCGCAGCATACAAGGAGCTGATAAATTTCTTTATAGGTAGCTATGAGTGTTTATTTATCTCTATCCCAATGGCTGCCACCGATGGACTTGAAGATTTCGAACTGTAGGTACAAATGCGGCTGCATGCTCGCCAAAATGCAGACCAATATCGAACGCCAGTCCCCTTGGATGTCCAATAATAAAAAAAAAAAAATGTAAGGCGCGATAACCTCCGAAGAGATCTAAGGCCGAGCTTCTCTTCCAATTTGCGTCGTGCTCCTCTTGATTTTTCCCTACAAATTGGTCGGACGGGACCTACATGTTTTATGCCGACTCCGAACGGCATCTGCAAGGCAGATGAGTTTTCACTGAGAGCTTTTCATGGCAGAAATACAATCGGAGCGCTTGCCAGACACTGCCGAGGGGCGACCCCGCTTAGAAAAATTTTCTTCGAATTGAAAAATCTTATTTCTAAAATTTTGATGTTGCTTTGCCCGGGAGTTGAACCCAGGGCATACGGTGTGATAGGCGGAGCACGCTACCATCACACCACGGTGGCCGCAATGTCCAATAATACCGACATTAATTTTGTCCACATATTGAATGTGGACTTGATCGATCTTGGCACCAACTTAGGTTGAGTGGCTGCCGCCCCGACATTGGGAGATTACTTGGACAACAAGAAGGCCCGTTGTGATTCTAGCTATAGCTATTTAGAGGACCGTTGCAGGGCACGTAGTTTCGAATGAGACCAATGTCCACCCTGAATAGGTCTTTCGGAGATTCTAGTGGGCCGAGACTGAAATAATTTCGCCTAGCTCTGGCAAAAGCTAAATAATCAGGCATGAAATGTCTAGATGATTCCACCTCGTCATCCTCCATACAGTTGCATCATGGAAGGGCTCGCAGTATATATAGCTTCATCGCACAGAGTGCTGTTGAACAGTTACCCAAAAATTTCAGCAAACCGGATGCTATAAACTGCTGTCAATGGATTCGTTACCTTTTACCCGGCCAGCGCTTGTTAGCTGAGCCGTACCCATCTGTACGGCCGTACTATGTAACTCGCTTGGAAGAAAATTTTATTCGGATTTGAGAAAAAATTTATGCAATTAGACAGCCTTCGAATGGCACTCGAGTTACATAATATGATCCCTAAGTCCAGATCAAAGAGCAGAATTGTGTTGAGTTCATATTATAAAGCCAGTACACAGCCCTTCGCGAAAGTCTCGAGCTCTTGACGATGACCATCTGTAACAGTTCAAGGCAACCCAAACCTGCCTTTCACATTGGATAAATGATAAGATAGCCCGTCAGAGCATTCCAATCATTACATTCCTAACCGTTGCTACCCCTTTTAGCGGACACTACAGCGAAGAACTAGTGGCTTATGATGGTACAAAGTTATTTAACTTCATCTTTACTAGTTAGCAGCTCCGGTAGTAGCCTGTTTTGCAAAGGGTAAATTCGAAGCTGCTAAGAATGCTTGAGTGCCCTTGGTTCATAGGGGTAGAACTCATATCACGAAGTCTGTATACTGTCCACTATGCTTATCGTGTTTGTATTCAGCTTTTTGTTTAACGCCTAACCCGACGTCATGGATAATCCAAGAACATCACAACCCTTTTTAGGCCCAATCAATCCCATCTATCAGACTATGTAAACAGAGCTCTCTTAATCGGTATTCAAGGGATGGTTATCACAAAACAAAGCGGTATAGCTTCAGAGCTTCCCCATTCCAATTGTCAACCTCACCTACTGGATGCATATCGATGTATATTAGAACGATTTCCCGTCACCCTTTGTCAAATTTGGTTTCGAGACAAACCGGTTTCGGCGTTGAAATGTTTAGAAAATGAAAGATGTTAAGCCTTCAGTGGTCAAACATTAATTCTTGTTTATTAAATAAATTCTTTCTCTTTTATAGTAATTTACTTAACCTATACATTCATAAATATCTTAATACTAATAACTAAAAATATGTACATTGGAAATGGGGTATGCATACATGTAAGTTTGTATACAGTCTTTGTATACATGTAGTTTTGTATGCCTGACTCCATACATGTAGATTTGTATACGTTGTTAGCAACGTCAGCAGATCAATGGAAGTACTTTGGTTAATACTATGCATACATGTAAGTTTGTATGCCTTTTCGCAACGTCGGCAGATTGATGCGAGTATTTTGGTTAGTTCCCATAATTGGTTGTATGTAATAAGCAAAATTTATTAGCTGTGAACGGACAAGGGTTTCATATTCGGCATTCCATTTATGTTAGCTAACCGCTGGGTTAGTTCAATAATTTATGTTGGATAATATTGTAATATGATTATTACTAAAATGTATTTGGCATAGAAGTTCATGATGCGTAATGCCGCAAGTGTATTACATAGATGGGTATGACGTATAATGCTACACCATCCGCTTTAGAAAACGAGGGTTATACAATTGTTTTGTGAACAATTGTATAAGACTCTTTGTCGTATTTTCAATGATTTTGATATTATACTGTTACTTGATATTGTAGTAAAAGAGGTTGTGTACTTTGTTTCTGATTTGCTGACCTTAATATATTTATTGTTTACATTTTATGCATATCCCTTTTTTGAAATTTTAAATTTAATAATTATTTTACTTATTTTACTTATTTATATATTTTATTTATTTTATAGCCGGATTTTAAATGTGTGCACTCACTTAAAATCCGCTTGCATTTGGAAATTTTTATTAACTAACCGAGTAAATTTGAATACTATGGTTGAAATAGATTTTTTTTTTTTTTGTATTGATATTCCCGTTACCATTTTCTAGTCAATTGAAGTAAGAATATTTCTTTCTACTATTCAATTCTATTTAGCGTAAAAGATATTTCCTATTACTATTTCCTATTCTATTTTACCGGAGTTAAAGTAAAAATACTTTTCCTAAAATTATGATATCTATAAAAGCGAGTTTTTATAGCTTAAACACCTCATACTTATATATATTTCTTTAATTATTTTTATTAAATAACACCTTTTCCTAGTTATTATCAAATTGTATAGCTACTTATTCAGAAAATTTAGTAGCTGTAGTTGGTGGAAGAGCGAGGTAATTTATATTAGTTGTAGTAGTTTAGCTGATTAGTGGAAGGTACAGTGGGTGCAAAGAAAAATGTTTCGTATTTTTTAAATGTTATTTTTATATTTTCGATAATTTCCCTATTTTCCAGCAACATCTTTGATCTTATGTGTCATGCGATTTCTGCGGCGGCCACCAAGACAGAATCGTCATGACTTTTATGAAGAATTATTTTTATTTCTATACCGGGATTGTCACATGCATAACCTCTTTGGTTAGTGCAATTATTTGATCTTTGAGAACTTGGGTACCATTTATTATTTTATAAATTCGCCTACTGCAGTAAATATTCAATTATTTTCACCAATTTGTCCCTCAGGACAACCGTATTTTCCTTATAAATTTCAAGTCCTGGATTGCCGGCATTTCTTTTATGCCTGGTCGAATATTCAATCTGGTTGCTTGAAAATTTTTCTACGCTGCCATTTTTCTATCCTAAGATGAAAACGAGCGCGACTAGTCTTTTCTTGCAAATTTATATAGCGCTTTAATATATACATATATATAGGTTCTCGTTGTGACTTTTTCTTCATGCTTGTTGTTATGGGCTGGTTGTAAAATATTTGTATTTTTTTTTTTTCTTTAGGTCTTGCTTACTTCCGTCAGGAACATTCAACGGAATTATGCAAGTTTTTTATTTGCTATTGATTTTAGGCAGAACTCTCGAAGCTGCGTTTGCTGTCGATTTCTACATTTTGAAATTTATGTGAAGTATTTATTGCCCTTCCTCGGCTTTGGAAATATGGGTAGAATGAAAAAAAAATTTATACGCGTTGTTGCACGTTATTCGTTTGCCTATATTTAAATTTCATATATGTTTTAAGTATAGCGGCTATCGCTATGATCAATAGCACTATCGTGCATATTAAAGCACCTAGCCAAATGTCTGTAGGTTTTGTGTCCACTTGGGCTTGTGGCTCATATTTTATCAATTTGTTGTCAACTACTTCGTCTTCAGAGGTTTCTTTGCCGAATTCATAGCCAGCTATTGCTATAATTATGCCTTGGGCTATTTTTGTCCACCAAGACATTTTGAAATATAATTATCTTCCTGCTTCTATGAGTAATGAACTAAATTAAATTTTTAATAAAATTTTTTGATTTTATTCTTTTATCCTATGCATTCCATTTTACTTTTGATATTCATTGATTTTTAATAAATTTACTATATTTAATTAATTGACATTTTAACAATTTACTTCTAAAATTGTAATTTTTGTTTTACTTTAGAATTTTTCATTTCTGATTTAGGATTTCGGTATTTTAAATTTAAAAAAATTTTCTAATTTTTGTTTTCTTTTGTTTAATTCATTTTACAAAGTAACTAATATTTTTCTTTAGATTTTAGAAATAGTAATTTTTTTTTTTTTTTTAATATACAAAATATTTTAAGAATTAATTTTTATGACATTTTGCTGATTTATTTTTCTTTATTTAATTAACATTATAGAAAAATTTGTTTCTAAAGTTTTTGATTTCCTTAAAAAAAATTTTAAATTTAATATTTTTGACATTTCTTAAAATTGAAAAAGTTTTTTTTTTTTTCAAAGTATTGTTTATTTTTTTTTTTCTACGCCACATTGGGCTTCAATCTTTTTCCCTATATTTTTATTTTTTTTTTTTAGTTTGTGTCATTTTCAAAGCTGACATCAAACTTTTGTAAAAAAAAATTTGTTTATCCTACCATATTTAAAAAAAAAATGCCTAAGCAAAAACTTTCGTTTTTGCTAATGGTTTAGCGTCCATAAAGGCCGCCCAATTTATTTCTAAAAATTAATGTTAATTTTATATACTTATATTATTCTGCTTTCCGCCAATCATGTCTAAATTCAGTGAAGTCATGTCCAAGTTTCATGAATTATTACCAAATCCTTTCCATTGTATACTGATCTTTATGCCACTTCTTCTTATGCTCGCTGGTCATCAATGCCAATATTTAGTGTTCATGAATTATTACCAAATCCTTTCCGTTGTATACTGATCTTTATGCCACTTCTTCTTATGCTCGCTTCTATCTCTTTATTAATTGGTCCTCTGGTGAAAAAAATCCTTGCGAACAGTGGTACCCTGTTTAAATTTCAATTTCTGTTTGTGTTGTCCTTTATCCAGTAACAGCTCTCTTTTTTTTTTTAAATGGTCAGGCTCTCTGAGCAGTCAGATCTTTTTTAGCAGTTGTGCCAATTTTGATCTGAACTGTCAGGATTTTCCTCCAGCAAGATCTAGCGAATTTTGCTTAAAAGCGAATTTTTCAGCTAATCATTCTTTCTCTTTTATAGTAATTTACTTAACCTATACATTCATAAATATCTTAATACTAATAACTAAAAATATGTACATTGGAAATGGGGTATGCATACATGTAAGTTTGTATACAGTCTTTGTATACATGTAGTTTTGTATGCCTGACTTCATACATGTAGATTTGTATACGTTGTTAGCAACGTCAGCAGATCAATGGAAGTATTTTGGTTAATACTATGCATACATGTAAGTTTGTATGCCTGTTCGCAACGTCGGCAGATCGATGCGAGTATTTTGGTTAGCTCCCATAATTGGTTGTATGTAATAAGCAAAATTTATTAGCTGTGAGCGGACAAGGGTTTCATATTCGGCATTCCATTGATGTTAGCTAACCGCTGGGTTAGTTCAATAATTTATGTTCGATAATATTGTAATATGATTATTACTAAAATGTATTTGGCATAGAAGTTCATGATGCGTAATGCCGCAAGTGTATTACATAGATGGGTATGACGTATAATGCTACAGCGTTGTGCCATCATCATGTCGAGAACGAAAATCGTTCCAATATACATCAGATTGAAGCCGAAATATCGGCAAATTAAAAACCAATGCAATTTTAAACATTGTGTTTTATTTTACCTTTTAAGCTCATAAAATTAACACAACATTTTATTTAATTAGGGGGACTCATGATAGCATATAAACTTATAAGGTGTAAAATTATATCCATTTACACACGCTGTTATATGAACGCACCTAGTAATACTCTTGATAAACTTGATTGTTTATCAGCTGTATTATTGCCGAACAACATTTTTTGATTGTTATACAAATTAAAAAATGCCAAGACTAAGTGAAAAATCAAAACTAAAACGCCTTTACTTGCTGATGTTGGAGATTTTTGATGAAAATGCCTGCTGTAATGTCTGCAAGGTTGCATTCCTTTGAGTTTACCGCGTCTACACAATGAAATGTGCGCGTAAATTTAACAAATTGTGTAAATGATTTTTCATACAAACTTTGACAGCTCGTGCGTAAACTAGATAAATTTATACGTTTACACACTTTATAAGGCATTTATACGGTTACATGAGTCCCCCTATTATTCATTTAATAATTATTGAAAACTTCCAAGTAGATGGGAACTGTATCTAAATTCGTAATAAACGAAGGAAAATAAGGCAACCCCACTTAAGTATATTTCTATTGAAAAACGGAGTAAAATACCTCTAGCTTTAAACACTACGGACTCATTCAGTCTATGTGAGGTCCTCATGGGCCGGTCAGTTTAACCTAACCTCTAGTTTTATATGCACATTACCATATCTTATATCGAATATTTAAAAAATAAGTCTTCATAAAGTGCCCAGACGCCAACGACAGTTAGAATGTTTTTTTCGTCTGACAGCCATATTGCCATTTTCCATATAATGGGTCACCCCATGTAAAACCTCATTTAGCTTTGAACGGCTCGAATAGCTTCTTCTCATTTCTTATTGAACTGGTTGTTGTTGTTGTGTTAAAAGTGCTTCGCCTCATTCAATGGGTGTCGTAAAAATTCTCTAACGGAAACCAAAGAAACTAGCAGTTTCAACAGGGGTGGACCATAGGGAGGTTGGAATTAGACCCCTAGGTTGGAGGGGGAGTTTATTCTGGACAACCTGCTACAGTATCTACAACAAAGTTGGGTCAGGGTGACTCGTGTCTCCCTTGGTAGTGCGATTTCTTCTTCTGCAAAACTAGTATATTTTTTATTACCAACGGGGTTGACCGGTCGCGTCAAAAGCGTTTACCGATTCTGTGTGGATTTGGCCAAGTGCTCTCTCATGCTCGTCTGGATCAAACGGCTGTGTTGCCAGTTGCCGGATCTCATCATAGTGAAGTTGTTTGGTAATTAAGCAAAACCTGTGAGTTCAACGATTCGTTGCGCTCTTTAATGTTGAGCTCTTTAGTCTCGCTATAAAGGTGATGTTCAAGGTCAGAATCAGTTTCGTGACTACTATTTTCATTTCTATTTGAAAAGCGAAGTTCAAAACTATAAATTAAATAATCTATAAAAAATTGTATTTGGTGAAAGTGCGTTTAATAAAACAAAGTAATAAAGTATATAATGTTTAATGTCTGCCAGCATATTTGATGTACGCCCAATTGAGGTTCGGTTAGTAAGTACGTATATATGTATGTATGTATATATGGCCCATTTGCTGCAACGTCGTCATAACTCAAAAAACATGACTTTAGAGTTAATAACATAAACGTACCCAATATCATGATCTATGTATGTTGTATAAAAAAAATCTTCGTGATCACTTAAAAATTTAGCACGTGTTATAAAAATGAAAATATGCCTTTATATGCGCAACATATGGCAGTTAAAATCTTTTAATGGCTCTCCTGGAAAATTGTGTTTTTTTAGTTATGACGACGTTGCAGCAAATGAGCGATATGTATTT
Source organism: Eurosta solidaginis (assembly GCF_040869045.1). Taxonomy (NCBI): domain Eukaryota; kingdom Metazoa; phylum Arthropoda; class Insecta; order Diptera; family Tephritidae; genus Eurosta; species Eurosta solidaginis. The sequence goes on from NC_090320.1 coordinate 240,900,737, forward strand.
ATTTTCCCAATTTTTGTTTTAAATTCAAAGAAAATGGAAACATTTTACATCAAATGTGCGTATTCAAATATAAATATAATTATAATTAACAATATGCTGAAAAGTTTGGAAGAAAAAGTTAAAATAAAGTTCTTGAAACCGACGCCAATATGATTTAACAAACGGTGCAGTGCCATTATTTTCGCTAGAGCATGTACTAACGCGTGTGTGAATATGTATGTAGGAAATATATATGTAGCAAGCATGTGTATTTATGTGCTCACATATTTACGTATATATAAGGCAACATACTTTCGTACAAAGCTCTCCAGGGCAATTCGGAACAAGTTTTGTTTATTTGAATTCAGATTTAAGTTATTATTATTTTAATTAATATTACTAAATATAGCAATAAAATCATTAGAAATGAAATGTACTTTTGTGTAATTTATACAAACAAAGAAAAAACTACGTAAGTTTAAATATATATTTATCCGGCTATTATTATTTCCACAGGTATTTATGTCATATGAACAGAAAACCGTTGTTGTTGTAAAAGTTTACGATATTACTCTAGAAAAAAACAGAAATTCAATAGAATTCACTGGTAGTGTCATATCGCCAATAAACTCTGTTAATTTAACAGTTTGCACTGGTAATTTCAAAATAACAGAAATCCCTTTCATATTAACAGTTTTGATTGGTATTCTTAGGGTGACAGTAATAATTGTTAATTTAACAAAACTATGGGTAAAGTATAATGAAACAACTTTTTTTGTTTATTTGACTACGAAAACGGTCAATTACGAATCAACGATTTGTGCGCAGTTGATTCAACATCTTCTTGCGATGAATACAAATTGACAGAAATTTCGGTTGAATTGACCCGTATTTCGCTTGACTTTACCAGTGTTTTTCTTTCCAGACCACTTATTAAGGTTCCGATATGATTCCAATAAAGCTCCCGAAATTCTTTGAAAGGAGTAAAAAAACTCCAAATTCATTGGATTCCGAGTCATCTCGGATTTCCTATTTATTATCCAGCGCATTCATCGATGCATTTGTTTGGCTTTCAAAGCCGTTGAGGAAACATTTGCAAGAACAATTTCTAAACGCAGTTAAGAAAGAAGTATTTCTGTTCAGAATTTATTTTATAAATATTTTACGTTTTGGTGTAATATTTGTGAGTGTGTAAAAAAACAATCAGAATTGATGTAAAAAAATACCAAACTATGTTACAAGAGGATGGTTTGCGAATATTCGATATAGCTCGACTTCAGCGTTAGCTACCGGAATATTTTTTTCTTTTTATGGATCTCCTGTTTTTACCTGGCCAGTATATCAGCTAGATCTAAACGGCGATCAACAAAACATGAAACGATTACACAGTTCGGTCAAGCTTTTTTTGTTAATTATTGTTTTTTTTTTTATCGCAAATAATGGCAGCATTGTTTTTGTATATGGCAAGAAGAACCTTGAGCGAGGAGATGCTGGTATTAGTAGAACTATGCCGATCCGGTTTCAAGGGTTGCAAAAAGTTTCAGTTCTAAAAAAAATTAAATAGCTTCAAAGAATTTTCTAATTTTCTATTTCTAAAAAGTAACGAGTTTTAAAAGATTAAAATGTTTCAAAGAGCCCCAGTCGTTCTATAAAAGAAAAAGATTTGAGAAAAGTACAGTTCTAACAAGTAAGGAAGGCCAAGTTCGGGCGTAACCGAACATTATATACTCAGCTGAAAGCTTTGGAGACAAAATAAGGGCAAATCAACCTAACCTAACCCTGGAATGTCTTTGTATGACATGGCTATCAAATGGAATGTATTAAAGAGTATTTTAAAAGGGAGTGGGCCATAGTTCTATAGGTGGACGCCTTTTCGAGATATCGCCATAAAGGTGGACTAGGGGTGACTCTAGAATGTGTTTGTACGATATGGGTATCAAACGGAAGGTATTAAAGAGTATTTTAAAAGGGAGTGGGCCATAGTTCTATAGGTGGACGCCTTTTCGAGATATCGCCATAAAGGTGGACCAGGGGTGCCTCTATAATGTGCTAATTTTTATTTAGCACACATATAGCAATAGGAGTAACGTTCCTGCCAAATTTCGTCATGCTATCTTCAACGACTTCTTGGCGGCCACCGTGGTGTGATGGTAGCGTGCTCCGCCTATCACACCGTATGCCCTGGGTTCAACTCCCGGGCAAATCAACATCAAAATTTTAGAAATAAGATTTTTCAATTAGAAGAAAATTTTTCTAAGCGGGGTCGCCCCTCGGCAGTGTCTGGCAAGCGCTCCGATTGTATTTCTGCCATGAAAAGCTCTCAGTGAAAACTCATCTGCCTTGCAGATGCCGTTCGGAGTCGGCATAAAACATGTAGGTCCCGTCCGGCCAATTTGTAGGGAAAAATCAAGAGGAGCACGACGCAAATTGGAAGAGAAGCTCGGCCTTAGATCTCTTCGGAGGTTATCGCGCCTTACATTTATTTATTTTTTTTATCTTCAACGACTGCCAAATTACTGCTTGCTAAACTTGTAAATTAACTCCTATTAAAAGTGGGCGGTGCCACGCCCATTCTCCGAAATTTTACTAATTTTCTATTCTGCGTCATAAGGTCAACCCACCTGCCAAGTTTCATTGCTTTATCCGAGTTTGGTAATGAATTATCGCACTTTTTCGGTTTTTAGAAATTTTCGATTTCGAAAAAGTGGGCGTGGTTATAGTCCGATTTCCTTCATTTTAAACAGAGATCTGAGATGAGTGCCCAGGAACTTACATACCAAATTTTATTAAGATACCTCAAAATTTACTTAAGTTTTCGTGTTTACGGACGGACGGTCGGACATGGCTAAATGCATTTTTTTTTTTCGCCCAGATCATTTTGATATATAGAAGTCTATATCTATCTCGGTTAGTTTATGCCGTTACGGGGTACCGTTATACGAACAAAATTTATATACACTGTGAGCTCTGCTCAGCTGAGTATAAAACAAGTTGGAGAGAAAAACGTAAAGTGACAAAGCGTAGGTTAGTTGTCGAGGGGGGAGTAAGTGAAGTCGAGCTGTGAATAACCAGCAGGCACTACAACCGAACTTTGTGTCGACAAATTAAAACTTTGTATGCATTTTTGGTTATTGTTATGTATTTATACATTACATAAGTTCTTATTTATATTATACTTCATACATATATCATAGTACCGAAATATCTAACTATACAACACTAATGTAATACGCATCACTAAGTAGCATAATATGTACTTTAACGTTATGTTTGTACTTGGTATGCATAAAAAGAGTATTACTTAAATATTTGCAAAGATGGAACTACTCACTTCGAATAGAGCGACATAAGAATAAAGAGCTAAATTAAAACGCGCGTTCGTCTTTCATTTCGACTCAAGGTCATAATATTTTTGGCGACGAAAAAATTGGAAGTAAAAAATTTTTAACAAATTAAAACAGTGAAAGTACTTAAAGTACATTAATAATTCTTAATAAAAGAAATTAAAAATCGTAATAGTAAATGTCGGAAGACGAAGTCGCAAATAATTCGCAAGTCAAATCTTTTATAATAAGAACAACAAAAATGATTGGTCACATGGATCCGTACGTAATGGGAAACGACTTTGCAGATTACGAGATGAGGCTTCAACAATTTTTCATCGTAAGTGATGTGGAAAGTACAAAGAAAGTGGCGTTTTTCATCACATACATCGGAGCAGATGCTTATTCCGTACTAAGAAAGTTGTTTTCCCCGGAAGATCGCAGCAGTAAAACATACGAGCAGCTCGTGGATGCGCTAAAAAAAGTACTTCGAGCCTCCTGTAAATGAAATAGCGGAATCATACAAGTTTTACAAAGCGGAACAAGGGTCAAAAGCTATAAGAAAATTCATAGTAGAACTGAAACACATGGCGGAAAAATGTAAGTTTGAAGGCTTCCTCGATAGGGCATTACGTGACAAATTTGTATGTGGTATAAAAGACAATCAACTACGATCAAGGCCTCTGAAGGAATCTGGCTTAACATTTAAAAAAGCCTGCGAAATTTCTTTAAATTGGGAAATGGCTGCAGGGGAGACCAAGCAAATGAGCACCAAAGAAGAGCAGTTTAATAAGACGTGTGCAGTACGTCAAGGTCGTAGTAGGTCACGCGGTCGTAGCGAAGAGCATTCAGCAGAAAACTCAAACACGAAAAGCAAGTTATGTAGTCGATGCGGTAAAACAGGACACAATGCCGAAAAATGTATTTGCAAGAATTGGGTGTGTTTTAAGTGCAACAAAAAAGGGCACATTGCAAATCGCTGCTTATCAAAGCGGACGGACGAAAGAAGAAAAATACCCACCTCAGAAGTGTGAATGAAATGGTAGAAGCTGCAAGCATTACAAGCATTTCCAATGAGGAAAATGTTGCCATAAAGGGTGTTTCTACTAGCAGCCCAGAGTACGTAAATCTGATAGTTGGTGATAAAAATATGGAATTGGAAGTCGACACTGGCGCTTGTGTTACTATTATATCGGAAGCTAAGTATTTAGAAAATTATAATAAATTCGAGTGTATAGTAGTGCCAAATAGATTTGTCTCAGTAACAGGTAGCTATCTTAAATGTTCTGGAAAAATTGAAGTGAATGTAAGCAAGCCACATCGTAGTGAACAGCACAAATTAGAGTTAATTGTAATCAAATCAGAAAAATATTTTAAACCTCTGCTCGGTAGAAATTGGTTAAATGTTTTATACCCAAAATGGAGACATGGCTTCAATTCTATTAATGCCATTATGAATAGAAGCGAGTGTGACGTTTTAAAAGAAATACAACAAAATTTTCCTCGTGTATTTAATAATATACCTAATGAATGCATTGATCATTTTAGTGCGGAAATTGTTCTAAAACCCGAAGCAAAACCTATATTCAGGAAAGCGTATGATGTGCCGTATAAACTTAGGGACCAAGTAGAAGAGGAATTATCTAGATTAGTGTAGGCATATTAATTCCCGTAACTTTTAGTGAATATGCCTCACCAATAGTAATTGTTTCCAAGCCAGGGAAGAAAATAAGAATTTGTATTGACTGTAAAGTAACGATCAATAGATTTGTTGAGATCCCGACATTATCCTCTACCGAGAATCGATGATATTTTTGCTAAGTTGGCAAATTGTAGATATTTTTGCGTCATTGATTTATCAGGAGCATATCAACAGTTAAAAATTTCGGAAATTTCGAAGAAATATGTTACAATTAATACACATAAGGGTTCGTATCAATATACAAGATTACCCTTTGGCGTGGCGAGTGCGCCATCAATTTTTCAATCCATAATGGATCAAGTTCTTTTAGGTATACCGGGAACTTCGTGTTATTTAGACGATATTCAGATCGGAGGATCTACGTTTGAAGAATGCAAAATTCGGCTTTTGCAAGTACTTGAAAAACTTAATCAATTCAATATAAAGATAAATTCGGAAAAATGTGTCATTTTTTAAGAAAGAAATTAATATTTGGGTCACACAATTTCTGAAAATGGATTGGAGCCTAACAACGAGAAAGTGGAAGCAATAGTTAAAGCACCAAGTCCAAAAAATTTAACAGAGCTGCAATCGTATTTAGGAATGTTAAATTATTATAGCAGTTTTATTCCAAACTTATCAAGCGAATTGAAAGAGCTTTATGGTCTGTTACGCAAAGACGTAAAGTTTAGTTGGAGTAAAAATATAGAAAACTGTTTTATAAGGTCAAAAAAATTACTTTTGAGCAATAAGCTGTTGGAATTATATGATCCTCAAAAACCAATAATAGTATCGTGTGATGCTAGTCCATATGGCGTAGGGGCAGTATTGGCTCATCTTGTCAATGGTGTAGAAAAACCTGTTTTATTTGCTTCAAGTACCTTAAGCCCGTCTGAGCGTAATTACTTACAAATACATAGAGAGGGACTTGCTACATTAGAAGACAAATATCACCCCTTGTTACCGGATAAATTACCTCAAGAGGTCGAGTCTGAAAAAAATGATTCTGTAATATCAAAAAAGAAAAAATATATAAATATACGTCGTAGACCTACTAACCTTAGCAGATTTACGCGTAAAAAACAAAAACCCAACAAACTTTGTTATGATAGAAAATAGAAACTAAAATTAACTGAAATGTATAATAAATTTAGGTGAATCCAATTGGAAAATATTAAATTATCATATCTATGAAATATCTTAACAATATACATTGTAAAATTACTGAGCATTGAAATAAATGAAATTACAATTTATATATTAATGAAAACAATAAAAAAAGGGGAAAATGTTATGTATTTATACATTATATAAATTCGTATTTATATTATACTTCATACATATATCATAGTACCGAAATATCTAACTATACAACACTAATGTAATGCGCATCACTAAGTAGCATAATATGTACTCTAACGTTATGTATGTACTTGGTATGCATAAAAAGAGTGTTACTTAAATATTTGCAAAGATGGAACTGCTCACTTCGAATAGAGCGACATAAAAATAAAGAGCTAAATTAAAACGCGCGTTCGTCTTTCATTTCGACTCAAGGTCATAATAGTTATCAAAGACAATTACATACACTGCATCACAAAATTATGCGCCTAATATTATACATTTTATTTCAAGAAAGAATAATAGTGTCATATTTCAAACAATATCTTCGATCATTGCTTTGTCATCCTATCTTCCTCCAAACTCTTCGATTCTGAGCGTTTGCGTATTTATCAGCGTGATGTCCATCCTTATTTCCAAAGATCGCATAGTACCTTTTCTAGAGCTATCATTTCCAGCAACATCGCAAGAGGCTACTGTTTATTTGCGCATTTCAAAAAAACATATTTTCCAAGCAAACGCTCATGCGCAGAATGTTGTAATTGTTTAATGTTGGCAATATATTTTGTTTTAATTTTTTGTTAGACTCACGCAATAAAATTATATTTTTATACACTGAAAGAAATGGTGCTAGTAAAATCAACAAATCGGTTCTGTTGTTATTGAATTAACGGAGATTCGGTGAAATTGATCGAATTATAGTTAATTCGACCGAGTTCTTTTTCAAGCGAACACATTGGTTTAGTAATTTCAACAGAAGAGAAATTGTCGCTCTTAGGTTAACAAAATTCCTTAAAATTGACAGATTCCTAATCAATCTAACTGATTTTTTTGTTAACACAACTGATCTCACTGGTCATTTCAACAGCGATAAACAGTCAATGCATGAGCAAATTTCAAAGAGAATTGTACGCTCACTACGCTCTCTACTTTGTACTTATGACGAAAAACATCAAAATAAGAAAACCACCAAATCGAAAAACACACAAATTGGGAAAACAACAACAAACTAGTTTTTCAGTTATCAATACAAAACGAAAAAAGCATTTTTGAGTTTACTGTGCATAACACTGCAAAAAATTATGCGATACCGGGAGAACTATTCATCGGGTTAAATTTTGTAACTTCTCCTCCAAGCGAAATGCAAAATTGCGCCCTCTTGTTGCAAAAGTTTTGTTTGAACGAACAGGATTTTTCAAAAGTTAGTAACATTTTGTTCAAGTTTTTACGAAGTTTTACTCACGCGAATGAATCTAATCTTAATATTGTAACGAATTTACTTGCAAATCCTCTTATATGCAACCTTCTACTAAGTTCGAATCACTAAACTGTTGAATAAATAACTCCAATATTTAATAATGCAAAATGGCCTTTATTAAAGTACTTCACAATAAATAACTCTACTATTGCCCGACAGATTGCGTGCTTAATCAAAATTGACTCTCGCACCTCTACCGTTGGTGCTTTTATACTCTGTGATTTCCGAGTTGCATCTTCTAGGCGCTTCCAGAATTTACTTAGTTACTGCCATATAATTATAACTACAGATGCACGTGTATAGCTTCTCATATGCGCGTGTATTTGTGAGCGACACTTCCACAATTACAATTGCATACTTTTGGGAGCATCTCAGATAAGATATCTGCATGTGTTTGTGCATCTCTTCTCCACTGCGTGTGCGTACATATGTGTAGACATAATGATTGATTCGTTTATGTAGATACATAATGATTGATTTATGGATGTGCGTACAAGTCACTCTTAGCATCGGCTTAGAGGTGACAATACCCCATAGTGTTGCTAATATTCGTAACACTGCCCTCCACCTAAGTCTGATCGTCCCGATCAGACAAATCTCTCGATCTAAACGCTGTCAGCCTTTCCAAATGAACCACTTTCATTTTGGTTCGTGGTTTGCCAATGGTTTGTATGCAGTACACTACATCGTTGATCCGTTTTACAACTTTGTATGGGCCTTCCCAATTACACTGCAATTTCGGGACAAACCTTTTTTTCGTGGTGGGTTGTATAACAGCACCAAATCTCCCTCCTGAAACCCTTCCGAATTAATTGCTTTATCGTACCTCGATTTCATCTTGTCACTCATAATCTTTGATCGTTGCCTTACAAGATCGTGTATCTCTCTAAGCTCTTCTTCCAAGACACCAGTGGATTTCTGGACATTTATTCCTGCATCGGCAACTATCCCAAACTTCAAATCAGCTGGCAGTCGAAGGTCATTGCCAAAAATTACCTTTGCGGGAGTTGTCTCATGCACTGCCGATCAGTAAGCCATCAAGAATAATGATATATGTGTATCCCACTCCTTATGGTACTTGTCTACTACTTTCCTTAAATGCTCCTCCAATGTTCTATTGTATCGTTTCACCATGCCATCGGACTGAGGATGCAATGCAGTTGTCCGTATTTTTCGAATTCCCAATGATTTACACATTTCCCGGAACACAGCTGATTCGAAATTCCTGCCTTGGTCAGAATGTAACCCCATTGGTACACCATACCTTGCAACTCAATTGTTTATATACGCTTCTGCTACTGTTTCCGCTTCTAAATTTGGGATTGGGTATACCTCTGGCCATTTGCTGAAATAATCCATAACCACCAGTACATATTTGTTTCCGCAGTTTCTAGTAGGAAATGGACCTGCGACATCCATAGCGATCCTTTCAAATGGCGCACCTGAGTTATATTGCTTCATCTGGCCATGACTTCGGGTTTTGGGCCCTTTCGCTCTGCTGCAAACCTCGCAGTTCGCAACCCACTCGGTGACCGACTGACGGCAACCAACCCAATAGAATCTCTGTTTAATCTTCTCGAGCGTCTTCGTGATTCCAAGATGACCTCCGCTTGGACCATTATGCAGCTCGCTGAGCACGTCAGGAATCCTCTTTCTGGGAACAACTATCAGTTTCTTCTTGAATTGACCATCCTCACTCTCCCATACGCGATGAAGACAACCGGATATCAATTCTAAACTGTTCCACTGTGCCCAATATGACTTCGAAATGGGACTCTGCTGAAATCTCTTCCCTGTTTGGTCTTTTGTTTCGTTCGAGCCCTTGCATAACATGTGACATATCTGTATCTTCTAGCTGACACTTTCTTAGTGGTTCCTTGTCCCATTCATCCGTACACGTTATAGCCATTAGCCGGACATCTATAATGTCTTCTTTAGCCTCGGCCTTTGAACAGTGCTTGCATTCCAAACTACATGGTCTTCGTGACATTGCATCGGCATTCCCATGGGTACTACCTTTCCGATGCTCAATGGAAAAGTCATAGCTTTGTAGCCGCTCGATCCACCGTGCCAATTGTCCTTCTGGATTACGGAACTGTAGAAGCCATTTCAGCGCTGCGTGGTCTGTCCTGACACGGAATCGCTGGCCGTAGAGGTATTTTTGAAAGTGTTTAATGCACTGTACCAATGCCAACAGCTCTCTCCGTGTAACGCAATAGTTCCTCTCTGGTTTTCTAATCGAACGGCCGTAGTATGCAACTACCTTCTCCTGTCCATCGACCAGTTGTGATAAAACGCCTCCTATAGCATATCCACTCGCATCTGTATCTAGAATAAAGGTTGCTCCTGGAATCGGATATGCCAACATTGGGGCTGTGCACAAACGCTTCACTGTTTGGAAAGCCACTTCTTGCTCCTTCTTCCATTCAAAGCTTTTTTTCTTGTAAGCTCATGGAGGCTATGGGCAACGCTGGGAAAACTTGGTACAAATCGCCGGTAATATATGCACAGCCCAAGGAAACTTCTTAATTCATGCGAGTTCTGTGGTCTTGGCCAATCCTTTACTGCTCATATCTTTTTCTTCGCTGTACGGATACCTTCTGTCGTTACCTTGTGACCCAAATAATTTACTTCCTTTTTAAACAGCGCACACTTTTTGGGACTCTGTTTAAGACCAGCGCCAGCTATTCTCTGGAAAACTTCCTCCAAGTTTTTAAGATGTTCATCGAAGTTCGATGATGTCGTCCAGGTATACCAAGCATATTTTCCAATGCAGTCCTTTCAATACCTGATCCTTGATTCTCTCAAAAGTAGCTGGTGCATTACAAAGTCCAAAAGGCATTACTGTAAATTGCCAAAGACTATCTCCGACGCTAAAGGCTGTTTTTTCTTTGTCTTACTCCTTCACTTCCACTTGCCAGTAGCCACTTCTCAAGTCCCGTGTGGAAAACCATTTCGTACCAGAGAGCGAGTCCAGAGTGTCGTCAATTCTTGGCAATGGGTGGCTATCCTTTTTCGCGACGTCGTCCAACTTACGCAAAACCTTATTTTCCCATCCTTCTTCTTCACAAGTACCACAGGTGAACTCCATAGACTAGCTGACGGTTCGATGACGCCGCTGTCGCTCATTTCTTGTACGATTTGACTCACAACTTCCCGTTTCGCCAGTGGAATACTACGAGGAGCTTGAGGTATCGGCCTCGCGTCTCCAGTGTCAATTTGATGTTTAACAACGTTGGTGCGGCCTGGTTTCGAGCCATCTTGGTCAAATATGTTCCCGTACTTTAGGAGCAGTGGCTTTGTCTTACTCTGATAGTCTTCCTCTAGTCCATCTGTCCAAGCCATGATGTCATCTGAAAGATCAATATTGATAGTTGAAACCTCTTCCTGGAGCTGTTCACAATTGATTATTGCTTCAGCCTCTTGGCATCTTCCCAAAATAGCTCCTCTGATCAGTTTGAGTGGTGACTTGAACTCATTGAGTACTCTTACTACGTCCATCCTGTTTTGTCATAGCCAAGGTTTTGCGTACAAGTATTTTCGGTGTTGATTTGTTTGCTGCTTCGACAACCCACAATTTGTTTGTCCCACAATCTCCATCAACCTTTGTCCAGACGACTGCTTCGGATTTTGGTGGTATTTGCTGACTCTCTTCCACCAGCACTCGTTTGCTGCTGTAGCCTCTCTCGTAGCCGAAATTAAGTGGCACATCCATGTTCTTATATCGCATTCTCTTGCTTTGCATATCGATCTTGATGGCTTGGTCGATTAAGAAGTGCACTCCAATCATGATTTCATCAACAATCTCTGCCACTATAAAATTGTGTACTACCGTGACGTTCCCAAGTGCGACTCCACATGCTACTTCTCCAATTACCTGGGTGTCCTCTGCCGTGGCTATACGTAATCTTGCTCCAAGCAATGGTCTTATCTTCTTGTTGACTAAATCTGATCGAATGATGGAATGAGATGCACCCGTATCTACAGTCAGTAAACGTTTCTTTCCATCCACATGTCCTCCGACAGTAAGATTGTTTGACCTTCTTCCAATTTGCGAGATAGAGATTATGGGGCATTCAATTGAGGGAGCCAGCTGTCGCCCCTTGCGGCTGACTCGCTTTAGTTTAACCATTGAGTGGACTTGGAGATTTGCTCATCTGCTTCAGCTCTGTGTTTACGGCCACCCACATTGTTGGAGCTATTAGGACCCGTGCTGCAATGTCGTGTAATATGACCTGGGTTGCCGCACTTGAAACATTTAATAACTCCGACATTTTTCTGTTGTGATCCCTTCAGTGCTTCCAAAATTGTGTCTACCCAATCTGGTCTTTCCACTTCCACACGATGAGCTTTGTATGCTGGTTTACTCAATAGTGAGGCAGTTTCCTGAGTCAATGCATGTGATACCGTTTCTGCAAATGTTGTCTTTGGGTTTGCATATGTGCATCGCTTCGTTTCGACGTCCCGTATGCCATTTATAAAGCTCTGAATTTTTACCCTTTCGGTGCATTCCACGGGTGCGTCGGCATTCGCCAAATATGCACGCCTTTCGACATCTGACGCAAACTCCTGCAAAGTCTTATTAGCTTTTTGGTAGCGGTTTTGCAACTCTATTTGGTGTATCTCCTTCCTGTGTTCGCTTCCGTATCGCCTCTCTAGAGCGTTCAGCAGCAATGAACCTATCTACCGCCATGTTCAACGATGAAGAACTAGATCTATTAAATAGAGGTCTAAATTTTACTCCCCACACAATGTCCGGGAATGTAGAAGATGCCATCGTAGATATTGAATCCGCCATTCAGTTCAAACCGTTAAGTACACAAAAGACAGTTCGTGAAACAGCAATGAAAGCAATAACAAATTCTAAACTCAAACATAAAAAACGTCAGAAACCAGAAGTAATCAAGACGGTTAAACACTTAAAAGAGAAGGACGTCTACCATATGAAGTTCGATAAAGGTAATAAAGTCGTTATTATGGACAAAAAAGACTACGACCGCCGAATGCATCTCTCTATCGAAGAAGATGGTTTCCACCTTTTAAAACGATCCCCGCTTAATCGTATGGTTAATGACGCCAAATTAATCATCAACAAAAGTTGCGAAGTTTTTAAGACCTATAAATACGCCTTTTGGTGCCAAATCCTAGTGTACCCAAAATGTACGGTTTGCCAAAGGTCCACAAGGAAGGAGAAAAGGTGCGGAAAATAGTCTCCAATACATCATCACCGTTGGTTCGCGTCGCAAAATGGTTGGTAAATGAGTTGAGCAAATATGGAAATTTTGAGGGTGCCAGCATACAAAACACCTTCGAATTTGTTAACAGGACCAAAGATATAGAAATCCATGAAGGTGAAATTTTTGCATCCTTCGACGTAACAGCATTGTTTCCGAGCATCCCAGTTGATATTGCTATAGAGTCTCTTCGAAAACACCTGGAAAACAAACAGGCCAACCCGGCTGAAATAAAAGTTTTAATTGAAGCATCCCAGATTTGTATGTCCCACAATTGTGTTGCCTTCAGAGATAAGTTTTATTCTAATGACTTCGGTACCAGCATGGGCAACCCACTGTCACCACTAATTGCAGAAGTATTCATGACCAAATTCGAAAACGATTTGAAAGCAGAAGGCGTCTTACCTCGAATTTGGATCAGATACGTCGACGATGTGTTTTGCATAATTAAAAAACAAGAACTTCAACACACATTGGACACAATAAACAACAAATACGACAGCATAAAATTCACAGTTGAAGTGGAAGATGAACAAAACTCCATAAATTTCTTAGACTTGAAATGCACAAGAGTGAACAATAAAATTGACTATGCGGTATATCGAAAACCCACCTCAACTAACCGTTTAATCACAAGTGATTCTTTCTGTCCCTATCAAACCAAAATAGCTGCATTTCATTCATTGGTTTATCGCCTTGTGAATTTACCACTCTCCGTAATTAATTATAACAACGAGTATACAAAAATTATTGATCTCGCAACTACCAATGGCTTTGACAAGAAACTCATCGATAAACTAATAAAAAAACATTCCAACTTACAGTACAAAAACAATTTAACTACTCTCTTCGCTCAAAATAAAGAAATTAAAACAAACAAATTAGCACGCATACCATTTAATTATTTTCCTGCTATCACCAATAATTTAACGAACATATTTGAAAAGAATGAAATGAAAATCGTATATACAAACAACAACAAATTGAACAAGTAAGGAAGGCTAAGTTCGGGTGTAACCGAACATTACATACTCAGTTGAGAGTTATGGAGACAAAATAAGGAAAATCACCAGGTAGGAAAATGAACCTAGGGTAACCCTGGAATGTGGTTGTATGGCATGTGTATCAAATGGAAGGTATTAAAGAGTATTTTAAGAGAGAGTAGGCCATAGTTCTATGGATGGACGCCATTTAGGGATATCGCCATAAAGGTGGACCAGGGCTGACTCTAGAATGTGTTTGTACGATATGGGTATCAAATGAAAGGTGATAATGAGTATTTTAAAAGGGAATGGGCTTTAGTTCTATAGGTGAACGCCTTTTCGAGAAATCGCCATAAAGGTGGACCAGGGGTGACTCTAGAATATGTTTGTACGATATGGGTATCAAATGAAAGCTGATAATGAGTATTTTGAAAAGGAGTGATCCTTAGTTCCATAGGTGGACGCCGTTTCGAGATATCGCCATAAAGGTGGACCAGGGGTGTCTCTAGTTGTACGATATGGGAATCAAATGAAAGGTGTTACTGAGCATTTTAAGAGGGAGTGGGCATTAGGTCTATAGGTGGACGCCTTTTCGAGATATCGCCATTAGGGTGGGCCAGGGGTGACTCTAGAATGTTTTTGTACGATATGGGTATCAACTGAAAGGTGGTAATGAGTATTATAAAAGGGAGTAATCCTTAGTTCTATAGGTGGACGCCTTTTCGAGATATCGCCATAAAGGTGGACCAAGGGTGACTCTAGAATGTTTGTACGATATGGGTATCAAACGAAAGGTGTTACTGAGCATTTTAAGAGGGAGTGGGCATTAGGTCTATAGGTGGACGCCTTTTCGAGATATCGCCATTAGGGTGGACCAAGGGTGACTCTAGAATGTTTGTACGATATGGGTATCAAACGAAAGGCGTTACTGAGCATTTTAAGAGGGAGTGGGCATTAGGTCTATAGGTGGACGCCTTTTCGAGATATCGCCATTAGGGTGGGCCAGGGTGACTCTAGAATGTGTTTGTACGATATGGGTATCAAATGAAAGGTGATAATGAGTATTTTAAAAGGGAGTAATCCTTAGCTCTATAGGTGGACGCCTTTTCGAGATATCGCCATAAAGGTGGACCAAGGGTGACTCTAGAATGTTTGTACGATATGGGTATCAAACGAAAGGTGTTACTGAGCATTTTAAGAGGGAGTGGGCATAAGGTCTATAGGTGGACGCCTTTTCGAGATATCGCCATTAGGGTGGGCCAGGGGTGACTCTAGAATGTTTGTACGATATGGGTATCAAACGAAAGGTGTTACTGAGCATTTTAAGAGGGCGTGGGCATTAGGTCTATAGGTGGACGCCTTTTCGAGATATCGCCATTAGGGTGGGCCAGGGGTGACTCTAGAATGTTTGTACGATATGGGTATCAAACGAAAGGTGTTACTGAGCATTTTAAGAGGGAGTGGACATTAGGTATATAGGTGGACGCCTTTCCGAGATATCGCCATTAGGGAGGGCCAGGGGTGACTGTAGAATGTTTGTACGATATGGGTATCAAACGAAAAGTGTTACTGCGCATTTTAAGAGGGAGTGGGCATTAGGTCTATAGGTGGACGCCTTTTCGAGATATCGCCATTAGGGTGGGCCAGGGTGACTCTAGAATGTGTTTGTACGATATGGATATCAAATTAAAAGTATTAATGAGGGTTTTAAAAGCGAGTGGCCGTTAGATGTATATGTGAAGGCGTTCTCGCGATATCGACCAAAATGTGGACCAGGTGATCCAGAAAATCATCTGTCGGGTACTGCTAATTTATTTATATATGCAATACCACTAACAGTATTCCTGCCAAGATTCCAAGGGCTGTTGATTTCGCCTTGTAGAACTTTTTCATTTTCTTCTACTTAATATGGTAGGTGTCACACCCATTTTACAAAGTTTTTTCCAAAGTTATATTTTGCGTCAATAAACCAATCCAGTTACCATGTTTCATCCCTTTTTTCGTAGTTGGTATAGAATTATGGCATTTTTTTCATTTTTCGTAATTTTCGATATCGATAAAGTGGGCGTGGTTATGGTCGGATTTCGGCCATTTTTTATAACAAGATAAAGTGAGTTCAGATAAGTACGTGGGCTAAGTTTAGTAAAGATATATCGGTTTTTGCTCAAGTTATTGTGTTAACGGCCGAGCGGAAGGACAGACGGTGGACTGTGTATAAAAACTGGGCGTGGCTTCCACCGATTTCGCCCATTTTCACAGAGAACAGTTACCGTCACAGAATCTAGGCTCCTACCAAATTTGAGAAGGATTGGTAAATTTTTGTTCGACTTATGGCATTAAAAGTATTCTAGACAAACTAAATGAAAATGGGCGGAGCCACGCACATTTTGAAATTTTCTTTTATTTTTGTATTTTGTTGCATCATATCATTACTGGAGTTGAATTTTGACTTAATTTACTTATATATAGTAAAGATATTAAATTTTTTGTTAAAATTTGAATTTAAAAAAATTTTTTTTAAAAAGTGGGCGTGTTCTTCATCCAATTTTGCTAATTTTTATTTAGCACATATATAGTAATAGTGGTAACGTTCCTGCCAAATTTCATCATGATATATTCAACGACTGCCAAATTACAGCTTGCAAAACTTTTAAATTACCTTCTTGTAAAAGTGGGAGGTGCCACGCCCATTGTCCAAAATCTTACTAATTTTCTATTCTGCGTCATAACGTCAACCCATCTACCAAGTTTCATCGCTTTAACCGCCTTTGGCAATGAATTATCGCATTTTTTCGGTTTTTCGAAATTTTCGATATCGAAAAAGTGGGCGTGGTTATAGTCCGATATCGTTCATTTTAAATAGCGATCTGAGATGAGTGCTCAGGAACCTACATACCAAATTTCATCAAGATACCTCAAAATTTACTCAAGTTATCGTGTTAACGGACGGACGGACGGACGGACGGACATGGCTCAATCAAATTTTTTTTCGATCCTGATTATTTTGATATATGGAAGTCTATATCTATCTCGATTCCTTTATATATGTACAACCAACCGTTATCCAATCAAACTTAATATACTCTGTGAGCTCTGCTCAACTGAGTATAAAAACATTTTGGGCTCCACAAAAGATACTGTCCCAATGCTTGAGCGTAGCGGCATTTACCAAATTAGCTGCCTGGGTTGCGATGCAAAATATGTTTGACAAACTAGAAGGCAAATCTCTGTTCGTTTCAAAGAACACGAAAAGCACGCCAACAATAAACAAATTCATCGGTCTGCAGTAGCAGCGCACATTCACACGACAAATGACGACAGCTCAACAAAGCATAGCATCGGCACTGTAGAAGAGAGTCTTCATTTAATAAAAGCGGTGCACAACAACAGAAAGTTAGACCCTTACGAATCTCTCTACATCACAAAAACCAAGATTGCCATGAATGCTGACAACGGGAACATAAATTCCCCTCTTTTTTCTTTAGTTTAATACATACATATGTACGTTGTTTTGTAATTGCTATAATATTGCTAATATTTTATATTTTGATTATATTCTTGACTCCTTTGTTTTAGTAGCGCGTCGCTGATGATGGACAGCAGGTCTGTCCGAAATGCATTTGTTGTGCCAAATAAAAAATATATGTTGTTAGTGTATCAGTGTGTTTTTTATTTGACAAACTTATTTTGTAGTCAATAAAGGAAATTGGAGAAAAATCATTTTACGTGTTGTCAGACTACAAACCTTAGGTTCGGCTATTTTAATAAATAAATAGTTCTCACACAGTTTATCTCCAACTCCTTCTTCAGTTGCTGGTTCTTCAATTCACTGAACTTTGCCATGTCCTTTTTGTCCTCTGGAATTTATTCAACAATTCCTCTTCTGACACCAATTGTAACGATTTTACTTGCAAATCCTCTTATATGCAACCTTCTGCTAAGTTCGAATCACTAAACTGTTGAATAAATAGCTCCAATATTTAATAATGCAAAATGGCCTTTATTAAAGTACTTCACAATAAATAGATCTACTATTGCTCGACAGATTGCGTGCTTAATCAAGACTGACTCTCGCGCCTCTACCGTTGGTGCTTTTATACTCTGTGATTTCCTCGTTGCATCTTCTAGTCGCTTCCAGAATTTAATTAGTTACTGCCATATAATTATAACTACAGATGCACGTGTATAGCTTCTCATATGCGAGTGTTTTGTGAGCGACACTTCCACAATTACAATTGCATACTTTTGTGAGCAGCTCAGATAAGATATCTGCATGTGTTTGTGCATAATGATTGATTCGTTTATGTAGATACAAAATGATTGATTTATGGATGTGCATACAAGTCACTCTTAGCATCGGCTTAGAGATGACAATACCCTATAGTGTTGCTAATATTCGTAAAAATATATAAAAAACACGTGTCACAAGTTTGAGGCCAATGTACTCCTAAACTACTGAACCAATTTTGAATTTTTGGGTTTCTGAGGGGCCCGCGATTTAGAGGTACTATGACATTTTTTTTAATACAGGAGGGTCTTTAGTTGTTCCATGTGCAATTTTTAAGCCGAATTTGAAAAGCAACGAAAATCTGCATTTCGTTTTAATATTATAGTGAAGTGTGAAAAATAAAAATCTATATATATAAAAAGAAAGGTTAAAATGTGTGTTAGTTGGTCGCCGGTGTTTGAAGAGATGCGTCGGTCGATTTTGTTCAAACTTTCACACAAGTTGCGTAAACCTCACGCGGTGGTTACCAATGGTACAGGGTCTCGAGATATAGGCCAAAACGTGGTCCAGTGAATGCCTAGGCAGTGTTTATACAATATGGATATCAAATGAAAGCTGTTGATGAGTGCTTTGGTACAGAGTAATATATTATCCAGAGACGGACTAGGACTCGGAGTGGGACTGGAATAAAATACATACCACCCTCTGGGACAGGCAATAAGGGATACAGAAGAATGAGAAGGAATTGAGAGAAGAGAAAAGAGAGAAGGAGATTGAGAAAGAGATAGAATGAGACGAAGATGGAGATAAATGAAGCAAAAAAGACGGAGGGAGGAGTGAATAAAAGGATTAGGAAAAAGTGAAGAGGGGGAAGGGCAGAGTCAGACGGAAAAAGCTTATTAAAATGTATGCAGATAGGCCAAATTTAGGGCAGGACAACGTATGCCGGGTCTTCTAGTAAGATAATAAAAAATAATTTACAAAAAATTTTTAAGTTAAACGCTTTTATTGAAAACAATACTTACATGAAATAATAATAATACTAAAAGCCAGAATAAATTAGGTAGGTCCTAGGACTAGTCATCACACTCCTCATTAATCTAGGGCGTTGATCAGACAATTAAATAAAAGCATTGGGAGCGTAAAATTTCTAAAAATAAGGAGCGTAGCATAACCTGATTAAAGTTCAGTTGGTCTTACTTATGACTATCAATAGAAATTTACACGTCCAACGCTTTTATTTAATTGTGTGATCAACGCCCTAGATTGATGACGAGTGTGATTACTAGTACTTAGGACCTACCTAATTATTTTCTAGCTCTTAGTATTATTATTATTTCATGTAAGTATTGTTTTCAATAAAACCGTTTAACTAAAAAAAAATTTTTAATTATTTTATTTTCCAGTTTTTAGTCTTTATTTAATTGCCTATTATTTCTCATTCTATTTAGTTCATTTAGTGACTCATTATTACAATCCTTGCACAGACTTTAGCCGACTCTGCGCCACGTATGCTTGTCCCTCCTCGAACTCCAAAATATTTTGATGTCACTTCTACCGGACTGTATGTAATATTTGTTTCAAATATGAGCCAAATCGGACCACACATGGAATATAGTTCAGAACCCGATGACAATGCAATAATAAGAAAAAAATCGCCGCTAGGTGGCGCAAGGATCGAGATATTCGCAAAATTCGCATTTGTGGTCCGATTTGGCTCATATTGGGAACACGTAATACATACAAGAATAGAAATCGACCTGTGAAAAAAAATCGCTGCTAGGTGGCGCATGGATTGAGATATTCGCAAAATACGCATTTGTGGTCCGATTTGGCTCATATTTGGAACACATAATACATGCAAGAATAAAAAGCGACTTATGAAAAAAAAATCGCCGCTAGGTGGCGCATGGATCGAGATACTCACAAAAATCGTATTTGTGGTCCGATTTGGCTCATATTTGGAACACATAATACATACAAGAATAGAAAGCGACCTATCAAAAAAAAGCACCGCTAGGTGGCGTAAGGATCGAGATATTCACAAAAATCGTATTTGTGGTCCGATTTGATTTGGTCCATATTTGGAACACATAATACATACATGAATAGAAAGCGACCTATGAAGCCCGATTTGGCTCATATTTGCAACAAATATTACATACAGTCCGGTAGAATTGACATAAAAATATTTTGGAGTTGGAGGAGGGACAAGCATACGTAGCGCAGAGTCGAGTAAAGTCTTTGAAAGGATTATGTATTGAGGACTTAGGTTGTAACAAATTGTCAGGAAAGAGTCCTTGTAATAATGAGTCACTAAATGAACTAAATAGGATGAGAAATAATAGGCATTTAAATAAAGACTAAAAACTTGAAAATAAAATAATTTAAAAAAAATTTTTAATTTAAACGGTTTTATTGAAAACAATACTTACATGAAGTAATAATAATACTAAAAGCTAGAAAATAATTAGGTAGGTCCTAGGTACTAGTCATCACACTCCTCATCAATCTAGGGCGTTGATCAGACAATTAAATAAGGCCTTAGACGCGTCAAATTTCTATTGATAGTCATAAGTAAAACCAACTGAACCTTAATCAGGTTATGCTACGCCTCACATTTTCAGAAATTTCACGCGCCCAACGCTTTTATTTAATTGTCTGATCAACGCCCTAGATTGATAAGGAGTGTGATGACTAGTACTAGGACCTGCCTAATTATTTTCTATCTTTTCGTATTATTATTACTTCATGTAAGTATTGTTTTCAATAAAACCGTTTAACTTAAACATTTTTTTAAATGATTTTTAATAATCGGGGATTGCCCATATTGCTTTTTTTTTTTAAATGTATGAAAACATTTATTTGAAGCAATTTTTTAATTTTATAATTTATTTAATAATTTGGGAAAAATTTAAACAACGTGACATCAGGACGGACAAGGCGACAGCTGTTTCGATTATACCTTGTAAATCTCTTCAAAGCCTTTTCTCCCGGGAGTGGGAGTCGAACTCGCACCCCTACGATAGTTGAAATGGTTGTAAACGCATTCAGCTACGTCATGCCTGTTATGAAGTCTTTCCCAATTGCCTTCTTTTTGCATATTTTAATCTTTTACACATTGCATACTTCGTATGCAATTATGTGTTAAAGCTATGCTTGGTACGGCGGTTTTCAAAGAAACTTTGGTTTTTGTTGCTGTTTTCGTTCTATTTATAGAACTACAACGAATTAACCAATTTTGTCTGTTTGTATGATTTTTAATAATCGGGGATTGCCCATATTGCTTTTTTTTAAATGTATGAAAACATTTATTTGAAGCAATTTTTTAATTTTATAATTTATTTAATAATTTGGGAAAAATTTAAACAACGTGACATCAGGACGGACAAGGCGACAGCTGTTTCGATTATACCTTGTAAATCTCTTCAAAGCCTTTTCTCCCGGGAGTGGGAGTCGAACTCGCACCCCTACGATAGTTGAAATGGTTGTAAACGCATTCAGCTACGTCATGCCTGTTATGAAGTCTTTCCCAATTGCCTTCTTTTTGCATATTTTAATCTTTTACACATTGCATACTTCGTATGCAATTATGTGTTAAAGCTATGCTTGGTACGGCGGTTTTCAAAGAAACTTTGGTTTTTGTTGCTGTTTTCGTTCTATTTATAGAACTACAACGAATTAACCAATTTTGTCTGTTTGTATGATTTTTAATAATCGGGGATTGCCCATATTGCTTTTTTTTAAATGTATGAAAACATTTATTTGAAGCAATTTTTTAATTTTATAATTTATTTAATAATTTGGGAAAAATTTAAACAACGTGACATCAGGACGGACAAGGCGACAGCTGTTTCGATTATACCTTGTAAATCTCTTCAAAGCCTTTTCTCCCGGGAGTGGGAGTCGAAAAAAAAGCAATATGGGCAATCCCCGATTATTAAAAATCATACAAACAGACAAAATTGGTTAATTCGTTGTAGTTCTATAAATAGAACGAAAACAGCAACAAAAACCAAAGTTTCTTTGAAAACCGCCGTACCAAGCATAGCTTTAACACATAATTGCATACGAAGTATGCAATGTGTAAAAGATTAAAATATGCAAAAAGAAGGCAATTGGGAAAGACTTCATAACAGGCATGACGTAGCTGAATGCGTTTACAACCATTTCAACTATCGTAGGGGTGCGAGTTCGACTCCCACTCCCGGGAGAAAAGGCTTTGAAGAGATTTACAAGGTATAATCGAAACAGCTGTCGCCTTGTCCGTCCTGATGTCACGTTGTTTAAATTTTTCCCAAATTATTAAATAAATTATAAAATTAAAAAATTGCTTCAAATAAATGTTTTCATACATTTAAAAAAAAGCAATATGGGCAATCCCCGATTATTAAAAATCATACAAACAGACAAAATTGGTTAATTCGTTGTAGTTCTATAAATAGAACGAAAACAGCAACAAAAACCAAAGTTTCTTTGAAAACCGCCGTACCAAGCATAGCTTTAACACATAATTGCATACGAAGTATGCAATGTGTAAAAGATTAAAATATGCAAAAAGAAGGCAATTGGGAAAGACTTCATAACAGGCATGACGTAGCTGAATGCGTTTACAACCATTTCAACTATCGTAGGGGTGCGAGTTCGACTCCCACTCCCGGGAGAAAAGGCTTTGAAGAGATTTACAAGGTATAATCGAAACAGCTGTCGCCTTGTCCGTCCTGATGTCACGTTGTTTAAATTTTTCCCAAATTATTAAATAAATTATAAAATTAAAAAATTGCTTCAAATAAATGTTTTCATACATTTAAAAAAAAGCAATATGGGCAATCCCCGATTATTAAAAATCATACAAACAGACAAAATTGGTTAATTCGTTGTAGTTCTATAAATAGAACGAAAACAGCAACAAAAACCAAAGTTTCTTTGAAAACCGCCGTACCAAGCATAGCTTTAACACATAATTGCATACGAAGTATGCAATGTGTAAAAGATTAAAATATGCAAAAAGAAGGCAATTGGGAAAGACTTCATAACAGGCATGACGTAGCTGAATGCGTTTACAACCATTTCAACTATCGTAGGGGTGCGAGTTCGACTCCCACTCCCGGGAGAAAAGGCTTTGAAGAGATTTACAAGGTATAATCGAAACAGCTGTCGCCTTGTCCGTCCTGATGTCACGTTGTTTAAATTTTTCCCAAATTATTAAATAAATTATAAAATTAAAAAATTGCTTCAAATAAATGTTTTCATACATTTAAAAAAAAGCAATATGGGCAATCCCCGATTATTAAAAATCATACAAACAGACAAAATTGGTTAATTCGTTGTAGTTCTATAAATAGAACGAAAACAGCAACAAAAACCAAAGTTTCTTTGAAAACCGCCGTACCAAGCATAGCTTTAACACATAATTGCATACGAAGTATGCAATGTGTAAAAGATTAAAATATGCAAAAAGAAGGCAATTGGGAAAGACTTCATAACAGGCATGACGTAGCTGAATGCGTTTACAACCATTTCAACTATCGTAGGGGTGCGAGTTCGACTCCCACTCCCGGGAGAAAAGGCTTTGAAGAGATTTACAAGGTATAATCGAAACAG
The DNA here is from genome assembly GCF_040869045.1 of Eurosta solidaginis. NCBI lineage: Eukaryota > Metazoa > Arthropoda > Insecta > Diptera > Tephritidae > Eurosta > Eurosta solidaginis. The sequence goes on from NC_090320.1 coordinate 240,924,368, forward strand.
CTGTCGCCTTGTCCGTCCTGATGTCACGTTGTTTAAATTTTTCCCATTTTTTTAAATTATTTTATTACCAATAAGTGGTTTGAGATTTTGGCAGGCACACGGTAAAAAGTTTGAGCATAAATCTGAAACATTTTGGTCGTATGATCAAACCATATTTTCTTTAAATATAGATTATATAATGGTCTTCCTGAAAGTGAATGCATAGAACTGGGCTCCAATTTAAAACTGGAGAAGTCTACACTTAACGTTATAAATAAAAATAGTGGGCGGCTCCCTAAAATCCTTTCAGTCAGTAACTAGTGATACACATTTCTGGTTTGGAACTAGACCTAAATTGCCAAATAAGTACCTACAAGTTCGGTTATTAAATCGACAGCTTGGGTTCTTATTTTTTATATTTAATTTGAGAAATATGTTATCTACAAAAAACTGATACCAACTTTAATTAACTCGACTATGAGTATGATTTCTTTTCCCAAACTTTCCCACGGGCTCTAATATCGTATTAGAAGCAGCATTTAGGATTTCTTTTCGGTTCGGAACCAAGGAAATAATACCAAGAAAACAAGTAAGCTGTAATTTTAATACGAGTTTGGAACTACCGAAATAGCTCCAACAAACCAACCAGCTCCAAAGTGGAAATAAGTATTTAGTTCGGAACTATTGAAGGGTTAATGCAACTCAAACAAAGTAGGGCGTTGCCATGTTAAATTCGCCAGTTGGAAGCATTTAAAAGATATAGAGCATCCTCTAGTAGAGGTTCCGACTGTACTAGAAACGCACCAGTTTTGATCTAGAGATTTTTCGTACAGCGTTGCTCTACCTACTGTTTAAGAAATCATTTCATAACGCCTTATATGTATAATAACCTCGGTCGATTTGTATGGACGAAAGTTAACCGATATCGCGCCATCGATTTTTCGATAAGATTTGGGCTCAGTAAAAAAGTTCCACTACGCATACCCAAAAAAACAATTTTCGAGCCTGCGAAAAAAAAAATTGCGAAAGAGTAAATTTTTCGACAAAAACACTCAACAAAACGCAACAAATATTTTTTTTTCAAAAAACTGTTGTAAAAACGTTGGCGATAACAGTTTAAAAAAAAAATATCGATGGCGCGATATCGGTTAATAATTTCACCCAGTCGAATGTCGAACAAAATTTTTTGACAAAGATTTGCTAACTTGTAGCACTTTTCACAAATAAAATTTGTTATTTTTAAATTTCCAGTACCAAATTTTAACTCTTAGGAAAGTTTTAAAACCAGACGTTTCTATTCCAGTTTCCATGTTTAGGTCTTTGAAACCTTTTGCTTTTGTTACAAACCCAGAAGTGGCTACAAGTTTGTATTTTTGTATTTTTTGAAACTTTTTGGTTTTGTTTTAAAGCTCATACCTCTAAAACGAATTCTGATGTCGGCCAATTTGGATCGAACTTTTGGGTAGGGGCAAATTTTGAAAAATCCCACTTTGGCCCATTTAGAGTGCTCCAATCGAGTTCAAATGCATGACCGACCCCCACTAATTTTGGAGGCCCGACCCACCGATGCCAGTGGCCCTTGGGGTTTACCATACAAACATTTCAAAAAATCGCCGGTTATGCACTTTACATGAAAAAATCAGCGAAATTCTTATGTTTTTTCTTTTTGGAGTTTATTTTATTCTTTAGAAATTTATTTAGTCAGAACATATGTAAATGAAACAAGTAAGGAAGGTTAAGTTCGGGTGTAACCGAACATTACATACTCAGTTGAGAGCTATGGTGACAACATAAGGGAAAATAACCATGTAGGAAAATGAACCGAGGGAAACCCTGGAATGTGTTTGTATGACATGCGTATCAAATGAAAGGCATTAAAGAGTATTTTATGAGGGAGTGGGCCATAGTTCTATAGGTGGACGCCATTTAGGGATATAGCCATAAAGGTGGATCAGGCTTGACTCTAGAATGCGTTTGTACGATATGGGTATCAAATGAAAGGTTTTAATGAGCATTTTAAAAGGGAGTAATCCTTAGTTCCATAGGTGGACGCCGTTTCGAGATATCGCCATAAAGGTGGACCAGGGGTGACTCTAGAATGCGTTTGTACGATATGGGTATCAAATGAAAGGTTTTAATGAGCATTTTAAAAGGGAGTAATCCTTAGTTCCATAGGTGGACGCCGTTTCGAGATATCGCCATAAAGGTGGACCAGGGGTGACCCTAGAATTTGTTTGCACAATATGGGCATCAAACGAAAGGTGTTAATGAGTATTTTAAAAGGGAGTGGGCCTTAGTTCTATAGGTGGACGCCGTTTCGAGATATCGCCATAAAGGTGGGCCAGGGTGACTCTAAAATTCGTTTGTGCAATATGGGTATCAAACGAAAGGAGTTAATGAGTATTTTAAGAAGGAGTGGGCCTTAGTTCTATAGGTGGACGCATTTTCGAAGTATCGCAATAAAGGTGGACCAGGGGTGACTCTAGACTTTGTTTGTACGATATGGGTATCAAATGAAAGGTGTTAATGAGTATTTTTAAAAGGGAGTGGGCCTTCGTTTTATATTTGTTCGCCTTTTCGAGATATCGCCATAAAGGTGGACCAGGGGTGACTTTAGAATTTGTTTGTATGATATGGGTATCAAATGAAAGGTGTTAATGATTATTTTAAAAGGGCGTGGGGCTTAGTTCTATAGGTGGACCCCTTTTCGAGATATCGCCATAAAGGTGTACCAGGGGTGACTCTAGAATTCGTTTGTGCAATATGGGTATCAAACGAAAGGAGTTAATGAGTATTTTAAGAGGGAGTGGGCCTTAGTTCTATAGGTGGACGCCTTTTCGAGATATCGCCATAAAGATGGACCAGGTGTGACTCTAGAATGCGTTTGTACGATATGGGTATCAAATGAAAGGTGTTAATGAGTATTTTAAAAGGGAGTAATCCTTAGTTCCATAGGTGGACGCCGTTTCGAGATATCGCCATAAAGGTGGACCAGGGGTGACCCTAGAATTCGTTTGTGCAATATGGGTATCAAACGAAAGGAGTTAATGAGTATTTTAAGAGGGAGTGGGCCTTTCTGGACCAGGGGTGACTCTAGACTTTGTTTGTACGATATGGGTATCAAATGAAAGGTGTTAATGAGTATTTTTAAAAGGGAGTGGGCCTTCGTTGAATAGGTGTTCGCCTTTTCGAAATATCGCCATAAAGGTGGACCAGGGGTGACTGTAGAATGAGTTTGTACGATATGGGTATCAAATTAAAGGTATTAATGAGAGTTTTAAAAGGGAGTGGTGGTAGTTGTATATGTGAAGGCGTTTTCCAGATATCGACCAAAATGTGGACCAGGGTGACCCAGAACATCATCTGTTGGACACCGCTAATTTATTTATATATGTAATACCTGCCAAGATTTTAAGGGTTTTTTATTTCGCCCTGCACAACTTTTTCATTTTCTTCTACTTAATATGGTAGGTGTCACAACTATTTTATAAAGTTTTTTCTAAAGTTATATTTCGCGTCAATAAAACAATCCAATTACCTTACGATATTTCATCCCTTTTTTCGTATTTGGTATAGAATTATGGCATTTTTTTCATTTTTCGTAATTTTCGATATGGAAAAAGTGGGCGTGGTCATAGTCGGATTTCGTTCATTTTTCATACCAAGATAAAGTGAGTTCAGATAAGTACGTGAACTGAGTTTAGTAAAGATATATCGATTTTTGCTAAAGTTATCGTGTTAACGGCCATTCGGAAGGACAGACGGACGACTGTGTATAAAAACTGGGCGTGGCATCAACCGATTTCGCCCATTTTCACAGAAAACAGTTAACACCGTAAAATCTATGCCCCTACCAAATTTCAAAAGGATTGGTTAATTTTTGTTCGACTTATGGCATTAAAAGTGTCCTAGACAAATTAAATGAAAAAGGGCGGAGCCACGCCCATTTTTAAATTTTCTTTTATTTTTGTATTTTGTTGCACCATATCATTACTGGAGTTGAATCTTGACATAATTTACTTATATACTGTAAAGATATTAAATTTTTTGTTAAAATTTTACTTTTAAAAAAAAATTTTTTTAAAAGTGGGCGTGGTCCTTCTCCGATTTTGCTAATTTTTATTAAGCGTACATATAGTAATAAGAGTAACGTTCCTGCCAAATTTCATCATGATATCTTCAACGACTGCCAAATTACAGCTTGCAAAACTTTTAAATTACCTTCTTTTAAAAGTGGGCGGTGCCACGCCCATTGTCCAAAATTTTACTAATTTTCTATTTTGTGTCATAAGTTCAACTCATCTACCAAGTTTCGTCGCTTTATCGGTCTTTTGTAATGAATTATCGCACTTTTTCGGTTTTTCGAAATTTTCGATATCGAAAAAGTGGGCGTGGTTATAGTCCGATATCGTTCATTTTAAATAGCGATCTGAGATGAGTGCTCAGGAACCTACATACCAAATTTCATCAAGATACCATAAAATTTACTCAAGTTATCGTGTTAACGGACGGACGGACGGACGGACATGGCTCAATCAAATTTTTTTTCGATCCTGATTATTTTGATATATGGAAGTCTATATCTATCTCGATTCCTTTATATATGTACAACCAACCGTTATCCAATCAAACTTAAAATACTCTGTGAGCTCTGCTCAACTGAGTATAAAAATGAATTTAACTTAGTAATAGAAAATAAATTAAAAAAAAATTATTAGAAATTAGCGTTTTTACAACCCCCTTTTAAAACCAAGGCATCACTGTGATGCATTTGCATGTCGTAAACATAGTTGTGTGGTTTTTTTATTCAACCGTTTTAAAAAATGAAGGTATCACTGTGACACAATTGCAGATCGTAAAATTGCTTGTGTTGTTTTTTTAAGCCACCACAAGACACAGCAGGTAGAATTGAAATTACCGTTTCATTCTTATTACCTCGTCTCGTAGACCATATATAACGCAACAGTTTTTGTGAGTGCATTAAGTCGTTGTGAAGAACTCAAAGTGTGAAGTGCTAATTTCAGATAAAAAAATATTTAAAAAATAATAATAAGTGAAGTGACCATTCCAAATCAAAAAGTTTAAAATGAATCCACCATCCTCTACACCGCAAGATGAAGCAACTACATCAACAACTATCGAAAACCCAATGAGTCATATACCCAAGCATGATGTTACTGTTTTTGGTGTGTCTACTGATTTAACTGATCTTAATTTACCAACCCATCTGGATATCTTGAGATATTATTTTTACTTAAGCGAACGTGCTAAAACAGAACAAAAAAAGTTTTCCCATAAATCATTATTCACTATTCAAGTACAAGATAAGTTGATTGGAATTTGGGAAAAACTTGGTATGGAAATAATGCTGAAAAAAGTGTATTTAATAAATTGAATAAATTGCTTGACAAGTATCAAGAGCAAATCAAGAGAAGAAACAACACCCAACAATTTACAGAGTATGTAAAATCTCTGGAAACAATTTTTTACTTGTGAAACTATTCCGGTAAGTTATTGCTATCACTCATTTATTATAATTGTCAACCATTTTTAATTATTTTATTATTATATATTTTCAGGTGGTGGACGGCTTCCAGAAAATTGAGTTGCAAAATATGCCCCCTGCTCCAGAAAAAATTGAATTTTCCACCGATTCGGAGTACTTATACGACATGGCCCATGCAATTTCTAGCGGCGTGGTTCCGGTGGATCTGGCTAACGTCAAACCAGGGAAAATTGTACATTCTCGGTGGCTCACCAAGGCCGCTAGATTATTGCGATTATATGTGACAACGGAAAATCCAGATGCAAATTTAAGAATTCTGGTTGAATTTATAATTAAATGTTATGTGCCAATGTACTTCGATATCAAGTATTACAGCTCTGTCGTGTACGGCAGTGCATTATTTTTCAAGTTCATTGGTTGGTCACGATTTCTAGAACCTCGTTTACGCAAAATTGTCAATCAAGTAATTAAAGATAATTCATATTATGCGCATTCGGAAAATATCTTGTTATCAATGTTGTTTGATGATAGCAAAGAAAAGCGCGAATGTGCCATCAAGAAAATTCTACGCTATCGAAGCGATGTTGACGAGCCAATGGAACTTAAGCGGCAATTACCCACCGACGTGTGCCGTACGTACGGACGTTTGTCGTACGAAATACGTTTGACCGAACCCTCAAGCCCGTAGGAATCAATGTGTGCGTTTGTGTACATGTACATAACATATTTGTGTGTGTATTGTTTACAGATAAGCACTGTTGCCATTGACCATTTTGCATGCATGCTTATGGAAACATCAACTTTTTCCAATTTAATTTTTGATTTTGTAAAAGGCAGGAATTAATATTAAATAATTATAAATAGATTACATATTTATAATCTGCACTTTTACATAATTTTTTCGAATTATTTTCACAATTTTTCAAAATTTAATTAGGTGTTTTTGCATAAAACTGCAAACGGTCAAAAATTAGCGCACAAAAGTTTACTAGGCAACTCTGTCTAGTGAGGGAGCGATCAGCTGACACGTTCTTACGGAAAAAATCAAAATTTTTTTGATTTCTACGTTCCGGGCTACGTACGTACGGGCGTTGCACGTCGGTGAGTTTTCGTTTACATTGCGCACTCATAAGATAGGTCGTGTCAGCTGACACGTTTTTGGTACGTACGTTCGTGGGTAACTGCCGCATTGGAGTTTATAAAAAAACAGATATAAACTTTAATTGCACAAGTTATACGGAAATGGTCAATTTGAATGATATAAATATCGTATTTGAACCACCATTCACGCGAAGCATTCCGTACGATATATTGAAAGAATATTTAAATCAAGATGATCCACCGTTTAATGATCCAAAAATTCCATCACACATACAAGGAACGGAACGACATGTTCAATTGCTACCTAGCGTTTCGAAACGGGTTATACCGGAAAATGTAGAGGCTGTTATGGCGACGACATTAGAGAGCCGTGCGAAATTGCCCATACTTGAGAGTAAAAAAGACTTCAAACAATAATTTTTTTTAGTGTCTTTTCTATAACTCACTTAAATTAATTTTTCATTTACATATGTTCTGACTAAATAAATTTCTTAAGAGAAAAAATAGATATTATTATAAATAAATAAATAAAAATAAAGAAAAAACATAGCCATTTAGCTGATTTTTTCATGTAAAGTGCAAAACCGGCGATTTTTTGAAATGTTTGTATGGTGAACCCCCAGGGGGGTTCCAGGGGGTGTGCCACTGGCATCGGTGGGTCGGGCCTCCAAAGTTAGTGGGGGTCGGTCATACATTTGGACTCGTTTGGAGCACTCTAAATGGGTCAAAGTGGGATTTTTCAAAATTTGCCCCTACCCAAAAGTTCGACCCAAGTTGGGGGACATCAGAATTCGTTTTAGAGGTATGGTTCCTTCGGCAAAGTTTCTTATTTTGATCCCTAGAATACGATTTTCACAGAGCAATGAGCGATTTTTAAATCGACCCGCCCTAATGTATATATAGCTCCACCACTGTACATAAATAGCACCCACAAAACTTTTCTTGCTTTAGTTACTTTATACTTAAGGAGCAGCGCAAATCGTTTAAAATGAATTTCCACAATCATATCGTGATCCTGGTTATCGTAATTAGCGGTCTTTTAATCCAAATAAATTCGCAACATGACGTTTATTTGGTACATTTTTTTATAGAAGAGAATATCATTGCGGTGGTGCATTAGTCAGTATGCAAATAGTAATCACAGCTGCGGCATGTACGAAAAGACGAGATGAAAGTTTCATGGACGTTTCACGTAGTGCATATTGTCTCGAACCACGTCGCAATGTGAGGCGTGTATGTTATCAAACTACTAATTCAGAATGCAGAGATGGCGTTAACGATATAGCTGGAATTGTACTGGAGACACCCTTTCAAAGTGTTGATGGAGTGGAACCAATACCACTTTGCAAAAATGAACTTACGGTGGGCGCAAAGATGACAATTATAGAATGGGCTTCACAACCACCAAACCCAGATTATTTTCAAATCGTAACACATGAAGTAACTATGGTAGAACCAAAGAACTGTAGGGATTACCCCGAAGGAAAAAATATGTATTGCGCAAACGTTGACGAAGAATTGTCGAAGGGATATGCTGGAGCACCGGGCGCCGTGAATAGACAACTCTATGCGGTGGGAATACGTCCGGGGTACGAAGAAAATCCGAATCTTTATATAAATGTAACTGATCCACAAATTCAGAGTTTCATACTAGAATTGATTGATAAGTATGATAAGTCAAAATATTATGAATCTAAACTGATATGTGGCGTTGTGGAATAAAATACTGAAGGGAAGTTCCATGAGAAAGTGAACTTTAGTGCGAGAAAAATGTATCTTATATAACTGGGGATAGTATGTACCTATACAAAAATATAAATTTAACCTTAAAACAATTTTCAATTCCTTTTATTCTTTTTAAAATAAAATTTGGATTTAACTTTTTCAATAAGGTTGAAATAGTATGTTCTATCATACGATTTGTTGTGTTTCTTGCTGGTATCGTGTGATGTACTTGTTTGTCCGTGTATTATATTTGCGTTTCATGGTTTGGTACAACTTATAGGTGTTTAGGTTCTTTTGGTGTGCTCTCCGTTTGAACATTTTTGGTAATTTTAATGTTTAATGTTGTGTTAATTTTATGAGCTTAAAAGGCAAAATAAAACACGATGTTTAAAATTTCCTTATTTTTTTATGTTGATTTTCCGACAGGGTGGATAAATGATGTATATTGGAACGATTTTCTGTCATCCTTTGTCAAATTTGGTTTCGAGGCAAACCGGTTTCGGCGTTGTGCCATAATCATGTCGAGAACGAAAATCGTTCCAATATATATCAGACTGAAGCCGAAATCTCGACAAATTAAAAATAAATGCAACTTTAAACATTGTGTTTTATTTTACCTTTTAAGCTCATAAAATTAACACAATATTTCATTTAATTATTCATTTAATAATTTTCGAAAACTTCCAAGTAGATGGGAACTGTATCTAAATTCGTAATAATCGAAGGAAAATAAGGCAATCCTACTTAAGTATATTTCTATTGAAAAACGGCGTAAAATACCTTTAGTTTTAAACACTACGGACTCATTCAGTATATGTAAGGTCCTAATGGGCCGGCCAGTTTAACCTAACCTCTAGTTTTATATGCACATTACCATATCTTATATCGAATATTTAAAAAAAAAAAAATTTTCATAAAGTGCCCAGACGCCAACGACAATTAGAATTTTTTTCGTTTGACACTCATATTGCTAATTTCTATATAATGGGTCACCCATGTGAAACCTCATTTGGCTTTGAACGGCTCGAATAGATTCTTCTCATTTGTTATTGAACTGGTTGTTGTTGTTGTGTTAAAAGTGCTTCGCCTCATTCAATGGGTGTCGAAAAAATCCTCTAACGGAATCCAAGGAAACTAACAGTTTCAACAGGGGTGGACCATAGGGAGGTCGTTATTAGAGGCCTAGGTTGGAGGAGGAGTTGATTCTGGACAACCTACTACAGTATCAACGACAAAGTTGGGGCAGGGTGACTTGTGTCTCCCTTGGTAGCATGCTTTCTCCTTCGGAGTTTTAAAAGGGAGTTGTGGTAGTTGTATATGTGAAGGCGTTTTCGAGATATCGACCAAAATCTGGACCAGTGTGACCCAGAACATCATCTGTTGGATACCGCTAATTTATTTATATATGTAATACCTGCCAAGATTTCAAGGGCTTTTGATTTCGCCCTGTATAACTTTTTCATTTTCTTCTACTTAATATGGTGGGTGTCACACCGATTTTACAAAGTTTTTTCTAAAGTTTTATTTTGCGTCAATAAACCTATCCAATTACCATGTTTCATCCCTTTTTTCATATTTGGTATAGAATTATGGCATTTTTGAAAAAGTGGGCGCGGTTATAGTCGGATTTCGGTCATTTTTTTTACCAAGATAAAGTGAGTTCAGATAAGTACGCGAACTGAGTTTAGTAAAGATATATCGGTTTTTGCTCAAGTTATCGTTTTAACGGCCGAGCGGAAGGAAAGACGGCCGACTGTGTATAAAAACTGGGCGTGGCTTTAACCGATTTCGCCCATTTTCACAGAAAACAGTTATCGTCATAGAATCTATGCATATACCAAATTTCACAAGGATTGGTAAATTTTTGTTCGACTTATGGCATTAAAAGTATTCTAGACGAATTAAATGAAAAAGGGTGGTTCCACACCCATTTTGAAATTTTCTTTTATTTTTGTATTTTGATTCACCATATCATTACTGGAGTTGAATGTTGACATAATTTACTTATATACTGTAAAGATATTCAATTTTTTGTTAAAATTTGACTTAAAAAGAAAATTTTTTAAAAGTGGGCGTGTTCGTCATTAGTTAGCGCACATATAGTAACAGGAGTAACGTTCCTGCCAAATTTCATCACGATATCTTCAACGACGGCCAAATTACAGCTTGCAAAACTTTTTAAGTACTTTCTTTTAAAAGTGGGCGGTGCCACCCCCATTGTGCAAAATTTTACTAATTTTCTATTCTGCGTCATAAGGTCAACCCATCTACCAAGTTTCATCGCTTTATACGTCTTGGGTAATGAATTATCGCACTTTTCGGTTTTTCGAAATTTTCGATATCGATAAAGTGGGCGTGGTTATAGTCCGATATCGTTCATTTTAAATAGCGATCTGAGATGCTAGGAACCTACATACCAAATTTGATCAAGATACCTCAAAATTTACTCCAGTTATCGTGTTTACGGACGGACATGGCTAAATGAATTTCTTTTTTCGCCCAGATCATTTTGATATATAGAAGTCTATATCTATATCGATTAGCTTATGCCGCTGCGGATTACCGTTATGCGAACAAAGTTAATTTACTCTGTGAGCTCTGCTCAGCATCCCTTTGTAATATTGAGGTTTCCAATAACATAAAGGTTTGAGTTGTTTTGGAATCGTTTCAAAATAAACTGTTACGAGAATTAAACTTGCCGAATTACATGTAAAGTTACTCCAGTGGTGAATTACCTTCCCGCATTTGATTCTTTACTTGTCTATAACTTACGGGTTCTCTATTTAAAATGTTATGTCAAACATTTATACTAAAAGTTTTGTTCGAAACAACCAAGTGTGGCAACTCTAAAATACGGTCTTATTGTACACGTATCACTTAACCTATGTGAACTTAATACCACAATTCAACTGTACAAATATAAAAACGAGCAATTCAATTTTCCCTTCAAAAAGAATAGAGTATACGTGTTAATTTCATTTCGCTAGAATAAACATAACAACCTTGAATTTGTTGTTTTGGTAGAACAAAAGCTATTTGTTCAACTGATTTAGAATTTGTATTACGCTTGACGCATTAACCATAAAAAATAATAATGCTTGGCGCGATCTATCTCCAAGAAGATTTGGGCCGAACTTCTCTTAGAATTTGCGTCTTGCTGCCTCTTGATTTTCGCTACAAATTGGCAGATGGGGCATATATGTTTTATGCCGATTCCAAACGGAGCTGACCCAAGGAAGTTGCGTTTTCACTGAAAAGTTTTTCATAGTAGAAATACGCTTGGAGTGTACTCGTATGCCAAATCACTGCCGAGGGGCGACCGCGCTTGGACATATTGTTTTCCAATTGAAAAACTTGTTCTGAATTTTTCATGTTGCTTTGGCCGGCACTTGAACTCAGGACCTTCGGTGTGGTATGCGAAGCACGCTCCCACCACACGACGGCGGCCACTTTTTATCAATAAGTGGTTTGAGATTTTGGCAGGCACACGGTAAAAAGTTTAAGCCTAAATCTGAAACGTTTTGCTCGTATTATCAAACCAAATTTTGTTTAAATATAGATTATAACGGTCTTCCTGAAAGTGAATGCATAGAACTGGGTTTCAATTTGAAACTGGAGAAATCTACACTTAAAGTTATAAAAAAAAATAGTGGGCGGTTCCCTGAAATTCTTTCATTCAGTAACTAGTGATAACATTTCTGGTTCGGAACTAGACCTAAATTGCCAAATAAGTACCTACAAGTTCGGTACTAAAAAGATTTTACCCAGTTATAAAATCGGCAGCTTGGGATCTTATTTTTCACATTTAATTTGAGAAATAAGTCATCTACAAAAAAGCTGCTACCAGCTTTAATTAACTCGACTAAGAGATGGTTTCTTTTCCCAAGCTCTCCCACTGGCTCGGAGGTATCGATAAATGCTCTAATATCGTACTGGAAGCAGCATTTAGAATTTCTTTTCGGTTTGGAACCAAGGAAATAATACAAAGAAAACAAGTAAGCTGTACTTTTAATACGAGTTTGTAGCTACCGTAATAGTTCCAATAAACTATTTCCAAACTGGAAATATGTATCTAGTTCGGAGCTATTGAAAAGTTAATGCAACTCAAACAAAGTGGGACATTGCCATGTTAAACTCGACAGTTGGAAGCATGCAAAACATATAGAGGGCGAACTAGTAGAGGTTGCGAATGTACTAGAAACGCACCAGTTTAGAACAAGACATATTTTGTACAGCGTTGCTCTACACAGTGTGTAAGAAATCATTTCAAAACACCTGGGTCCATTTGTATGGACGAAAGTTGACCGATATCGCGCCGTCGATTTTTCGATAGGATTTGGGCTCAGGAAAAAAAGTTCCACTACACGTACCCAAAAAAAAAAATTTGGAGCCTGCGAAAAAAAAATGGCGAAAGGGTAAATTTTTCGACAAAAACACTCACCAAAACCCAAAAAATATATATATATATATATTTTTTTTTTCAGAAAACTGTTGTATAAACTTTGGCGATAACAGTTTAAAAAAAAATCGATGGCGCGATATTGGTTAATAAATCGACCCAATCTGATGTATAACAAAATTGTCTGACAAAGATTCGCTAACTTGTAGCACTTTTCACAAATAAGATTCTCGAAAAGAAATCGATTCCAAAAAAGTAATCGGTTTTAACAGAGCTATCAGTTCTAAAGAAGTAAGAGATTTCGGAAAACCAGTAACCAATTCAAAGTAACCGGTTCTAAAAAAGTTATAGATTCCCAAAAGTAGCCGCTTCCAAAGTGTTAACCCTTTCCAAAACAAATAGTTGGTTCCAAAGAGGCAGCCGGTTTCAAAACAGTGGCCGGTGCCAATAAACTAACCGGAGGTAACCGATTTAAAAAAGGAACCGAAACTTTTTAAGACCCCGGTTCATTAAAAGTAACCGATTCCAAAAATATATACGTTCACTGGATCGAAATTTTAAAAAGCCCGAAAAATAAGTAAGCGTTTACTTTAATTCTGTTACAAAAAAATTTTACAGCCGAAAAAAACTTATTAAAAGTAATCGGTTCCAAAAATATATCGGTTCGCTGGATCGAAATTTTAAAAAGCCTAAAAAATAAGTAAGCGTTTACTTTAAAAAAATTATTCTTAAGATTTTTATAATGAAAGTCAGAACAGAATGGATCTCTCAAAAAGACTCTCTTATTGGATCTCCAATAAACAACGAAAAAGTATTGCTTGGAGAAATGTATAATTCTCAAGTTGATATCCAACATCATTCTCAAATTATTCTCCAGCCTTAGAAAAGTGTATAGTTCTCCAAACTATATCCAGCATATTTCTTCAGTTGATGGAATGGGATATTCTGAATATTGAATATCGAGCTGAGGTGATACTCAAGTTGAGCTACTGTTGAGAAACAACACTTATAAGTTTAGAAGTATGCTAGTTTTCAACTTGACCTTAAATCTTACTCAAGCTTAAATGTTTATTGGATTCATTAGGGGTGATAACGAACACTGAACACTGGCATTTTAAATTCTTTATCGAACTCTGAGCCTTACTGGAAGTCGACATTTTTTATGTAATAAATTAAAGTAGAGTAGTCATCTTTTTTTGTTTGTGTCGCTATGTCAACATATTCCAGCAAAGGGTTAAAAGTGACAGAATGTTACAATTTAATACCCATGTTTTGGGTCTAGAGATTATTATTTCAAAATATGTTTTGACATATGAACTTGGAGTAATAGATTAATTTTCAATACTTTCCGCTAGAAGACAACACCCTGTCAGCAAAAGAAACATTTTTTTTTTTTCAAATCACATAAACTGTGATAACGACTATCAGATGCGCTGGTGTCCAATGGCACACAATCAACACCGAAAGATATAGAAAGATTGTTTCTGAGAAAGTACAGTGTAAACTAATAAATTTCGAAAGTTAATGCTTTTGAGAGCATTTGGCAAGTGAGATTGTTATATAACGATTTTTTTTTTTTGTTTGTTATTTTTTAAGAAAACCAAACATTGCATACGCCAACAAGAGCACCACAAAAATGATAATTTATTTTCAGTATTTAAGAAAGACATAAAAATGGCACCTTTAGCTGCGCAGTAGGGTTTCACATTAAACCCACATTTAATTGAATGCCCTGACATCAGATATTTTACATGGTTACCGCAAAAATTGTTGTAAAATTAACGATTTTATTGGCAGTTGCTGTATACCAAAGAAGAAGAATGAAAATAAAATTGTACGAAGGGTTGAATATAAAGGAAAATACACACAAGATCCGTCGTATGTGGACGAATATTGGACATCGCAGTTGGACCTAACAGTCATGAACTTCGGTTTATTAAACATCCAACATTCAGGAGCCCAGGCTGAAAAGAAAAAGCGCCATGGCTCCTGAAACAAGAGTGAAAAGTGCTTGAATACTTTACTGGCAGCGATCACCAATATATCTCTTTCCTAGTAAGGTCACAAGAAGTACCAAAGATTGATACCAGCAGAGACCGACGCAGATGGAATGCGCTGAAGCTAAACACTGAATCCGCCATCAACACATACTCGCTCCTAGAATATGTTTTCCATATATACCGAACTGGTTGTTTAAGCTACCATGCTCGATATCAAATAGATATTTTATAAAGCCAAACCAATTCCACGAAATAGACAACCCATAAAGAGCGGTAACTGGTGGAAAAAAAAAAATTTCAGAGACAGGGCATAAGACGAGTATATAGAAGAGGTGTATTAGAGAAGCCAACATCAAAGCAGAGGCATACAAAAGAGAAGAAAAATAGTTAAATGGCGCTTTCAAGGAAGAACTTACTTACTAATTGGCGCTTAACCGCTTAAACGGTTATGGACGTCCAACAAGGTGCGCCAGTCGCTTCTTCTCTCTGCCAACCGGCGCCAATTGGTCACACCAAGGGAGTTTGAATCGTTTTCCACCTGTTCCTTCCAGCCCTCTACCTCTGCTTCCATAGTCGGGTTCGGATAGAAACACTTTCTTGGCCGGAGCGTCATCTTTCATTCGCATAACATGGCCTAGCCAGCGCAGCCGCTGCGTTTTAAGTTGCTGGACTATGTTGATGTCTGCGTAGAGCTCGTACAGCTCATCGATAAATCTTCTTCGGTACTCGCCATCGCCAACGCGTGAAGGTCCAAAAAATCTTTCGTAGAACTTTTCTCTCGAACACTCCCAGTGCTGCTTCATCTGATGTTGTCATGTTTTATGCTTCTGCACCATATAGCAGGACGGGTACGATAACTGACTTGTAGAGTGTGGTTTCCGTTTGCCGAAAGAGGGCTTTACTTTTCAATTGCCTACCTAGTCCAAAGTAGCAAGGAAGTCAAGGAAGAACATAACACGAAAAAAGAGAAGAGGTCAACAGGGTTCTGGGCGACTGGATAGTACTAAAAAAGATTAGGCTCAGGATGACACTAACACACCCTTCTATACTAACTAAATTAAGGATGATAGAAAAGACCAGACTAGCGCACATGAAGGGGCTTACACACAGAGGAGTTACAATTTGAAGCGGGAAGCCTGAATTAAAGAAACTGCAAACATGCGCCCAGGAGTCCTGCTGCATATGGTAAATTGATTCCCATGAAAAAAAAAAAAAACAAGAACATACAGGCCTTTACGCGTAATCGATAAAGCTGGAAAACTTTTGCTGACCGTCTTAGAACAATGATAACCAATAGCATTCTACCTACAGAAGCGGTCGTTCGAGACCGCATCCCTTTACAACATACGGCATACGACCCGCAGACCATGAAAGTCAAATACGGTGCAGCACCATTATAAATTTTTGGGTCGTTGTTGTTGTAGCAATAAAGATACTCCCCGAAGGTTTTGGGACGTTGATGGTTCTTTGCCGGATGCAGATCCGATGCATTCCGGTAACAAGCACCATTAAGGTCGGCAGAACATCGGCTGTTAAAGAAACAGGATTCGCCACGGGTAGGTGAAGTTGAAATTTGGGTTGGAGAAGCTATACATTAAATGAGCTGACAACCCCTTGAAAGGGTTGCGCTACACAACTCCTTGATTTGGTATTGATATTTTAGTCACCTCCTACGACAGGAATACTTGCCGCGGGTACATTCTAAGCCCCCTAACCCGATGAGGAGGTCAATTTCGGGGTCTGCCGTAATCATTACTCGCGGAATACAGGACATTGGTTATACTTACTTACTTAATTGGCGCTTAACCGTTTAGTCGCATTCTCGCTCTGCCAACTGGCGCTTATTAGTCACACCAAGGGAGTTTAAGTCATCTTCCACATTTCTGAAGAGGTCGAAATTAGTTTATAACATAAGTGCTGGTACTTAATCATATAAGGGTTGTCAGTCTTGTCGTCAAACAAAATTTAGTAGCACTAAGAACACATTTAGTATATGTGTGATCTTTATTACGTCATGCGACGGAGAAAGTATTCAATCGGAAGACTAACAGAAAACAAAAGGAAGCTATTGATAGCAGTTGACATTGCCCTACATTTTATTAGACAAGAAAGCAAAACGTGTATTAAAAACGAGCCCAGAAAAACACAAAACCAGTACCCCAAATGTTCAAATGTACCAATGACTTCAAGCAGGCAAAACTTAGAACAAAATCTTTAAGATGAAAGGCCTACAAAAAGTTTATACTGTTCAAATAATAGTTCCGAATTCATTCGAAACCAAACCTGAAAATATATCCCGAACACATTAAAAAATAGTGCAGAAATCCACAAAATAATCCCGAATTAAGAAATAATAGTAGAAATTGATCTAATCGCCAGTCCGAAATTATTTTCAAAACAGTCCGGGATGATGCCGAAAAATACCCTCCAGCGGGTAAGGGTGTTTAGAATATACCCGCGGTAGGTATGCCTGTCGTAAGAGGCGACTAAAATACCAAATTGATTCAAGGGGTTGTGTAGCGCAACCCTCTCAAAGGGCTTGCCAGCGAAATATACGTATAGCTTCTCCAACCCAATTGTCAACCTCACCTACCTGTGGAGAATCCTGTTTCATTAACAGCCAAGGCTCTGGCGACTTCGAACTCCTTATGGATGTAGAGGTGGGAGGGCGGGATGGTCTAGGTTTCGTGTGGTCATACCAAATCGTTCCCGAGATGGTCTGGCTAGTACCTTTATGGTGCTTGTTACCAGAACGTACCGGATCTGCAGCAAAGGCCATCAACATCGATAACACTCCCAAAGGCCTTCGGGGAGTGTCCGTATCAACAGCAACAACAACATGCCGAAAAATAATTTAAAAAGAGTCAGTGATTTGTCCTTTTTTTCAGCAACAAAATACATACATCGTTGGCGTAAAGCTTGCTAAGTCAAATTACATCAGGACCCTTGGTTTAGATGACTGTTTTAAGCCGCCAATCTTGCTGAACCGACGCTGCAAGCCTTAGCCAATATTTGAAATGACTCATCGTCAAACCCGGATTAGTTATTCCAACCTTTCTGATATTGCCCGAAAATCACTGCCAATTACAGTCCCTAGTTTCACTTTTAATTTTCTATCTGGCAATATCGGTACTGAATACAATCAAAGTCCTCCGTTTAACATGAACCGCACTTTATAGGTCCTCAACCAATTTGTCAGCTGTGCAGACTTTGCTAGGATGAGGCGTGAAAATCTCGGTCGGGATATATTCGACTGTTCGGAAGCTTCAAGATCGATATGTCTTATTCGTAGCTTTATCGTTGCCACGCACCGATATGGATATGCTTAATAACTAACTAGATGCAAGTTTCACCGTTACAGTATGTCGTAACACAACATACCAACGTAAAAGTGTCCAAATGAAGTGTTCCTTAACTTGACAGCTGCCACCCAACCTAACCCATACTTATTTCTCGAAAGAGGGATTAATCGTGCAATGTTCTTATTGCAACTGTCGGCACTTCAGTTTTACTAGAGCTTATCCCACAAATTTTCTCTCTAAAAAAAAAAAAAATTATTTGCATCGGCCGGGAATCGAACCCGGGCCGCCCGCGTGGCAGGCGAGCATTCTACCACTGAACCACCGATGCGTTGCGGTTATTAGTGATTCAATTTTTAATTTATAAATTGCGCTCTCAACTAGTCAACACTAAGCGCAAGCATAGCTCAAAACTGTGAGAGTTCGCTTGGCGGCTTCATGTGCCATCTGTGCCTTTCTCTTTACAAATTTGCTTTATGACGCGATCGTACAACGAAATAGCGCTGTTTATCTGCTACAAGCGCTTGTAGTCTGCAATCAATCTGTACCCCTGCCTTCCGACTCATTTTGTATGGCAGCCCACCTGGGGCGTTTGCGGTGTCGCCAAGTGTCATGGCAATTCAAAAGTCATAATTGCGCACGCCGCCAAAGACCAAGACTAAGTTCAAGCTGGTGATGGCCACGCTTGAAGATGAAGTTGTGGCGAATGCTTCTGGTTTTCAATTTGATATGTTTTTAAATAGAAAATTGAGATAAAGCGCCTTGTGCAACAAATGTAGACAAAAGGTATGTTAAGTTAAATTGAGTAGCCAGTCGCTCTATTGTTGTAACTTAATTTTATATGGTTTTAATTGCTTTTCAAATTGGCTTATAATTTTTAATTTTATGATGAATTAAGAGAATCTGAGAGTCCATTGACCTCATGGAAGCTCTCACGAATTCAGAAAACTCTCTTAGAAAAATTTTTAACAAACAATTTCCTGCATCGGCCGGGAATGGAATCCGGGCCACACGCGTGGCAGGCGAGGAGTCTACAACTCAACCACCGACGCTTCTGAAAATAGAACTATGGTTCCTTCATTAGCATGTGACTCTGTTTCAAATCAGTCGATTACTTTTTGGAGCAGAATTTACGTGATTTATATTTATAAGTCTTTAAGTAGAAAAGCCTCGGAATTTGTACAGTAGCTTTTGCGGAAACGTGGAAGCTTCTCGTGAATATTATTTGTTTTTGAAATTCTGATCTGGCGATGGCGACTACCGAAGAAGGTTTAACGATGACCTGTACGAGCTCTACGCAGACATCAACATCCAGCGAATTAAAACGCAGCGGCTGGGCTGACTAGGCGTATGAAATATGACGCTCCGGCCAAAATGTTTCTATCGGAACCCGCCTATGGATGCAGAGGTAAAGGGAGATATTTGGAGATTTCCTACATCAGGCTTACAACTATTTTATCAGATTTCTTTTACTAGGGTTACTTCTAGAAATGGTTATCTCAAGAATAGAACAAATTCGCTCTGGCCGACTTTCAGGATATAAAAAGAGCGTGCAACAATTCTCTGTCGGGCTCTATCGAAAAACCTGGGCTGGTTTAGGAAACAAAGGCGCTTCGGTTAACCTAACTCATAAACTAGTCACCGGCACAGCTTTCCCAGCTTAATTTGCTCTGGGAGCTTTTCATGACAAAAAAAAAACAGTCTGTATCATTCTGTCGCGCTCTATCGAAACCCCTTGCTGGTTTCAGAATTTAGGGGGTTTATATTAAATTTATTTATAAACCAATGACCGGCTAAACTACTCCCAGCTTAGTTTGCCCTGCGTGCCTTTCAGGACATAAAGAAAGCTTGTAACAACGTCCTACCGAGCTATTTCAAAAAGGTTTGGCTGGTTTCGGTTAACTTTATCTATTGATTTTCTTTGGGCGCCTTTCAGGACATAAGAAAATGTTGTAACAATGTCGAGGGAGCTTCGGTTAACTTTATTTATAGACTACTGACCGGACAACTTTTCGAGCTTTTTTTTCCCTCGGAGCCTTTCCTGACATAAAAAAAGTTTGTAACATCCTACCGGGCGCTATCTAAAAGCATTGGCTGATACAACTTACGCAGCTTTACTTGCTCTGGGCAATTTTCAGGACAATAAAATAGCTTGTAAAAATGTCTTCTTAAGTGGTTCAGCTTTTCTCGGTTAAAGTTTCCACTTTGCAGATATTGATTCACGATTATGTTTCCAGAGGCATAGAAATGTTAGCGCTAAGACCGCAGTCATAGACAACCGTTAACTCCAATCCATCAGTATACTACATGATTTGAGAAAAGCGGTATAAACTATTTTATGTCGTCCTTCGATAGTTGAGAGATTTGGATAGTATCTTACAGTCGATCCTTGTTGAGTAATGATTCCTATGCCAAAGCTCTTATTTGCAGTGGGTTCCCTGGTTCTTAGGTGTTTTAGGGCCAGGAATAGTAGATCTCACAGACTAGCATAGCAAAGGAGCATCAAATCTTACAGACTAGCCTAGTCGTTATTTGAAAAAGTTTCTTTTGATATGCTCAACACTTCCCCCCATTGATTAATTAGCAATTTTTCGCATTTATTTATAGCCAGGCGAAACATGAAAGTTGCATTAGCCGACCTGGTGGCCGGACAGAGCATAACAAGTGCAAAAATATTTCCACAATACCTTAACAAGTATTAACAATATTACAACAAGGTGAAGCCGTGAGTGCAGAAGAACATTGAATCAGAAGGAATATCAGCGCAAACCGACTGAAGAGGATGCATATGGCTCCAAATTTCATACCGCAGTAAAGCTCCACTACATACATTCCGTTGTGTATTACACATGTGCAATGTAATAAATAAAAGCAAAAACTTGTGAACCCGAGCGCAACCGCTTTATGAAAAATCAATTTAAAAATGTATACCAAAAACAACGTTTTGCAACAAAAAATATTTAACATAAAAAACAAAAACATGCGCACAAGCGCGAACCTTACATTGATCATCAAAGGAAGCCGCCGCCGTTAGTGCCTTTTCGCGGTTCGCCGCCACCACAAAATCTTTCAACCGCCCAATGCAACAAGTACCTTAGCTCGTAACACACAAATAATCCCTATATAATCCGATGCTTAAGCCGTTTGTGAACGAGTTCAAGCGTTACAGTGCGGCTGACCAAGTCAATACAATTTCTCAACACACACACACAGACCAGCGGGTCAACCTACACAGTAATTGAGTGTGACAGAGGTACGAAAGGTGTATTTACTACCTACATATCATGTATTGTGAACAGTGTTGCCAATAAACACACTCAGAAGAAACTTGAATGAAATGGCACTTAAGAAATTTTTTCCTCTTCGCATGGCCAAAATTTCTTCAAAATGAGCAAAGATTTCTCCATTTGAAGAATTTTTCCTCATTTTGAAGAAATTTGGCCATGAGAATTAGGAAACAATTTCTTAAGTGCCATTTCATTTCCATTTTTCTTCAATCGGGAGAAATTCTTTTCTGGGTGCAAAATGGGTTAAAGTTTTAAGTTATATTGAGCTGGGCTGTTTTTAAAGTCCTCACTTAAACTGCACTTGTCCACAATCTGTTTGACGACCAAGCGGCGAAACCCCAATTAAGCACCAGGACTACAGTAAGAAACTAATTCTGTTTTTTTTTTTTTGCAAATAACAGAAGTTTTCTAGGACAAACCCTAAACCCCACAAATTGGAAGATAAGGCATTAATATTCTCGGAGGTAGACCTCGTCAAAATGCCATTATAATATACTAGTCCCCCAGTGGGTTAGGAGGCTTAGAATATACCCAAATGATTCAAGGAGTTGTGTAGCGCAACCCTTTAATGAGGTTTATAGCTACTTCAACCCAATTTTCAACCTCGCCTACCCGTGGAAAATCCTGGTCCTTTAGCCGCCGATGTAACCCCAAATTCATCATGGAACTAGGGGGTGTGAGGCGGGGTGGCCTAGAAGGTTCAATGTGGTTATATTAAATCATTTCCGATATGGCCGGGCTTGTACCTTAATGCCACTTGTTACCGAAACGTACCAAATCTTTATCCGGCAAATGTCCATCAACATCGATAACACTCCCCAAAATATTCGGGAAGTGTTACTATCGCTACAACAACAACAACAAGAGCACAATTTATACTCAACTGTCTCTTCCATCACTTTGCAGTTCCAACATATGTTGTCACCAACAGGACCAGGTCAGGTTAAGTCGCTAGAGGAACCTTTAGGTGAATGTCAGTGGGCCCATTGTGATGCCATGGAAAGAAACCATTACCTCTACTATTCGAACCACTGAGGAACTGACTAAGGCTACCAATTCCTTGATGTTGTTCTCTACGACCTTTCGTAGATTATCCAAAAAGGGAGCTGCTACAGGTGTGGAAATTTTATCCCTACTTAGGGCCCAAACGTGTCAGTAGTATCTCAAGTTTGCTTTTATGCCGAAACCCTGGAGTTTGTAGTCATCGTTGGTTGACTTGTACTTTTTAAGCACAAGCATGCATGTGGCAAAGCGTTCTTTGTCAGGCTGAATCTGCTCGGACGTACTCTGCTTAGCCACTTCGTCAGCAATATAGTTTCCTTCAATGTCCCTCTGTCTCGGGTGCCATGTGAGGTGTGCAAGGAACAAGGGAAGACACTCGGCGATGGTGATCAAATTAATGAAGAGAGATAATTTTTTATCCCTAATTTTGCCCATCACCCATGAGGAATGAATGCATAGGTATCATATATTTCCACAATTATATCTTAAAGAAGATATCGCATCTAATAACCGCAACGATCCCCAAACGAAACTGAACAGGTGCTGTAAAGAGGTTTTCAGTTAATGGTTTGTTCTTATTTGGTCAATTCTTAAGAAAGGTAAGGCCAAGCGCATGTTTTTCAGAGCCTTGAAAGCTAAAAATTTTATCAACAGATCGAAGCTACCTCGCTCCTTCTCTGGGACTAATCTGGGTATAAATTAGTCCATATGAGCTTTCTTTGAGTCGGTTTTGATGTACCAAGTTTATTAGGAACCGACATTTTTATTTCCTGACAATATAACGTCGATAAAGTCCAACAGACAACTCAAAGGACAGGTTGGACGAGGTATTTGAGTTTACGACACTAGAACATTAAATCAGGTGCTGATAGACCCGTAGGTCTCGCAGTACTTATTGTTCAAACGATTATATATATAGGAAAAGCTAGTATCTGTCGCCTAACTGAAGGAACGTCGAAGTGATAGTAAACTGTCTTCAAGCATCATGGATAACACAGCCCCACAGAAAAAAAGTGGGATGTTCAACGGAGGACACAGGTCAATTCTTATGGATTTTTGGTCGCTGAACACGAATCAGTCAAAAGTTAGCTCTTGTTTTTTTTCTAACCTCAAAAAACTCCCGTTTTTCGAGTTTTTGAGACGTCTCCTCCGTTGAACATCCCACTTTTTTTTCTGTGGGGCTGTGTAATGATTGAGTCTGTAAGATGGTAAATTCCGCGTTGACTAAGGACCACTATCTCAATGTTGAAGTTACCGGTTTTTTTGTTCAAATTCATAAATATTTATTTCGTTTGGAGATCTGTCTTCGTTTTTGAAGAAAATTTCACCAGCATCATTCCGGTGACTAGAAAGCTCTAGTGGTTTAACCAAAAAAATTATGAAGGATGAAGTTCGACGACTTTGAATGACGTCGAAAAAATACTTTAGGAGTTTTAGCTGGAACTCGAAAGCTTAGAAACTGTGACTTCCATGAAACATAAGACAACATATTCGCTCTATTTGAGAGTTCAAATAAATACAAACTGACGTTTGTAATTACGCCATTTAAAAAAGAAAAAAACCAAATGAATCCGAAACTGCAACCCTGGCTCCCACAATGGGAATAACTCTCATTTGTTCCACATAAGTACATATATACATATGTATGTATGAATGCCCCGGTCAAACCGATGTGGTAGAAATGTAGCACAAACCTCATTATGAACAAAATATGTTAACTGCGTTTTGTAAGATGTATAAACGATGAACTGACTCAGTATTGATTTAGTTAGTAATAAATTTTGGTCTTAATGCTGCCATAAGTAACTTTGTGGTACGGCATTTGGGACAGTAAACTTGGCGGATATTGTAGAACGGTAAGCAATGAATTGTAAAGTTAAAAATAAACGGTAAAAATATATATTATATATATATATATATATATATATCGCTAGCTGCTTTGGAAGTGTGAAGTAAACTCGGACACTAATTCAGAACTCTTAATTCCAAGAGTATACTGATGACTTCTGTAAAAGTGTTTAGCAGCTGAAGATAGAGAGACATAATTTAAATGATTTGTTACACTCTCTACTCGTACTCGGGTGAGTCTATCAGTTGTCTGTCAAAGGTAGACCGATTGCATATTTGAAAACATGTTTCGCACTTCTGATTTTGTTTATAGCAGAAGATTTCATCTACCTGACCTTGCACTTCGATGGCGATCTTATAGCAACAACCCGCGAGGGTACTAGAATATCGGCCGACAGCTCCGGCCAAAGCAGTATAAACTGCAGTCGCATCAATTTTTTCGTTAACAGCTAAAGAACCATTAACGCGATAGCATTAAACACCTGAAAGGTGAACCCGAACATTATATACTCAGCTGCCAATTTACAGCTTGCAAAACTTTTAAATTACCTTCTTTTAGAAGTGGGCGATGACACGCCCATTGTCCAAAATTTTACTAGTTTTCTATGCTGCGTGATAAGGTCAACCCACCTACCAAGCTTCATCGCTTTATCCGTCTTTGGTAATGAATTATCGCACTTTTTCGCTTTTTCGAAATTCTCGATATCGAAAAAGTGGGCGTGGTTATAGTCCGATTTCGTTCATTTTAAATAGCGATCTGAGATGAGTCTCCAGGAACTTACATACCAAATTTCATTAAGATACCTTAAAATTTACTCAAGTTATCATGTTTACAGACAGACGGACGGACGGACAGGGCTATATGAATTTCTTTTTTTGCCCAGATCATTTTGATATATAGATGTCTATATCTATCTCGATTTGTTTATGCCGTTACGGGGTATCGTTATGCAAACAAAACTAATATACTCTGTGAGCTATGCTCCGCTGGGTATAATGAGCCGTGAATTTACATTATGAATCAAGCTGGAAAGGCGTGGAATGAAGCGCCGAGCTACAATGTTTCGAAGATCATGCGAAACTCTGATGACATCATACTAACAAAGTTCTTCTTCATCTGCTAAGAAGTAAAGTATCATCAGTGACAGCAGTTGTAGGATGTGTAGGTTGCAGAAGTAAACAAGTTACTCGAAATCTTATAATACCAAAGAGTTTGAGATAACTCATTAAATA
This sequence comes from Eurosta solidaginis, assembly GCF_040869045.1. Classification (NCBI taxonomy): domain Eukaryota; kingdom Metazoa; phylum Arthropoda; class Insecta; order Diptera; family Tephritidae; genus Eurosta; species Eurosta solidaginis. The sequence goes on from NC_090320.1 coordinate 240,949,747, forward strand.
AATAAACAAATGTAAGGTGCGATTCCGAAGAGAATTTAGGCCGAGCTTCTCTTCCAAATTGCGTCATGCTTCCCTTGATTTTTCCTACAAATTGAGTTTTCACTGAGAAGTTTTTCATGGCAGAAATACACTCGGAGTGCTTGCCAAACACTGCTGAGGGGCGACCCCGCTTAGTAAAAATTTTCTTATAATTATAAAAACTTGTTTCTATAATTTGGATGTTGCTTTGCCCGGGGCGTGAACCCGGGATTTTCGGTGTGGATGGCGGAGTACGCTAGCATCACACCACGGCGGGCGCCATCCGTTAGATCTCACATAATAATGCCAGCTTGGCGCGATATGCCTTCGAGAAGATTCAAACCAAACTTGCGTTCTAATTTGCGTCGTGCTACTTTTTAATTTTAGTCTACAAATTGACGGCACTGGCACTACGTATTTAACTCCGAACGGCATATGATAGGGTTTCGCAGATTTTCTTGGCATAAATGCAATCACAATATTAGTCAAACCACTGCCAATATCCGGCCTCGGTTAGAATCTTCAGTCACAGAACTAAAATGGAAATCATCCAAAACTGGCAATATCACACTTCTGATTTTCTTCACGACATTGAACATTCCTTCTTCCATTATCGGCCGATGCTTTAATTTCATTTTGAATGTCCAAACTACAAGAAACCGTAAAACACCAAATAGATGCAGTTCATAGCTAAAAAGAAGGCTTAGGTTAATAGTAAAAAGATAGTTTAGTTTATGTTTACCTTTTTTCAATTTCTTAAACTTTTTGTTCCTTTACTTTTCTTGTTACCGGAATGATCTAGTTTTGACGCTTTCATCTCCCATAGGCGGTCCGTGTTTTTTGAGATAAAAAGAATCGTCTATTTTCTATTTCTAATCATAAACCCTGTTTGGTATTCACAGTTTTTACATTCAAAAACTTCCAATATTTTAAACTATTCAAAGTAAAAAAATTATTTTGAAAACCACATTGTTTAGATAATTTATTTATATCATATATGTATATATATATACATATATGATTTATATGATTTTATTCATTCACCTTAATCTAGGACCGTTAAAACGCAAAATCAAATAACCAGATGAAACAGGAAGAAGCAATAAATTTAACTCTTATTGCTTATTTATGTAAAAATTCAGATTTTTTTAGCAACCCGTCTTAGTTTTTAATATTAAAAATTTAAATAAAGCAATAAATTGTCGCATTAAAAAGCAAAACAATTTTACGAAATCCGCCCCAACAATTTTTTTATTTGTTGTCGGTAGACGTGAAATCCGCTTATTCCGCAATGAACCAATAACAATGAACCATTGATATTAATTTTTATATTTATGATTAAAAGGAAATGTCACGGCAGTAAAAATTTTAAATCATAAAATTTTTGGGCACGTTGCATGTAGGTCGGTGTACATACTTAGGTTTGTGTATGAAATCTTGAAATTTATTTTTTTTTAATCTTAAGCTGATTTGTAGTTTTTTGCTTTGCATTTAAACAGTTCTTGTTCCCTTTTGCACGATATTAATAAAATCTCTTTTTAATGAAAAGTCATAAATTTAGTGTAATAAAAATTTAACGCATAATTTTAATTTAAGCATAAGGAACTTGTCATACATAGAAAAGTTTTCAATCGTGTTGGCATAAATTATAATTGGTATCCCATATTAAATTTTCGAATGTAAATTATTGCTTCTTAGCACTACGGGTTATGATAGCCAAGCTGCCATAAAATCCCTGCAATGTAGTGATACAGCGTCACTAGTATCGTTAAAGTGCAGGGAAGCTCTAAACAAGCTAGCAGATAAGTCCAACCTCCTCCTTTGAATGGTTAGGTTAGGTTAGGTTGAAAGGGCTGAGCTGGACAAGATGGTAACAGCTCACTACTTAGGCCACCAATGGGCCCATTGTAATACCCTATACGGTCTCAAAGAGGACCCCTACCCGGCCTAAAGCGGGTCTAACCACCTCGTGGAAATAATAAATTTTGCTAGAGCCTTTACTTCATAGCTAGAGACCTCAGCGAGGTCATGTAAAAAAGGTTTACCAAGGATGGCCAACCTACGCCTAATAAGCGCTGAATAATGACAGAGAAGGTGCTGGACACTCTCTTCCTCTTCTGTACATCTGCAGCTGCGACAATAGTCGAAGGTCGTTACCCCCATTCTAGCACCATGTGTGCCTATTAAGCAATGTCCTGTTAGAATATAACCCTTATCAGGGACGATAGAACTGATTTGTTTAAAATCAGAAGCGCTTCTGTGCGCCCCTTGTCATATGAGGGCCAGGTTTGCCTGGATGTCTCACACGATTATATGGCTGACCATAGTCCATTTGCGATTCTTATAGTGCTTGTGTTCACACGAAGCCTGAAAGTGGCCATGGGTATACCTACCGAATCATTTCCCGGAAGGATATGGTCGGTGGTGCCTCTTCTGGCCAGCTCGTCTGCTATGCAATTGCCTTCAATATTCCTGTGCCCAGGTACCCATATAAGGCTGATACTGAAGTGCTGAGCCATCTCGTTAAGAGATCTGCGGCATTCAGTGACCGACTTTGCGTTGTCGACGAATTAGTCCAGGGCCTGTAATGCGGCCTGGCTGTCTGAGAAAATAAACACCCGTTTACCATCCTTAGGCATAGACCCGAGATGGTTCACAGCCCTGTGCAATTTCTTCTTTGAATACTGGCTGCCATCTCAGTTCACGGAACAAGCTAACACGAGATGGGCCATGGAACCAACATGTAGGTCGTCCAGGCAAATCTGGCACAAGCTGGACGAAAAGTCGCAATCGGTCATATTTCAGAATCGCCTCTCTATTAGCCCATTAGTGGGTATTCTAACAGGTCACTGTCACGCACGCCCATGGGGCTCATATGAGCCTGCAAAGAAATTACTTCTGCCGCAGTTGTAGGGACGAGGAAGAGATAGAAAGATGAGCTGGACAAGCCTTACGCAGGCATGTACAAAATAAAAACATAGATAGGTACAATGCGTTATATACCTTCGAGGAGATTTAGACCGAGACTCTTCCAACTTGCGACGTGCTCCTTTTTAATTTTTTCATAGACGGTCACGCTACTGCCACTAGTTGCATACCGTTCATTTATCTGATTTAAAGATCGAACCCAATTGGAACTGCTTCTAATATTTCCCATACTATACATTGAAGCATAGTCTTGGATAAGCAAAAAAGTAATCTGACTTTGAAACACAATAAACTTCCCAGTGTCAGCTGCAAAATATAAATGATATCCTATGCTTTACGATGAAAAGGCAAAGTCCTGGACTTATCACTGTGACTACAGCCGAAGAGCTTCATGCCGAGGTAAAAAAGGGTGCTGCGCTTTTAGAATTGTGATATTTCTTGATTATAAGTTTTTTATAAGTTGAGTTTTTCCTTAAATTTGTCATCTTGCGGGTTTATAACAATTTCATCTATTTTGGGTATATTACTGTTTTAAAATATTCAAATCTAATAAGAATTATATGTATGTATGTCTTCTTCATTTAACTGTACTCAACTAGCAATACATATAACGTGACTGCAGATTTGTAATAAAAGAGACAATAAAGTTAATTAAGCCAATGTTTACTTCGTGAGTATAACTATATATTGCAAAAAATTTGTTGTGCAAAGCACGGCGGTCTGCTAAATATAGAATTCACTACCACCTAACGCTCTTGGCTCTTCTCTTTGAATAAATAGCGGAAAAATAAATATAGATAAGTTGCCAACAAAACAACAGCAGGAGCATGCCGTTACTGTTGCTTTCGCTTACTTCAACTATTGTGACTGGCTATCCCCCTCCCATTTTTTCTGTATAGCTATTTTGCATAACTGTGTACGTAAGCATCGGTGGTTCAGTGGTAGAATGCTCGCCTGCCACGCGGGCGGCCCGGGTTCGATTCCCGGCCGATGCAGTAAGATTTTTTTTTGAATTTTGCATTACTTCTTTTTTTTTTATTTAAAGCAAATTAGAACAAGTTTTATATTTATAAAGAAAAACAAGTAAAGGTGTCGAAGTTCGGGTGTAACCGAACATTATATACTCAGCGTGAGCTTAAATTGTACATTTCAGATAAATTACTTTTCTACATAACACGTGGCACCGCCCATTTAAAAAAACATTTCTCCCCATTTCCTATTACAATAAAACTTGATAAGTGAAATATCATTGATTCAAAGCTATTTCTTTCTAAGTTATAGCTTATTATTCTAGTCTGCGACTCTTTTAAATTTGTTTTATATATAAGTTGCCCTGGTCTTTAACGGATCCCGTCCATTTTTACTAGAAATATTTTCTGCTATAAGGAAAATATATGTACACAATTTCATTACGATACGTTAATTTTTCTTCGAGTTATGTCTCCCGAAACATAGTAAATTGCTTAGTCATAAAAGGGGCGGTGCTACACCCATTTTCAAAAATTCTTTTTATTTCCAATTTATTGTTATAATTCAATTTATAAAGTAATATTCTATTGATACAAAGCTCTTTTTCGCTAAGATATAGCTTATTATTTTCGTCTACGATCCTTTTAATAATCTTTTATATAAAAGTGGGCCTGGTCTTTAACCGATCTCGTGCATTTTCTCTAGAAATGTTTCCTGCTATAGGGAAAATTTGTGTACCAAATTTTATTACGATCCGTTAATTTTTCTTCGAGTTATGGCTCCCGAAACAGACAATTGCTTAGTCATGAAAGGGGCGGTGCCAAGCCCATTTTTTACAATTTGAAGTTTTTCCTATTTACTTTTATAAATCCACTTGGGAAATGAAATATCATTGATATAAAGCTCTTTTTTGCAAAGATATAGCTTATTTTATTCGTCCACGACCCTTTTAAAAATCTTTTATATAAAAGTGGGCGTGGTCCTTCACCGATTTCGTTAATTTTTCTTCAAAGCATTCCTTATAGTAAAGGCAAACTCTCTACCGAATTTTGTTACGATAGATTTAACGATTTTTGAGTTATGATTAATAATATTTGTAAAATTGATTTAACCACAAGTGGGCGGTGCATTTTTAAAAAATTTTTTATCAAGAGTCTCAATATCAGTCCACATGTCAAATTTCAACATTCTAGGTGTATTATTAAATAAATTATCAGGTTTTTTTGTGTTTTCCAAAATTTTATATACATAAAAAGTGGGCGGGGTTATCATCCGATTTCGCTTATTTTCAATACCAATCTATTCTGGGTCCAGGTATGCTCGTGTACCAAATTTGGTGAAGATATCTCAATATTTACTCAAGTTATCGTGCTAACGGACGGACGGACGGACATGGCTCAATCAATTTTTTTTCGATACTGATAATTTAGATATATGGAAATCTATATCTATCTCGATTCCTTTATAGGTACCTGTACAACCAACCGTTATCCAATGAAAGTTAATATACTCTGTGTGCAAAGCACGCTGAGTATAAAAACACCTCAACACAAGCACCGCAAGTAATTTAATACCTTTTTTTACATGTTAATTAATATTTTGCATTTTATGTAGTACTTCCCCTTATGCGTCCAACTAACTCAACACTTGTTCAACATAGCGCGCTTATTTTTGAAAAATGACAACAAAATGTCATGTACGATCATCAATGAAAATTGATCAAATTAACATTGATTATGTTCGTAAATCATTGTCAGTTTATATGCAAACCACAACAGCAAAACAGAAAATAGAAAACAGCTAAAACCACTTTGCCAAGTGACAAGTATGACCAACATGTAACTATGTAATTGGCTGACCGGCAGCCTGGCCGTCCATTAGTAGTACCAACAACAAGTAGATCAACTCACGAACCATGTAAGGTAAGTACAAAAACAAACATAAATGAACCATCTAACCACTTGGTAAGTTAAATGAGTGAGCACTTAAATGACTTCGCTAACCAGCGCATTTTCTCACTACGTGCAATTGTGGTGGCAATCGTTGTAGGTAGAGGCAGGCGATTGGGTTTGTTGATGTTGGCAAGCATGATAAAGACGCTGTTAATGCAGTGCAGACTAAGGATGTTACGAATATTTGCAATGGCAAACGGATAACCGGAGCGTCAACGAACATATATATTGACAAGTCAGGAGGCGATCAAGGCAATAAAATCAAGCAATACTTCATCAAGAAGTGTATGCAATGTCTGCAATAAAGTAAAGCAAAGAACATAGCGTTAACAGCTGTAACCAGGCTCGGTGACTCGAGGCAGTTTGAGCGCCGACCATAGTAGTATAGCGTCATCAATCACAAGACGAATAGACTATCTGATTCCCTATCTGCGCTTCGAGGGAGATCTTAAGGCCACAATAGAGGTGGACGGTTGGCGGGTGAAGGGTGCTCAAATGGCGGTACATGTGTACACAGATGGTTCCAACGTAGTGGAAGGAGTAGGGTCTACGGTATACTATGCTAATCCGGAAATAAACAGGTCATACAGGCTGCCGGATTACTGTAGCGTTTTCCAAGCGGAAATATTAGCAGAAACCAAAGCAGTAGAAACATTGGAAGAGAATAGCTTAAGCTGCAACCGTGTTAACTTTTATATTGACAGTCAATCAGCAATTAAAGCAATAATCTCGCATAGCACAGCATCTAAATGCGTCTTAGAGTGTAAGCAGTCTCTGGAGAGAATCAGGACAGGTAGGGGCATACATCTATATTGAGTCCCAGGGCATATGGGAATAGATGGGAATGAAAAAGCAAATGATCTAGCTAAAAAGGGTGCATCCCTTGAAGCTTGCTCCGTAGACATCCCAATTAGACTGGGCGAGATTAAGCGAAGGCGAGAGGTGCACACGATCGACCCAGCGCGAAAGGCGTGTGTTCAAGCGCGGGGCTGTAAAGTGTCGAAGATTATGTGTAGGTCTTACAACCTTAGATTAACAAAGTTGCCACTATCATTAAAATGAGAGGACACTGCCTTCTGACGGTTGCAGCTTGGTCAGTGATAGCGGATGTAGGAAGTGCGGGTTGGAGGAGGAAACGATCGAGCACGTTCTGTGCTCGTGCCCTGCGCTTGCCAGGCTAAGACTCCACCTATTAGGAGTGATACAGCTGTCAGATCTAGAAGCAGCAAGTGGCCTAAGTCCTAGGAAGCTTCTAGTATTTGCCAAGAGGACCAAGTTATTTTATAACATATTTAGATCACGGTTTTTGATAGGTTTTTCAGTTTGTTCGTTAAAACAAACTTTTGGTAACACTACGGACTCATTCAGTCTATGTGAGGTCCTCGTGGACCGGCCAGTTCAACCTAACCTAACCTGCAATAAAGTTTGCATGACTTTTCTTTTACGATACCTAACTAAGTTTTCAAACCCCTAAGTATATTTAATGCCGTTGAAATGAGGAAACTGTGAGAAAGAAGTATTTTTCAATTCGCGGTGAATTTGAGAAGTGTTTATACGATCGTTCTAACCGTCTGGAGATATGAACTACCGAATTGAAAACGAAGCCGTATTTTCAAGGCGATATGAAAAACTGTTTATACATGTGTTTTGACCGTTAGCGCAATGTATCAAAGCGACATTTGCGTAAGTATAAATACAGAATGTGTAAAATTTCATCGAAATATGTTTTGCAGTTCTGGTGTGATTAGGTTACAAAAGGATTGAAAAGTTACACGGAAGTCACTCTTGTTATGGGGCGCAGGAGCACCACTTTTTGGAAAAAACCCAGTAGGATCCTTTTAGCCGTTCGAACGTGATCGAGCAACAAAGACAAACGCCGGGACATCTGGACAAACATTCAAATTTTCGCACTTACAATATTCATAAGCGGATGTCTAAAATTATGTATATTAGAGATGTAACAGAAGTGACTTCACCAGATCCGAAATTGCAATCGGAACTTAAAAATTTGCCTTGTCGGAACCGAAATCGGATGTGTAAGGAAGTAATTTTTGAAATTTTTAATGTTTGTTCTAGAATGGCTGGTGCCAAAAGTTGTTGCAATTCGTTAACATGCTAAAATAAGCCAGAGCACTTAGTGAGCTTATAATTATGAAACGGTCGATTGGTACAGGCACAGTTTTGAGGTAAGAAAACACTACCGCATGGTGTAATAAAAATAAAATTGCAACAGAATTGCGCTCATAGCAGTGGTGCACTCGAGAGCTTCGAGACACTATTCGGCGTTCATCTGCATGTCGTGTGCACGGCAGTTTTGCCACTTCGTTCAGTATCAAACCTTCGTTCCAAACTCCGTTGACACTTTAGTCGATTTCAAACGGCAGTGTGTTAGAAAGAGAAGGAAACAAACATAACTTACTTGTAAACGGATACAATGAGCGCACCAACAAAGATGAGTTCGGTAATGAGCTCAGCAGATACAATCCGTCACCGTCACGACCTACGCCATTTCAGTAAGACACGTAACTACTGACGTAGATACTTTTAGTTAGCAATAAAATTGTAGATTCCATTATCAGAATAATAATAGTTTGCCAAACAACCAATTTTATGAAGACGCGCACTATAAATGGTAAATAAAATAATTTAAACAAAATTTTTTAGTTAAACGGTTTCATTGAAAACAATACTTACATGAAGTAATAATAATACTAAAAGCTAAAAAATAATTAGCTAGGTCCTAGGTACTAGTCATCACACTCCTCATCAATATAGGGCGTTGATCAGACAATTAAATAAAAGCGTTGGGCGCGTGAAATTTCTAAAAATGTCAGGCCTAGCATGACCTTATTAAGGTTCAGTTGGTCTTATATATGATTATCAATAGAAATTTTACACGTCCAACGCTTTTATTTAATTGTCTGATCAACGCCCTAGATTGATGAGGAGTGTGATGACTAGTACCTAGGACCTAGCTAATTATTTTTTAGCTTTTAGTATTATTATTACTTCATGTAAGTATTGTTTTCAATAAAACCGTTTAACTAAAAAAAATGTTTAAATTATTTTAATTTCAAGTTTTTAGCCTTTAACTATCTTATTTAGCTGGCTCGAGGTCTGTGTTGTAAAATAAAACACCGTCGATGATTTTTTCTTTTTTCTCAACCAATATATTTCGACTGCTCTGCGGCAATCGTCATCAGGGTTACAAAACTAATAAAAACAAAAATAATAATAAATAAACAATTAACAAATTATCACATTAAACACACAATAAGAAGATTAATCAAAAAAGCTAAATTGTCAAATAACACACAAAAACCCGGAAAACCATTAAATTTTAAGTCGCTGGCCTATGTACCTCAATTATCAGAACGTTTGGCTAAATCTGATTGTTACAACAAGGTTAACACAAAAATAGCACATAAGCCGTCTAATACTTTAAAACAATTTTTCAATAAAACGAAGTCAACTATTCCAAATATGGACAAAAGCAACGTTGTGTATACAATTCCCTGTAAAGGCAAGGTTGAGGAAGCTTGCAATAGTATTTATGTCGGTACAACTAAGTCCAAACTAAAAACAAGTAAGGTAGGCTAAGTTCGGGTGTAACCGAACATTACATACTCAGTTGAGAGCTATGGAGACAAAAGAAGGGAAAATCACCATGTAGGAAAATGAACCTAGGGTAACCCTGGAATCTGGTTGTATGACATGTGTATCAAATGGAACGTATTAAAGAGTATTTTAAGAGAGAGTAGGCCATAGTTCTATGGATGGACGCCATTTAGGGATATCGCCATAAAGGTGGACCAGGGCTGACTCGAGAATTTGTTTGTACGATATGGGTATCAAATGAAAGGTGTTACTGAGCATTTTAAGAGGGAGTGGACCTTAGGTCTATAGGTGGACGCCTTTTCGAGATATCGTCATTAAGGTGGGCCAGGGGTGACTCTAGAATGTGTTTGTACGATATCGGTATCAAATGAAAGGTGGTAATGAGTATTTTAAAAGGGAATGGGCTTTAGTTCTATAGGTGAACGCCTTTTCGAGATATCGCCATAAAGGTGGGCCAGGGGTGACTCTAGAATGTGTTTGTACGATATGGATATCAAATTAAAGGTATTAATGACGGTTTTAAAAGCGAGTGGCCATTAGATGTATATGTGAAGGCGTTTTCGCGATATCGACCAAAATGTGGACCAGGGTGATCCAGAAAATAATCTGTCGGGTACTGCTAATTTATTTATATATGCAATACCACGAACAGTATTCCTGCCAAGATTCCAAGGGCTGTTGATTTCGCCCTGTAGAACTTTTTCATTTTCTTCTACTGAATATGGTAGGTGTCACACCCATTTTACAAAGTTTTTTCTAAAGATATATTTTGCGTCAATAAACCAATCAAATTACCATGTTTCATCCCTTTCTCGTATTTGGTATAGAATTGTGGCATTTTTTTCATTTTTCGTAATTTTCGATATCGAAAAAGTGGGCGTGGTTATATTCGGATTTCGACCATTTTTTATACCAAGATAAAGTGAGTTCAGATAAGTAAGTGGATTAAGTTTAGTAAAGATATATCGGTTTTTGCTCAAGTTATCTTGTTATCGGTTTCGATTCGATTTCGCCCATTTTCACAGAAAACAGTTACCGTCATTAAATCTATGCCCCTACCAAATTTAAAAAGGATTGGTAAATTTTTGTTCGCCTTATGGCATTAAAAGTATTCTAGACAAACTAAATGAAAATGGGCGGAGCCACGCCGATTTTGAAATTTTCTTTTATTTTTGTATTTTGTTGCATCATATCATTACTGGAGTTGAATGTTGACTTAATTTACTTATATACAGTAAAGATATTAAATTTTTTGTTAAAATTTGACTTTTAAAAAATTTTTTTTTAAAAAGTGGCCGTGTTCTTCATTCGATTTTGCTAATATTTATTTAGCACATATATAGTAATAGTAGTAACGTTCCTGCCGAATTTCATCATGATATCTGTAACGACTGCCAAATTACAGCTTGCAAAACTTTTAAATTACCTTCTTTTAAAAGTGGGCGGTGCCACGCCCATTGTCCAAAATCTTACTATTCTTCTATTCTGCGTCATAAGGTCAACCCACCTACCAAGTTTCATCGATTTATCCGTCTTTGGCAATGAATTATCGCATTATTTCGGTTTTTCGAAATTTTCGATATCGAAAAAGTGGGCGTGGTTATAGTCCGATATCGTGCATTTTAAATAGCAATCTGAGATGAGTGCCCAGGAACCTACATACCAAATTTCATCAAGATACCTCAAAATTTACTCAAGTTATCGTGTTAACGGACGGACGGACGGACATGTCTCAATCAAATTTTTTTTTCGATACTGATGATTTTGATATATGGAAGTCTATATCTATTTCGATTTCTTTATACCTGTACAACCAACCGTTATCCAATCAAAGTTAATATACTCTGTGAGCTCTGCTCAACTGAGTATAACAACACTATCACAACACAAATCCGATCTAAAACAATGCCATCAACAAAATAACCAGAAAACAGCACTCATGGCACACTGTGCAGCTAGCGGGCACATACCTAACTTTGACGAGACCAAAATACTGCAACAAGAACAACACTACAGTAAACGATTCACTCTTGAAATGTTACACATTATCAACGTACCGACTAACATACGACTCAACTTTAAGAGCGACGTGGACAATTCCGCGCATATATACAAACACTTGCTTAGAGGAAGACAGTAGTGGTGGGTAATGACACTATTTTTTGAGTGTTAACACAGTAGCACAGGCACACTTTGCAGTGTTAACACATGTTGACACAATTGTGTTATAACTGATTATCGAAAGTCGATATGAGTGTAGGCACAATATCAGAGCACAGTACTGTGTTACTTACCTCTAACGCCACGTTTGACGCCATTTAGAAGAGTAAATCATGGCAACATTTATCTTCTTTCATACTCCAATTTTTCAAAGTCATATTATCTGATCAAGAGGATAGTAAGTGCCCCTGTGGACACCATTTTTTTATGAAAAAATCAAAATAAAATAAAAATTATGGGAGCGCAGTGAAAATTTTAAAATATTTTTAAATGTCATTATCCTCTCACCGGTTTTATCTTGTAATTTTTGAGTGAAGTGTCATTGGAAAGCAATACAATCAACACGCAAGCACAATGGACTATGTATGTATGTGCACTTACCATCTCAATGTCATTCTCTGTGCCAGTTTGAGCGGCATTGCACAGTCAGCTTTGTGCCATCGAGTGTGCCACTGTGTTATAAATTAATCGATAAGTGTGCGTGTGCGTGCCGCACATTACTGAGTGTTAACACAATAACACAGCACAGTGCTGTGTTACTCAGCCTTAGAAGACAGTAGTACCATACTCTACGTCACACAGGGCAAACGTGCTAAGAAACGTATGTGCAGATGTAAAATGATAAATTTTTTGTGATAATTTGTTAATTGTTTATTTATTATTAGTTTTGTAACCCTGATGACGATTGCCGCAGAGCAGTCGAAATATATTGGTTGATAAAAAAGAAAAAATCATCAACGGTGTTTTATTTTACAACACAGCCCTCGAGCCAGCTAAATAAGATAGTTATTTGGAGAATAAGGTCGCCAAAAAATACAAGTTTTTAGTCTTTATTTAATTGCCTATTATTTCTCTTTCTATTTGGTTCATTTAGTGACTTATTATTACAAGGACGGTTTCCTGACAATTTGTTACAATCTAAGTCCTCAATACACAATCCTTCCAAAGACTTTACTCGACTCTGCGCCACGTATGCTTGTCCCTCTCCAACTCCAAAATATTTTTATGTCACTTCTACCGGACTGTATGTAATACTTGTTCGAAATATGAGCCAAATCCGGCATCATAGGTGGCTTTCTATTCATGTATGTATTATGTGTTCCAAATATGAACCAAATCGGACCACAAATACGATTTTTTGCAATATTTCGATCCATGTGCCACCTATCGGATTGTTTTTTTTCTTATTATTGCATTGCGGGTTCTAAACTATATATCGGGAAGTTACTTAAATTTCAATTACAAAATTCGTGCCGGCCAACCAGCCAGCCAGCCAGCCTGTTAAGTTAAGATAAATAAAACCGTTTAAAAATAGAGTGAAACATATGTTACGTCAGACTACCCGACCACTTCAGTGCATTCCAGGCAGAAGTTGCAGCCATAATGGAAGCCGCAGCTAGGATAGGGACATACTTTGTCGGCAAAGAAATTTTTATCTTCAGCGACAGCCAAGCTGCCATAAAATCTCTGGGCTCCCACTCGTTCAATTCTGAACTAGCAATAAACTGTCGCCGATCTCTTCAAGAGATGGCTCAACAGAACCGTGTACACCTAACATGGGTCCCTGGACATAGGGATATCGAGGGAAACTGCATTGCAGATGTACTCGCTAGGCAGGGTACAACCAAGCAGGTTCTTCCTGGACAAGAACGCTTAGGTATGCCCCTGTCCACATGCAAGCTAATGCTAAAAGAGCACATCTACCGTCAAGCCGACGAAAGATGGCTACAAACACCGGGGTGTCGAACATCGAAAGAAACCTGGCCTAAATGGGATCCTAAAAGGTCCCGTCACGTGTACAACCTAAGAAGGGATACAATTTCCACACTTGTGGGAGCACTAACGGGTCATTGCCTCATAGGTAGGCATGCAGAAAGGTTAGGAGCGCCTTATCGTCGTTGCTGTAGGAGTTGTAAAGAGGATGAGGAGGAGGAAACGGTGGTTCACCTCATTTGCAACTGCCCAGCACTAAGCGGAGCACGGCAGCGCTTTCTGGGAGCTCCATTTCTTGATACTATGAGTCAGGTTGTGGAGCATGACGTCAAGGACCTGGTAGCTTTCATCCGGTCCTCAAAATGGTTCGAAGAGGAAAGGTAACGGTGTTTTTCGTGGTATCACAACGGGCCTAGTACTACTGGCCTAAGTGTGCCCTCGGGCAGCCACCCTAACCTAACCTATGTTACGTGGGAATAGTAGGGAATAAAAAGGCAGATGAGCTAGCTAAAAAGGGCGCATCCCTTGAGGCTTGCTCCGTAGACGTCCCAATTAGACTGGGCGAAATTAAGCGAAGGCGAGAGGTGCACATGATCGATCAAGCGGGAAAGGCGTGGGTTTAAGGTTCAACCTTAGACTAACAAAGTTGCTTCTATCATTAAAAATAGAGGACTGTAGACTCATAACGGGTATTCTGACTGGACACTGCCTTCTGGCGTCACATGCCTTTAAATTAGGTTTGGTCAGTGATAGCATATGTTGGAAGTACGGGTTGGAGGAGGAAACGATCGAGCACGTTCTCTGCTCGTGCCCTGTGCTTGCCAGGCTAAGACTCCAGCTATTAGGAATGATACAGCTGTCAGATCTAGAAGCAGCAAGTGGCTTAAGTCCTAGAAAGCTTCTAGTATTTTCCACGAGGACGGAGTTATTTTATAACATAGGTCCTGGTTTTTAATAGGGTTTTTTAGTTTGGTCGTTAAAACAAAGTTCTGGTAACACTACGGACTCATTCAGTCTATATGATGTCCTCATGGACCGGCCAGTTCAACCTAACCTAACCTATGTGACGTGGCTGACGTACATATGCCAAAAGTAAAAAATTGTTGATGCGACGACTTAGCGGTTGCTTATCTGGCGTTTACCATTATAATAAACACAGCCAAAGGGCCAACTCTGCTGTCAGTTTTTTCCCTTTCCGCCAAGTAATTGACGTATTGGGTCTGTTTAGGCCATAAAGCAAGCAGTCAACCAGTTTTAGCTTGTATTTCAAGCAGTAAACATCTCATGCGTGAATTCTATGATCAAACTTTCTTCATGTAAACACATACAACTACAAGAATAACTGCGTTTGCATTCGAAGCTCTACCGGCGTTGTGCATCACTGGCTTATACGTACCATGTATGGTTAGAAGTATGTATGTATGCATTTAAGTATATACTTAACACTTAAATGATCGTTGTATAAATACTATGTAGTGAATTGGATTTTTCCTATTTTCTGTTTGTTTTTTGTTGTTCATCTGACTTATGGCTAATAAATTATAATTCGCAAATACAAACTAAACTTAAACAACATAACTTTTAAAGTGCGAAAAATTAATTTTTTAAAATGGAAATGACTAGAATGTAAAATCCGAATTAGTATGTACGACTACTTTTATGTAGCTTCCCAAGGCCGTCGGTTCTATGTACCGGAGCGACTCGGAGTTTTTCCCGACCAAGGACTGCCATTTCAGTGTAACCCCACTTAATTTGTTGCGTCCCTCCCACAAATTGTCATCCTCCCAACAGCTCCTTGAAGAGGGACTGCTCTATGTTCTTTTGCTCCGGGAAGGTATCGAACCCAATCCGGGTCCGTCTTCTGACCCCGGTCCTGAGAAATGGTTTTGCTGCATCTGCCGGAAAATAATCTTTTTAGGACGGTCATACTCTTGTCAGTGTGTCTCGTGTAAGGGATGGTTGCATCGGGCAGGTTGCTCTGGGCTAGATCCCAAAAGCAGACGTCCACGTAACTTCTATAAATGTTTTGTGGCCCCTAGGACGTCCCGTAGTCTGCGCCTTAGCGCCCCCACTACCTTCCAGCAGCCCCGCTGCTCAGCAAGCCACAACAAGTACCCGCTGCTGGTCGCGCCCCACGGCGCCACCAACTCATACGGCTGCTCCCACTCATACCTACAATCTCAGTAGTAGAGTCCGAAACAATGCCGAGCATCAGCCCCTGCCTCGTCTTCTCCCCCCTCTTTTCCGGCAGCAATTGTGTAGGTCAGGGAAACAGACTCTTAGTCCCTACCTCTCTTTGCACCGTTTGCCAGCACAGAATATATATGTTTACGACATCCGCACAATGCAGCTCCTGCCATGGACGGTGACTAAACTCACAGCAAGATCTGCACTGCAGACCTGTTATGGGTATAATGTCCACCGAAAAGATCGCTAGAGCGGAAATGGAGGCGGCCTCGCGTTTATCATACACCACTCTGTGCAATATCATATATTTTATCCCGGCATCGACCGCAGGAACAGTGTCTTAGAACAAGGCTTATCTGTCCGGTCAGGCGATGCAAACCTATAAATCATCAACATCTACATCCTTCCTCCCACCTGTTGCCCCAGTTGATACCGCCCTAATATCAGCGCCTTACTCACTGGCAACAATCGCATTATCTTAGGCGATTTCAATGCCCATCACATTCAAACTTGGGGGGCGGACAGTAGGGGTGAGATGTTGGCGGATCAAATAGAAGAAACGACGTTCTGCGTAATATACGGAGACGCCCCACACGTATGGTAGGAAGCTGTCACAGTTCTCCGGATATTTCAATCGTGAGCGCAGAACTCGTAAACTGCGTCAACTGGTAGCCGATGGTAACATTGGCATCCCGCCTATACTTATTTCGCTCGAGCGTACTGCCGACTTCATCGTCACAGAAAAACGCACCTTCATAAACTTTAAAAAAAGGAAAGTGGCACGAATATAAATCCTTTACAGACAACCACTTTGCTGCCCTCCCTATCCCGACTGATGCCCGCCAAGGGGAGCGTGCTTTCCGCAAGGTCATTGAATCCGCCTCGGCACGTTTCATTCCCGCCGGTAGAATTCCCGAAATTCGGCCCCACTTTCCGGCGGAGACCGCAAATTTAGCGAGAGAACGTGACCTTATAAGACAGCTCGATCCCGGCGACCCCCAAATAAGGGATCAAACCAACGCATCAGATTGCTTGTGGATGAACACAAGCGGGCGAAATGGGAGGAGCACCTAAGCGGTTGTAACTTCTCTGCCGGTGCAGGTAAACTTTGGTCCACCGTAAAGTCCCTATCGAATCCGTCTAGGCACAATGACAAAGTTTCCATCGCCTTTGACGATAAAGTGCTGTCGGATGCGAAAAAATGCGTCAGCGCGTTCTGACGACAATATATAATGCATTCTACGGTCGACAAAGATAGACGGAGGGCCAACAGACACGCACATAAACATAAATTCAGCGCGTCACCAATTACCATCACCGCCAAAGAGGTTGAGGATGCCATCGGTCATGCTAAACCATCCAAAGCAGTGGGCCCAGAGAGTTTCAAATATTTGACATGTCTTCAACCTGTCTCTTTCCACCTTTGTCATTCCCGAAAAATGGAAAATCACCAAGGTGGTCCCGCTACTAAAGCCTGGGAAACCAGCTAACATGGAGAGTCGTATTGCCCGATATCTCTCCTATCGCCAGTAGCAAAGACGCTTGAAGCCATTTTGCTCCCTACTTCAAAGCAAATTTGCAGCTAGCCTGTCATCAACATGGCTTCAGAAAACTCCATAGCACCAACACCGCGCTAAATGCCATCAGCACCCAGATAAATTGCGTTTTAAATTAAAACCCCCACCATAGAACAGTACTCGTTGCGCTAGACCTATCAAAAGCTTTTGATACGGTCAACCATGGCACGTTACTGCAAAGGGTCTACCCTTCCCCCATGTCTTAAAAGGTGGACCGCAAATTATCTGGGTGGTCGGCAGGCATCGGTGCAATTAAGAAATGAAACATCAAAACCAAGAAGAATTAAAGAATTTTTGTTTAATTTCTATATATCTAAGCTACCTTCGCCACCAGAAGGAGTTACTATCGTTTCCTACGCCGATGACTGCACAATAATGGCCACAGGCCCAGGCCCACAGATCGATGAGCTTTGCAACAGAATAAACGGCTACCTCCCTGATATCTCCAGTTTTTTCGCCTCGCGAAAACTGGCGTTATTACCGACTAAATCCTCCGCGACCTTATTTACAACATGGACGTCCAAATGTCGACCATTTTGAACATCCACGTCGATGGCACTACGCTACCGATTGTCCTACACCCCAAAATCTTGGGTGTGACGTTTGATCAGGATCTACATTTTGGTGAGCACACAGCCGCAATTGTACCGAAAATCCAGAGCCGTAATAAAATCCTCAAATTCCTTGCTGGCAGTACTTGGGGAAAAGACAAAGAAACGCTCATTACCACATACAAAGCAATTGGCCAGCCGACTGCGTGCTACGCGTACCCTATATGGTCGCCAAGCCTAAAAATTACCTACTGGAAGAAGCTACAGGCCTGCCAAAATACTGCTCTCAGAATCGCCACGGGCTGTCTTCTTATGTCCCCAGAACACCATCTACATAATGAGGCGAGAATACTCCCCATCAGGGAGAGAAATGAGATGCTAACAAACAGTTCCTGTTGAATACCCAGAAACCTAGGCACCCCAACAGACATCTGATTGATGAGCCAACACCGCCTAGGGGCTTAAGGAGTCATTTTGAGGAAATACGGCACCTGAGAACTCAGCCGTTTGAAGCAAAAAAACACAAGCAGGTCCTTGGTGTACTCCACAAACAGGCGTCGGACCTTTATGCCAGGAATTGCCCGATGAATCCAGTACTAAAAGAACAGTACCCAAAACTTGCGGAAGAAGAACGCATAGTCCCCAGGGAAACGCGAGTCACAGGTTAAACTCTTACCTATCCAGAATCAACCCCGACATACGAAATGTATGTCCCTCTTGCCATGTGTCCCCACATGACACCAACCATCTCTTTAATTGTAATGTGGAACCAACGCCTCTAACACCCCTTTCATTATGGTCCACCCCTGTTGAAACAGCAAGTTTCCTTGGACTCCCGTTAGAGGATTTTGATGACAATTTGTGATCGGTCGTAGCTGCTAGGTGGGGCGAAGTTCTGCTACAACTACAACAACAACTACTTTTATGTGGATAATGGATGGATATTGATTTTTCAAGGATTAATAAATTGCATAAACAACCAAGAAAAATACAAGAAGAAGTGTGCCAAAAGCAAAATAGCATGGCTGATATGGTGGTGTTTGTGTGCCAAAATGGAAAAGTTGAATAAATCCGGGTATATATTTATTGATCTTAGCTAGTAAACTAGTTTCCCGCTGAAAGACATAGGGGTTTTCGTCACTTTTATTGAGAAGCGATAAAAAGTTTTCGGATGTAATGAAGGGGGCATACTGCGTTCCTGTTGTTGTTGTTGTGTTAAGAATTATCCGCCTAATTCAATAGGTGCGACCACTCACAAATTGTCATCAAAGCCCTCTAAAAGGAGAACGAAAAATAGACACTGATGATGGCACAATGCCGAAACCGGTTTGTCTCAAAACCAAATTTGACAAGGGATGACG
Source organism: Eurosta solidaginis (assembly GCF_040869045.1). Lineage (NCBI taxonomy): Eukaryota > Metazoa > Arthropoda > Insecta > Diptera > Tephritidae > Eurosta > Eurosta solidaginis. The sequence continues at coordinate 240,968,841 of NC_090320.1, forward strand.
GAAAATCGTTCCAATATACATCGGAGTCCAAGGAAACTGGCAGTTTCAACAAAGTTGGACCATAGGGATGCTACTGTTAGAGGCGTAGGTTGCACATTACAATTGAAAAGATGGTTGTTGTCATGTGGCGCATATCACCCTACTCATGAAAATGGATGTGATTCTGGACAAGTAGGTTAGGTTAGGTGGTAGCTGCCCAGGTAGGGAAAGCTAACGTGGGCAACATGAAGGTCCGTTGTGATACCACATAAAATAAAATAACGATGACGTAGCTATAGCTACTTAGAGCAACGTTGCGTACCAACGATATATTTTCCGATGGTACCGATAACAACTTTGGATAAATCTCACGGAGATCCAAGTGAGTCGCGACTGAAATACTTTTGCCTAGTTCTGGTAAAAGCTGGGCAATCAAGCATACAATGGATTCGATGATTCCACCTCATCAAGCTCTATACAACTACAGAAGGATTGGGTTTCCAGTATATTGAGACGTACCGCATGGACTCCTACTGGACAGCGAGCTGTCAAAACCCCAATTACCATTGAAAGATGATTCGAGGATCTTGATGCGGCTTTTTACTTTTAGTAAAATTTCTGCGGAATGTTCCTTGAAGGTAAGGGTGCTGCCTAAGATCTTTTGGTGACTGACAGTCGGCAACGTAACGTCATCAACGTGAATGTCAAACAGTTGCGTCATCTGACTCTTTTACGTCGTAAACAGAGTTGACTTGGTCGGTGATAGTGTCTGATCACACAAGGTAAATAAATCATAGAGAGTTCATCTTTTGAGAGGCCTGGACCAGTTGCTCTTATAGTGCAATCGCCGACATAGGAAATGATATTAACCCCTTGTGGTGGGGAAGGTAACTTTGATAAGTAGAAATTAAACAGAAGTGGGAATAGGACACCACTCTGCGGCTCCCCCTATTTGATTCTCCTAAGCTTTGTGGGTTCGTTCTTAAATTGAACTTACGATTGCTGGCCATTCCAATAATTTGCCGTCCATCCTTTTAGATAAGGAAAAAGGAGTGAGCCTTCGATCTCTTGTAGTAGTGTCTCGTAGTTGACTGTGTCAAAAGCTTTTGATAGGTCAAGTGTCAAGAGCACCATCCTCTTCAGTTCGTAATTTATCTGGGTTATTATGGCTTTTGGGAGCAGAACGGTTTCCAACGTCTTTGCTACTGGCGAAAGCGGTGATTACTCCCAATTTATGGCTATACTGATGGATTGATTTCGGGATCAACTTCTTATAATGATACCTCAAATTATTCCTATATGATATCTCAAATAGTCCCGAAGTGATCCTGTAACATCTCTTAAATGGTTTCGAAATATACTCGAAATGATCCAAATGTTGTCTCGAAATGATACCTAAAATAGTCGCGTAGTGATCCTGTAAAAGCCGTTAAATGGTTTCTAAATGGTCTATAAATACTTCTAAAAATAAACCCGAAAAGGTCCTAAAATGATCCTGTAACTGTTCCGAACAGAGTTCGAAATAGTCTCCAAATAATCCAGTAGATGTCCCGAAATGCTACCTAAAATAGTCCCGAAGTGATCCTGAAATTATTCCAACTTGGTCCGAAATAGTCCCGAAATTATTTTGTGTATAGTCCCGAATTGATCCCTAAACAGTTCTCAAATGATTTCGAAGAAGTATCGAAAATATCCTAAAATAGTCCCGATGGTATCCCTTAACGATGCTAAAATAGTTTGGAAATGTCCTGAAATTATTGCGAACGGGTTTGAAATAGTCGCGAAATTATCCCCAAAATAGTCCCGAAGTTATCCTTTAACTGTTCCAGAATGTTTTAGAAATGATCCCAAAATAGTCCCGAAGTGATCATTCATCTGTTCTAAAATGGTTTCTAAATAGTATCAAAATGATCCTAAAATAATACCGATGTGATCCTGAAATTGTTCCAAATGGTCCCGCAATAGTCTCGAAATTATACCTAAACTCAGCCTGAAGTGATTCTGTCATTGTTGCAAATTGGTCCGCAATAGTCTCGAAATGATTCCGAAAATAATCCCGAAGTGATCCGTAGCGCCGTGCGCGTGCTCCAACTAACGCACCGAAGGCCCAGAGTTCAAGTCCCGTGCAAAGCAGCATCAAAAATTTAGAAAAAAGTTTTTGCAATTACAATTGCCATCAAAAGCTTCTCAGTGAAAATTCAGCAGCTGTCGTTCGAAGTCGTCCGAAAACCTGTAGTTATCGTCCCGGCAATTTGTAGGAAAAATGAAAAGGAGGAACGACACAAATTGTAAGAGAAGCTCGGCCTGAATATCCTCAGATAAATCGCGCCATGTATTTTTTTGTATTATCTCAGGCTTATTTTCGTTTTGGTATGAAAAAAAGGGTCCTGCAGTGTAACATACCGTTACAACAATACAACCCCCAACGTGATTCATCCGCGCCTAAAAGCAGACTATGCTATAGCAACGCAAGGAGATCAGCTGCCTTCACACAGCCAATGGCAAGGCCCTAATATACCAAATAAGCATTGTGATTCGCAGTCGCGTCATATAAATCGTCATTTATAAGGCGCAGATTCCTTGAGGCTAGGTATTCCCTCCGACGCCGGCTTAAATGTGTCGGTTCGTATGAGTGCGGAGGCATAACATACCGTGGCCTAGCTGCAGCCAGTCTGTCCTTTTCGCTACAACGACGACCATTGGTCGCCCACTATGATGTGTCCAACATATAACGACACGATCCTCCCAGCTGCTGATCGCCTGCTCGGCTTCACACACAAATGTTACTTCACTGTTGCTGGCAAGCGATCATCCGAACTCAACTACTCTGTTCATCACATACTACTAAGTTCGCCTTCTTCACTGCTCACTCTATTGTTACGGAAACTTTCTGTACTCCTTACCTACGGCTTCCCAGCTCTGATCCTCACGAGTTTTCAATCAATATTCACCCCGCGCCAATGTAGGGATTTTAGTCAAATTGCAGAAAAATCGCGCAATCTCGGCACAGTTAAGCTCGTGTCATATTAATATTTATAGCTTCAAAGGAGTACCACCAACATCAACAGACTATCATTTTCAAACTGGAACTTCCATTTATTTGAATGGATTCATGTTTTGCTTATACGATAACGATTTTATCAAACTTGTTACTGCTTGCAAGTAATGAATTTGTGAAATGACTTCACGTCGCCTACAAATGTGATTCTCATTAAAACGCCAATAACAAAATGCTTCCTATGAAAAATTTGTACAAAAACAACTTCATCCAAGTGAGAAAATCACTTTTTTAATGGAGTGAAATGAAAATAACAATATCGGGGAAGTGATCGTGGTACAATGTAAATGTTATAGCGCCATATAAAATTCAAAAAGCGCTTGCAAGATCGCCTGAGACTGAAAAGCCCCTCTGATCGATTGCTTGCTCAATAGATTGATCCATTGGCTTTCAGTGTGAGTATGTGCTAGATTTGGTATTTGGATAGTTTTAACAATTTGCTCGCTTTTATATTGAGCGCATAAATTTGCTCATAAATCATATTAGATAAAATATGCAAATTTATGGCTTATGACTAGGCAAAGGCTTATGGGGCAGTTACAAAAGCCCAAAAAAAAGTGTAATAAATCTACGAGCACAGCAGGCACCACGCTTGGTGGTACTTGCATTGCAAACTATAAAAACAGCATAATTTTCAAAGCAGAAAAGGGTTGCTTAATTGGGGGCAGACAGTTGTTAAAAATATGATTGTGTCGTTTTCGAGCCACAGCGGACCCCAGGGGCTTACAATATTCCAGCGGTAAGGTATGCCTGTGCTTAGAGTCGCGGAAGACCAACTTGACAGCAGATTTAAAACACAAAAGATAACCATGGGTTCGAGCCCTGCATAGCACTTATTGTGTCTCGAGGCGTGGAGACAGGAAATAAATCGCTCGCTACCCAGATAAAAGACATTCACTGGCATCAAATTATGTATGTAGTGAATCGCTGTATGTCAATACGATAATGTTACGAATAAGATATTTACGCCCTATCCTCGCAAAGGCTGAACAGCTGAGATGAAACAACTTGAACTCACCGTCCTCCGTGCAGCTAACACAGCTAGGAACGTGCAGGATATTAAGCCGCACCGTATCGGCTGCGATTGGGCTGTGCCTCTATAACATTCTTATTACCATGGATAAATTAAGCTTAAAAAATCAAAAAGTTCCGCTGAGCGCTTGAAGTTGACAACTGACCAGAAATACTTCAAGGGTTTGTGTAGCGCAACCCTTTCTAAGGGTTAATTTATGGCATCTACAGCCCAATTGTCAACCACACCTACCTGTAGCGTATAGTGTATTTTATTTAGCAGGCGAGGTTCTAGCTTTCTCGCGTTCCTGCGATGGTTGGGCTATTTTCCGAAACGTACCGTATCTTTATCCGGCATAACACCATCAACATCGATAAAACTCCCAAAAACCTTCAGGAAGTTTTTTTAAAGTTACAAGAAGCAAGACGTGACACCTGGCAAGATGTGGTGTCAGCCCAACAACTCCCTAACTGACTGGAGGCTCACCTATCCAAAAGCGAAGAGTGAATATCCAGGGTTCTCTACTAGAACTCAAGTGCAGTTTTCAATTGCCCGTTCGGACGAAGACATCAGTGCGAAAGTTGCTAGAAATAATCCTATGCCCTGGCACTCAGATCTTCAATTGATCGAAAGGGACTTTGATGCCAGTTCCAGTGAGGTAAAGCAATCCCTGCCAGCACTAGACCTAGTGTTTCTATAGCCACTTGACTATCTGAGTACATATTCAATTCCTTAATAGCTAAAGCGGCGGGTGGCGTCCCGTCTACCGCATCCTCAATAGCGACGACAACCAGCTGAAAGATGATGCAGTGATCGAGCATCATAAATTTGCGTTTGATACCGAACTCATGGCAAAACAAAGCAACCGAGGCCATCCTGACCGTGCTCTTTACATCAAGCTGTCCAGCAGCACCAGCGATATTCTTCAAATTGAGTTCCGAGCTGGGGTTCCGATTTGCTTGGGTTGACAGCCAATCCGTATGATTCACACCATCTGGTCATGGTCACTCTATCAGTTGTCGTGACCAAGATATTTAGGCCAAGTTCGAATAGGACGCATTCATTGCCGGCTGGCAAGTCATTACTGGAGGTCCAATATCAAGCATGGCCCCCAGCACAAGCTACTTGTTCTCCAGTGAGCCATCTAGCAATTTGGTAACTGAATGAAAAACTATTTCTGTAAACGTGCCTTCACAAGCTGAGATGTCGAAAACCGCTCTCGCGGAATTCGGCTTCTTACGTAAAGACAAATCAGGAGTTCCAGCGTTTTTAATAGGAATGTAGACGGGCTAATTGGTATAAAGACTTTGAGAAAAATACACTGAGAGAGTCGTGGCAGCTTTTCGCCACATTTAAAATGAATCGGACTTGGCCACATTTTACGACTTGGGGGCATAGCCCGACCTCAGCCCCCAGGGGGTTTAAGCAGAAGTTTGGTACTGTGCCAAAAAAAATATGATAGCAAAACATAGTCCCTTAGTTTATCCAAATGAAACCATCTCCTCCAGTTTTGCAAGCAGAAGAATGCGGCACGGCGAACTCATATTCCAGCTGCCAAAGGTCCATAGTGCGCGTCAGGAAAAGGTGGGAACGAGATGAGCCCTGAAAAATTTATAATTTCGGGCCTTTTGAAAAGAGCTTCGTCTGCTTAACTTTAAGAACCGATACCGACAAGTTATTGCTTATTTATTATCGACTTATAGAATAGGAAATTATCGCCTAGATGTCTGTTTGTTATCGCCGAGTCATTGGCTTCTTATCGGCTTGATTTAAAAAAATAAATAAATAAATGTAAGGCGCGATAACCTCCGAAGAGATCTAAGGCCGAGCTTCTCTTCCAATTTGCGTCGTGCTCCTCTTGCTTTTCCCTACAAATTGGCCGGACGGCACCTACATGTTTTATGCCGACTCCGACATGCATCTGCAAGGCAGATGAGTTTTCACTGAGAGCTTTTCATGGCAGAAATACACCCGGAGCGCTTGCCAAACACTGCCGAGGGGCGTGAAAAATTTTCTTCTAATTGAAAAACCTTATTTCTAAAATTTTGATGTTGCTTTGTCCGGGGTGTGAACCCAGGGCATACGGTGTGGTAGGCGGAGCACGCTACCATCACATCACGGTGGCGGCTCGATTTATCGGCTTTTATATTGAATTTGTTTCGGTATCTGTTCCATAACAAGTCGTTCCATGATGATGATGATTCGTCGATAATAAATCGATTATTTTTCGAAGTCAAATTGATTTTTCGATAACACGCTGATAACATATTTGTAGCACTCCGCTTACACATCGATACATTTTTGATGAGTAAATAGATATCTTTTCCATAACAAATCGATGCTTTCGAAAGAAAATCAATAGTAAATCAATAACACGCTGATATCATATTGGGACCACTTCAATAACAAGTCTCGATAGCAAATCTGTAATCTTTTGATAACATTTCAATAAATTATGACAGACTGATAAAAAATTATAACTTCTCGATAATAAATCGATAGCAAATCCATAACTTTTCGATCACACGCCGATAACAAATTGGGTGCACTTCGATAAAAGAGAGCTCTCAATAACAAACCGATAACTTTTTGAAAACATATGGAAAATGTTTCGATAAATCATCGACAAATTTGTTACACTCCGATAAAAAATGATAACTTTTCGGTAGCAAATCGATAACTTTTCGATAATAAATAGATATATTTTCGAAAATAAATCGATAACACGCCCACAAAATATATCAATAACTTTTCGATAGTAAATCGATAACAAATTGGTAATATACCTATAACATTTCGATAACGAATCGCTAACTTTTCCAGCATACCACTTTTCCAGCATTCCCTCATACCGTGAGCAACAACAAAACATCAAAAAAATAAAACCATACATCACATAGCTCATCTTTCGTCTTTCTTATAGCCCACCGCCATATTTTTCAATCCCTTATACGACATCAACATCTAATGAATCACAAATCGTTATTATTTATCAAAACAAACTTATTAAGGAAATCCACTTAATTGGCAAATGCTGTTTAAAATAAATAACCTTTCCAACAACTACAGCGACATAGCTAAGCTCCATGAGCTCCACTTAACATTTTAACCATAAGGCATTCCTTCTAACATAACTTCAACTAAATATGGTTATGGTACGTAGAGAACTTGCGAGCTTCATATATGTGTGTATGTATATGCGTTGGTAGGTTTGCGCGTATGTGTGCCATTTATGGCCACTTTGCGTTATTATGACCATATTACGCCCATGCGGCAAAAAGTCACAATTGCCACTGTCACACGGCTGCGGTTGCCAAATGCAGCTGTGAAAGAGCTAAAAAAAACCACAAGCTTTAAGTTCATTTAATAGCGATGCCAACAACAACAAACACTACGGCAAAATGGCAACTACAATGCCTACATACTTTGATTAGAACGTGTAGGTACGCATGCGCAGAAAGTTGGAAAATTTAAAAGAACTCCAAGAAACAGTGCAGCTTCTTCTTCAGCAATGTAATAACTATTTCAACGGCATTACAGCGCATGTATAAGCATGTGTATGTGTGTGTGTGTATGTGTGCATGCTGGGCTTGTGCATCATTGAAAAGGCGAACTCATTTTATTAGCAATACGAGTCATGGGAAGATAAGAAGAGTTGTAGCAGACAATTTGATGAAGATGATTTGGAAGGCCAAAGACGGCCTTTCGGCCCATATAAAGACACAGGCGCGTTAAGTGTATTGTGCAGTAGCAAAAGGCAGGAAGTAATTTGCTATGAGATAACGTAATGCTACCGGAATTGTTTTGCTGGCGACATGCAGTTATGTGAAAGAACATACAAGCCGTTGCTTTTTTTGTGTTAGCTCTCTATGGAACGGGGGAGGTTGTGTAGGTATGCACATTTGAAGAAATTAGATATAAGTTGAAATGTCCCGAGTTCATATTCTAGAGCCCCAAGGCCTGAAACCTCATAATAGCGTAGGTAGGGCGGATGGACAGAATATAATCAGCTATTTCATAATTTTTTTTTTTTTTTTTTTTTTTTTAAAGCAGGGAGGGCATATACATATCATATCCCCGTCCGTGACCTGTCAGCAATCCCACACAAGCTATCTGCAGGATTGTATGCTCGATACAGATATCTAATCAGACCTTCTGAGATTGAATGTTACTTCGATTCTGGAGGAAGGGAGTGATATAACTAGTTACGACCTTGTCAAAGCCTAACGAAAAAAGTTAAAACAAGATATATCTCTCTAACTCTCATAAACTTATGTGTAAATCGAGATTTTAGTAAGCGGCTTATGTTTGTTCACCTAATTGAGCCACGCCTTACATTAAAGAAGCACTATTAAAGTATTTAGAGGCATAGTTAACATCTTTAGGGCAGTTTAGATTTCACTTAAGGCGAGTAAACGCCTGCCGCCACCTCTTCCCAATAACATAATTCATGTCCTTGAGGGTTTTCTCTTAAACTCGTTAACCACCACCATAGGGGTCTTACCCTCATAAGAAGTTTTCTAGCCAACGTGAGCTCCTTAAATGTAGGTAGAACGAGCCTATCCTTTGGGGTAGCACTTAATCCATGCAGATTCGCGATCAGATCCCACTTTCTTTAGGAAGTGAAACCGAAACACACACACCCTCGCGCGGATGGTTGTAACTAGTCGCCGAATAAAGGTAAATGGAGGCTCGTTTTGGTAACATTAAGTAGGTGAACGGTGCTAAACCGGCTAGTCGAATCGTAGAACGGTGAATGGGTGAAAAGATGGCTCCAAAATCAACCAGTTTAATGGGTTAAGACAGAATCGGCTGCCAATATCAAAAATTACAGGTGGAACCGAAAGAGGTGATCCGATGACTGATATCAACATCAACCAGTGTAATGAGCTAACGGAAAATTGGTTGACGGATACCCAGTACTACCGTCTTGGTTGTTGTTATTGGAGCGATAAAGACACTCCTGAAGGTTTTGGGGAGTTTTACCGATGTTGTTCATCCTTTGCGGGTATAAACTCCGTAGAAAACACCATTAAGATACAAACCAGACCATCTCGGGAACGATTTATAATATGGACCACATTAAACCTTCTACGCCATCCCGCCCTCACCCTAGCTCCAGAGCCTCACCTGTTAAAGAAACAGGATTCGCCACGGGAAGTTGAGTTTGACATTTGGGTTGGAGAAGCTGTAAATTGCGCTAAAAACCCCCTTACGCTACACAATCCCATGGATCCCCATCCTGGTAGAAACGGTAATAGTGAGCATTCGGATGTTAGGTGATGCACGATGAGCCGTCGACTGGTGGTTGGTTAATGGTGAATGGCCATTCGGTGCCAAAGTTACTAGTAGATTGGCTGAATTGATGACCGGTTGATGATGAATGGTGGATGCTTGGAGGGTCGGCCGTGCCTTGGAAACAGATCGGTGACAGATGAGTCACATTTTTTGCGGTGGTCATTATTTTAATCTGCGGTGACATGTGACACACCAGCACCCTACGACGAGGATGTAGTGTATGAAATAAGGTTATCGCGCGATATTGCACGAATTCCTTTAAATTTAAATTCTCTCCATCGAAACTCAAGGCCTGACCGACCGATTGCGAAATGCTGCATACTGGCATCCCACGCTGGATATCGAATAAGCTAAACAAGCGCTAAGAAGACTTATACTATACTTTACGCAGCTTGTTAACATCATGTACTTAGCTGGATTGCTAGGTTTCATCAAGGCTTATCTCTTTATGATGATTGGAATACGAACATACAACTGTCCAAAAGGAGTCCAAGTCCATGAAAAGAAGCGCAAACAGGGCGAAGATGGCGGGTCAGTGTTCATCATATACAGAACTGTGGAGTATTGTCATTCAGCACCGACATTAACGGCAAGTACTGCACCTATGAATGTCCAGGCATGGTTCTCAGGTCAGACGATATCGCGCTGGAGATTGTTATTGTATCTAGGTTATACCTCTGGGACTGCACGAATTAATATTAACCCGATCCTACATTGGTGTGCATTATAGAGTGAGAACTTCGTTTGTACCACCCCACCAAATCAAAGGTTTCTTTCTACAGTTCTCCACTTTTGAGTAGTAATTTGTCCGAAATTGCCACGCCACTCATCCTCTCTATAACTTCCGTGGTTGGCACATTGCCACTTTTAACGTCTTCTCTCTGACTTGCAGCTTTCGAGGTTGTTGCTTTCGAGGTAGTTGCTACTTCGTTACTGGGGCCCATTTGTCCTACAGCTTTATACCCACTTGTCTTGACTATGCGGCTGCCCTAGCAGCAGGCTTGACGCCTTCCGTCGAACCTTGTATGTTCATTCTGCCGCTGAAGCTTCTTCCTCCTCGTACTGGTTGCAGTACCGAGGGTTTCTCGCAGTAAACCTGTTGAACTGCCTTCGACCTACTGCTATCGCCTCACGGGACCACTCCAAGCGCTCGCTCTCCGGTTCTGTTGGGTCGACCACTGCTTCCAAGAGTTGATAATAATTTTGCTGACATTCATGTTTTACACGCAGTCTACCAAGGCAAGAAACTCGGATATTGGGTCATACTAACTTTTGAATGAATGCTCCGTCGTGAATAGTAGAAAAAACAGCAACAACCAAAACAAGAACAAATTAGTGTTTAGTGCCTCTACTCATAAATGCAAAGCAGTAATTTCGAGGCTTTTAACTGCTATCGTAATTTTTTAACACCTTTGGCCAGAAAAATAAAACAAATAAATGAAATTCTTTTATAGGCACTTAAGGCGTTTGTATGTACGTTATAACAACAACAAATAAATTTAGTAAGTTTGCAACTTTGTATGTATTTAAGTGGCTGACAGCTAAGCTGATGAGGAATTTTACGTAAAAGTGTTATTAAGAGATGTGGGCCCTAAAGGTTGATTGGTTGGTTGGTAAGTAAAAGCCGCGCATCCGCAATAGTCAAAACGTATTATGAAAGACGAAATATTGCTTATATTGTAAGTAAAGGCATGTACCCAGCAAGCAAACCCCAATGGAAATGTGTCGCTTATTTCTATTTGCAAGAAGTGTGAAGTCTACCGAAAGCGCATCCTTACGAATCTAAAGATAAGAGTGGATATGAACAGAAAATCTTTAACTAAAGCAGACGGGAAACTTATCGTACCTCCGGTGGGTAGGCACCGATATGTTAAAGAGAGCATTTGGCGATATCGCTATAGGGCCCAATTACATATCTCGAGGTGTGGTGAATAGAAGAGACTAGGGTCATTTCCAATGCTAAGAATTCTTCTAGAAACTTCCAAGGGCCGTAGTCGTCGAACTGGCCAGTGGTCGGCACTCTTATTTAGTAATGATATGTTTGGAAGGGAAAAGATTAACTTGCTGCCCACTGAACCGCCGAAACCAGACAGAATCCTTGAGCAGAACAGCATCCAGCACCTTCCTTTTCACAAAAGGGTACACTTTTAGTAGAACAGCCCATTAGTTAGCGTCGAAAACACTGCAGTCAAAACTATTGGTATACTAGAAGAGGGGCCAGGGCCTGTTGCCAGTATTATGCAGTCGTCGGCATAGGAAATGTTGGTAGTTCGTATTTGTGGTGAGGGGATATGTATAAATTAAATAGAATCGGGGATAGGACACCATCCTATGTCACCCCTTGTTTAAATCTCCTAGCTTTGGAGCTTTTCTCTTAAATTGAACCTACGCTTGGCGACTACTCAGATAATTTGCAGCCCATCTTATTAGACAAGGGGTGAACCTTCTATGTCTGGGAGTAAAGCGCGGTCCTATGATGGAGTTTTGGGTGGCTCAGTCCGCAGTTTATCTCGGTGTTAATGGAAGCCATGCTAATGGATGGCTAACCGAATATTTACGTCAAAATGAGGGAAGCAGAACGTTTTCAACGGTTCTCTACGGGCTAAATGAATGATATCGGTAGATAAAACTCAGCATTGTTAGATGAGTTTCCAGATTTTCATACTGGGATCATCCTTGCTATTCATAATTATTATGGAATGACAAAGGCTAAAACGACAAGTAAAAAACATGCGTTAGGTCGCTGATGTCCTTATGCCCAAAGTATCTTAACATCGGCCTAGCTATTCCGTCTGGCCGTGAAGTCCACAGGGGAACCAAGACCTCGCACAAAGCAGCTGGGAAGAGCCTGCTTGCCTCGAATGTGAAGGCTGTGTGGAGGGAGGAGGCTTCCGTCAATATTTTTCTAGGCCCCGAGCCAAGCGGGGGGATATTGTGCTGATCCAGAAGCAGGAATGGCAATACGAGCTTTACGCTATCTAGGAGCAAAAGCGGCGATCAAGTGTTTCTCTAACTCCTATTGACGACTTAGTAGAGGCACCTGCCTTCATCTGCTGCCAAATTCGAATGTCGACAGAAATATCTTGGGGGCCGGAGCGCAAGGTTCATAAATCTCCCACTATTTCTTTCGAATACTTCCGACCGCCAACGCGCAACTGCACCGATTTTGTGTTTGGTGACTACAAATGCTTCGCATTATCCTCTTGCGTCACTCTCCTCTTTATTCAGAGTAGATAGATGGTACAGAAGACAGATGGTACCTTTCCGGCAGTGTCAAGTCGCATACAGGGAGTCACTTTGTCGGAAGTCTCTTTTGATTTCGATGGTGCGAAGAAGTTCATTTCAACTCTTTTGGAGCTTCTTTTGTTGAAAGTCATTTGACATAGCCAAGTTCTAGACAGGCTGTCTTATAGGCATTATAATTCAAATTTATAAAATCGGTTACCGTAAGAAGATGGAAAGCCTCATTGGCGTCTACAGGGCTGTCATATGTCTTCCTTTGCTGGATCCCGGTGTACAGCAATATTTAAGGAAAATTATTTTGCTGATGCGATAACGAAATAAGGTTCCGAAATGAATATAAACGAGGCGGACAGCTCAGTACGATCACTGCTGCGTGATCGCCTCAAGAAGATAGTGGAATTGTGTATTGCACAATGCACCGCGCTTGCTGTACACCAATTTGGCTGTCCTTAAGACCAGGTTTTTAGAAGTAGGTAACAAATTTCCTCCTCAAACTTAGTAAATTGCAGTGAGAATTATTACTGCCGTTATTGCAACGTTGCTTCGATGATGACATACATGTGCCACCAATCTACCTCTGCACAAGCTGGCGGGATTAGGAGGAAGAGGAGTATATTGTTGTTGTTTTAACCGCAAGAATATTTCCCAAAAGTGTAGGGAGTGCTGGTACTTCCGGAACTCTTTTCCGACAACCCGAACCTTCGGGCTTGTGGTGTTAAGAGGAGTATATTACTGAATATTTCTGCCGATGGCTCGAAGAAGTCAGATTTCTAGCTTCAAGGGTTTTTGACACTCTGCGGGAGGTAAAGAAAGATGGTTTTTTCGCACGTACTTAAGTTCATATTGGAAAGCAAGTAATTTACTGGACTTATTTGGATGTATTCGGTTCGATCGTGCCCCATCCGGCACTCTCCGTCCAACACGATTCTGCTACCCTGCAAGAAATAGTGTCCGTCTAGCATTTGGTAACCTAACTTTAGAGCCAGCCATTGGTTTCAGTTATACACATGCGCGGCATGTCCCGGGACCTAGATAATATTAATATTCAAATAGTTCGACGCAACCGCGAGTGTGGTCAGAGTCATTGCCATTCCACCCTCGATGCCAGCATAGTTGAACTTAAGGCTTTGATAGCCGCTTAGCTATTGGAGTAGATGTGGAATTCTTTAACCGTTGAAGCACTGGACTGCATCCCAACCATCGCATCTTTAATTGCGGCAAACTCCGCCTGATAGAAGCCGCAGTGATCAGGAAAATCAAACTTGCGTCCTGCATCGAGCACCTGAACAAAAACCCTCTTCCAACCTTTCCCTCCAACTTCGACAAATCCATGAACTAGTTGGCTAGTCTTGTAGTAAGGGGCAGTTGTTGGATGAATTCAAGGTTGATAAGAATACTGAAATGCCTTAGATGAGAAAGCCAATGGCCCATGTCACGATGCTAGATCAGTGACCCGAGTCACAGCCACCTTGCCCGCAATATCCACCGAATTTTTGTTCAGCATGATATTCAACGACATGGTAGGCGTTGTTTTAAGAGCTTGGTGGTATCAGCTGTACGCTTTACGTTGTACTGACACCAATATTTTGGTAATACTAGGCGCTTTAAGTGCATTCCCACCAAACCAGTACCCAAAGATCGAGATCGGATTGACTTCCATTCCTATCCCTATCCTCTTCACTTGCTCTCCTCGAAAGCTACCTTTACAATATAATGACCAAATACTTTATTTTATCAGAAAGCACTAACGATGTTCCCTCAACCGAATGTTTTTTCAAAGCGGGGATCTTGTATCTCCCCGTAAAATATACAAGCTCCGTCTTCCAGGGTGTTGTCTGTAGGCGTCGCCTTTATATTGTGATGGTCAGACAATTCTTCTGTATCTGAACATCGCAACCTTATTATCTTTGAGACAGTATACTTCCATTCTCACTTTGCCATAGTCGGGTATGTTGCATCGTCAGGGATTGATTGTTGGATCGAGTGGATCTACATTCTCGCTACATCTAACGTCGATCACGACGATCGAAAGTGGATAGCCAAGTACTTAGGTAGTTGGTTTTTATGCTGGAACCTAGTATAATTGACATATGATTATATTTCGAGCTACGATGTAGTCAATCGACTTCCTTCTTCTCCCTCTTCTCCACGAAGGTTTTGGGAGTTTTATCGATGTCAATGGTCCTTTGACAGATACAGATGCGGTATTTTCCGGAAAATAGCCCCATTAAGACATCAGATCATCTCGAGAACGATTTGATATGACCAAGTTGAACCTGATAGGCCACCCAACCCCCTCCTTCCATGAGGAACTTATGCTGGCAACCTCTTGAAAAGGTTACGCTGCACAACCCCTTAAATCCCTTTCGACTTGCTTCCATCGGGATATTTTGCAACATAGGAGGATGTAGTAATCTGCTGGTTGTGGGACTAGTTGCGTTTTAGCCCGAAACGAAGACTGAAACTTAAAAATTTACTAAATAAAATGCCGTAAAGAAGCAATAAAACAACAAAAAAGACCACATAAACAACAATGGCATACAAAATGGGCATTCAAAAAAAAAAAAATTCAGAGGTTAACAAAATCCTTAAAAGAATTATTACACCGAAGGCGCCCAAGGTCTGCTTATACGAATCTGTCAAAAGTATGTAACACGCTAACTCGCAAGTCCAAAATATCGATTGCTTTCATTCCAAACACGCACACACACTTACAATCTTACACAAGATGCTTGTTCTTACTTTGTTTTTACTACCAATTCTACGCAGACAAAATTAATGATGAACTTCAAGAACCTTCAGGCACTGTTAGGGCACCTTTAGCTTAGGTCTGCAATCACAGCAATCAAAAGCAATCAGCCAACAAGCACCTAGTGTGCCAACTAAGCCACTTGATATTGGTGTGTTTTATTGCCAATTGTTGAAAGGCTTCTTAGGTTAATTGGAAAGAACGCAAGAGATGTGTGAGAGTTGCAGTAGCCCACCTTGTGAGTTCTAAGCGGACAAACTTTTGCAAGTAGAAAATTTGTTGCCGCAATGAGATACAAAAGTTGCATTTGTTGTTGCACATACAGGCACACACTCACATAGACACTACTCTAATCATAGATTAGCAATCAACCAAGCTACCAGCTTCCTAAGTGATCTTTGAACTTCCTATGCAATTCATTCCTTGGGCGTGAGTGAGTGGTATTATTATTTGCTACCGCTCTTTGGTGTCATAAATATGAATATAAAATGTAATTATCTATGGAATGATTTGCGGAGCTAGAGGATAAGTCTAGCTGTTGGGCAGGTAGGTCATTTCTACAACGTTAGCCATACATCACTTATAGTTGTACTGGTTTTTCACTTCGAAAATAATCCACAAAGTCTTTGGTAAGTGCTCCCGGAGCCTGCAGTTTGTGATGGAATACGAGTGTACTCGCTCCGGTGCACAACTGTTCCCTGAAAAGGCTTAACATCATATCTGTGGTGAATACCTTCATAGAATCACGATTATATTATGCAGTTAAAGTTAAGATAAGCGGAATTTCATGGGAACTTCCTACACTTCCATTCGGTGAAATTTTTGTGCAGTAAGAATGCTCTTAATGAGTGCCAGCTAGAGTCATATTCATCCCACCAGCTACTTCCTAATTAGTATTCCATAAAACACGTGCTTTCCGCTGTATATTGGAAAGATTTTCCGTCATCTCTTCTCAAATTTTGTTTGGAGACAAACCGATTTCAGCGTTATGCCATCTTCAATATAATTTAACGTTCTACTTTCCCACATGAACTTAATTAAGAGCTTAAGGTTCACATTATTTATTTCCGCCAGACTTTAGCAAAAAACTTGCGCCCAAAAATCTGATTAGTCTTGTCTGCACTCTAGGACATCGTCAGATAAAGTGATGAAACCGAATGCTCTTCGCCATCTTGCTTACAGCTTCAGCAGAGAGAGATCGTTGGTATACGGCTACGTTAAAGTATCAGTGCGATAAACGGATTCTTGGAAGTACTCTTACTTTCATTTCAAAGCCCGTTCATTTTCTATCTAAACATTTGGCATTAACGGCCTTGTGACCTCACAATCATCCCAGTTGGTTTACAGGTTCTTTGATTTAATAAGATATTCCGAGATTATCCGCAGGATATGAACTAGTTAAGGTCGTACGGACTTATCCGCCTTGTTTACATCCATTTCGGAATCATTCTTGTGCTTCGATAGCAGCCCGGGCCCTGTTCCAGTTTGAGTTTTCGGGCCGTCTGTGTACACTGTAGTGTCCCCACCACTGCAGCACCCTCCCTATATTCTTCGCTCTTGAAGGCTACCCTGTAGCAGTAAGTCAACAACTGCCATAATTAGTATATGTCAGATGTTAGGTCAGTTTTGACACTTTTAACCGTCCTCATGCCTTCAGATGCGGTTTTTCAATATATTGCACTCTTTCAGACCAAAAGCCCGTTTATGAGGGTGGCACGTTTCATAAAGGTATTCGGATTCAAAAGTAAATAGTTTCAACAAAGTAGACGGTTTAAAAAATGTAACCCGTTTCTAAAAAATATTCGGTTTCAAAAAGTAAACCGTTTCCAAAAAGTAACCGATTTCAAAAAAGAGCCTATTTCAAAAAATTGTCCGGTTCCAAAAGTTTACCCATTTAGAAAAAGTGTCCGGTTTGAACAAGTACCCCGTCACAAAGAGATTATGCTTCACAAAGGAAAAGAGTTTCAAAAAAAATCCGGTTTCAAAATAATAAAACGATTTCAAAAAAAGCTACCCTTCTCAGAGAAAGGCCCATTTCAAAAAAAGTAACCGGTTTCAAAAAAAGTATCCGGTTCCAAAAGTTAACCCGTTTAAAAAAAGTGCCCGGTTTCAAAAAGGAATCCGTCACAAAGGCATCATGTTCCACAAAAGTACGGGTTTCAAAAATATATCCGGTTTCAAAAATATAACAAGTTTCAAAAAAGAGTAAGGTTTTAAAGTAGTAACTAGATTTCAAAAAAGTAACCCTTCTTAGAGTAAAACCCGATTTCAAAAAAAGAAACACTTCTCAGATAAAGACCCAATTTCAAAGAAAGTAATGGGTTTCAAAAACCAATCGACCCATTTATTATACTCAGCTGAGCAGAGCTCACAGGTACCCCGTAACGGCATAAACTAATCGAGACAGATATAGGCTTCTATATATCAAAATGATCTTGGCGAAAAAAAGATATTCATTTAGCCATGTCTGTCTGTCCGTAAACACGATAACTTGAGTAAATTTTGAGGTATCTTATTAAAATTTGGTATGTACGTTCCTGGGCACTCATCTCAGATCGCTATTTAAAATGAACGAAATCGGACTATGACCACGCCCACTTTTTCGATATCAACAATTTCGAAAAACCGAAAAAGTGCGATAATTCATTACCAAAGACGGATAAAGCGATGAAAGGGTAGGTGGGTTGACCTTATGACGCAGAATAGAAAATTAATAAAATTTTGGACAATGGGTGCGGCACCGCCCACTTTTAAAAGAAGGTAATGTAAAAGTTTTCAAGCTGTACTTTGGCAGCTGAGTATGTAATGTTCGGTTACACCCGAACTTAGCCTTTCTTACTTGTTTTTGATAGACAAATATTTGGTTTGGTTTAACTGATATTATCACTATAAAACAATAAGTCAGGGCCTAGTGTAATTTTGTCAAAAAAATGTTAAGGTTCCCAGCCCTTTTTTAATTGATTTATCTTACCTAGAACCACAGAATATGAGGATGTAGAGCAAACTAAGCTCTGAAGAAAATTGAAAAACAATTACAAATTTCTAACTAAATATGTATATATTTCAATTTATGATAGACCACACATAAAGAATTCTGTAAAAAGCGCTGGCCGAGTAAATTTATAAAATGAATAATAAAAGGTATGAAGAGAAAACTTGATATTTAAATATCAAAATATCAAACAATGAATATCGAATGGCTATGCGACAAAGAGCCAAGTTATAGAATGACAATGGCATTACGACAAGAGTAATGCAACATAGGCATTACTATAACAATAATAACAAAAACAATAAATTATAAATTAAAAAAAATTACAAAAGTAGAAAAAACCAGTAAATGCGTAAACAACTGCTTTTGTATTAAGGAAAACAAATTTACAATATTAATAACATACGCTTTTGTAATGCCAACAAGAAATAAATGCATGTTTGTTGAAGAATAATAACAAACGGCAACATAGGCGCATCTATGTGGGGGTTGAGGAGAGGGCTCTTGCCTCTTAAGTTCAAACTGTCACTCTATGGAAGAACCCGACCTGACAATTGGAAATGTTTAATAAAGGCTGCTAAATTCAGTTAATATATCTACATACCCCTAGTTCTTGAAAATCATACATTTGTATGCCGAAAATTGACTTCGAAAATGACGTCATGGAACTTACCTGAAAAAAGAGAAAACATTTTTCAAATTAGTTGAATTGTTTATGAAATAATGCAATAAGAATACAATATAAGAAGACATCGCGGGGTATGCACAAAATTAACAAGTAAAGGTGTCTAAGCTCGGGTGTAACCGAACATTATATACTCAGCGTGAGCTTCAATTGTACATTTCATTTCAGATAAATTACTTTTCTACATAACACGTGGCACAGCTAATTTAAAAGAAAAACGTCTCCCCATTTCCTCTTACAATAAAACTTGATAAGTGAAATATCATTGATTCAAAACTATTTTTTGCTAAGTTATAGCTTATTATTCTAGTCTACGACCCTTTTAAACTTGTTTTATATAAAAGTGGGTGTGGTCTTTAACCGATCCCGTCCATTTTACTAGAAATAATTTCTGCTATAAGGAAAATATGTGTACCCAATTTCATTACGATATGTTAATTTTTCTTCGAGTTATGGCTCCCGAAATATAGAATATTGCTTAGTCATAAGAGCGGCGGTACCACACCCATTTTCAAAAATTTTAGTGTTTTCCAATTTAATGTTATATTTCAATTTAGAAAGTAAAATATATAGCTTATTATTTTCGTCTACGACCCTTTTAAAAATCTTTTATATAAAAGTGGACGGGGTCCTTAACCGATTTCGTTAATTTTTCTTTAGAGCATTCCTTATAGTAAAGGCAACCTCTTTGACACGTCCAACGCTTTTATTTAATTGTCTGATCAACACCCTAGATTGATGAGGAGTGTTATGACTAGTACCTAGGACCTGCCTAGTTATTTTCTAGCTTTTAGTATTATTATTATTTCATGTAAGTATTGTTTTCAATAAAACCGTTTAACTAAACAATTTTTTTTAATTATTTTATTTTCAAGTTTTTAATCTTTACTTAATTGTCCATTATTTCTCATTCTATTTAGTTAATTTAGTGACTCATTATTACAAGTACTCTTTTCTGACAATTTGTTACAATCTAAGTCCTCAATACATAATCCTTCCAAAGACTTTACTCGACTCTGCGCCACATATGCTTGTCCCTCCTCGCACTCCAACATATTTTGATGTCACTTCTACCTGTATGTAATATTTCCTGTAACATTTCCTTTATATAAATGGACCAGAAGAAACGGAAAATGTTTCTTTAAACAAAGGCATACTCTTGTTGAACTTTGATATTGAAATTTTAACATAACCATTGTAAAGATTTTTATGATGAACAGTATTCGAGCGTAAAGTTCAAACTCAAGCTGTATGTGATTCCCCATACGATTTGTATGAAAAACTAAAGTCGTGATGAGGCACCTCTAGGAAAACACATTAATTTCAGCTACCCCAATATACGCTACAGTTTTCGACCAAAAGAGGACCCCGTCGTGCCAAACGCTTCACAGCCGCCAAAAAACACAAACAGATAATGTGTCATTATGCTTCGTCTTGTTAGATTTCTCTTTTACTGTGCTCCACAATTTCTCATCCCACGTGCTCCTCTTTCCCTCAATTTAATCAATAACTCTGTACATTTTTGCTCACTGTCCCCACTGTAGGTCTATTCCTTGTTTGGGTGTTGCATGCCACAATTCCACATGTTCAGTTCATTGCTGATTGTTGTTGTTGCATATTTCTTCTTCTTTTGTTTATATAATGCTTTGACCTCAGCTTTTCTCATGCACTCTCTATCCGGTCGGCTGGCCGCTCGTTAAGCGTTTGTTGTCACTTTGCTCGCATTAAGTAAATGCGGCAAGCAACAAGTCACCGTTCGTTCATTGTGAATGCAAAAGGCGTTATTCACCGTTTTTAGAATTACTAATTGAAGCGACGCGTTACAATGAAACTTGTTGCTTTTGTTTTTCATGGGCGTAGTCGGGATAAGATATAGAGGGGCGTGTGCTACAAGAGCAACAATTGCATGTAGTTGCAAAGAGATGATTCTTGATCCCATACAAAATCTTAGAGTTGTAGCTGATCTTGATTCCGAATTCGGATACGAATAGATCAAAACTGGCTGGTGTGTATGGGTCGGACTTTTATTGGTAAAAGAAAATGATAAGGAATTGAGAAAGATAGGGACCGGCACCGACCTCGATCGAGTTGTAGGGCTAATATTCTAATGCCTTGAGGGCGAAGACGAATTTTAACAGTAATAAATTATAAATAAAAACTTCAAACCAACAAAAGGATGAAATAAGACAAGGACGCAGTTGGACATAACGGATTCTTCGGATATAAGCGACTTTGACGGTAACGATGTTGCTGATGTGACGTAATATGCAGAGGAGATGAGCGCCATTTAGAAAAGGATTTTAAGAATCTGGAAGTACCATTTAGAACTCTAACAGCACAAGCAGAAGTTCAAACAGCAAAAGCCGTCCAGCGGAGTACCAATCAAAGTACTCCAGGACAAACGTCTAACCCCAAGGAGTCGAATCACAATTATAAGAAGAAAAGTGAAGAGACGGCCAATGTTTATGCTGAACAAACTCAAAAATGGCGACGCTGCATGCGGATCAAAAGACGCGGGATACAAAGAGAAGAACATGACAGCATCCTACAGGAGCGTCCGATACTTAGCGTAACCAAATAGAAGCGTAACCAAACGAAAATAGATTGTAACGCTTCCCAATATAGGAAGCCCAAAACAATGCCTTGTCTCGTTTATCAAAAAATGTCCACCGTTTCCGTTGAAACACACGAAATATTATCGATAAAGAAATTATCAAGATAAATTGTATCTCGTTTTTAACCGAAACGAAAAGCTTTCGTTAACGTTAAAAGCGTTAACAAAAACGTGATACTTTATGTTTGAATTGTGCTGGCAATGCTATAGCCATGGTGAAGCCGTAAGGTGGTAACTGCGAGCGGACGTACACACAAACTCCATGTAATTTGTTTGTGTAATTCGTTGGTGGTAATGTCAAAAATACTCTGAGAAATGTACTGTCAAAATTCATGAGAAAAGTTGTAATCAGCTTGGCTAATGCTTTCACCTTTAATGACTCCGCCATCAATCAGCTTTGCCAGCATAGTTTCAAATTAATAATCAACATAAACTATTTGATTTTGTTTCGTTTTCTGCCATATCAAAAAAAAAACGTGGGATGAGAAATTGTGGAGCACAGTAAAAGAGAAATCTAACAAGACAAGCATAATGACACATTATCTGTTTGTGTTTTTTGGCGGCTGTGAAGCGTTTGACACGACGGGGTCCTCTTTTGGTCGAAAACTCGTTCTTCAACTCTCGGCAGACAAGACCATCCGACAGCCCAGCAGACAAATAATAAGGCAAAACCTATTTTAACTAAGTAATCGATTAGACACGACGCTGTCTCTATGATAGTTCTTAACGAAGATATTTCCCGTTTTGGTCTACTGTCTGCATCCCTGAGATATGAAAAGTTTCAAGAGCAGTCGTCTCTATACTTTCAAAGCAGAACAACCGGTATACATAAGAGGGCCGTATTCCAATAAAGGCTTTGTTTAGTGCAATCTAATCTTTAAGCCAGTACGCGCGTCACTCCGTTTTTAACTATTATTTATAGCAGATGATTCTATGACCAAGAAGTGGCCAGGGCTGTTAAACTGTCACCCCTCTAGGTAATATATCAGCTAGCTGTTTCCCTATACCCTGATATAAAGGCTACTCGCAACTTATAATGGAAAATTGAAGTTTGTGGTACATATGTGTTTGCTCGGGCGCCAAATATTCCTGCTTCGATCTCATCAGGAGTCTTCGGACCGTCCGTACACTACACGAGGGCGTGGTTTTGGCGGAAACTTCCAGCTTCAATCTAGTTTTAACTTCCAATTCCATTCAAAACCTCTTTATAAAGCCAATAGTCCTAGTGACGTCCTCGTCATCACTAATTGTCGCGTAACCGCCAATTATTTCGCGATAACTAACGCCAATTGGGAGCATCACCTGAGTAAAATCTTCCTCCACCTGCCTCTGCGGTGTCGATTGAAATACTTTCATGGCAGGGGCGTTTTCGCCCATCCACAAAGCCTTTAGGATTTTATTCCCTGCACTATCTTCATATCTGTGTAAAGTACAAATATTTCTCGGATGATAGCAAGTACTTCGTCTTGTGTAGTGATGTCGGGGAAATTGAGAGTTTGATAGATCACAGCTTCATAATTTTTGCGCTATTTTCGTTAGTAATACAAGTTTCTGTTGTTGGTTTTGTAGCTCGAAAGTTTAGGAAAGTGTTTTGGATATGGTCAGTCCTTTACCAAATATGAATTTGGTTCCCCCTGTTACTAGCTCGACTGCCTCTGAACAATTTTTTTTTTACATTTCCAATCTTCGGGTGGGGGCAGTTTAGCGACCCTTACGATAGGCTGTGGATTTCCTGTTGCTTTCTTCTTATCTATAGGTCTAGCTAGGTGCTTATCTTAGGTCTTGAAATAAGCATTTCGGTTGACCCGCGGTATGAACGTGTTTACTCGGGCGCCAGGAACGCCTTTTGTTAAGCCACCAGGAGCCATTGAGCCAGCCGTAAACTGTTCCGCCGGAAATTTCTTGCGTCTATCTTGTTTTTCCATTCCGTTTTACACCTTTTTCAAAGCTAATGATATTAATGACCTCATCCCTGGGTAATTGATAGATGCATATTTCTCATATAGATCTTAAAATAAACAATTGGGTATCGGAGGCCTCAATGCCCTCTAATTTACCAAAGGGTTAAGGTAAATCAGTTTGTGATTTGCTTCAGTAACATTGTAAGTAATGGTAACTGTCTGCAATAGAGTTTTAGTGGGAATATCAATATTACTATTAACGCTACTTCTGCTCTACCACGATCTGATTATTGTTCTTAGAGCTGATCATTGCTTCTGATGGTGACTACCATCTACCAACTTTGTGGTAAGTATGTGCCGTCTCGAGAGCTTTCAATATTCAGTTGGCTGATAAATTGATTGCACCAGACGTATGAAGAAAAGCCAACGACCGCGGTAAATAAATATAAAAAAACAGACAGAAGCTGATATCAAGTTTGAGATGAATTAATTTTCCGTCCAGCTTTAATGAGCTATTGACGAATAAGCGCCACAAGCAAACAAAAAAAAAAAAAACAAGTAAGGAAGGCTAAGTTCGGGTGTAACCGAACATTACATACTCAGCTGAGAGCTTTGGGGACAAAATAAGGGAAAATCACCATTTAGCAAAATGAACCTAGGGTAGCTCTGGAATGTGTTTGTATGGGTTTCAAATGGTAGGTATTAAAGAGTATTTTAAAAGGGAGTGGGCCATAGTTCTATAGGTGGACGCCATTTCGGGATATCGCCATAAAGGTGGACCAGAGGTCACTCTAGAATGTGTTTGTACGATATGGGTATCAAATGAAAGGTGTTAATGATTATTTAAAACGTAGTGGGCTTTAGTTCTATAGGTGAACGCCTTTTCGAGATATCGCCATAAGGGTGGACCAGGGGTGACTCTGGAATGTGTTTGTACGATATGGGTATCAAATTAAAGGTATTAATGAGAGTTTTAAAAGGGAGTGGCCCTTAGTTGTATATGTGAAGGCGTTTTCGAGATATCGATGAAAATGTGGACCAGGGTGACCCAGAACATCATCTGTCGTGTACCGCTAATTTATTTATATATGTAATACCACGAACAGTATTCCGGCCAAGATTCCAAGGGCTTTAGATTTCGCTCTGCAGAACTTTTTCATTTTCTTCTACTTAATATGGTAGGTGTGGCACCCATTTTACAAAGTTTTATTCAAAGTTATGTTTTACTTCAATAAACCAATCCAATTACCATGTTTCATCCCTTTTTTTCATATTTCGTATAGAATTATGGGATTTTTTGAATTTTTCGTAATTTTCGATATCGAAAAAGTGGGCGTGGTCATAGTCGGATTTCGGCCATTTTTTATACCAAGATAAAGTGAGTTCAGATAAGTACGTGAACTAAGTTTAGTAAAGATATATCGATTTTTGCCCAAGTTATCGTGTTAACGGCCGAGCGGACGGACAGAAAGTCGACTGTGTATAAAAACTGGGCATGGCTTCAACCGATTTCGCCCATTTTCACAGAAAACAGTTATCGTCATAGAATCTATTATGCCCCTACCAAATTCCACAAGGATTGGTAAATTTTTGTTCGACTTGGCATTAAAAGTATTCTAGACGAATTAAATGAAAAAGGGCGGAGCCACGCCCATTTTGAAATTTTCTTTTATTTTTGTATTTTGTTGCACCATATCATTACTGGAGTTGAATGTTGACATAATTTACTTATATACTGTAAAGATATTAAATTTTTTGTTAAATTTTGACTTAAATTTTTTTTTTAAGTGGACGTGTTCGTCATCCGATTTTGCTAATTTTTATTAAGCACGCATATAGTAAAAGGAGTAACGTGCCTGCTAAATTTCATCACGATATCTTCAATGACTGCCAAATTACAGCTTACAAAACTTTTAAATTACCTTCTTTTAAAAGTGGGCGGTGCCACGCCCATTGTCCAAAATTTTACTAATTTTCTATTTTGCGTCAAAGGTCAACACACCCACCAAGTTTCATCGCTTTATCCGTCTTTAGTAATGAATTATCGCACTTTTTCGGTTTTTCGAAATTTTCGATATCGAAAAAGTGGGCGTGGTTGTAGTCCGATTTCTTTCATTTTAAATAGCGATCTGAGATGAGCGCCCAGGAACCTACGTACCAAATTTCATCAAGATACCTCAAAATTTACTCAAGTTATTGTATTAACGGACGGACGGACGGACGGACGAACATGGCTAAATGAATTTCTTTTTTCGCCCAGATCAAGTCTATATCTATCTCGATTAGTTTATGCCGTTACGGATTACCGTTATGCGAACAAAGTTAATATACTCTGCTCAGCTGAGTATAACAAGCAAGCCAAATAAACAAGAATTGCGACGCAAGCTAAAAAAATATGTGGAAAAATGCGTAATGACGCTTTTTATGCACGTCATCCAGCATCGATGGGAAAATCATTAAATTGCAACTGACTGAACCACACCGATCTTGCCGTAACACGCTCAACCAAACTCAACTCGATCATGACAAGCCTGCCAAGTATGTATTAAATATACCGCACATGATTGCTTGCGTGAACAAACGTGGACGAGCATAGAAATAGAAATAGACTTGTTTGTTCAACGATACTCTGCACAATTGTCAACGATCATAACGATCTTGCCACCGATCAACGATCATCGATCGCCGTTTACCAATTGCCAACTGTCTGTCAATCAAATAATCAACGAATTGTGATCAACGCACAGTTGATCGGTCATTTCAATTGTTGCTTGTTCAGAAACTAACTAATTTTCTTTTTGGAAAAACTGTCCATAGGTTCTATGGATGCAGCTTCTTTGTTGCTCAAATAAAATTTGTTGTATAGACGAGAGTTCATGCATTAGCCATTGGCAGTCAGTAACAATTATCATCATTTATGACAGGCAACAAATATCGTATGTGGATATTTTTTTATTAGAGTTGTTGTTGTAATTGTTGTTGCTCATGCTTTGTTATATAAATGGTCAGTGTGCCCATAATTCTTCTGCGCTTTGGTAGCTTGTCAAAAAGTTTAAAGCGGCGTGAAGAAACCAGAAGAACTAGATAGAGTTTTAGGTGAGGGGACATTAGGTAAGCGGCCAAAAGGTCAAATGACGTTATCACCACTTCAAATGGCCATAGAATCAATTGACTGTATGAACCCTTCAAAAGCTTAATTGACTTTATGATCCTAATTAATTTGACTGCATGGCCATTTAGGAAATTTCGGGTTGACTTTAAGACCATTTTGGTAAAAATACCATACCAATATACAGCACTTAAGGTCAGCATAAAAGCATAAAGACTTCCGCCGGATGGGTGGACGTTTAGTAGAATATATTTAAATATTGTGAAAGGATAAAATAAAACTGTAATTCAACAGTGGTTAAAATAATGTATGGCCAATTGGGAAAAAAGGGTTGACCATATGTCGATATCGTAGTAAAAATTTTAAATTTGACGTTGTGACAATTGCATATGGTCATAACTTCAACTGACCTTGGAGCCAATAGAAGTGGCCATAAGTTTAATGGACGTTATGGCCGTTGACCTCAAATGACCCTTCCGAGTTTTTCACTTACTGCTACGGTGCGCTGGTAACTGATGAAATTTCAGAAATACTAATGCTTTAAAAATACATAATACAAAGACAGTCAAGCTCTGTACAATCCTTCGTAATGCCGTGTGAGTGTTGGCGTAGGGTTGAGAGAGGCGAACCGAATGTGTTGTGTGCTAAGTGCAATGACCTCTATCATCTGAAGTGTGTCAACTTGTCAGTCGACGATCTTGATTTTCTCACCGCATCAAATAAATCGTTCTTTTGTAAAGTATGTTCGGTTGTGCGTCGCACGTCTATTCGAACTCCGCCACCAATGGCTCTCGCCGCTACCGTTGCCGATAATATGGAGTGCAATGATAATCTAAGCGACATCATTAAAAGCATTGCCGATCTACGCAGTGAAAACAGCCGTATACTCTCAGCAGTTGATGCTCTCAACTACGAGAACTCTCAAATTTCACAAAAGTGTGATTCTTTATCATCCGAAAGTGTAACTATTGATGATAAGAACGATGCAATTTCTATGCTGAGTGCTGAACTGAAGGATCTGCACAGTGTTGTTGCAGCCTTTACTAATGAACTCAAATCAACTCTCGCAAATGCTGTGGACAGTAATAAACAAAAAAGTAATAAAACAGGCAGCCCCTCTTAATGAAGAAATGTCATCAAGCAAGCCTAGTTCCATCGATGACACGGCTCTAATAACTATAACGCCAACAGATGATATTGGGAATAAAAGCCCGACTGTATCATCTATTCAGTGTGCTACTGTGGATTTGTCTACATTTAGTTCATGTAATGATGCATCGGAATCACTTTTTTCAACAAAAATGAATTCCATTAACGTTCCGACCGCGGACCCGAGCCTGCTGCCGACGTCTGGGAATGCTCCTGCTGAATCAACTAGTATAGCTAGCAACAATTCTGTTACACCTGGTACTAACATACCTATGTATTCCGATATTGCACGTTCTGGCCATCAGGTATCAGTCGCTACAAAATCTAGTGACAATAATAAAAATATTCGTAGTAAATCGCCCACTATTGTGGTAGGTAGTAACTCTAATGCTAACCTTAATTTAGCTGTTCGTCTGAAATGGTTGCATTTGTCGTCGTTTAAACCAACCGTAAACGCAAGTGATATTGTTGACTACGTCTCGAAAAATGCAAACATTTCACCCTCATTAATTCACTGTTTCAAATTGGTTAAGAAAGACGCTGATCCCAAATTGTTATCTAGATGTAATTTCAAACTTGGCGTTTCGGCTTCTATATATAATAAGCTGCTGGACTCCTCGTTATGGCCATCAGATGTCAAAATTAAACATTTTCGTTTTTTTCAAAAAGCAAAGGGCTCAACTGCCAAGCCTTAGCTAAGTGTGACAATCGCATAGTTAATAAAAGTATAACCATTTATTATCAAAATATATCGGGATTGAGAACGAAGTCTAAAGAAGTAATTTTAGCCACTTTAGGGTGTGATTATGATGTCTACGTTATTGCCGAGACTTGGCTCAATGATGACTTTTCAGACTCAGAATTTTTTGATCAAAGGTTGTTCCACACCTATCGTAAGGATAGAGATCCCATCAAAACGGGACGTCTTAGAGGTGGTGGAGTATTAATTGCTGTAAGGCGTCCCCTTCTCTCTTTCCTTGTTCCGTTCTCTAATAGTCACTCTCTTTTGGATCAGCTCTGTGTTTGTATTACGGGGTTGTCTGGCAAGTTATTTATTTGTGTCTCTTACATTTATTCCGCCTTGCAGCGCAGATTCGCTGTACTGTGCTCATGTCAATAACATATTTGACCTTTACGAAAACAATGTTGATAGTCGTTTCTGCGTTTTGGGTGATTTCAATCTAAGTAAGGTTGTATGGTCCAAAATTATTAATGATAACGTCCTACCGCCTACTAATATCAATCATCCTCATGAGATCAATTTCTTGGACACCCTTTTTGGGGCTAACTTAATTCAGATTAACCACTTCGTTAACCAGTTAAATAATATCCTGGACCTTATTTTTGTTGATGAGAATCTAATTACTCACTTGACCGAATGTACGTTTCCTATTTATAAGTCTGATATGCATCATGTACCATTATCGTTATCTATAGAATTCTTCGACCTGGTGCCGAATAACAACATTAATAATACTGTCCGCTCCTATAATTTCAAGGATGCAAATTATGATACTCTTAACTCACTCATATCTGAAACTGATTGGAACTCTACTTTCTTTGCTAAAAACCCTGCTGAATGCTTCGATGCCTTCTTGCTTGTGTTGTCAGACATCTTCAGTACGAATCTCGCTTTACTTCCGGTTAAAGTTCACAAGCTACCCTGGTACACTACTAGGTTAAAAAAACTGAAAAATCAAAGAAATAAGTACCATAACTTATATAAAGCGATTCTCGACATTTCTTTTAAAGATCAGTATACCTATTATATGACTCAGTTCAATGTTCTGGATAAGTTCTTATACAGTAAATACATTTCCCGATTTGAGGATGAGTTAAAAGCAAATCCTAAATCTTTTTGGAACTATGTTCGGTCTAAGAAAGGTTGTACCAATATCCCAACCTGTGTGAAATTTTACGATACCAGTTCAGAGAGCCTGCCTGTTACAGTAAACCTTTTTGCTGATTTTTTCAAATCTACATTTGTTGTTGATGCGGATGATACTAACAACAGGTATTCCTTTGATACACCAAAGCCTTTAAACTCTGGGTCCCTGTCTGTATCTGAAATGGACATTATTAAGGGTATCTCCTCTTTACAGTCCTCACTGAAAATCGATATAGATGGTTTGTCCTGTTCTTTATTTAAAAAGTGTAGTAGTTCCCTTTGTGTTCCATTGCGCCATATTTTCAATACTTCTCTTTCGACCGGAGTTTTTATTGATCGCTGGAAGCTGGCGTCCATCACCCCAATCTTGAAGTCAGGCAATAAAAATTATGTAAAGAATTATAGGCCAATATCTAAATTGTCGACCTGTTCCAAACTTTTTGAAAAGGTAGTTAAGGACAAGTTATCATTCGCTATCAATAAAATAATCGATCCATGTCAGCATGGTTTTATTGCAGGGCGTTCGACTGTCACAAATCTAGCGGTTTTTTCCCAGTTTTGTGTCTCAGCGTTCATGGATGGATGTCAAGTTGACACCATATATACAGATTTTTCCAAGGCCTTTGCCACAGTTTCGCATAAACTACTTTTATGGAAACTTGAAAACATGGGCTTTCATTCAAGTTTTCTGTTGTGGCTGAAGTCTTACCTAGAAAATAGGATATATTTTGTTGAAATCGAGAAAACTAAGTCCTACAAATTCTTAGCAACTTCCGGTGTACCACAAGGTAGCATCCTTGGTCCTATTTTATTCATAATTTTTATTAATGATGTTGGCTCTTGCCTAAAATATTCTAATTATTTACTTTATGCAGACGATTTAAAACTCTTCCGTAAGATCACTAGTATTTCTGATGCTTTTCGTCTGCAGGAAGATCTGAATGCTATCAACGATTGGGCTTCACAAAATAACCTGCGACTCAACATTAGCAAATGCTGTCACATAACGTTTACTAAGTCAATGAATATCCCTTCGTCTGTGTATTCGATCTCAAACGTAACGCTTGCATCAGTTGATGAGTTTCGTGATCTTGGCGTAATTCTTGATTCGTCTTTTACCTTTGCTAATCATGTTAACTTTCTTATACCAAAAGCTTATGCCAACTTAGCTTTCTTACGACGATATGCGAAGGATTTCAAAGACTCGTATACCAGAAAGATTTTGTATAATTCCTTAGTACGTTCAAAGTTAGAATATGCCTCAGTCATTTGGAATGCGATATACTCTTCACACTCTTTGAGAATTGAACGAGTTCAGCGGAAATTCATGCGGTTTGCTCTTCAACCTCTACACTTCGATAATCCCATGCCGCCCTACAATGCGAGATGCATGCTTATAAATGTCTTGCCACTTGAAGTCAGGCGTTCTGTTCAAGGCTTAATGTTTATTTTTGATATAATATCTGGTGCTATTGATTGTTCCGAACTTCTGGGTCAGGTAACTTTCAATGTCCCTAACAGAGCCCTCCGCTTTCACAATACATTCCGTATTGAAGTGTTGCGTTCCAATTACTTCAGCTTTGCTCCTCTTCTAAGAGGACTTCTAGAATTCAATCACCTATCTAGGAGTCTAGATCTTGACTTTGCCATGTCTAGGTCTCTCTTCAAGGCATGCATTGAATCTTACTATCTATCACATTTAAGTCATACTTAAATTAATAATTTAGTTCTAAGTACACCTGTAATCTAGTCAGTAAGGTATGTTACCATTGACTCAATAAAGAAATGAAATGAAATGAAATGCGTAACTGTGGGCTGATGTAAGGATGTGGAATCCTTTATCTTTCATCGTTGATATTCTAACTTCTTTAAATTAGGTGGCACTGTTAACTTCATAAAGAACTTTTGGAGAGCAGCAAGGTTAGACAAACCGAAGCCTCAAGGAGGTCGAGCAAATTGTTTCCGCGCCAGTCGAGTTAGTACCAGAAAGTGCTAGGGCGGTACTGTAACGAATAATCGATAGAAATAACTTCCAGAACGCCATAATTCATTCGCATATGATGACCAACTTAGCCAACGAAGTCATTGTTCTCTTTTTTTTTAGTTACTTGGGAGGAGGAAATGCTTTATGCACTGACCGCGATATTTTAAGCCTCACTGAATATATTTGAGGAAGTAACCGTTTCCAGTTAGAAATTGGGTAAAGTAAAAGTCGACATCTCCATGTGATCGGATCAAGGATGAGTTCAACTTAGGAATCAGTTTCCTAGTCCACTTTCCTGCGGTGCTGCTACTCCACTGTTGTTTGCAGCGTTGGATCGATTCTTCTCGCGCCTGTATAAAAACAGCACCTTTGTTCCCTTCCGGTCCGTATATTGCTTTTCTTTCTTCAGTGAGAAGATATATCGGTATGGTTCCCGCAACGACTAGGACAGCTTTTGCCGATACCGTGCGGTAAGCCGAAGCTATTCACTCCCCTCTGCGTTGGACAGAGATAAGGATGGTTCGGTGCTTCAGGTGTTTCATTGCGTCCGCCGTGATTTTTGCACCATATAAGAATATAGATTCCGAGGCTGATATAAGCAGCTTCCTTGCACATGAATTTGGAGCGCCTGTGTTTGGCATCACTCTTCACAGCGAATCTGAGCGAATTGTGTGCGCAGTCTTTTCGCGCAGCCTTCTACGAGAAGATGAGCTTACTATATAGCCTCACCCCCAGATATTTCGTAGCAGTGAGTCTTTATATTTGCTGGTCCCCAATCGTCATATACCTGATAGTGGGAATCTGCCTCTTTGTGAGAATAGCGATCTCCGTTTTTGCTGACGAATGTGCTTTCTGGCATGTCCAATCGAATAACATTGCCGTAAGTAGTATTGCAGAGAAGCTCGTACAGTTTATCTGGTCGATATGGGGCTATGTGGCTAAAGTTCAATTAGCTCGTTGATAGTGTGAATTAGTATTTAGCGCAGTGGGCTATATAGGGCTTAATACGCGATATGAAGGAGACTGATGGCCAGTTTTTGGCGCTTTATTTTGTTTAAGAGCTAGAGTCTACACATTCGTGTTTGCACAGCTAGGCACTTAATCCAACATTTTGCGGAGCTGGCGGATTTTAAGCAGAACTTCCAAAAGTAGAAATGGTGTCCTGCTTATAGTATGTATATATACGACGGTACGTCATTGTAAAGAGAAGTGCGAGCTATCGTCCTAAATATTCGCTTAAGTTTTAATCATAGAAATACATTCCTAGTCGTACTTTAAATGTACCTTATAACGAACTATATAAATCTTGCAAAATAGGCGTGGCACTACTCGTACATCAAAAGCAAGTCGTAAGTCAAAATCCATGCAAGATATTGTGGTTAATGTTGACATCACTAGGCTGTTATTAAATAATCACGCAACAACAAAAACATGAAACAGCCACTCTTATATACATGTCCACGTTAAAGCTAGCAACACTTATGTAGCGGGCGTCGAGGAGATATCTCATTTCACACACACATGTCGGCATAGTCATCAGCCGATGTAGTTACTGACACATACACACGCATATGGCTACAAGCTACAAATATACATGTACATATATAGCTGGTAAACAAGCATGAAGTTCGCGAAGTTATTAGACTTTAAGAGAAGAGGGTGAACGAGGAAACCGAGAGTATAAAAGCAGCGCAAGCTGAGTAATAAGTAATCAGTTTGATTTAAACATGCTATTAGTTGCGAAGTGAAGTATAATTGTACTACTCCCAAAGTAGGCTAATAAAAACCATTTTGCAATACAGATTATTGGAGTTATTTATTCGACAGTTCAGCGATCGAACGTTAGCAGAAGGTGCAGAATAAACCAGGATTTCGCCTAAATTCGTTACAATATCATGCTTAGCTTCCTTGCTATTTTATATACACCTTGTGAAAATTAGCAACTTAGCGACCACGCCCACTAAAAAAACAATGCTTTTTAAAGACTGATGATAACAAACTATTAAGCACCTTGTGATTTATGATTAAGTTATACCGATATTTCAACTTATGGTATCAGGATATAATTTTAACATTTATAAGTAATAATTTTACGACAAAAACTGTTTCTTTAAAAATGGATATAGCCCACAGACGCTTTTTATACCGTACGTCTTTTCTTCCATCCGTCCGTTAACACGATGAGCAAAATTTAGATATATTCACCAAATTAAGAAAACGCGCTTATATGAACTCAAAATATATTTCTATTTAAAATGGTCGAAATCAGATAATATCGACTCCCAATGTTTCGAAAAACAATCTTAAAACGCTCCGCTTCGTTTGTCTCTCTTTTTTTAATATCAAGTCGAACAAAACGCATCAAAATGTAACAAGATTTGGTAAGAACATTGTTTCTATGGCATTAACTGTTTTATAGCTGCTTACGTGAGACGATATTTGCATATGTATTAGTAGTATGTTTCAGCTTTCATATCACTTTATGTTCGTGACATTTACCTTTAAGTGTATTTTAATATCTTGTGTCGAATGTTAGCAGTTTCGATGCGTCACTACGCCGCTGAAAGAGAAAACAACTACGCACACATTTACACAGCAAAAAACATCGCATATTACTCAGCCTTATAAACACATATGCATAGAAAGCATAGAAAGCAACAGTGAGAGCACATAGAGAACATACTTTATTACATATACATGCATGTAAACCAGGGCTATTCATTTCATAGCACAATTGTGCCCTCTCAATTCACAGGCATATGATTCGCTCTGTCGTCGTTAATTGAGTTAGTCGTCGCTTGGCACTTGGCGTAGCAACATCGGTGGTGGATATCGGCTGATCGGTATCAAAATATGTATGAAAAATTATGCGCGATACATATGCTTGCTAGTAACCGACTAAATGAAAAATCAATTCACCCGCACGATCATCGCTACGATTGCGCTCTCACTAATACAGGTGCACTCTCAGTTTTGAATAGCCCTTATGTAAACAAACGCTAAATAAAAGCGCACATTCATCACTCACCACAGCAAAATGTGTTAACTGCAAATGTGTGTATTTATTATTTAACAATTATTTGTACATTTTTTATGCAGCTAATCCGTTCAGAATTTTAAATTTTACTCTCTAAAAATCCAACCAGTGTATTTTTCGAGTTTAAATTATATTAAAAATTGAGCAAAATTTTGTGATGTGGTGCAAGTTTTTTACTAGATTTCTGTTAGATTCCGCTGCCTTACACTCACTTTCGCTCCAGCAATATATTTATGTTCTAAAGTCTTTGTTATTATTCACATATATATACATATACCTAGAAGACAACAGTGAATATGAGATACAGAAATGAGAAATAAATAAGCAACTATTCGAGTAAGCTTTTCACGAAAATCTGGACCCTGGGGAAATAGACGAACGAGGCAACTGAGAGTCTAAAATCAGCGCAAGCTAAGGAAAGGTCAATCAGTTAGATTTTAACACGATATAAGTGAAGTACGCGAGTAATTTAAATTATTAAAATTGAAGTACTACTAACATAGTAGTTTTGTAAATAAAGAACATTTTACTATACTGAATATTTGAGTTATTTATTCGATAATTCAGCGAACGGTAAGGTGCAGAACAAACAAGAATTTCCTAAAAATCGTTACAATATTGTAATGAATTTAGGGTAATTCCGCTTATTTGAAACCTTCTGCTAACGTTCGAATCGCTAAACTGTTGAGTAAATCACTCCAATATTCAGTATTGCAAACTGGTCTTTATTTGGATTACTTTGGGAATAGTACTTCACAATTATACTTCACAACCAATAGCGTGTTTAAATCAAAACTGATTCGTTATTACTTAGCTTGTGCTGCTTTTATACTCTCGGTTTCCTCGTTCACTTATTTTTCCTAAAGTCTTGTAAGCCATTCCGCCAGAATTCTACGATGTCTTGGTCTCAAATTTAGTTCACATATTTGAAAAGTATCATTTTCGATGAAAAGTTTAAAATTAAAACCAAAAGGTTTTAACCGTACTGCGCCGTTTTTAAACGCAATTTTTAATACTTTTCGCTATAATTTTTAGTACAGAAATTGAAAAAATATTATTTAAATTCTTACATTCTAAACTAGCAGGGACTAATTTTTGTCATATTTTGGGTTAAAATTTTATACCAATGAGTGGTTCAATATTAAAACCAAAAAGTTCTACTGTTATTCCCGTTATTACCTAAACTCTAAACAAGTTTCTTATACATAAACCAAATGTTTTATATCTATGGTTTTTTTTTTAGATATAAATTTAAACCGAAAAGTTTTAACTGCAGACTGTGGTTTAAAATATTGTGACGAATATGAGTATCAATAACTAATACTCACATCACTAAGCGTTATTAAATAAAGGCACAACAACTATAAAGCAAGCTGCCGGTCTTGTGTGCATCAAATCAATCATCATTTACCCACATACATACAAGGCAACGAAGAAAAAACCCACACACAGATGTAGTCAAGGCGAATCTATACTAGGTGGTGGCAAAGCGAATTCAACCAATTCGCCGTGCGGAAGAATGTCAAGTCAAAAGAAAATTTTCATTGATTTCGATTAACTGACATGTTGTAGTACAAGGCGCTGTATGGAAAATTATCAAGAAGAAGCAATCAACTGATGGGATAACACCACCTGTAATGAATTCGCCTTGGATGTAGTCATCAGCCGAAGTGTTACTCACCCATACATACGCATATGGAGAACCATTATAAACTAAAAATAGGTATACATATATTAAGCTCTGTTACCACAGGAGATACAGAATTTCTAGAAAGCGAAACGTGTAGAATTTAGTAGAAATATGCGAATGAAGCAACGGAAAGTACAAAAGCAGCGCAAGCTGAGTAGTCAGTAATCAGTTTGATTTAAACACGCAATTAGTTGTGAAGTATAAGTGTTATTGTGAAACACCTCAAAGTAGTCTAATAAAGGCCATTTTGCATTACTGAATATCGGAATTATTTATTCGACAATTTAGCGATTCGAACGTTCGAACTAAATTCGTTACAATGTGGATCATTTCTTGTCTAAAATTTGTAATGTAATGTTTTATTTAAAGTATTTGAAGGTTTCAAATATACATTGAAGGGGTAAAAAGAAAGCAGAAATGTTTTGGTTCCAGTATTTTTTGCTTTCACATTTAAACAATTAAGTTTTCAATCTAAACCGGAAGGTTTAGTGTTTCTTGGTTTGAGATATGACTGAACTAAAATTTAAGTCAAAATGTTTGAATTCAAAACCAGTCATATAAGCTCAAAGCACAAAATAGTTTTAAGCAATTTCTAAATTTTAGTACTGAAATTGGAAAAATATTCTTTCCAATGAGTGGTTTGAATTTTAAACTTAAAAGTCTTACATCCTAAACTAGCAGGGACTAACTTTTAATATATTTGGGTTAAAATTTTATACTAATGAGTGGTTCTACCTTATTCCCGTTTTTACCTAAACTCTAAACAAGTTTTTTAAACATAAATCAAAATGTTTTAAATCTATGGTTCTTTTATACATATAAATTCAAACCGAAAAGTTTTAACTGCAGATTCTTTGGTTTAAAAAATGAACCATTTTTGGTTTAAAATTTTAACGGCACTGTTTTAATTCTAATTTTTGAGGGTTTCAAATATACACCCAAAGGTTTAAAATGCAAACAGAAATGTTTTAGTTCTAGAATTTTTTGGTTTCACATTAAAACAATTAAGTTTTGAATCTAAGCCGGAAGGTTTAGTGTTTCTTGGTTTGAGAAATGTAAATTTTCTGGACTAAAATTTAAATCTAAATGTTCGAAATCAACCAGTGATATGAGCTCTTTCTTTTTAAACTTTGCAAGCTCTGCATTTAAAACCGAAAAAGTTTAAGATTTAAACCAAAATTTCCAACCGTGTTGTGTTTTGAGTTGTATTGTCAATTTAACAAATGACAGATAAAAATAAATTATTTTCACTTTTTAAAAATTGGGTACATATTTGATTAGATGCAACCTCTAAGAACAGTTGCGGTGACATTTTAATTTGATTAGCTTCAAAGTTATAGAGAAAACGGATGCCTTCCATTTTAGCTTTTTTTCTTGGTGCATCCGACGGATGTTCATTAATGAAGCAAGAGGACCTGTGTGAAAAGGAAATATTAATTATTTTATTACACAACATTGTGACCACATTAAGCTTCTGTGTGAAATTGATGTAACTTGAAGGTTTATTAAAAAAAAAATTAAAAAAACAAGTAGGGAAGGCTAAGTTCGGGTGCAACCGAACATTACATACTCAGTTGAGAGCTATGGAGACAAAATAAGGAAAATCACCATGTAGGAAAATGAACCTAGGGAACCCTGGAATGTGGTTGTATGACATGTGTATCAAATGGAAGGTATTAAAGAGTATTTTAAGAGAGAGTAGGCCATAGTTCTATGGATGGACGCCATTTAGGGATATCGCCATAAAGGTGGACCAGGGCTGACTCTAGAATTTGTTTGTACGATATGGGTATCAACCGAAAAGTGTTACTGAGCATTTTAAGAGGGAGTGGGCAATAGGTCTATAGGTGGACGCCTTTTCTAAATGTCGCCATTAGGGTGGGCCAGGGGTGACTCTAGAATGTGTTTGTATGATATGGGTATCAAATGAAAGATGGTAATGAGTATTTTAAAAGGGAGTAATCCTTAGTTCTATAGGTGGACGCCTTTTCGAGATATCGCCATAAAGGTGGACCAAGGGTGACTCTAGAATGTTTGTACGATATGGGTATCAAACGAAAGGTGTTACTGAGCATTTTAAGAGGGAGTGGGCATTAGGTCTATAAGTGGACGCCTTTTCGTGATATCGTCATTAGGGTGGGCCAGGGGTGACTCTAGAATGTGTTTGTACGATATGGGTATCAAACGAAAGGTGTTACTGAGCATTTTAAGAGGGAGTGGGCATTAGGTCTATTGGTGGACGTCTTTTCGAGATATCGCCATTAGGGTGGGCCAGGGGTGATTCTAGAATGTTTGTACGATATGGGTATCAAACGAAAGGTGTTACTGAGCATTTTAAGAGTGAGTGGGCATTAGGTCTATAGGTGGACGCCTTTTCGAGATATCGCCATTTGGGTGGGCCAGGGGTGACTCTAGAATGTGTTTGTACGATATGGGTATCAAATGAAAGGTGGTAATGAGTATTTTAAAAGGGAGTAATCCTTAGTTCTATATGTGGACGCCTTTTCGAGATATCGCCATAAAGGTGTACCAAGGGTGACTCTAGAATGTTTGTACGATATGGGTATCAAACGAAAGGTGTTACTGGGCATTTTAAGAGGGAGTGGGCATTAGGTCTATAGGTGGACGCCTTTTAGAGATATCGCCATTAGGGTGGGCCAGGGTGACTCTAGAATGTGTTTGTACGATATGGGTATTAAATGAAAGGTGGTAATGAGTATATTAAAAGGGAGTAATCCTTAGTTCTATAGGTGGACGCCTTTTCGAGATATCGCCATAAAGGTGGACCAAGGGTGACTCTAGAATGTTTGTACGATATGGGTATCAAACGAAAGGTGTTACTGAGCATTTTAAGAGGGAGTGGGCATTAGGTCTATAGGTGGACGCCTTTTCGAGATATCGCCATTAGGGTGGGCCAGGGGTGACTCTAGAATGTTTGTACGATATGGGTATCAAACGAAATGTGTTACTGAGCATTTTAAGAGGGAGTGGGCATTAGGTCTATAGGTGGAGGCCTTTTCGAGACATCGCCAATAGGGTGGGCCAGGGGTGACTCTAGAATGTTTGTACGATATGGGTATCAAACGAAATGTGTTACTGAGCATTTTAAGAGGGAGTGGACATTAGGTCTATAGGTGGACGCCTTTTCGAGATATCGCCATTAGGGTGGGCCAGAGGTGACTCTAGAATGTTTGTACGATATGGGTATCAAACGAAAGGTGTTACTGAGCATTTTAAGAGGGAGTGGGCATTAGGTCTATAGGTGGACGCCTTTTCGAGATATCGCCATTAGGGTGGGCCAGGGGTGACTCTAGAATGTGTTTGTACGATATGGATATCAAATTAAAGGTATTAATGAGGGTTTTAAAAGCGAGTGGCCCTTAGATGTATATGTGAAGGTGTTCTCGCGATATCGACCAAAATGTGGACCAGGTGATCCAGAAAATCATCTGTCGGGTACTGCTAATTTATTTATATATGCAATACCACTAACAGTATTCCTGTCAAGATTCCAAGGGCTGTTGATTTCGCCTTGTAGAACTTTTTCATTTTCTTCTACTTAATATGGTAGGTGTCACACCCATTTTACAAAGTTTTTTCCAAAGTTATATTTTGCGTCAATAAACCAATCCAGTTACCATGTTTCCTCCCTTTTTTCGTATTTGGTATAGAATTATGGCCTTTTTTTTCATTTTTCGTAATTTTCGATATCGATAAAGTGGGCGTGGTTATGGTCGGATTTCGGCCGTTTTTTGTACCAAGATAAAGTGAGTTCAGATAAGTAGGTGGGCTAAGTTTAGTAAAGATATATCGTTGTTTGCTCAAGTTATTGTGTTAACGGCCGAGCGGAAGGACAGACGGTGGACTGTGTATAAAAACTGGGCGTGGCTTACACCGATTTCGCCCATTTTCACAGAGAACAGTTACCGTCATAGAATCTATGTCCCTACCAAATTTGAGAAGGATTGGTAAATTTTTGTTCGACTTATGGCATTAAAAGTATTCTAGACAAACTAAATGAAACTGGGCGGAGCCACGCCCATTTTGAAATTTTCTTTTATTTTTGTATTTTGTTGCATCATATCATTACAGGAGTTAAATTTTGACTTAATTTACTTATATACAGTAAAGATATTAAATTTTTTGTTAAAATTTGAATTTAAAAAAAAATTTTTTAAAAAGTGGGCGTGTTCTTCATCCAATTTTGCTAATTTTTATTTAGCACATATATAGTAATAGTAGTAGCGTTCCTGCCAAATTTCATCATGATATCTTCAACGACTGCCAAATTACAGCTTGCAAAACTTTTAAATTACCTTCTTGTAAAAGTGGGCGGTGGCACGCCCATTGTCCAAAATCTTACTAATTTTCTATTCTGTCATAACGTCAACCCATCTGCCAAGTTTCATCGCTTTAACCGCTTTTGCCAATGAATTATCGCATTTTTTCCGTTTTTCGAAATTTTCGATATCGAAAAAGTGGGCGTGGTTATAGTCCGATATCGTTCATTTTAAATAGCGATCTGAGATGAGTGCCCAGGAATCTACATACCAAATTTCATCAAGATACCTCAAAATTTACTCAAGTTATCGTGTTAACGGACGGACGGACGGACGGACGGACGGACGGACATGGCTCAATCAAATTTTTTTTCGATCCTGATTATTTTGATATATGGAAGTCTATATCTATCTCGAATCCTTTATATATGTACAACCAACCGTTATCCAATCAAACTTAATATACTCTGTGAGCTCTGCTCAACTGAGTATAAAAATTGTTTGTAAACAAACATATTGTGACGTCTGTTCCGTTCAGAAATGCTACGATTATGAGCTATTTCGCCATACACGCACGAACATTTGCGCGAACTGGCAAACACCACCATACACGACAGAAAAGGTCGCAGAAACATGACATAACGGGAATGTTCGCGGAAATGTTCGTGTCGTGTATTTGGCGCTTAACACTCGAAGGGTTACGCATACAACAAAAAATAGAGAAGACGGTAAACTTCAAAGAAGACGTAAATAATATAAACGGCGCATACACAACTGCCATCAAATGCATGGACGCAGTCGAAAATTTTAATTGTGCTAGTTTGTATATGTATGTATGTTGTTGAATGAACGTTTTTGTTAATAAATGTTACATGTAAAGAGGAATATTAGCTTCACTAAGTTGACACTAAGTAAATAAAGGCACAACAACAATAAAGCAAGCTGCCATTCTTAACAAATCAATCATCATTTACACACATATATAAAAAGCAACGAAGAGATACTCACAAACACATGTCATCATCAGCCGAAGTAGTACTCACATATACACACGCACATGACTACAAACGACAAATATACATGTATGTGGCTGGTAACCAAGCATGAAATTCGCGAAATTACTAGACCTTAGCAGAAATGGGTGAACGAGGAAACCGAGAGTATAAAAGCAGCGCAATCTGAAGCATGACTAATCAGTTTGATTTAAACACGCTATTGGTTGTGAAGTAAGAGTTACTGTGAAGTACTCTAATAAAGACCATTTTGCATTACTGAATATTGGAGTTATTTATTCAACAGTTTAGAGATACGAACGTTAGTGAAAGGTTTCAAATAAGAGGAATTTCCCAAAATTCGTTACAATATGTTTAAGGGGCAGGTAAATTTTGAAGTTCAAATAAGAAAACGGTCCTTATTAAAGTATTACTTTTCAAATCGTATACTTCACAAGTACTTAGTACAATGATTCTCACATCTTTTTTATCTTCGGAAATTGGTTTCAATATTTTAAGTACCCGGTATTTTTTCTTTCGACAATTTTGAGAACCCGATATTTTCAGCGTGATTCCTACAATGATTCATTATCGCATGCCTAATACTCAGTGAAATCTTATCACAATTGGAATATTCATTTCAAACAACCCACAAAGTAGCGAAGCCGCAAAATAGATAACCTTTTACAGCAAAGTAGTCTCGTTGTTTGGGGTCATCACTATCTTATGTTAAATGTGTTATCAGTAACAGAAGCTTTTGGCTCATTAATCCTTATAAAACCAGTACACCCCTAATAAAAAAAAAAATAATTTTAAGGCGCGATAACCTCCGAAGAGATCTAAGGCCGAGCTTCTCTTCCAATTTGCGTCGTGCTCCTCTTGATTTTCCCTACAAATTGGCCGGACGGGACCTACATGTTTTATGCAGACTCCGAA
The DNA here is from genome assembly GCF_040869045.1 of Eurosta solidaginis. Taxonomy (NCBI): domain Eukaryota; kingdom Metazoa; phylum Arthropoda; class Insecta; order Diptera; family Tephritidae; genus Eurosta; species Eurosta solidaginis. Next base: position 241,011,437 of record NC_090320.1, read on the forward strand.
CGGCATCTGCAAGGCAGATGTGTTTTCACTGAGAGCTTTTCATGACAGAAATACATCCGGAGTGCTTGCCAAACACTGCCGAGGGGCGACCCCGCTTAGAAAAATTTTCTTCTAATTTAAAAACCTTATTTCTAAAATTTTGATGTTGCTTTGCCCGAGGTGCGAACCCAGGGCATACGGTGTGGTAGGCGGAGCACGCTACCATCACACCACGGTGGCCGCCAGTACACCCCTAATAGTGTTTTTTTTTAACATAATTACTATTAATAAAATATTTAATCGGTTAATAAATGGTTTAACTTTTTTTTTTCGAGAGAACCAAAACGATTACAGATTCAGTAATATTTTATTTAGCTGAGTTGCGATTTTGTTTCAACTCGGGCGCTTTACAAATCAGTCTAAGTTAAACACGACAATGTCAATTTTAATATTTACAATAATACTTTCTACATTTATATTGGCGCTTGGATTGTATTTGAAAAGGCTTAATCAAGATTATTATGTACTCGCATTTTGTAGGCGTTTAAAAACGGCGGACGGTAGTAAATTATCTGATAAAGTTTATACTGTGCCGGGAAAAACAATTTTTGGCAACAATTTCGATGTATTGGGTTCAACTCCGGGTAAGTGAACTTTTAAATGACGCATGACTGTGGGAGGTTGCATATGCACATATGTTCTTATATATTTAGATAAGTGAATACTAGGGTGAAATAAAAGAATTTGGAACCGGTATACTCAAGGGTTAGCCGATTTCGTGTTCAACTATGCTTCTGACATAGCTGAGGTATTAAGTTATATTGCAGCGTTTTTCAGGCGGAAGTAGTAGCCGTAACCAAAGCCAAACACTGGAAGCAAATAGCTTAAACTGCAGCCGCGTCACCTAAAGCCAAGCAGCAATTAAGGCAATAATATAGCATAGAACAGCATCTAAAAGTGTGTTAGAGTGTAAGCAATCCCTGAAAAGAATACGGACAGGGACAAGCATACATCTATATTGGGTCCCAGAGCATTTGGGAATAGATGGGAATAAAAATGCGGATGAACTCGCTAAAAAGGTACGCATCCCTCGAAGCTTGCTCCGTAGACATCCCAATTGGGCGAGATTAAGAGATGGCGGGAGCGGCACATTATCGACCAAGCGGGAAAGGCGTAGACCCAATCTCGGGGCTGCAAAGTGTCGTAGATCTTACAACCTTAGACTAACAAAGTTAAAAACCTCCGATAACCTCCGAGGAAATTTGAGGCTGAGCTTCGCTTTCAATTTGCCGTGCGTGATTTGGCAAACACTCCGAGTGTATTTCTGCCATGAAAAGCTAGTGAAAACTCATCTGCCTTGCAGATGCCGTTCGGAGACGGCACAAAAACATGTATGTCTCGCCCCTTCAATTTGTAGGAAAAATTAACAGGAGCACGGTGCGAATTGAAAGGGAAGCTCAGCCCCCGCCTTGAAAAACTTTTGTTTTTAATTGAAAAAACTGTTGTCTAAAGTTTCGATGCTGCTTTGCTCGGGGCGTGAAGCAAGGGTCTTCGGTGTGATAAGCGTAGCACGCTACCACCAAACCATGCCGGTCGCTACTAACAAAGCTACTCCTATCATTAATAAGAGATGACTCTCGACTCATGGCGTGTATTCTGACTGGACGCTGACTTCTGGCGTCACATGCATTTAAATTAGGCTTGGTCAGTGATAGCAGATGTAAGCAGTGCTGGTTGGACGAGGAAACGATCGAACAAGTTTTAGGCTTGTGCCCTGCTCTTGCAAGGCTAAGGCTCTAGCTATTAGGCGTGATACAGCTGTCTGATCCACAAGCTGCACGTGATACAGAAAGTTTCCAATATTTGCCAAATGGACGGAATTATTTTATAACATACTTCCTGGTTTTTGATATGGTTTTTTAGTTTGGTCGTTAAACAAACTTCTGGTAATACTACAGACTCATTCAGTCTATGTGAGGTACTCATGGCCCAGCCTTAACTAAGCTATTGAAAGCTCTAATGGACGAACAAAGAAATTATGGGAATGCAAACCTTATTAGAGAGCTGGATTAGTAACTCTTTGGCTGGAAGAAACAGTGGGTCATTCGTAAAGTAACGAATTGAGAGCATAGACTAACCCAGCGGGGTGAATAATGAGGAACTGGCGGATTGAAGCTGTCCTTTTGTGTTTTTTACATTCTTATATATTTTCCGCCTGTAATACTCTTAACTTAGACTTTCTGAACTAAATAATATTTAAGGCCAGTATTATTTTAACGGAACCAATTTTTTGGTCACCTTACTAATTGCACTGCAGTGAGAGTACTTGCGGTTGTCATCACAGGTCATACCAACAAACTCCATTTGAATGAAAACTCATCTTTAAGAATTCATGAGCTTAACACCGGCTTATAATAATTGAATTTCAATTATTATGTTTTCTAAGAGAAACTGAAAAGAAAGAAACATTTACTGGCATATTGCGATGGACCCAGAGACTCATCGACGACTCGACTCATCACTATCTCTGATTAAGATTTCTGGGCGTAGGCTTTTTCGATAGCCTGGTAGAGATTGAGAATGTGGATCTTTCACTCCTACTTAAGTTCATCAGAGAAAGCAAGTGGTTCGTTGAGGACCACTAGGAAGTAATGTGGTTGGGCGAATGCGCCGCACTCACTGAGGGCATTCACAATGGATAAAAATGTCTCCGAGTGGAAGTGTGGGAAATTCAAACGCACGTCATCTTAACCTAACCTACTAATGACCCAAATTTTCTATTTTTTCCAAAAGGGTCGAGTATAGCAGTGTGGCACAGTATATAAGTTTTCGGAAAGATTTATGGTCCTGCGGTTAAACACCAATTAATAATAATAACTCGATGCTTATCTACCCTTAACACCTAGTACTTATGTAGGTGTGCTACTTGATTGATTCCACGTAGTTTATACTATTGCAACGAATTTTGGGGAATTCCGCTTATTTCAAAGCTTCTGCTAACGTTCGAATCGCTATACTGTTTAATAAATAACTCCAATATTCAATAACGCAAAATTGTCTTTATTAGACTACTTTGAGAGTACTTCACAATAACACTTATACTTCACAACCAATAGCGTGTTTAAATCAACACTGATTAGTCATGCCTCAGCTTGCGCTGCTTTTATACTCTCAGTTTCCTCGTTCACCCATTTCGCCCAAGTTCTAGTAATTTCGCGAACTTCATGCTTGTTACCAGCCATATACATGTATATTTGTAGTTTGTAGCCACATGCGTGTGTATATGTGAGAACTACTGCGGCTGATGATTACATGTTTGTGAGTATCTCTCCGTTGCCTTGTATGTATGTGTTTTAATGATGATTGATTTGTTTACGTACACAAGAGTGGCAGCTTGCTTTATTGTTGTTGTACCTTTATTTAATAACAACTTAGTGATGTTAAAATTCGCCACACTGCGCTCCACCTAAGTCTGCTCATCCCGATCAGACAACTCTCTCGATCTAACTGCTGCTAGCATCTCCAAATGAACTACCCTTCTATTTCGTGGTTTCCCAATAGTTTGTATCATCTTCACAACTTTGTACGGGCCTTCCCAACTGCACCAAAATTTGGATGGAACACCTTTCCGCCGGTGAGGGTTGTATAGCAGTACCAAAGCTCCCTCCATGAAATCTTCCGAAATATTGTTCTTGTCGTACCTGTGTTTCATCCTACTACTCATTATCCTGGACAGTTCCCTCACACTCTGTTGTTTGGCCAATGAACTACTTCGCAGAGCTTGATTTTGACGGATTGACTTTGCATCATCAGTATAGTCTTGACGGTTCACAACAGTAGTGCGCCCTTGAAACCACCTTTGCATTCTTTCTGCGAAATTCTTTCCTTCATTTTAGTTCGTCTATTTCGGTTTGTAAATGCAAGTGTTTTTCCGGCAGTTACCTTCGGTATTGATTTGTGTGTTCCATTCGTTCCACTAATCTTTGCCCGGCCTCATTGCTTTGACTTTCGTGGTATTTGTCGAGTCTCCTCCACCAGTACTCGCTTACTGCTGAACCCGTTCTCAAAACTGTAATTAAGGGGTACATCCTTGTTCTTATATTGCATAATCCTTCTTTGCATGTCGATCTTGATGCCATGGTCAACCAAGAAGTCCACTCCCAATATCACTTCATCGACAATCTCCGCCACAACGAATTTGTGTAGAACCGTGACCTTTCCAATTAAGACTTTACATATCACTTCTCCCTGGACTTGGTTATACTCGCCAGTGACCGTACGCAATCTTGCTCCAGGTAATGGTGGCTACAGCCCCTTAGCCCTGTTTATAGTATTTGTGCTGGATATGTGGTAATTTGTCATCAATATTCCTGTGTTGAGGTAGCCAGATATAAGACTGATACTGAAGTATTGGGCCATCTCATTGCAATATCTGTAGCATTTAGTGATCGACTTTGTGTTGGTGATACATCAGTTCAAGGCCTTTGGTGCGGCCTGGTTGTCTGAGAAAATAAACACATGTTTCGCACCTTCAGGCAGAAGTGCCAAATGTATTGCTGTACTGCAGATTGCTTACATTTTCGGTTAATATACGCTAGAATGGTCGGGAAGGGAGAAAGATAGAAAAAATACATCGCATCAAACTTAGAGTCATCGGTGAATATGTTGGTGGCACACTGAACAGTTTGTTGTCTAGTGGTTCAATCAGTGTCTTCATTAGAGTACAGTGCTCCGAGCTCCTTGGTATCTAAAAAGTTTATGTATGTTTGGGACGGTAATTTCTGTTTGGATTGGACGCTGTGATATGGAGGATCTACCACCATAGCGAAAGTAACAGGTTCATATACTGAAAAAGGTAACATTAAACATGAAAGTGGTTCAGAAAAAGTTTTTCAAAACGGGATCGCCGGTGGTTTGTTAATACTCCGAGTGTATTTCTGTTCTTTGACGGAGTCGGTATAAAAAAACTTTGCTCTATCAGTTATAGAACCGGTTGTTGGTTTTGTTGGAACTTTCACATCAGCCCCATTTAACTTGAATTGACCCAATATTACAACGATATTGCTCACTTATGTATATTCAAGCTTTCGTAGCATAATCTGTCAAGGCGAAGCAAAAAATATATCGTTACACGAATGTTCCTTGGCCCGCAATCTAACTGACTCCGAGTGAAAGTCTTGCTAATACCATGGAAATAGCCTTAACCTATCATCAAAGCTCTGCAGGATCTGTAGCTGTCTCTTTCCAGTTTATAACGTTAAAAGCACTCCACCGGTACCTCTATTCGACAATTGTCACCGAAATCATCTAACGAAAGCTTCAGGCAACATGTTGCTTTAGCTAGATTAGACCACAGGGATGTTGATACCCGAAGGAGGTCAATTAGGTGTTCTACATGTCTCTCCCAACTCAGTGGAGGTCTGCCATTTTCTCTGATTTCAAACTGCGATGTCTAATATCATGAACAAGTCCTGCGAAGAAACGAAATTTGGTTTTCTGTATAAAGGGAGAAGGCTTTAGGCACCTGAGGGGCGTACTTATAACCACAGGTTTATCAAAGACAGCAGTTGTAAGTGCTGGTTTCAGGAAGAAACGGTTGTGCATATTCTTTGCTTGTGGTCTGCGCTCTTCAGGAATAAACCTCAAGTAATACTATGAACACTTTCCGGTATCTCCCTCTCTCTCTTAAATTTCAAATTTTTCTCTATTCTCATTACAGAGGATATATTCTATTGGTGTCGCGAGCTCTATCAACACACAAAGGGTAAACCGTATCTTTTAAATTTCTACAAAACTTGCATCTACTCCATAACGAGTCCAGAAGATGTGGAAGAAGTTTTCCAGAGTCAAACTTTAATAAAAAAGGGAGTAATTTATGAATTGGTACGTCCATTTTTGGGCGATGGACTATTGGTGAGTTCAGGTAAGTGGGAAGTGAAAATCCATTTCAACGAATTAAGTGCTTGGTTATTATATCGCACTTACCTTTTTAAACGGTTTTTCTCCTTCTTAGATCAACTTTGGCATAATAGACGCAAATTGCTAACACCAGCTTTTCACTTTAATATTTTACAAAGTTTTATAGAGGTTTTTAAGTAAGTTTAATTTAAGCAAATTAACTGTAAAATATTTTTAAATATTTTTTGGATTTTATAGAAATGAAAGCTCTAAGCTCGTACGATTGTTGCACTCTCAGCTAGAACAAAATGTGAATTTAAACGATGTAATACCGCCATTCACTTTGAATTCGGTTTGTGGTAAGATACATACATACTATTCGTCGTGTAAGTAAGGAGGGTCACTCTGTTTTGGCTGTGGGTTCAAAAACACACGATTTTAGAAGTTGTTTTCAGAATGCACTTTCTCAAATTTGTTTGCAACAGAAACGGAAAAACATTGTACATGTAGTCAAACTAAAAGGAAAAGTGAAGAAAATGGCAGAAGTAGCGAACAGAACCGCATGAATATGACTGTGTTCGAAAATACAAAGATTTCCGCTCCTACTCCACAGCTTATTTAAGAAGTCATCAATTTATCATTAGTTGGCGTTTAAACGTCTAATAGATTTTGGCCGTTTTGTAACAAGTCACGCCAACTATCTCTGCTTCACGATAGCTGATGCCGATTGGGAGCACACCAAGAGAAGTCAAGTCTTCCTCCACCTTCCTCTCCCATCCCAGTGGAAGTCCCCCTCATCGTCTGCTCCCAAAAGCGGATACAGATTGAAATACTTTCTTATTCGGAGCGCCTTTGTCAATTCGCAACACATGCCCTAGCCAGTGGCGCCTTTCGAGTTTTATTCGTTGCACTATCATTATATCTGAGTAAAGCTCATACAGCTCATATATATATACCGTTTTAGATACTCGCCGTCATCATCACGGCCAAGACAATAAATATTCCAAGAGCCGTCTCATCTTCTCTCAACACCTTCTATGTTGAGCGACTTGATGGCGGGTACGACTTTTTACTCAAAGGCTTTTCCGAATCACTTTTAAGAAGCAATTTAGTTTAAAAGAACCATTTCTAAAGCATTTCCATTTGAGTTGTTACTTGGCCCAGGATTAAAAGCTCGGCTCTTTGGTAGGGTAGAAAAGTACTGTGCAAGTAAACAATCTTTCCGATCCTTCCTAATATATGTAATCACCTCTGTGATCGCACCACAAGTAGCTCATTCAAATTTACATAGTATGTTATTAATGTAGCTCACTCCGATTTCCTTTCACCGTACCGGTGTTCCGTAGGATAATATCAGTCGAATAATCGCTTAGTATATTTATGACGTTGCCTAATATTGTTGTTATTATCTTTATTGTTTGGATTGTACGCTCTGTATTTAGCATCTAGTTTAACTTAGACGTCGAGACGACCTCTATGTTGAACTGGCCGGTCAATAAAGTTCTCACATAGACCGAATGTGTCCATAGTGCTACCAGTGTTAGCAGACTTTGTGTGACGACTAAATGGAAAACCCCCAATTATACGCCAGGACTTATGTCATAGAATAACTAGATGCTTGAGCCTTGACCTCGCACTTCCTACATCTACTGTTACTAACGAGGCGTAACTTATAAGCATGTGGTGCCAGAAGGCAGTGTCCTGTTAGTATGTTTTTTCGTGAGCCTTAAGTCTACACTCGATTCATCGAGTGCTGCATCCTCCTTTGCCAACCCATCGGTCTTTTCGTTATCGATGTTGATGGCCCTTTACCGGATGCAGATCCGGTACGTTCCGGTACCAAGCCCGACCATATCGGGAACGATTTGTTATGACCACATGCGACCTTCTTGGCCATACAGCCCTCCCACCCCCTTGATCAATGACGAGTTCGGGGTCGCCAGAGCGTCGGCTGTTAATGAAACAGGATTCGCCACGAATAGGTGAGGTTGACAATTGTGTTTGAAGAAGCTACATATATATTGCGCTGGCAACCTGAAAGTCGCCTCTTACGACAGGCATACCTACCGCGGGTATATTCTGAGCCCCTAACCCGCTGGGGGTGAGCGAAGTCCCTACAATGCTTCTTTGCACTCCACGACACTTCTTGGCGAAGTACTGTTTGCGATTATAATAAAAGAAAGTAAGTTAAATCTTAAGACATTTGTACGGCTGTTGAAGCGCACTAACTCTACATTGTTGGGATTTACGCTGAGCCTCGTAGTCTCCGCCCATCTATTGTCCTTTCTCTCTGCATGATAACGTTGATGTAGTTTGGGCACAACTCCCAACTTCAACCCGAATTTCGTTAAGTTCACATAGTATGCTGTCAATAACACAAGGCCAGAGAAATGTGGAGAGGTCGCCTCTCCCAGTTTGACGCTTATTATTGTGGAACGACTCTATGACGTTTGCAATAGGTAAAGTTATACTAAGGGCGGTAAATGGCTTGCTTTCAAGGAATGTCTCTACCCTGTGAAAGATTTCACGTAACACATCTTGACATACACATAAAGGGACCGTTAATTTCCCAATCATTAGAAAAAGGGACGATCAACATTGAATGGGAACTTTCTCCGTTTCCCATATATGCGGGACCAATTTTTACTTATGAAAAAAACACGAGCCAGTCACTCAACTAATTTAAAACGGTCTGTTCAGTAGCCTTCCTCGCGAGCATAATTCCCAGTTCGCTGTTTTCCTGACATAGGAAATGGCCACGGAAAATATGACGCTGAAATGACTCTGCATAGGCAGAGTATAAGATCTTCCAAGTACATACAACTACCTACATTGCCAATAAGTTTGAAGCCATTCATGAAGACAACCGTGGGCTTTAGATCTTATGAGGAGACTTTGCTCATTCGTGGATTTCTAGAGAGGGTGGGTATAGCATCATCTTGTCGACGTAAGTTTTCAGAATAGGTCCGTTGAATACTGGTATGATCAAATCTATTGTCGCTCCAGGGAAGAACTGAATTCAACCCAGCTTCATTATTGCCCTTGCCTGAAGTTTACCAAAGAGGTATTTATACTAACTTAAGTGCTCCTGATATAAGCATTTCGGCTGACCTCTACTGCTGCTTCATCAGTTATAGTCTCTCTGCTGCTGACCTCTACATATTTGTTTCAGGTGACTTATCTGTCTAGGATAACCCAGAAGATTTTAGCCTCCAGTGAAAATTAAAGCCTAAATCTATTCAAGAGTGGTGATATTTTGTTGCGCTTGGTGTATATAACCGTTTCAGTCTTACGTGAATTTAGTATAAGGCAGCTTTCATGTGACCAGTGTCCCAGGAGGTTCCATGCAATCTACAACAGCTCGCCTAGAGGTTGAAGATGTTTTCCAGTTGCTTTTGATTCTAGTTTAAATATAACGGTGTTCGATGTTAGGTAGAGACCTAGCAAACATTGAAGATAAAGATTACAGGAAGATTGCATAACTAGCCCTATTCTCTAATGTTAGAGGAGACACAAACAAAGACCTAAATATCAAATTGGGATAAATTATAGTTCTCCAATTGAACTGAAATGTGTTTCTTCTAATGGGATCGAAATATGAATTGAATTTGCATTAGTTCTCTTATCATTACAGATTCGATGACTTGTGTAGTTTCCTAATAATTTTCTCGAATCGAGATAACACAAGTTATCTAACGTGCCTACATACAAATTCTCTGGCGCTATAGAACGTGTTAGCTGGGTATAACACTCCTCCTTGGAGGGACCCCTGCTACACCAACCGAATAATAGAGGAGTCTCTATGACTTGATTGGATAATCCTTCGCGAATTCCACAGGTGACCGATCCAGCTGCAAATCTTATAACTTTAAACGAGCAATTCTTGTATATTTGTATAGCCGAACGTTCTCGGGAACGGCTCAACCGATTTAAATGAAATTTGGTACAGAGATAATGTATCACCTTCTAAGTCTTTCTACCTATGTGTTGCCTTTCAGAATGTTTCACAAGGTTGCCACCTATTGGAAAAAAATTGCATGAGATATGCCGATATGGGTATCAAACGAAAGGTATTTCACTCCGCATTACAATAGGGATATTTTTGAGTAGGGTTGCCATTTAGGGTTGCCACCTATTCGAAATTAAAAAACAATTGCATGAGATATGCCGATATGGGTATCAAACTAAAGGTATTTCACTCCGCATTACAATAGGGACGTTTTTTAGTAGGGTTGCCATTTAGGGTTGCCACCTTTTCGAAATTAAAAAAAAAATGCATGAGATATGCCGATATGGGTATCAAACGAAAGGTATTTCATTCCGCATTACAATAAGGACATTTTTGAGTAGGGTTGCCTTTTAGGGTTGGGGTAGTTAGACGAAATAGTACTCTACTTACTCAAATTCTATTAAAGCTTTAAAGGAGAACATTAAAGTTAAAAATCTTCGTAAAAAATCTTACACATGATTCGACTTAATTTTCTTAACTTCACACACGCTAATAAAATGGAAATGCAATATCAAGGCACCGTGGCAAATTCTAGCATAATATATTTAAATGTATTTTTTTGGCAAATATGAAATGAATAATTGCAATTTCTCACAGATTACTATTAGAAAGATTTCTCACCATAGCAAAAAAATATCTCGTCATGGTAATTTGCTACTGTCTACCGTGGAACACTAGAGGCATATGTTCAATTTGAAAACGACATCTAACCATTTAACTACTTAGCAACAGATGGCGCTTAGGGAAGTAAGTTGACATTTAATTAAATTAACTGATAGTTGTCATTCGTGAAATTTACAAGTTTTTGGAATGTAATAAAATTGTGAGACTTATAGTATATAAGTAAAAAAATTTTTGAAATTAATAATTCGACGCATGAAGATACTCGACCTAAATAACTTAGTTCTCGATTTTACCAATTATCATAACAATCCCTTATACCAAGGCTGGAATTACCCATTTCAAATGTTTCATTCCAGTTCATTTTGCGGTTAGTGTTTGATATGTTTTTGAAATATATTTTTAAGGAAATCAAATATTAGTAAGTAAAAATATATAATATATGTACATATAAAAAAGTAGAGTTTGATTAATGATGATATGTAGAACAAAGTATGTTATGCGGCATACTCGAAGATTGCTGAGCAAAGCTCGCTTGCGAATAGAATTTGTTAGTCTTTATATCGTTCTATGTCAAAATTCCAAGCTATCTCCACAAAACTGCCGTTAGAATACGAAGAGAACTTGAAAGGTTTTGTTCCACATGTAGAGTATATTCTGGATTTTGAAAAATTTCCATTCCATTAAAAGGAGATTCATAAATATTCAAATTTTAACGCTTCTTTTTTCTCTGCAAAACAGTTATTTCATAACCCATCTCATTGCAGAAACCGCGCTTGGCGTATCCTTGGATGACATACCTGGCAGCATGGAATACCGTAAGGTCATACACAACTTAGAGTTGGTGATGGTGCAACGTCTCTGCAATCCTTTAATGTATTATGAACTAATTTTCCGGTTGTTCGGCAAACATACGCAATTTTATAAAGATCTTAAGATAGCACACGACTTCAGTAGTAAAATAATCAAAAAGAAACGTGAAGAGTTTCGTACTAAACAAATTTCAACTAAAGTTGAGTAAGTACAAATTTTCAGTTTAACATTTAGGAGAGTTTTCACCACCTTCAGTTAGTCACTTATCTGTAAGGTATTGAAATTCTCGTCTTCTTCATACCAACTGAGGTGTCTGTTAAGTGTAAGGCAAAAGTGTAAACAAAAGTTAGCTGTTTTGTTGATTTTCGTGTATTCATAATATGATTTTGCGATTTGTACTACAAAATATTCACAATTATCGATATAAACGAAGCTATATGAAGGATTGCTATCCAACAGTAAAATTCTAACTTAACTAGAGATGATGAAAATGGTTTTTAGAGCGGTAAAATTATATTAACAAACATTCTCCATTTCATCCTAGCAATGAAACAGGCAAACGTCAGCGGCACGCTATGTTGGATACACTGTTGGACGCCGAGTCTAAGGGTGTTATCGATTTTCAGGATATTTGTGATGAGGTGAACACATTTATGTTTGAAGGTTATGATACAACATCAACTTGTCTCATTTTCACGTTACTCAATTTGGCCATACATCAAGATATACAAGAGAAATGCTATCAGGAGTTGGAAAACTTTGGTGAGTAGTGTGTTGGTTGGTGTGTGCGAAACGGTTCCCAAATAGTCCTTCAGTAATCTAGAAATAGTCCAGAAAAGATTTCGAACACAGACCCCGACCGGTCCCGAAGTAATCCTCAAATAATCTAAAATACCTTCCGAAATGATTCCGACCACAGTCTCGAACTGGCGCAAATAGTTCCGAAATAATCTCGATATGATTTTAAAAACATATTAAAAAGTATTTCGAAATGGTCCAAAAATTATCCCAAATAGTATCGTTGCAATCCGGAAATAGCCCTAAAACGACCCCGTAACAACCACCCGCTGAAAGCTGGAAATGGTACCGGAAGGATTCCGAAACTATTGTGTAAGTAACGAGTAAAATATTTTCCGCAATTATTTAGACCAAAATTTATATGAACCATGAACCCTGTATACATACATATATTACGATATATGGATGTTTCGATGTCGAAATGATCAGATGTTGCCTTTCTGACTCAACATATATCGATGAAACTTGGCTCACAGATAGCTAACACTCAAGAAGAATCTAGGTAGTGTATTTAAGTTAGCCCGAAATAGCACCGACATTATCCCGAAAACAATCCCATAAATATCCGGAGATCCGAAATGATCGTAATCATCTTGAAGTAGACCTGAATCGTTTAAGATCACAATACAAAATTATGATAAGAAGAATAATCCCCAAATTGTATCCAAGAAGTCAAACAAAGATTTTTAAACAATCACGAAATAGTTTTGTGCAAACCAGCATGGATTTGTGGCAGCACGCTCGACAGTTACCAATCCTTCAGTCTTTACTGAGGATTGCCATTCTTGTTTTCGTAATGGCCTTCAGCTTGATAAGATTTTAAGTTTCTCACGTAATCCTCATTGAGAAACTTTCATTCACGGGTTTTCATACCAGTATCTTCAAATGGATAAAATCATATTTACATAACAGGAGTTGCATGGTTGATATAGATGGTGAATTCTCGGGTCCATTCACTGCTACATCGGGTGTGCCACAAGGTAGCATATTAGGTCCTTTATTATTTATCTTGTTTATTAATGATATTTCTTTTTGTTTCAACTTGTCTAGATTTCTCTTATATGCCGATGATCTTAAAATATATTCTGAAATAAGAGACCCGCGTGATTCATCGGCGCTTCAAAGTGAACTTAATAAATTCTTTGATTATTGTGTTATGAACAGACTTTATATAAATTATTAACAAGTGTTTCAAAGTGACTTACTCTAAAATGGTCAAACCTTTGGATACTTGCTATTGTTTGGCGGACTCGTGCCTTTCTGAGGTTAAAGAAATTAAAGATCTAGGAGTGTATTTTGATAGTAAACTAAATTTTACTACTCATTTAAACTAAATAATTACTAATTCTTTTGGAACACTTGCCTTCGTGAAAAGCCACTCCTCTAATTTTTCAGACCCATATACCTATAAGCTTTTGTATTCGGCCTTTATCCGTTCCAAGCTGGAATACGCAGCTGTCATTTGGAGATCATACCATTCAGTCCATAGCAATCGTCTGGAGAAAGTCCAAAAGTGCTTGTTCGTTTTGGTTTACGCTCTCTTAACTTTACTGAACCAATTCCGTCGTACGTTGCTCGTTGTCGATTAATTAGTTTGGTATCGTTATCCGATAGGAGCATGCTGTTATCGGTTACATTTATTACTGATCTTTTCTCTGGCAGGATAGATTGTCCTTCCTTACTTCAGCTAGTTAACTTTAATGTGCCCTGCCGAAATTTTTACGGAATTTTGTTGTTTTTCGTGTTGGAGTTAAACAGTCTATGGCGCTAACGCTTCCTTGGATAGAACTATGTCTGATTACAACTATTTCTCAAATTTTCTGGATTTAGATTTAACGTATACCAAATCGGTTATACAGTCCAAACTAAAAACTTTTTTTAAGTAATACTTAATTTACATTAGTTGTACTATATTCTTCAGTGTCTGCTGTATATTAGACATATAAGTATGTAAATAAATAAAGCTTACTTGATCCCGAAACGGTTTCAAATTAGTCCCGAAATGACTCCCGGAGTCAATCACGAAATAGTCGTCGACGCAGTTCCAAAATTATACCGAAAACCATCCCGAAATAGAACAGACCAACGAAATTTCCGTTGTGATCCTAAAAACAGTCACGCAATTATCCCAAATTAGCCCCTAAATTATCGTAAAATCATCCTGGATGTGACACTGTCCACTTTTACACATTTGTTTAGGCCTCAATTTAAGTGACCTAGATACCAAAAATTGCTAAACTACGATGAGTGTAACCCTTTTACCAAATACATATTATTCATCATCTGCAAACATTTCCGAAATTACTTTATCTGTTTAAATCCAGTACACCTGATATCACTCTTCAAATCAAGTTATAACGCCTGTAATTTATTAAAAAGTTACTGTTCCGAAGGGTTGTAGAGCCCTACACCCTATTTTCAAAGAAATAAAGCCAGAAGACATTATCTATATCCTTGTGAAATTTGATACAAAACGATACAAAAGTAAACGCTCTCAGGGGAGGCGTGGGACCACACCTCTTCCAAAGAAGAGTAGTCTGTAGTCAGATTATTGGCTATCTGCGTGCAAAATCCAAACATTCACGTTCATAATATTGTAGCGAATATTAAGAAATTCATCAGTAATTGGCGCTTAACCGGTTAAGCGATTTTGGCCGTTTCGTAAAGTCACGCCAGATATCTCTTTTTCGCAATAACTGACGCTAATTGGGAGCACCTTAGGCGGTCAAGTCTTTCTCCTCATGCCTCTCCCAACTCAGTGGAAATCTTCTACTTCCTCTGCTACCAAACTGCGGTGTCGACTGAAATACTTTCTTGGCCGGAGCGTCTTCGTCCATTCGCATAACATAACCTAGCCAGCGACGCCTTTGGGTTTTCTATTCGCTGCACTGTCGTCTTATCTGGGGAAAGCTCATAGAACTTCACAATTGAAATTATACGCCTACTTCACTTACACCGTTTTAAAATCAAACTGCTTGAATCTTCCTTAGATTGCGCTGCTATTATACTCTCAGTTGCCTCTTTCGCCTATTTCTCCCAGCCTTCTCGATTAGTTGCTTATTTTCTTCTCTCATCCATCTGCATCTCATATTCCATGTATACATGTATATCTGCAGTTTATGTAAGGTCATATGGGCTCTTTATTGGTCTGTACATGCGTGTGCAATGTCGTCTGCTCTCTTAGCTGCTGTGTAGATTTATGTGTGACTGTTTTCTATTTCATATATATGTTTAGAAGCAATCCATGTTTATGACACCATAATTACAATGGTTTTTTGGTTTTTTAAATGTAAACAAACATTTGTGCGTTTTCTAAGACAGATTATAAAACCAGTAAATATATGTATATCTATTTCCAGATCTTCAAACACTTTGCATTTACGACTTTAATCAGCTACAATATTTAGAGCGTGTAATAAAGGAGTCACTACGTCTTTATCCCTCCGTACCCTTTATAGGACGTCGCGTTATACAGCCAACAGAGCTCAATGGCGTTATATTGCCCATAGACACAGAGATAAATATACATATTTATGATATAATGCGTGATGAGCGTCATTTTCCGGATCCCTCGAAATTTGATCCAGATCGATTCTTACCCGAAAATACAGTTAGTCGACATCCATTTGCATTTGTACCTTTCAGTGCGGGTTCGAGGAATTGTATAGGTAAGTGCTGTATATGAAAGATATTGAAACTAAGCAAATAATTTTGTTGATCACTAATACTTCACTTGCAGGGCAAAAATTCGCAATGCTTGAGATCAAGTCTATACTTTTGGGTGTTTTGCAGCACTTCCAACTCTTGCCTGTGACGACTTTAGAAGATATACGCTATGAAAATGGTCTGGTGTTAAGAACTAAAGAGAATATTTTTATTAAATTGGTTAAAAGAAATAAATAAGAATTTAAATTATTTGTACTTCGAAAAGTCTTACGATTCTTTAGGTGTGGCGAGATATTCGCTTTATGATAAGGTTCCTCGGTGGTCTATAGGAAAGATACAGACTGATAATGACCTAGTTTGGAAGAGATAATTTGCATCGTGTGCAGGTTCCCCTTATGCTAAATGGGAATTAACAGATTCCGCGATTTTTGAGGGATTCTTAATCATACACTGAACGAAAAATTACAATGTAAATTCAACATTTCGCCACGTTAATTGCAATGTAAGTCAAAAATTATCAATTTTCGTGGGAATAATGCTTAATTAACGTGTTAAATTTGCAGCAGAAATGTCGAATTAACAATGTCATGTTTTACATTATAATATCAATTTTCAACGTTAAAACTACATTAAAACTTATACATTCGAAATGACATTTTTGTTGTAAATTTCTCATTGGACCATGTTACTTTAACATCAAAAAATGTTAATAAAAGTAAATTTCTATTTTCGTTGTCATTTCCACATCCTTTCATGTTGTTTTAACGTTAAAAAATGTTAACAAATTCAAATTTCCAATTTCTTTATCATTTCCACATCGTGTCATGTTGTTTTAACGTTAAAAAATTTTAATAAATTAAAATTTTCATTTTCGATGTCAATTCGTCATCGTGTTTTAACGTTAAAAAAATGTTAAGGTCTCACATCTGTAAAAGTACATATGTATATCAATTCGGCGTGTAAAGAGCAAAATAATATAAGAAAATAAAGTAAAAATGGAAAATATATTTGTGCTGGCTGAAACAAATTACACACTGCCATCGTCGGAGTCAATTTTGGAATTCGTGCAAGAGGATTGCGGCGATATCATCACTGAAACTGCTGAAGAGCAAATGTACGATGGCGAAGCAAATATGAAGGAGTTGCTCGAATCGCTCAACTTGGGAGATACCTTCAAGGTGTTTATTGGTAAGTATTCGACATTACTCGAAATTAAACTAGCTTAATGTTCAATTTTGCGAAAACAGATTGCGGTTTCACATACGAAAGACTGAAGTTTATAAATGAGGAGGATTTAAAAGCAGTTTTTCCGGGACAAGCAAACATTGGCCTAAGGGGTGAATTACGTGAAAAAATTTTTATGTGGAAATCGAAACCTCCTGGAACCAATTATGTGTTGGTTGATGTACCGTGCGTGTTGTTTACTCAAACCACTTGGTTAAAACTATAAACTTACTGATGTTCTTGATGTGGCAGTTTGACAACGCCCTTAAGTCGGGAAACACATAGTTGCCTAGAGTTCGGGACCGAAAGTAGGCGAGGGCTGGGCACTCGCAGAGGAAGTGGGTAACCGATTCCTCGGCACCCTCCTGTCTACAGCTCCTACACCTCTCATTGTAGGGGATACCCATTCTACTCGCGTGCGGGCCAAACGGCCAGTGCCCTGTAATAGTGGCCGTGATTCTGTGTATTTCCTGCCTAGACCTATTTAGTAGATCATCGGTTCTTTTCTGGTTGTACTATGGCCAGATTACTTTGGTGGTTCTCCAGGTTTCCGTAGAGTACCAATCACGGATTGCTATTTTCCTAAGATAGGTGAGAATGTCTCTTTAATTGATGTGAGTGGTCGATGCACCGCGACTGCTTCTGTGATGTCTAACGATGCTCCCGCCTTTGCTATTTCATCCGCTTTTTCGTTGCCGTCAATGTTCCTGTGGCCGGGTACCCAGCTGAGTGTGATAGCTGCCTGGTTAGATGCTTCACGTAGCACCTCTTACAGTTGTCGACGGCTTTTGAAGATGTGTACGGTGATTCTAGCACTTTTAGCGCCGCTTGACTGTCGGAGTATATGACTACCTCACCGTCTATCCGGTTCTGCAGCAGGAGGATGCAGGCCCTCTCTATTCCTTGCAGCTCTGCTTGGAAGATGCTGGCTGTGTTTGGAAGGCGGATGGGGATTGCGACATTTAGTTGGTTGGAGAAGACACCTGCGCCGACGCCGCAGTCCATTTTGGATCCGTCAGTGTAGAGTGAGGTGACCCCCTCCCTGCCAACTTTGTCGGCCGACCAATCCGTTCTAGAGGGTATCTGCACCTTGTAATTTCTGTCGAAGATCAGTGTTGTTGAGTTTCAGTGTTTATCAGTATGTACTATAAAACGTTTTCAGTTGCGGGAGACACCACAAACGATTGTACCAGCAAAGTCTAACACACTGACCTGGATCAATTCCCAGGAGATTTCCCATAGTTCATCTTCATCGCCATTGTCACCTCAAAGTGGACCG